>NC_069501.1:672096356-672696356 GCF_027579735.1 Bombina bombina | reverse complement strand
AGAGCTGTCTGGGGGTTTCTGACAGCACAAGGGGTTTGGAAACCTCAAGAGGCAAGGTTACCAATCAATATTTTAGAACTCCGTACTATTTTCAGGACTCTTCAGGCATGGCCTCTATTGAAGTAAAAACTTTACATTAATTTTCAAACAGACAATATCACAACAGTAGCATATGTCAATCATCAAGGAAGGAAGTATCTCGGATACTTTCTTGGGCGGAATCCAACTCTCAATTTCTGCGATTCATATCCCAGGTGTAGACAATTGGGAAGCGGGTTATCTCAGCCGTCAGACTTTACATTTGGGGGAATGGTCTCTCCATCCAGATGTGTTTTTTCATCTTGTACAGATGTGGGGGTCTTCCAGAAATAGATCTGATGGCCTCTCATCTAAACAAGAAGCTTCCCAGATACCTTTCCAGGTCCAGGGATCCTCAGGCGGAGATGGTGGATGCCTTAGCAGTTCCTTGGTTTTACCAACCTGCTTATATTTTTCCACCTTTGGTTCTTCTTCCAAGGGTGATCTCCAAGATCATAATGGAACAATCTCATGTGTTTCTGATAGCACCTGCATGGCCTCACAGGTTTTGGTATGTCTGGATGTCCAGTTGCCAGCCTTGGCCACTTCCTTTAAGGCCAGACCTTCTGTCTCAAGGCCTGTTTTTCCATCAGGATCTCAAATCTCTACATTTGAAGGCATGGAAATTGAACGCTTAGTACTTAGTCATAGAGGTTTCTCTGATTCAGTGATTAGCACTATGATATAGGCTCGTAAGTCTGTTTATGGTGTTCCACTCATAATTATTCTTGGCATTCTTTCAGAATTCCTAGGATTTTACAGTTTCTTCAGGATGTTTTGGATAAGGGTTTGTCTGCAAATACTTTGAAAGGACACATTTCTGCTCTTTCTATCTTATTTCATAGAAAGATTGCTAAACTTCCTGATATTCACTGTTTTGTTCAGGCTTTGATTCATATCAAATCTGTTATTAAATCTATTTCTCCTTCTTGGAGTCTTAATTTGGTTTTGAAATTTTTACAGGCTCCTCCTTTTGAGCCTATGCATTCTCTGGATATTAAATTACTTTCTTGGAAAGTGTTATTTCGTTTGGCTATCTCTTCTGCTAGAAGAGTTTCTGAATTGTGTGCTCTCTCTTGTGAGTCTCCTTATCTGATTTTCCATCAAGATAAAGCTGTTTTGCGGACTTCTTTTAAATTTTTGCCTAAAGTTGTGAATTCTAACAACATCAATAGGGAAATTGTTGTTCCTTCTTTGTATCCTAATCCTATAAATACTCTTGAAGGTCTTTACATTCTTTGGATGTGGTAAGAGCTTTGAAATAATATGTTGAGGCTACTAAAGGTTTCAGAAAGACTTCTAGTCTATTTGTTATTTTGTCTGGCTCTAGGAAAGGTCAGAAAGCCTCTACTTTTTCTCTGGCATCTTTTGATTCACAAAGCTTATTTGGAGGTGGTGCAGTCTCTGCCTCAGATAATTACAGCTCATTCTACTAAATCAGTTGCCACTTATTGGGCTTTCAAGAATGAAGCTACCGTTGATCAAATTTGCAAAGCAGCAACTTGGTCTTCTTTGCATACTTTTACTAAATTTTACCATTTTGATGTGTTTGCTTCTTTGGAAGCAGCCTTTGGTAGAAAGGTTCTTCAGGCAGTTGTCTCAGTTTGATTCTAGTACCTTTGATTTGAGTTTTTTGGAATTTTTTAAAGAAAACATAATTATTATTTTTGGATTTCATTTCTCAGCGGATTTAGCTGTTGTTATTTTATCCCTCCCTCTCTAGTGAATCTTGGGTATTATATCCCATACGTCACTAGCTCATGGACTCTTGCCACTTACATGAAAGAAAACATAATTTATGTAAGAACTTACCTGATAAATTCTTTTTTTTCATAGTGGCACTATGAAGTTTTTTGTTTTTGATAAAGTCCTGTCTCAAGGGCGAAACGCGTTAACACTCTACCACGATTGGAGCATTTGCACCTCTACCCCAACCTGAGGAATATCTGGACGGAGGCATTTGGGACTAGGAGAAACTTTTTTGAACGGCCGTTCATACATTTGCTCTCATGCTTCCAACCTTTAGTGTACTACAGGATCAACCACTGATGAATAGGAAAGCCAGACATCATAGACGTCATAGCACTGTCCGTGCTGGAATCAACGGTCGAAGTAAGGACGCCGAGTGAAGCCGCGACTGTGGCTGAGGGTTCATAAGTAATCTCTGACATCTCAGATAGATCTGAGACTTTCACATCCTCTAAAGTAGACGCTAACTAATAGAGAACACCCGGGTAAGCTGCGATAGTAGCGAGGGGTCTCTCAAACTTTTTCTGATTACGCCTGCATCAAAAACATTTCTACTAAAGACTTGGCTCTATCGATTCATAATCTTTGTATTCTGAGGTCTATTCACCCCTATTAAATTTGTGGATATTATAAAGGCACTTTAAGACACTCCGTATTATTTCAATTAACCCAGTACTGTTGCTAGCCATATTGTTTAGGCTTTCTTATGTTTCACTATTTTGTTTTAATTTTATGTTTTGGTCTACTTATTTATTTTTTTTATTTATTTTTTTAAATTTTTTTATTGATTTCTTAAACATGTTGACAACAATGAGAAAAAGGGAATCCACATTACAGTATTAATATTGCATTCTGCAAAATCATATATTACAGCTCGTATATCTCTATCATAACCATTTGATTCCCTTATCCCAATTACAACAATATGCCTTTTAAATTCTAACCCACTGATTCAGGTTTCATTGATAAAACTCAAAACAAATTAAATGTGTCATCAAAACTTAAATATATTAAATTAAGTGCTGCTGCGCTGCATACCCCTATCTATTTCATTCCTCTCTACCCCGACTTTACAATAAGTGTCTGGAGTAATTATGCTTACGTGAAGTGCTTAAACTGACCCTTGATACTCTTCCCACAAAAACACCATAGAGTGATAATCATCAATGCGGTTAGTGTGCTGATAGTGATATTTTTCCAGTGATAGCACCCTAGTGACCTGTTCTCTCCAATCTTGTACACTAGGTACCCTTGTCTGTTTCCAAAGTCTAGGGATCAGTTGTCTAGCACAATTTAACATAATATATAGTAGCATTGCTCTCAGTTTGCATTTTATTTTAGGTGTCTTATTTAACAAGAGTACAAACGGGCTGCATTCTATGGTCTACTTATTTATGCATTGTTCTTTATTTATATAACTCTTTACTTGAATTAGATTGATTCACAAATATAATTAGCGATATAGCACTTCCCCAGCACTTTATTAGCACTTATCACTTTATATCCAGGTTTGTAGATTAATCGAGCATTGTGAATTCTTATGTTTAGCCTTAAATTGTTTTAATGAGTTATTATATCTTCGTGTGAGATTCACTTATATATGATCTGAGATCGATTTAGAGAACCATTTATGTCATTTAAGCGTTTGCTGATATATTGTTAACCATGGATATACAAATCCAACGTATAAAAAAAAAATGCATAATCTGTTTTTTAATCATCTGTCCACCTAGTAGGCCGTGGCCAGAGATATAATTTCTTTAGAGGGAGACCTCCCTTTTTTTATATATTGTTGTTTAATTAGAATTTTAGTTATCTGATCGCCATCCTTTGTATGAAATAAACTGTTGTTATATTTGTATATACATTTGTCTTGTGGTTTCACCCTCCAGTCTTTTACTGCTCACTTGTTTAATGCTCCTTATCTATATATTTTTTGAAGTTACAAAGTCAATTACCTGTATGTCTATACGGTACTGCCATCTAGTGATAGAAAACTATACCTCTTGCAATCTCTCACTATTAATATTATATGTGGATTGTGAATGACAATCTTTATACCTGTTTGCTTTTGTATACACACAGCTATAGACAAGAGCTGCTGGTGCAACGCCGCCCCCTGTAGACTCTGTCAATCAACCCGATTGTATTTGATCGGGTTGAATTGCGGCGATTCCTGTCCGCCTCATCAGAGCAGGCGGACAGGGTTATGGAGCAGCGGTCTTTAGACCGCTGCTTCATAACTGTTGTTTCTGGCAAGTCTGAAGACTCTCCAGAAACACGGGCCCACAAGCTCCGTTTGGAGCTTGATAAATGGGCCCCTTGTTCTTTATATTGCTCTACTAAGTATTCCTATGATAAGTATACCTACTTTACTGGTATTATATTGTAACCACCATATATTACCAAGCCAATGATGTAAAACAAATCTCAACATGTAGTTGTAGATAGGTGTGTAGTAATCCACTTTACTATTATCATGTAATACAAGCAAGGTCAATGAGTGTCCCTTTAACACATATTAAATGGTCTAAACTCTATACAGTTGGTGGAAACACTAATAGTCACCTGTGATAATATACAGATCTGTTATGTATCGTTTAACATGTATTATTGAATTTAAAATAATCTCATTAGTTTGATATTCGAACCAGACAGGTATATATCTCACTGTATGGTTATAGTAATGTTTATATTAATTTTGCAAAATCAAGGGTCAATATACCATATAAACAAAGTATTGCTTACTTTGCACATTTATTTTTATTTCAAAGCTTGAATTAATTGTGAATATAATAAACTATTACCAATTAATCACTTGTGCAAAGAAGCATGTGCTGTTTGATACACTAAGTAATTATCGACCCGGTATTTATGCAGGACACGGTGTGTTTGTATTGCACTTCAGGGGGTCTCCCTACAAATTCACATAGTATGTTTACTTCTATAGCTAAAATTAATATTGGTGTGGTGAATTACCACTATTCACACAGTAATGTCCGAGTAACTCCCCTCTTAAGTCAGGCACACCACATACACCCTCCGATTCCAGTGACCGGTAAGGTATCCGGTTGTAATTATTAGTTAATAAGGGCTCCCGTTATCCCTCTTCCCCCCTTTTTGAAGTAAATTCACAGAGCGGGGCTGCTGAGTGCTGAAGCTCGTAGAAGAGGAAAAAAAATAGTGAAAATCATCTGTTGCATCTCACTACCTAGTTCCAAACTTCCTTTGGAAGCAATATCAGCACAAGAACTGCACGTTGGGAACTTCATGAAATGTATTTCCATGGCTGAGCATCTGTACACAAGCCTCACATCAATATGTGCAATATCATGCGTTAGCTGGAGTGGTGTAAAGCACATTGGGACCAGTGAAAATGTGTCCTCTGGAGTGATGAATCATGCTTTACTATCTGGCATTGTGATGGAAGAATCTGGGAGTGGCAGAATGTATAATGCTTACTATAAAGTTTGGGGGAAGGCATAATGGCCGGCACTGCTTTTCAGGGTTTGGGCTAGATCCTTTAGTTTTAGTGAAGAGTCATCTTGTTGCTTTATGATATAAATACATTTTAGACAATTAGGTGCTTCCAAATTTGTGGCAAGAGTTTGGGGAAGGCTCTTTCCTGTTCTAGCATGACTCTGCCCCTGTGCTCAGAGTTTAGTGTGGAGGAACTTAAGTAGCCTGGCTTCAATCCCATTGAATACCTTTAGGATGAATTGGAATGCCTATTGCAAGCCAGAACTCACAAATATATTTTTGGATGATCACACATTCCCACGGACAGACTCCAAATTCTTGTGAAAAGCCTTCCCAGAAGAGTTGTGGGGGGCAACTCCATATTAATGTCCATGGTTTTGCAATGGGATGTCATAGAGGTGGACATGATGGCCAGGCACCACATACTTTTGGCATATAGTGTATACTGTGAACTCTTGCACATTACCAGTAGGAGCTAGATCCATTATAGTGAATTTCTCCAACATTGGTGTGTCCGGTCCACGGCGTCATCCTTACTTGTGGGATATCTCTTCCCCAACAGGAAATGGCAAAGAGTCCCAGCAAAGCTGGCCATATAGTCCCTCCTAGGCTCCGCCCACCCCAGTCATTCTCTTTGCCGTTGCACAGGCAACATCTCCACGGAGATGGTTAAGGTTGTTTCTAACAAAAATATTAACCAGGAGATAGTTGTACCTTCTTTATGTCCGAATCCAGTTTCAAAGAAGGAACGTTTGTTACACAATTTGGACGTAGTCCGTGCTCTAAAATTCTATTTAGAGGCTACAAAAGATTTCAGACAAACATCTTCTTTGTTTGTTGTTTATTCTGGTAAAAGGAGAGGTCAAAAAGCGACTTCTACCTCTCTTTCCTTTTGGCTTAAAAGCATCATCCGATTGGCTTATGAGACTGCCGGACGGCAGCCTCCTGAAAGAATCACAGCTCACTCCACTAGGGCTGTGGCTTCCACATGGGCCTTCAAGAACGAGGCTTCTGTTGACCAGATATGTAAGGCAGCGACTTGGTCTTCACTGCACACTTTTGCCAAATTTTACAAATTTGATACTTTTGCTTCTTCGGAGGCTATTTTTGGGAGAAAGGTTTTGCAAGCCGTGGTGCCTTCCGTTTAGGTAACCTGATTTGCTCCCTCCCTTCATCCGTGTCCTAAAGCTTTGGTATTGGTTCCCACAAGTAAGGATGACGCCGTGGACCGGACACAACAATGTTGGAGAAAACAGAATTTATGCTTACCTGATAAATTACTTTCTCCAACAGTGTGTCCGGTCCACGGCCCGCCCTGGTTTTTTAATCAGGTCTGATGAATTATTTTCTCTAACTACAGTCACCACGGTACCATATGGTTTCTCCTATATATTTCCTCCTGTCCGTCGGTCGAATGACTGGGGTGGGCGGAGCCTAGGAGGGACTATATGGCCAGCTTTGCTGGGACTCTTTGCCATTTCCTGTTGGGGAAGAGATATCCCACAAGTAAGGATGACGCCGTGGACCGGACACACCGTTGGAGAAAGTAATTTATCAGGTAAGCATAAATTCTGTTTTTTTTACTTTTATGTTGATTTTAGCTATTGATGTGGATGCATCAGATGTCAAAGCTCTGTTCAGACGCTGCCAGGCACTGGAGAAACTTGGGAAACTGGATCAAGCATTTAAGGATGTTCAAAGATGTTCAACAATTGAACCAAAGAATAGGACATTCCTGGAGACACTACACCGTCTTGGGTCTGAAATACAGGAGAAGGTAATCATTCTTGATTTATATGTATTTTCTCATACCATAGCTGTGGCTGTGTATTAATATTAGCCAAGAAAGATTGGTATTTACTATCTTGTACATACAGTATAATTTTTCATTGCATATATGATATTTGCTTTAATTTCCAAGTACTACATTTTGTGAGTTCTGCTTATCATTCCCCAAGTGACACACACACACACATATATATATATATATATATGTAGATATATATATACTGTATGTATTTTAATATATATATATATATATATATATATATATATATATATATATATATATATATATATATACTGTATGTATGTATGTATGTATGTGTATGTATATATATATATATATATATATATATCTTGAAATTTCCCCTAATCCTCTAGTCCTGGTCGATTGCAGCGGATAAATAAAATATTTACATTTTTTCTAGTAGCTTTTAACCCTTGACTATTTTTCCACACGAAAAAAGTGGAAAAAAATCCCATAATAATACCCATACTCACGCGCAAACCTAATTGTGTTTACTCAAGTGCGCCAACCTGACATGAAATATTAATATTTTCCATTCCATTGTTCTTCTCATAAAATAATATGTTCTGTTTATTTATATATATATATATATATATAAAATGTTTTGTTAAAATATCTATCTATCTATCTATCTATCTATATATATATATATATGATTATATATAGGTATACATATATACAGGTATATGTAAGATATATTTATAAACACTTAGAAGAACATATTTCCCTATGTGAAGAACATTGGAATGTGAAATATTTACAGTAAACACACACTATAACACTTTATTAAATTTGGATATTGCATAAATATGAAATTACATGTTTTCAGCTACTTGACTGCAAAGGGCTCCAATGCACTTCTTTAAAAGTCCATATGTGTGTACATATGTTTTTATGTGTTTATTTGTTTGTATATATGTCTGTATATACATATATACACATATAAATACATATGTACACACATATAAACATATATATGCATGCATCTATGTGTTAAAACCCTTTGCAGCCCTTTATTTTCTAATGCTTGAGACCTCATATCTTTGAGCTTTTATAACATTTTTATGCAATTTTTTTAAAAATAATTTTTATCAGACAGTATTATTATGAGTGTAACTGTACTGCTAAATGTAATTTTGATGTTTTGTTGTGCAACTTTTTAGTTGAGCGCAACACTTAACCAAAGCTCTGAACTTGCGCTATCCCAACGCACGTTAAATTCAATTGCGCTCAAACGAACACGCTTACTTTCAACTTGCAATAAAGAGCCACGATATACCCCTTATCACTTGTAATCTAGCCCTAAACGTGTAGAGAGATATAGCTGTAGTGCCAGGCACTGTTACATACCTATCCTCCCCAAACTGATGATGTCCTGGATTCTCTTGTAGCTACGTGTTCAGTTTTCCACCGACTCCAGAGTTCAGCAGATGTTTGACATCTTGCTTGATCAGAACAGTGATAAAGAAAAGAGAGAGAAGGTGAGTGGTGAAAATGAATTACTTGTATTTTCTGAAGTTTCTTTTTTCTTAAAACTCTTGGGCATTTGTTTCAGAGAAATCATGACAACTAGTGAAACAATGAAATTATATTGAAGATGTGGTTTGGGGATTATTAACATTTATTTTCAATCTAATACCACTTTACAGTTATTGGATGACCATTTGGGGGGAGGGCAACATTAAGTACAATCTCTTTTCTTTTATTAAATACATGTTAAAAGCACATCATAATATATAGTATACTGCAAGGATTTACCATTATCACACCCGCTTAGTGCATTCATAGTGCATTATCCACATGGAATATAGTGGTTTATAATATTAAAACTAATCATAGAAGAAGTTCAAATACTAAAATGTGGAATTGTAAGAAATATATAATAGCCTTATAAAGAGATAAAATGTGTGAATATACAAAATACATGTAAATAAAGAAGATATAACCAAGTAAGGGCATGAGTCACAAATTGAAGCAAGCAGGCTGAGAGTAATAAGAATACTCATGTCCGAGATCTGAATCACCTATAACTGGAGGTAGCGCAAAGAACCCACCTGGTACATTCCAGAAATCACTCATACTACTTACTATCTCCCAGTTCCAGGGTCATCCCCTTACTGAAGCAATAGGGCATGATACACAGGAATAGTATTATCATATTTCTTCTGCTTTTTCCCAAGCATTCAAATGGGGAAAGCATAGATAGTCCAACCATTGCTGTACTTCTTAACCATTTGTAAAACTATTTTATTTTTTTAAATGCATATAAGTGTACTAAAGAATCCAAAGAAATGAAAGGATATGTACCTAGAGTTCTTATGCAATTTGGTGGCAAGGAAATAATAAACATTTTCTTAATTATCATTTAGACTTTCTAAAAGAAAAGAAAAGTGGCCTGTACTTTCATGTTTTTTTTAAAGGAAATTATTTAATTTCGAATTTTATTAGACATTACTTTCCAAAGACCAATTTCTGTTTAAATATATGTAAGTCTTTTATAAACTCAGACTTATAAAGACCTGATGTAGAATAAAAAGTAAGCCAAAATTCATATTTTATGGGAAAGAAATAAATGATTTCAGGTGCAGAGTTTTCCTCTGTTAGTGTGTTAGTGGGCTGAACAGGGGCGTTCCATGGGAGTAGCTGAAATTTCTCTACCAAGTCTAGCGTATTCAGTAATCATTTCCCCCCTTGCGGATCTTACGTTGTTTTCTTGCAGATTGTTTCAAAATACGCAATGCACTTATTTCCCTCATAGCAAAACACTTGCATATGAAAATAGAGGAAATTGTAAGATACTATGGGGCCAATTTATCATAGTGCAAGCGGACATGATACAATGTAGTGCATCATGTCCGCCGCACATCGATAAATGCCGACAGCATACACTGTCGGCATTTATCATTGCACAAGCAGTTCTTGTGAACTCCTTGTGCAATGCTGCCCCCTGCAGTTTCGCAGCCAATTGGCCACTAGCAGGGGGTGTCAATCAGCCCAATCGTATAGGATCAGGCAGACCTGTAGACCGTAGCCTCAGAGGCAGCAGACAAGTTATGGAGCAGCGGTCTCTATAGACCGCTGCTTCATAACCTCTGTTTCCGGCGAGCCTGAAGGCTCGCACAGAAACAGGGGCATCAAGCTCCATTTGGCGCTTGATAATTCGGCCCCTATATGTGGAAAGCAGAGTAATCTGATTTGTATTGGCTGCAATATTTCATTTTTAATGTGTGCTCCTGCTAACTCCCATCAAAGTTTCCCTTTCTAGCAAGCTCCATTACTTTCTATGAGAGACAGCTTGCCACTCGCAGGTACAGCCCCATTTTTATAGAATTCACTGAGGGAACTCCCTGCTAGTGTCACAGTGGTTTTTCATGTCTGGCTAGGGGAAGTTTTAACAATTGGACCCTAAGTATTAGCTTTTGTTCATACAGGGAGAGATAAGATAAGGAGGCATTTCATAGAGAGAAGGGCATACGATAAGAAGGTCTGTTCTTACTGAAAGCTCAGCCCATTTGTGTGACACTATTATAAGTAGGAAAACATTATCTAATCCCCTACCATTTTCATGTACCAGGCAGCCAACAATCTCATAGTCCTGGGAAGAGAAGATGCTGGTGCTGAACGGATTTTCCAGAATAATGGTGTGAATCTTCTCATGCAATTGGTGGATACCAAAGATCCAGAGCTGATCTTGTCTGCAGTAAGAACTCTTTCTGGCATGTGCACTGGGCATAAGGCACGGGTAAGTCCATTTGTTTATATATATACAAAAAATCATTTCACAGATATCGTAAAATTGTTTATCAGTCGGCAATTGCAACAGAGGCTTGTAAATGTCTATTATTTCATGTTACATATTATTATAGTGTGAGTTAAAATATGAGTGTTACTATTTTGATTTAAGGGAGGATATAAAATATACAGTAATGAAATTAGTTAAAAAAATCAAGTCTTTCACATTAAACCATAATTTGCTCTGTGACCCAATAGTCATGTTTGTTAAACAGTAAAATCACAAACAACATTGTCATCGGACCAAGTTGGCTTCAGCTTATTTCTTTATAGTTCATCTTTTCACATATTATATGCTGTTTAGTCAGTTTTGTATCTTTAATAGTAAAAGTTTTTTTTTCCTTTTAACTTCTGAGATAAGTAAAGAGGCAATCAGTAAACTTTTAAAGTTAATACAATTTTATTGTGAAGATTTTGTGACTTAAAGGATCACTCAATGCAGTAGAATTACATAATTAACAAGTACTGTACATAATAAAAAGACAATGCAATAGAACTTGCTCTGAATTTCAAATAAACAGTAGATTTTTTTTCTGACAAATTTATTTTTTCTCCAATTTTCCGGCCACCTGTATCATGTGACAGACATCAGCCAATCACGGACTAGTATACGTATACCCTGTGAGCTTGTGCACATGCTCAGTAGGATGTTGTTCTCCAAAAAGTGTGAATATAAAAAGACTGAGCAAAATTTGATAATGGAAGTAAATTGGAAAGTGTCTTAAAACCACATGCTCTATATGAATCATAGAAGTTTATTTTGACTTGAGTGTACATTTAATAACCTTCTATAAACATCAAAAACAAAAGAAAGTAAAAAGGAAAGTGTACAGCATGTACATATGTTAAGTAAACCTGGCCAACCGTGCATTGTGTATACTTCCTTGAGAAATGTATGGATCAAATCTTCCATTCAATACACATGCATAGTTGCCAGGGCAACCTAAAATGTAAACAAACCACTGATAGTAACCACTCACAATAAGCAAAATATGTATATGTACCTATATCCCAAAAACACACTAAACTATAATGAACCCAGTGACATAACATCAAAGGCAGAAACTAAGGTTCCTATTTAAATACTTAGAGCTACACCATAAAAAAATGCAACTCAATTTAAGACATGTTATGTTTATTCTGTTAAATCTAAACAAAGTTGTGCTTTCTCTGCTATAGGCAACAGCTATTCTGCATGTAGTGGGTTTTGACAAAATCTGCAGTATTATGGCTGTAGACCATGAAGAGATAGCCCTTGCGACATGTAACCTGGTGCAGAACATTGTGGATTCTTTAACTGGCGAGGATAAGAGGGAGCATGGAAAAGAAGAAGCTTTGGTTTTGGGTAAGGAAAGCTTTCTATACAAAGTAATCAATTATTGTTTAAAATATAAAAAAAAATAATTGAAGACTTCTTTAAAAAGCTGGTGCAGATGTGTTTTTTGAAGAGTCACATATACATATGTAGTGAGCAGTGCTCCCTCTAAGGACAGTTTTGTGTGCAGCTAACAAGAGAACCATACCTTGCCATCTGCATTGTGCAGTGTTTGCTAATTGCAGGGTGTGGTTACCTAATTAACTGTTTCGCTGCTGGGCCGCACACAAAACTGGCCTTAGAGGGAACACTGGTAGTGAGCATATTGATGACAATTAAGTCTCATCCTTTCTGAAGTCACTTAAACTCAACTGCTTGCACAAGGGTTTGAGAGGACTTATTTTGAAAACATTCACCATTTTCAAATTAAGAGAATTTTACCTGAATTTTAAAACAGCCAAGTTTAACTGAATATCTAAGGGAATACTTCAAACTGGAATCTGCTTGATTTTTACCATTTTACATAGTACAAAGTCTTTTGTAAGACAATAAATGCTCATTTAATTTATAATGAATACTGGGCAAGATTACGAGTGGAACGCTCCAGCTTCATCCCAGTGGCACTTCATCCTATTGGCTGATTTTAAATTCAAAATTAAATCAGCCAATAGAATGAAAGATTTTTCTAGCCAATTGGAATGCAAGAGTACCCCTATATAAAAGGGGTACCTTGCATTAAACATTCAATGTGTGGCTGATGATCGCAAGAAGAGCACCGCCAGGATGAAAATAAGGAAATGGTTTTTTTTCAGTCGGGTTTTATAATAGGCATAATTTTTTTATTTTTTTTCATTTGTTTGTTATTTTTGTATTGGTAGGTTTTACATTTTTTGTAATAATAGGTGTTTTATTTTTTGTAATGGTAGTGTTTTTAACCAATGTAAGTATTTTTTTAAGTAACTGAGGGTTGTGGTGGTTTAGGGGTTAATAGTGCAGTTGATTACTTTGAGATAGTGGTGTGGCATTTAGGGGTTAATAGTGTAGTTGGCTACTTTGCGATGGGGTGTGGTGGTTTAGGGGTTAATAGTGTAGTGGGTTACTTTGTGATGGGGGTGTGGCGGTTTAGGGGTTAATAGTGTAGTGGGGACTTTATGATGGGCTATGGAGTGGTTTATGGGTTATTAGAGTAGGGGGCTTATGGCGATTCAGGTTAGCGCGCAAGCATAGTTTTTTTCCACACTGTTCTCTCTCCATTGCCCTTGGCGCATGTTGGGTTAGTGCGCAATAAATATTTACTTTCAACTTGTAACTTACGGACTCGCACAAAGAGCAGAATTTGAGCAGAGTTAGTATGGGAGCGGTAATTACCACTCCACTTGTAATCTAGCCCACCACTGACAATCCAATGATTTATTTTAAAGCATACCAAGTACTGTTAAAAAATAGTGTGTGTGCCTTAAAATTAATAGTGTGTTACATCTGGGACTTAAAAACCTAGTTATAACAAGTCTCAGGTATAAAATGGTTAGAATCAGCTATTCTGATTTTGCATTTTATACCTGAGTGTATAATTAGACTTTTATTTTTTTCTATAAAACGCCAGCAGGTGACTAGTACAAGTGCCAAATTTAGCTTTAAAGTCATCGGAATGTGACAAGTCTGTCATGTGTGGATAGCCGGCCTGATATACCTATAAATAGCAAGTTGACTATTTTTGTTTAAAAATAACGAACATGTTTTAACTGTGCAGGACAGTTGCAAATGGTGTCTTTGAAAAAGAGTAACTTCCAAACTGGCTTGTGTTTCTGGAATAGGCAAATTATACATTTTCTTACATTTCTTATATTTGTCTAGTGTACCTGAGTTTAGAAAGTTGGGTCATAGTTGGTTTATAATCATACCACCCCTTTATATCTAATACTAACGTACATTCATACTCGTTCTGACTTACTGTATGTAGCCTAACTTTTATTTACTTCCTTAAAATTACTCTTTTTTCATGTCTTCTTAGAATTCTTAAAAGTTTAGGAACACCATGCTTTTTGATGTAAATCCATCATTCTTCTGAGTTGTTCTTAAGTTACAGTTGAGTTTGTAATATTACTAGAATAACTGTTGATATATGACATTACCATTTCACTAATAATTACGTGTTGCTAAAAAAAATATGTAAGACTCATTTTCAACCACAAACAGATAATAGCAGTACTGATACATTGTATGGGAGTAGCAAAACACATTTACAGACTGCAGTCGGTCACAATTGTCAAAAATGCTTGCATAAGCCATAAGAGTTGAGCCGCCTGTGATACACTGTTCCTGTAAGTCACCATTACATTAGATGGCTTGTTTTCTTTGTTCTTTAATGAATATCAGCTTTGGTTCCTAAAAATTTGCACTGTAGATGGTTTATAACAATGTAATACTCAGTGAAGATGTTAAAGTCACTACTCAAACGTATGTGAGAAATCTGTCCACAATCAGGTTTGTGGAACCATCATCAAATGCATAAAAAGGACATAGCATCAACCTGGAAAGAGGAAGAATAGTCATCTTATTAAATTGTCATTGAAATAGTTGTTTTTAATATATACACAGGTCAAAAAAAATAAATGTTTTTTTTAAGTATATAAATCCATTAAATTGGTTCCTAAATACTTATTAACATTATTTTTCAGACACAAAAAAAGACTTGAAAATGATCACAACCCTTCTGTTGGATATGCTCTCCAGTAAGAAAGTATCTGGGCATGGCAGGGATCAAGCGCTGAATCTGCTGAACAAAAATATCCCTCGTAAAGTCTTACATAGGAATACAGACAACTCCAAAACACTTTTTGTGGTTGACACAGGTGAGCACTAGAGAAAAGAAAAATTATAATGAGGAGCCTTTGATAAGGAACCTATTGGGGATTTATGAGAAAGATCTACTTATATTTAAACTATTTACAGATATACAGAATATCCATGTAAACAATTTTAATATGCTCTGTGATACCACTGTGGCTTTTCTTTAATCATAAGTGAATGGCTTCATTTGCTTTAGGACACATATCGGTAGCTTTTGATAAATATGTTTTAACATCTGGAACCAGGTGACTGGAGAAGCAGAGTCTGGTGCTGTTAAATTGAGATGGCAGGTGGAATCCATGTTTTTGATCTCTTTAGCTAATAGCTATGACCAAGTAGGGACACATACAAATGAGGTTGTGCTCTGAGCTAACCAACCACTGTGTAGATTGCTGCTGGCTTTGGTAAATGTATTTTACTTAAGTATGATGGAGACAGCTTAGACTCTCTGGAGGAAGTGGAACAAGTACACTTTCAGAGTTATTTTACAGCAAAAAGAAGAAATAAAACTAATGACTATATATTGTAATATTGATTTATTTTCCTTAATGAATCATTTTACTGAGAGGTTAAATGTTGAGTTTAGTGTCCCTTTAAAACTGTCACCTATTAAGCCTTATGGTTTTGTAAACCACTTGAAAAACTTGGTGTGCTAACATTTTTGCTGACTGTGACTAAATAAGGCTAGCTGTTAGTAGATTAATGTGCAATATGTTGTCAGGTCTGGCAAACTACAACATTTTGCAGCATATTCGGGTTACAAAAACGTGAGCACCAGCCTTTCTAGGAAGAATAGAACATTTTAGAGGTATTTTACAGCAACAGATAGCATAATAAATTATTCATGAATACTGTGCTGTTGTTTTATTTTCATAAATTGCATTAATTAATTAATGAGGAATTACATTTTAAAGTTTTTGTAAGTACACTTTTTGTAACTCCACTTTCATATCTACTGTATTTGGTAATTGCTGTCTTCTTTGTTGAAGTCTGAAGCTAATGTACAGCACAAAGGAAGACCATGATACATTCTGTTCTCTCTTCTAGGTTTGAAGAAGATTCTAAAGGTTTTGAGTCAAATACCAGAACTACCTAATTGTCTTCCTTTGACTGCGAACACACGAATAAATGCCTCTATTCTGCTGAATAAGCTTTATGATGACTTAAGGTGTGACCCTGAGAGAGACAACTTCAGAATAATCTGTGAGGAATATATAACGTAAGTTATATTGTTTTACAGATATTAGCTTTTTTCCACCTTAATTATAACACTGAAGGTTAAACTGCTAGAAAAATTAGATCTGTGATTCCCAGTATCATGAACCCCTTTAAATGGTTAATGACAGACAAACAATTTGTACATTGATCTACAGAATGTGTCCATCTGGAGCTTGAGGAGATATGATTTACCTTATAGTATAAATCAGGGATGATCAACCTTGGTGCTCTAGAGGTTTTGGAACTACATTACTTATGATGCCAGCTGATATGTTGGTTGAACATCATGGGAAATGTAGTTCCAAAACCTCTGGAGGGCCAAGGTTGATCACCCCTGGTATAAATGCTGAGCCATCCCTTGTATTTCAGGCTAGAAAACAAATACAGCAATGCTTCATATATATGCATTTTATAAAGATCTAAATCTAACATACTGTTCACATGTTAAATTGTTTCTATTTACCGACTTTTATCATTTCCAAAAACAAAAACCACTATCTCCAGATTACTGTAACTGGTACAAATAATGCATACATACTGTATATAGTTGCAGCTATTTTCAATGTTGAACCTGGTTTCTAATATATATCAATCATACTGATTGATTTATAAGAATGAATGTTAACATTGGATTAATCAAAGTCTGTAACACAATGTTATTGATTTCGTAAAGAGGCAGTTTTGACCCAAAGAATATGGAGAAGAACTTGCATGCCATACAGACCATATCTGGTATCTTGCAAGGGCCCTTTGATCTTGGAAACAAGCTCCTTGGTATGCAGGGAGTAATGGAGATGATGGTTGCATTGACTGCATCAGATAAAGAAATAGATCAACTTGTGGCTGTAGAAGCTCTGATTCATGCCTCCACAAAGCTCAGCCGGGCCTCCTTTATCATCACCAATGGCGTGTCGTTATTGAAAGAGATCTACAAAAAGACAAAGAATGAAAAGATTAAGATTCGTGCTCTGGTGGTGAGTTTGCTATTATTAAGAACACTATATACAGATTTTTTTTTGGCATAATTGCTATTATATTACATAAAGTACCCATAAAAAGCCTAATTTTACTAATGCTTTTAATTCTGTATTGTTGAAAATCAATATGGCTGAAATTTCAATAGTATCTTTAGTTCAGTAATTGTCATAGCTATGATAAATGTTAGACTTGTTTACAGATCCGAGGTTGGACTGTTTTTCATTAAATTGGGTAGGAAGATTTTTTCCCCACAAAGCAAGTAAATACAACATTATTAGCATAGATATTTAGCTACAAATTGGCACAAATAAAATGTGTACATACAAAGCATAATAGGTGTCTTGTATCCAAACTTATATTTCCTTAAAGGGACAGTGCACACCAATTTTCATATAACTGCATGTAATAGACACTACTATAAAGAAGAATATGTGCAAGTACTGATCTAAAAATCCAGTAAAAAACCTTTTAAAAAAAAACGTACTTAGAAGCTCCCACTTTAGCACTGTTGATGAGGTTGACTGGTACACCCACTGAAAGGGGCTGGAAAAACAAGAAGAGCAGACACCCCCAACCCCTAATTCCTTGCATATGAAAAGACAGATAGCATAAACAGGAGCCAGCAGTAGTCTGTAAACACACATATACATCTGGCACTGTGGGGCTTGGTTAGTAGTCTGAAATCAGCACAATGTTATTAAAAATAAGCAAAACTATACATTTTAATAAAAATACTACCAGATGGGCTATATAAATGGATCATGTACAAAACATTTATGCAAAGAAAAATCTAGTGTACAATGTCCCTTCAATGAAGGAGAGGCATTGTCATGTAATTCTTGCAGCTAGAGTAATAAAATATTTTAAATTATCAATGACTCACCCTATAATATTTAAAACATAGTTTGCTTTCTTAACATGAAGGTATCTTTCACCTTACTGACAATCTTTTACATTTCACCGGAAGAAGAAATTTGAGAAATAAAAGAGTGAAATGGGAATAAAAACTGATCTTGTAAGCACATAAATAAATCTCTCTGCATAAGATGGTGGGTGCAAATAGCTACTTGTAGATTCCTTATCCTAATGAAATGGAAGACAGGTTCAGAGCAAACAATGAGATAGCTATGGGAATAGGTTTACTGACCTTTGTTGCCAGTGTCATGGATTAAAATCACTTTTTTGATGTATCAATATTTTCCAGTCTTATAGCAATG
Organism: Bombina bombina; assembly: GCF_027579735.1. Classification (NCBI taxonomy): domain Eukaryota; kingdom Metazoa; phylum Chordata; class Amphibia; order Anura; family Bombinatoridae; genus Bombina; species Bombina bombina. Next base: position 672,677,869 of record NC_069501.1, on the reverse strand, counting down.
GGTCCTCCTTGATTTTGTTCCTCACCATGGTTGTCTTTTAGGTTCCTTCTTTTATACAGAAAAAAACTCAATCAAAAGTCAATGCTGTTTGCTAATCAAATGAAATAATTAGGATTGTTGTGGCCTAGTTAAGATGGCACAGATATGTAGTTAGATGAAAATAGCATGAGAACACACATACATCTGTATATAAAGTAGGGGTAACAAAATTCTCATATCTTGTTTTTTCACTGTAGGGACTCTGTAAACTCGGTTCCGCTGGTGGTACGGATTATGCATTAAGGCAGTTTGCTGAGGGTTCTACAGATAAACTTGCTAAGCAGTGCAGAAAGTAAGTATCGCAGAACATTTCTATATGTTTCTTATGTGTTTCTATATATGAAAACTTTTTACATTAAGTTGGAATCTTTTTTTGAATAAATATAAATAAAGGAATTATTTATGTGACCTACATGAGTACACAGCACTAACGTATATGCTCACTTTTACCAGGTGGTTATGCAACCCAGAAATTGACATACAAACCAGAAAGTGGGCAGTGGAAGGCCTGGCTTACCTGACCTTAGATGCTGATGTAAAGGATGACTTTGTAGAAGATGAGCAATCTCTGAAAGCCATGTTTGAACTATCAAAGGTATCTGGTATTGCAACACAACATCTGACTTTATATAGTTGCACAGTGAAGTAGACTATACAGTTTCTTTTATAGTAAGCTGCAGGGATATCAAAAGAATAATGTGTTATTTACAGATGTGCTTTTTTCTCTAATCAGACAGCTGATAAGACCGTCCTTTATTCTGTGGCAACCACTCTGGTGAACTGCACCAACAGCTATGATGTGAAAGAGGTCTTACCCGAGCTGGTACAGCTGGCAAAGTTTTCTAAGCAGCACGTTCCTGAACAACACCCAAAGGTTTGTGACGGCAAAACAGTTCTCTATAACGGCACTAGGAAACTTTATTTCTTGAGTGAATTCCTGGAGACTAAAACGGGTCTCATTATTATGTAATGCCCAAAATAAGATAATAATTATTGTTTTTAGCTTATTTAATTATTTACTATTAATATGATTAAATAAACACAAAACCCAATTTTTTTCCTTTCATGATTTGGATAGTGCATGCAATTTTAATCAACTTTCTAATTTACTCCTATTGTAAATTTTTCTTTGTTCCTCTTGCTATGTTTATTTGAAAAAGCATAGGAGCCGGCCCATTTTGGGTTCAGCACCTGGGTAGTGCCTGCTGATTGGTGACTAAATGTAATTTTCTTAAAACTGCATGCTCTATTTGAATCATGAAAGAAAAAAATTGGGTTTTGTTTCCATTTAATTTCTTAAATATGCAAAGTTTGTTACAAATACACATGCATTTATTTTTTGTTATTTTTTTTAAATTAGTTTTCTCCAACATTGGTGTGTCCGGTCCACGGCGTCATCCATAACTTGTGGGAATATTCTCTTCCCCAACAGGAAAAGGCAAAGAGCACAGCAAAAGCTGTCGATATAGTCCCTCCTAGGCTCCGCCCACCCCAGTCATTCTCTTTGCCGTTGAACGAGCAGCATCTCCACGGAGATGGTGAAGAGTATGTGGTGATTAGTTGTAGTTTTTTATTCTACTATCAAGAGTTTGTTATTTTTAAAATAGTGCTGGTATGTACTATTTACTCTGAAACCGAAAAAGATGAAGAGTTCTGTTTGTGAGAGGAATATGATTTTAGCAGCAGTAACTAAAATCGTTTGCTGTTTCCACATAGGACTGTTTGGATGAGATAACTTCAGTTGGGGGAGACAGTTGGCAGACTTTTCTGTTTAAGGTATGACTAGCCATATTTCTAACAAAACTGTGTAATGCTGGAAGGCTGTCATTTGCCTCATGGGGACCGGTAAGCCATTTTCTTAGTCTCAAACAGAATAAAGGGCTTAATATGGGCTATAAAACTTTTATGGGCTAGATCGATTGCTTTATTTGGGCATTTTATACAGCTTTATGTTGAAATTCACACTTTATAAACTTTGGGGAACGTTTTTTTACGTCAGGCACTGGTTTAGACACCTTCCCAGTCAGGAAGGGCCTTCTCTGTAGTAGGCAGAGCCTCATTTTCGCGCCATTACTGCGCAGTTACTTTTGAGACAGGACATGCAGCTGCATGTGTGTGGGTCTGAAAGTAGTTGAAAAGGTTCCTAGAAGGCTTCATTTGGTATCGTATACCCCTTGGGTTTGTTAAAGTCGCAGCAAAGACTGTAGCTGGGACTGTAGAGGGGTTAAAACTGTAACCGGCTCCGGTTTCCTCATTTTAAGGGTTAAAAAATTTGGGGTGCAATGCTTTGAATGCTTTAAGACACTGTGGTGAAAATTTGGTTAAATTTGAACAATTCCTTCATAGTTTTTCACATATTCAGTAATAAAGTGTGCCCTGTTTAAAATTTAAAGAGACAGTAACGGTTTTGTTTTAAAACGGTTTTTGTACTTTATTGACAAGTTTAAGCCTGTTTAACATGTCTGTGCCTTCAGATATGTATGGAAGCCAATGTGTCTCCCCCTTCAAAATTGTGTGATAATTGTGCCATAGCGTCCAAACAAAGTAAGGACAGTACTGCCACAGATAATAAAGTTGCCCAAGATGATTAATCAGATGAAGGGAGTAGACATAGTTCTACATCATCTCCTTCTGTGTCTACACCAGTTTTGCCCACGCAGGAGACCCCTAGTACTTCTAGCGCGCCAATGCTTGTTACTATGCAACAATTGACGGCAGTAATGGATAACTCCATAGCAAATATTTTATCCAAAATGTCTGCATTTCAGAGAAAGCGCGATTGCTCTGTTTTAAACACTGTAGAGCAGGAGGGCGCTGATGATAATTGCTCTGTCATACCCTCACACCAATCTGAAGTGGCCATGAGGGAGGTTTTGTCAGATGGGGAAATTTCTGATTCAGGTAGAATTTCTCAACAGGCAGAACCTGATGTTGTGACATTTAAATTTAAATTAGAGCATCTCCGCGCACTGCTTAAGGAGGTGCTATCTACTCTGGATGATTGTGACAACCTGGTCATTCCAGAAAAATTGTGCAAGATGGACAAGTTCCTAGAGGTTCCGGTGCACCCCAACGCTTTTCCTATACCCAAGCGGGTGGCGTTCATAGTGAATAAGGAGTGGGAGAAGCCCGGCATACCTTTTGTCCCCCCTCCTATATTTAAGAAATTATTTCCTATGGTTGACCCTAGAAAGGACTTATGGCAGACAGTCCCTAAGGTCGAGGGGGCAGTTTCTACACTAGCCAAGCGCACTACTATTCCTATCGAGGATAATTGCGCTTTCAAAGATCCTATGGATAAAAAATTGGAGGGTTTGCTTAAAAAGATTTTTGTACAGCAAGGTTACCTCCTGCAACCTATTTCGTGCATTATTCCTGTCACTACAGCAGCATGGTTCTGGTTCGAGGAACTAGAAAAGTCGCTCAGTAGAGAGACTCCGTATGAGGAGGTTATGGACAGAATTCACGCACTTAAGTTAGCTAATTCCTTTATTTTAGATGCCGCTTTACAGTTAGCAAGATTAGCGGCAAAAAATTCAGGGTTTGCAATTGTGGCGCGCAGAGCGCTCTGGCTAAAGTCTTGGTCAGCGGATGTATCTTCCAAGACAAAATTGCTTAATATCCCTTTCAAGGGTAAAACCCTTTTTGGGCCAGAATTGAAAGAGATTATCTCAGACATCACTGGGTGTAAGAGCCACGCCCTTCCACAAGATAGGCCTTTCAAGGCCAAGAATAAGTCTAATTTTCGTTCCTTTTGCAATTTCAGGAACGGACCTCCAACTCTGCAGCCTCTAGACAAGAGGGTAATGCTTCACAAACCAAACCAGCTTGGAAACCGATGCAAGGCTGGAACAAGGGTAAACAGGCCAAGAAGCCTGCTGCTGCTACCAAAACAGCATGAAGGAGTAGCCCCCGATCCGGGACCGGTTCTAGTAGGGGGCAGACTCTCTCTCTTTGCTCAGGCTTGGGCAAGAGATGTTCAGGACCCCTGGGCACTAGAAATAGTTTCTCAGGGTTATCTTCTGGAATTCAAGGAACTACCCCTAAGGGGAAGGTTCCACATGTCTCACTTATCTTCAAACCAAATAAAGAGACAGGCATTCTTACATTGTGTAGATAGAAGACCTGTTAAAAATGGGAGTGATACACCCAGTTCCAACCGTGGAACAAGGAATGGGTTTTTACTCAAATCTGTTTGTAGTTCCCAAAAAAGAGGGAACTTTCAGACCAATTCTGGATTTAAAGATCCTAAACAAATTTCTCAGAGTGCCATCGTTCAAAATGGAAACTATTCGATTTTACCCACAATCCAGGAGGGTCAATTTATGACTACCGTGGATCTAAAGGATGCGTATCTACATATTCCTATCCACAAAGATCATCATCAGTTCCTAAGGTTTGCCTTTCTGGACAAACATTACCAGTTTTGTGGCTCTACCATTCGGGCTAGCCACTGCTCCAAGGATTTTCACAAAGGTACTCGGGTCCCTTCTAGTGGTTCTAAGACCAAGGGGCATTGCAGTGGCACCTTACTTGGACGACATTCTAATACAAGCGTCGTCTCTTTCAAAGGCAAAGGCTCACACAGACATCGTTCTGGCCTTTCTCAGATCTCACGGATGGAAAGTGAACATAGAAAAAAGTTCCCTGTCTCCGTCGACAAGAGTTCCTTTCTTGGGGACAATAATAGATTCTTTAGAAATGAAGATTTTCCTGACAGAGGTCAGAAAGTCAAAACTTCTAAACGCTTGTCAAGTTCTTCACTTTGTTCCACGACCTTCCATAGCTCAGTGCATGGAAGTAGTAGGGTTGATGGTTGCAGCAATGGACATAGTTCCTTTTGCGCAAATTCATCTAAGACCATTACAACTGTGCATGCTGAAACAGTGGAATGGGGACTATACAGACTTGTCTCCAGTGATTCAAGTAGATCAGAAGACCAGAGACTCACTCCGTTGGTGGCTAACCCCGGATCACCTGTCCCAGGGAATGAGCTTCCGCAGACCAGAGTGGGTCATCGTCACGACCGACGCCAGTCTAGTGGGCTGGGGCACGGTCTGGGACTCCCTGAAAGCTCAGGGGCTATGGTCTCGGGAAGAGTCTCTTCTCCCGATAAACATTCTGGAACTGAGAGCGATATTCAATACTCTCAGGGCTTGGCCTCAACTAGCAAAGGCCAGATTCATAAGATTCCAATCAGACAACATGACGACTGTTGCTTACATCAACCATCAGGGGGGAACAAGGAGTTCCCTGACGATGAGAGAAGTGACCAAAATCATAAAATGGGCGGAGGATCACTCCTGCCACCTATCTGCGATCCACATCCCAGGAGTGGAAAACTGTGAGGCGGATTATCTGAGTCGTCAGACATTCCATCCGGGGGAGTGGGAACTCCACCCGGAGATATTTGCCCAGTTGACTCAATTATGGGGCATTCCAGACATGGATCTGATGGCGTCTCGTCAGAACTTCAAGGTTCCTTGCTACGGGTCCAGATCCAGGGATCCCAAGGCGACTCTAGTGGATGCATTAGTAGCGCCTTGGACCTTCAACCTAGCTTATGTGTTTCCACCATTTCCTCTCATTCCCAGGCTGGTAGCCAGGATCAAGCAGGAGAGGGCCTCGGTGATCTTGATAGCTCCTGCGTGGCCACGCAGGACTTGGTATGCAGACCTGGTGAATATGTCATCGGCTCCACCATGGAAGCTACCTTTGAGACAGGATCTTCTAGTACAAGGTCCATTCGAACATCGAAATCTAGTTTCCCTCCAGCTAACGGCTTGGAAATTGAACGCTTGATTTTATCTAAGCGTGGGTTTTCGGATTCTGTAATAGATACTCTGGTACAAGCCAGAAAACCTGTAACTAGAAAAATTTACCATAAAATATGGAAAAGATATATCTGTTGGTGTGAATCCAAGGGATTCTCATGGAGTAAGATCAAAATTCCTAGGATCCTTTCCTTTCTACAAGAAGGTTTGGATAAGGGATTATCAGCGAGTTCTCTAAAGGGACAGATTTCTGCTTTATCTGTCTTGTTACACAAACGACTGGCAGCTGTGCCTGATGTTCAAGCTTTTGTTCAAGCTTTGGTCAGGATCAAGCCTGTTTACAGACCTTTGACTCCTCCCTGGAGTCTGAATTTAGTTCTTTCAGTTCTTCAAGGGGTTCCGTTTGAACCTCTACATTCCATAGATATCAAGATGTTATCTTGGAAAGTTCTGTTTTTGGTTGCTATTTCTTCTGCTAGAAGAGTTTCTGAGTTATCTGCTTTGCAGTGTAATCCGCCCTATCTGATGTTCCATTCAGATAAGGTTGTTTTGCGTACTAAACCTGGTTTCCTTTCCAACAAGAATATTAACCAGGAAATAGTTGTGCCTTCTTTGTGTCCGAATCCAGTTTCAAAGAAGGAACGTTTGTTACACAATTTAGATGTAGTTCGTTCTTTAAAGTTCTATTTAGAAGCAACAAAGGATTTCAGACAAACGTCTTCTCTGTTTGTCGTTTATTCTGGCAAGAGGAGAGGTCAAAAAGCTACTGCTACCTCTCTTTCCTTTTGGCTGAAAAGCATCATCCGATTGGCTTACGAGACTGCCGGACGGCAGCCTCCTGAATGCATCACAGCTCACTCTACTAGGGCTGTGGCTTCCACATGGGCCTTCAAGAACGAGGCTTCTGTTGATCAGATATGTAAGGCAGCGACTTGGTCTTCCCTGCACACTTTTGCCAAATTCTACAAATTTGATACTTTTGCTTCTTCGGAGGCTATTTTTGGGAGAAAGGTTTTGCAAGCTGTGGTGCCTTCTGTTTAGGTAACCTGATTGGCTCCCTCCCTTCATCCGTGTCCTAAAGCTTTGGTATTGGTTCCCACAAGTTATGGATGACGCCGTGGACCAGACACACCAATGTTGGAGAAAACAGAATTTATGCTTACCTGATAAATTACTTTCTCCAACGGTGTGTCCGGTCCACGGCCCGCCCTGGTTTTTTAATCAGGTTTGATGAATTTCTTTCTTTAACTACAGTCACCACGGCACCTTATGGTTTCTCCTGTTTTTTCTCCTGTCCGTCGGTCGAATGACTGGGGTGGGTGGAGCCTAGGAGGGACTATATGGACAGCTTTTGCTGTGCTCTTTGCCATTTCCTGTTGGGGAAGAGAATATTCCCACAAGTTATGGATGACGCCGTGGACCGGACACACCGTTGGAGAAAGTAATTTATCAGGTAAGCATAAATTCTGTTTTATACATAAATAATCACAGAAAAACTATAAAGCATCATAATTAGTTACATAAACCATTGCAGCCTAATCAAGTCAGCTCTCACACTATAAAGTATTTCTGTTCCTTCTCTACTTATTTTTGGACCTTTTGATCCTAACATGTAAGCTAATACAAGTAGCCCTTGGCTGAATAATTCAACCATCTCAGGTATAGCTATTACTAATGAGGGTAACACAAAAAGACCTGTGGCTTACAGGCTATAATTTGAGCGGATCTCACCAAGCATATTGTAGTAGGCCTCATACACAAGCATCCTTGCATTGCACATGTTCTAAGCAGAGATGATGTCAATTAACTTATCAAGTCTGGCTCTGGGAACATTCACTAGACAGGGATGTGATTAGCACATGAGCTAGCACTGTATGCCCAGCAGATTATGTGTAAAATAAACCTTCAATAACTCTTACTGCAAGCAGATTTACAAACTTGTGCATATTTGCAAAAAAAATTATCTTATTGCTCAATGTGCTTCTGTATATGAGTATAGTACACTGAAATTTCTATCAAACTTTTAAGGATCTATGTAGTTTTTTGTAATGACAGTGAACTCAATCAGGCCCATTTATCAAGCTCCGTACAGAGCTTGAAGGGCCGTGTTTCTGGCGAGTCTTCAGACTCGCCAGAAGCACAACTTATGAAGCAAGCGCTCCATAACCCTGTCCGCCTGCTCTGAGCAGGCGGAGAGGAATCGCCGGAAATCAACCCGATCGAATACGATCGGGTTGATTGACACCTCCCTGCTGGCGGCCGATTGCCCGCGAGTCAGCAGGGGGCGGCATTGCACCAGCAGCTCTTGTGAGCTGCTGGTGCAATGTTAAATGCGGAGAGCGTATTGCTCTCCGCATTTAGCGAGGTCATGCGGACCTGATCCGCAGTGTCGGATCAGGTTCGCAAGACCTTTGATAAATTGGGGCCCATAAGTGGATATCAGTAGATAGTAACTAAATATCTGCAAGACTAAACATGGCTCCATTTGAATTCTACACTATATACAGTACACAATGACATTTTTGATGTATAATTATAACATTTAAATATGATTTTATGTGTAATTTGTTTTAGACATAATTTTGTTATCAATCACACTGCTGTTAAATAAAGGGGCAGTAAACTGAACATATCCAATCATGCATATGACACTATTTTCACGTTAGAAATATTTTTTTTCAAGAAAAAGATTTATTTTAAAGTTGCTTATTTCAATTCTGAAACCAATCAGAGCATCTACTGCTGTATTGGTGAAATGTTTTCTTTCTCAGTACAGGAACATCAGTTTTACAAAAACTGTAATACATTTTACAACTGATCCTTTTTTAGATAAACCAAACTAAAATTACTTTAAGGGATATGAAACCCAACAATTTTCTTTAGTGATGCAGACAGATCATACAATGTTTAAAAAGTTTCCATTTGACTTCTATTATCAACTGTTATTCATTCATATGGCATTATTTGTTGAAGAACACTACATGACAGAAAATAGTGCTGCCATTTAGCGCTCTAGCAAATAGATAAGATTCTTGAAAAACTGCTGCCATATAGTTTTCCAGACACATGCACACTCCTGAGTTTACATTCCTGTTTACAAAAGATACCAAGAGAACGAAGACTCATTTAAGTTTCATGTCCCTTTAACTGTCCCTTTAAGCTCACTTTGGAAATACATTTAAAGTTTAAAAAAGCAGAAAATGAAAGAATTATAGAACCTCAATTAGTAAACTTTATTTATATTAAGAACACAAGCTTTACATTAAGAACACAAGCCTTACATTAAGAACACAAGACTTACACTAAGAACACAAGCCTTACATTAAGAACACAAGCCTTACATTAAGAACACAAGCCTTACATTAAGAACACAAGCCTTACATTAAGAACACAAGACACACTAAGAACACAAGCCTTACATTAAGAACACAAGACTTACACTAAGAACACAACCCTTACATTAAGAACACAAGCCTTACATTAAGAACACAAGCCTTACATTAAGAACACAAGCCTTACATTAAGAACACAAGACTTACACTAAGAACACAAGCCTTACATTAAGAACACAAGACTTAAACTAAGAACACAAGCCTTACATTAAGAACACAAGCCTTACATTAAGAACACAAGCCTTACATTAAGAACACAAGACTTACACTAAGAACACAAGCCTTACATTAAGAACACAAGCCTTACATTAAGAACACAAGCCTTACATTAAGAACACAAGCCTTACATTAAGAACACAAGACTTACACTAAGAACACAAGCCTTACATTAAGAACACAAGACTTACACTAAGAACACAAGCCTTACATTAAGAACACAAGCCTTACATTAAGAACACAATACTTACACTAAGAACACAAGCCTTACATTAAGAACACAAGCCTTACATTAAGAACACAAGACTTACACTAAGAACACAAGCCTTACATTAAGAACACAAGCCTTACACTAAGAACACAAGCCTTACATTAAGAACACAAGCCTTACATTAAGAACACAAGACTTACACTAAGAACACAACCCTTACATTAAGAACACAACCCTTACATTAAGAACACAACCCTTACATTAAGAACACAAGCCTTACATTAAGAACACAAGACTTACACTAAGAACACACGCCTTACATTAAGAACACAAGCCTTCAGGGGCGTATTTAGGTTTTGTGCTGCCCTAGGCACTCAAAATTCTTCTGTAAAAGAGTGAAGAAAAAATGATACTAAATGTAAATTAGAAAGTTATTTAAAACTGGATGTTCTATATCTGAATCATGAAATAAAGATTGGGGGTTTCATGTCCCTTTTATATTATTTAACCCAGTGCTTATCCCAGAGTTAGTTTATAGGACTCTCCTTTTTTTCTCATTTTCTTAAAGAGAACTGTCCATTATCACCATACTCTCTTTCCTTTATATCATCTTCCTTTTCTTTCTCACACTAAGAAAACCATTACTGAAGCAAGCATCTAATGAATCATAGATTTGCTGCTGAGATTCTCTCTCTGTATTACAGTGCCTGTATAGGTTATGCCATAGGCTATACTCCCTAACAATCATAATGAATGACTGTTTCAACTTGTACTTTGCATTTAAAGGGATAATAAGCACCCTGTAATCATAAGACATTTCTGATGTCTTTCTATAGAATAAACATTCAGCCAAGTCTAAACATTTTTTAAACAAATTAACATCTTGTGGGCTGCAATTGTTTTTAAATAGCCAAACTTCCCCCACCACTTGCCTTATTTCAAAGAGACTTGCATCTGCAGACAACAAGGCTAGCCATGATCAATATGTTCATATAAACTGAATCATTTTGCTGTTACTGTCTGCTAAAGTAAATAAGGAAAATATATGTGGCAGGGTTAGCCTTGACATGTCTGCACTGTGCATTTCCAGTCCAGGGAATTAGAAAATCCAACATTTTCAAATCTTAATTACACTGAAAGGAGGCAAAATGAATAATTAAAGTATATTACAAAGTTGTTTTACTATACATAACTAAAAAATTTACATTAAAACCTCAAGGTTTTTATCATTCTCCCTCACCAAGTCATGATCAGATTCTCACTGTGAAGGCAACTCAATTGACCCGGTCTTCACCAATCTCTGTGCCATTTCCAGCTTCTCTAACTTGCCCTTTTCACTCTCTGACCACAATCTACTAAGATTCATACTTACTCTACTTGCATCCTCCTCATAAGCCCCCCAAAAACTGCTACCTTACGGGGATTTAAATGACTTGGATCTCACAGACATTTCTGCCCAGCTAAAACCTCTACTCTCCAACATATTATCCCTCTCTTGCCCAGACATTGTGGCCTCACAGTATAATTCTGCAATAAAATCAACACTAAGCTGCAACTGTTTGCCATGTATTATGCATTCAACGACAACCATGGCACACCAAACAGACCTGCTATCTTCAGCGATGTTCACAGACTGCTGAACGTCAGTGGAGAAAATCACACATCCATGCTGATTTCCTGCATTATAAATCATCCTCAGGCAGTGGCATATTTAGCTTTTGTGCTGCCCTAGGCACTCCAAATCATGCTGCCCCCAAAACCACCCAACAGCCCCCACAATTAAAGCCATTTTTGGCCATAACATTTTTTGGTCATGGAGTAATGTGACTTTTCCCCCCTGCATTTCTAAATTAAATGTTCACAAGCCAAGGCTTGTAAAAATATTGCATACTTTCAGGTAGGCTTAATTAGAACATGTGTACACACTACACAGTATACATAGTCATATTCATAATGATAGATATGTGTCATACTGTCATATGATCATCATATATTGTTATTTTTATCACACCACAGTGCACTGTGCAGGAACCAACATCATCAATACATGCCAGCATATTAATCACAATAATGCACAAAATAACCAGCCTTTTACATGAATCCCTCTTAATTCCTGTTTGCTTTACAGAACTTTCTGTGTACTGAGCAAACATTGCTTCCCACCAGAATTGATTTTACATCCATTGTTCTGTTCATGACACACACACATAAATATATATATATATATATATATACATACACACACACACATATATATATATATATATATATATATATATACACACACACATATATATATATATACACACACACACATATATATATACACACACACACACATATATATATATATATACACACACACACACACATATATATATATATATATATATATATATACACACACACACATATATATATATATATATATATATATATATATATATATACACACACACATATATATAAACACACACATACACACATATATATACGCACACACACATATGCACACATGCACATACACATTGAACCTTGCACTGTGCTGTTGAACACATAAATAGTAATTATTTGAGGTCCCTCAGATTAGAACTGAATCATTTCAACCCCTGCTCTTGGCAAATTAATATTGGATTCTACTATGGTTGTAAACTTTGCTGTCTAGTAGTATTAACAAAAATAATGTTTATAGACACTTGTTATTGCAAGGGAGTAAAATTCCAGTTTCAATATAATTAAGCCACATCACTTACGTACTTACTGTTCAAGTCGACTATAGTTAATGTCCCCAGTCAACACCTAATACTGATATTTGTCAGCCGTGAGTAATTTTGGTTATATTTTTGTGCTACTGAATTTTCCAGCACTTTTAATAGACGGAAGAGCAGCAGCTTTGTAAGACAAGTCTAATAAAATTGATGGGGACGAAGCTCAGTCCCAGAAATCCTTTCACCATTTAAGTAATAATATACATGAAACCGAACAGCATTCAAGATAAAACCATATATTGCTGCACTGTGATGCCACATCTGCATGGCAGGAGTGATATTCTGTAATTTAATTGAACATAGTTGTTTAAGTATTAATAACTGTTTTTAAATACATTGAGTGATAAAGCAACATCTTTACACGGTTTACACAGAATAACTGAAAGTTAACCGTTATTAAACAATTATGTACATTTAAATTACAGAATTGCATTCCTGCCATGCAGATGTTGCGTCACAGCTGATAGCTGTGAGTGTGAAGACTTTGCCTAACACGTCAGATCACGTGTACACGTGCAACTGGTGGAAAACGCCACGTAATGTCGGCGGTAAGCCGCCCAGAAAAAATAAAAATATTTTTTTAAAATCCACACAGTCAATGCAGCGGCAAGTGCCGCCCCCCAAAATTTGCCGCCCTAGGCACGGGCCTTGTAGGTCTAGGCCTTAATACGCCCCTGTCCTCAGGTCATACAACTCTGCCCTCAGCCGGGCCAAACTATTTCTCCTCCCTTGTGTCAACTCACGCATCTACCCCCAGAAGGCTGTTCTCAGCCCTTAACTGCCTACTATGTCTGCCTGTACCTGTGCCCACTACCAATCTTACTGCTCAGATTATTGCTGACCACTTCAAAAATTAAAATCGACACAATTAGAAAATAAATCTCTCCCTCAAACCCAGCCCTCCTACTCATGCCTTCTATTAACAAAACTCTCTGCTACTTTCCTCCTGTAACAGAGGAAGAAGTCTTCATACTCCTTTCTTCTGCTCATCTCATAACCTACCAATTTGACCCTACCCCTTCATGATGTCTTCTCTCTCTGCTTCTCTTACCCCTACTCTAACAGCTCTCTTCAACCAGTCTCTCACCACTGGTACATTTCCTGATACATTTAAGTATGCATCAATCACACCAATCTTAAAAAAAGCCCTCACTTGACCCCTCCACCCCTTCTAACTATCAGCCGGGCTCCTTACTTCCCTTTGCCTCCAAGTTATTGGAATGACTAGTCTATAATTGCCTAACTCATTTTTTTCTCAACTAACTCCTTAATTTGATCCACTACAATCTTGCTCCCGCCCTAAACACTCAACTGAATCTGCCCTCACTAAAGTAGCAAATAATCTGTTGTCAGCTAAAGCAAAGGGACACTACTCCTTACTAATTCTTTTAGATCTATCTGCTGCTTTTGACACAGTTGACCATCCTCTCCTTTTAAAAATCATACATTAATTATTTTGTATTCTAAACACAGCACTCTCCTGGTTTGCTTCATATCTCTCAAACTGCCTATTTACAGTTTCCTTTAACAGTATATCCTCTGACCCTTTTGCTCTCTCAGTTGGAAAACCATAAAGCTCTGTCTTGGGTCCCTTGCTTTTTTTCTCTCAATACATTCCTCCTACACTGATGATACCCAAATCTATCTTTCTTCTTCTGATATCTCTTTCTCTTTACTCAACCAGATTATCAACTATCTCTCTGCTATGTTCTCTTGGATGTCCCCACACTACCTCCAACTCAATCTGTATAAAACTGAGCTGCTTCTTATTTTCCCCTCTTCAAGACGTCCAACACCTGACATTTCTCTTGTAGTTAGGGACTCTATTTTCAACACCTCAGCCCAGGTTTACTGTCTTTAAGGCCACACTTGACTCTGAACTCACATTCACTCCACATATAGAAGAGCTCACAAAATCCTGTGGTGCACACCTATGCAGAATATCAGAATTTAAACTTTCCTTACTCAGGAAACTACAAAAGAATAATGAATTCCCTCATTTGTTCAGGCATTGACCACTGCAACCTGCTTCTAAATGGCCTCCCAAACACTGCCTGTAAGATAAATTGTATCTTTTAGAATTGTAGTGTGTTGCTAGTTGCAAACGCCAAGAGATACAAATTATAACCTGGCAATATGCTTCAAGCGTTTTGCTAAGAGTGAACTCACAGGAAATGCTGCTAGACAAATATGATTCTATTCAGACAAACAAGTGTGCAAGTCTGATAAATTCACAGAGGCAAATATGGATAGCTAGATCAAAAATAGAGTTCTTTAGCATAAGATCAATTGTTAATATAAAGACTGAGTAAGTACGGTTGATAATATGAACTAGAAACAACTTGAGAGAATCTGATTAGCAGAGTTATACTTGCGGTAGCCTGTGCTTGGCTTTCCCTTGCAGCATGGAACGCTGTAATGGCGGAGTGAGACTGGAGTTCTTCCTGAGAGCTGAGTGGCTAGTTGCAGTACTGGTCAGGCTGAGAGATTGTTCTGTAGCTTCCGGAAGGAAGGTGAGTTGAAGTCCTAGCGAAGCAGGTGAATGAATCAGCTGCAGCTGGAGATGTGAGAAAATCCTCTGTAATACTGTGGTGGAGCTGCACTTTAGGAGAGAGACTGACAGGCAATCTATGAAATGGATTCAGATGGCTGTGCAGATTAAGTGTCTTTAGTAGAAATCAGCAATTAGTTAGAAAGTTCCTTTTTGAGGGTTAAATTCAAATAAGCAAAAGTTCAATATCACTCAGTTTGAGATGATAGCAGGAGTGACTTGATTTCTGTGAAGTATTCCAATCAGAACAAACAAAATAATCAAGCAAAGTAGATCTCAGGAAGTGAGGTTTTATAGGCAGGTGAAAAGGTGGAAGTGGAATGTCTTAAAGGGACATTACACTGCCTCTCCCCCATCCAATCTATTATAAATACTTTATCTAGACTTATCCACCTAAACCTCTGATCTACATCAGCTGGTTTGCTCTGCTAGTCTCTAAACTGGCCACCCATACACTCTAGAATACTTTCAAAATATTAACCCTAACCTATAAAGCATTCAACAGCTTCACTCCCAACTACATTTCCTCTCTCATCTCCAAATTTACCCGACCTCTTTGATCATCCTCTGACCTATGTCTCACAACTTCTTTTATCTCTACGTCCTTCTCCCGGCTCCAAGGCTGCTCCTTTCCTCTGGAACTCTCAACCCCAGACTGTCTTCTTGTATAGCTTCAGACACTTTTTGAAAACCCACCTATTCAGAGAGACTTACCATCTCTCCTCTGCTTTTCATCCTACCCAAAATAAATCTTGAACTGCCTTGACTCACTTCTTCAACTACAATCCATGTGACAAGCTACACCAAACCTTGTGTTTCTGCACCCTCAACCTGCAGACTGTAAGCTCTTCGAAACAGGGCTGTGCTGTAATATAATGTGCTTTTGAACTAACACATTCATGGATGCTTGGTACTAACTGCTGCTATTGATGTTTGGAACTTTGTGATATAAAAAGCTTTTTTACATCTATTAGTGCTACTATGTACTTTTTTAGATACCTAATTTGGGAGATTTCTAATCACGGTTTGGGACCATCTGTAAGGGTTGATGATCGCCCTGCTATTTGCCTTAACTTATATATATATATATATATATATATATATATAAATATATATATTAGATGGTTATAATAAAGTTATGATTATTTATACCTATGTCTAATCTACTTATGTGGGATGTATTTGGTTATACTTTTATATAAACAGGATATGAGTAGATGCTGGATAGGGTCTTCTGTTTGCTTTTGCTTTTTTGAGATATATATATATATTCTAATGAATCTTTTATACTAATGATAAAATATATTCTATTTTCCTCTCTTAGGACAAGAAAGATTTTGTAGTGAAACGTGTGAAAAGGCTACTAAAAGCAGATGTGATTTCTGCCCTTGCTTGCATGGTGAAAGCAGATAGTGCTATACTTACAGATCAGACCAAAGAGCAACTTGCCAGGTAAGTACACAAATCATAAAATATATGCATACAGGAAGATAAGTCATGCTTAACCAAGAGGGAATGCACTTCCCTATGAGAGGCAAAATTTGGCCATATTTTTTGTATTTAATAATTCTATTTTCACTATACATTTCTTCAAGGACCATTAAATACAGTATAATTGCATAGTCAACAAGTGCATAATAAAACGACAATGCAACGGCAGTTACTGTGAATTTTAAATGAGCAATAGATTTATTTCTGACAAATTTAAAAATGTACTTTAATTTGTCTCCTGTATCATGTGACAGCAATCAGCCAACCAAAGACTCATATACGTATGCGCAATAAATTCTTGCACATGCTCACTAGTAGCTGGTGCCTCAGAAAGTGTGCATATAGAAAGACTGTGCGCAATTTGATAATGAAAGTAAATTAGAAAGTCTCTTAAAACGTAGTGCATCATATGTAAAAACATGTCAATTTTTGTTTATCACTTCAATAGTGCATAGCAGGTGTTTGCATCTAAACATAAATAATTATGTTGTGTTTTACTACTCATAATTAACACTTCATATTATAATCTCAAGGTCTTTGCTTTCAATTTAAATGTAAGTACACACTTTTTAAAAAAAATCTTTTTTATTACATTGTTCCCTTTTGATTACAGAAAACACAAATAAATACTAAAATAGCCTCCTCACTTTCATGGCATTTTTACAATGGTTATTTAAAGGGACAGTAAACACCTTGAGATTTGTATAAAAAATGTTTACTTATGTATAATGAAACAACTCTACAATATATTTTCATTGTTGGTTTTTCAAACTTTTCACATAATTTAGCTCTGAAAATTGAGCAATTTCTAATTATCAGAACTTAAACTGCACCCTGCTGACTTTTCAAGGCTAACTCTGTTACATATATGCCCCTAATTGGCTTTATCAGATAACAACTGCAAAGCAATGCACTCTATACTGACATTACAACAGTGACTAGCCTTGTTGTCTGTGGGCTAAAGCCCAGATTGGCTACTCCAAATAAGGCAAAACGGTGGTTTGAGTTTTGATATTTATAAATAATTGCAGTAAAAAGGATGTTAATGTGTTTTAAATAAGTTAAGACTAGGGATGGCAAATGTTTCTAAAAATTCGAAATTCAAAACGAATTTTGATACATTCGTTTGTTCGAATCGAATTTCGAATGTTTATATAACATTCTATTTTCTAATTTTCGTTTTCTAATTTTTCAATAACATTCGAAAATATTCGTTCGAGTAATAGAATGTTTAGCTATGTATTTTATATCACATTCCAAATAGTATTTCTAGTCTACAACTGTGTTTTATAAATGTAATATTCGAATTTGAATGTGACATTCGAAAACTGTAAATAATATTCGATAATAGAATTTTTATGAATATTCATGCTTATCAAAATTTGATTATGTAAATCAACATTCAAATTTGAATATAAACACATTCACCCATCCCTAGTTAAGACTTGGCTAGTATGTTAATCAATAGCAACACAACAGAAATCTCTTGTAATTACAAGGTGTTTACTGTCCCTTTAAAGGGTCGCTTGCCCAAAAATTGCTATCATGCAAATAAAAGAGAAATATTTAAAAATGTAGAAAATATTTTTACATAAAAATGTGAAAAAGAAGTTGCTGAAATTAAATGGAATTAAAACAGCAGTATAAGTCATTTACTTCTCACTCATAGCTCCACGTCCTACTCTTTTTTAAGATAACGTATAGAGAAAAAAACACCACAGTGTCCCATTAATAGTATTTATAAAAAAAATCTTTCTCGCTAATGTACATAATGAATAAAACATTGCTTTATTTTATTGTTTATTTGGTATAACTAAATACTCTATGAAAGCCAGTAACATACCCAGCACACTGTTTCTATCTTTAAGGGTTTTCCTGGCTTTGTGTGAAGATCCCAAGGATCGTGGCATTATTGTTGCCCAGGGAGGAGGCAAGGTAATAATGACAGATTTGCTGCAAGACCAATAGAGCATTTAATACAGAGTGCACCGCTAACCAGCTGGTATGCAACAAACGATGTTGTCATTTAATATATTAAATTCCAAATATAATTAATCATTCTGTATGTTTTAGGCCATGATTCCTCTGGCTTTAGAAGGTACAGATGTTGGGAAAGCAAGAGCCTCTCATGGTCTGGCTAAAATTGCAGCTGTATCAAACCCAGATATGGCATTCCCAGGAGAAAGGGTAAGAAATATTACGTATTAAGTATATTTCTGGTCTTTATATAAGATATTGCAGTAATTATTGAAATGTGCCGTAGATTCTGTTCCAGATGAAAAGCTTATTAGTTTTTTTTTTTATAAAAGATTGTCCTTTGAAGTCTATGGGGTATTGTAAATAAATGATCACAATGACACCCAAACATAATTTGCCTATCTATCTATTTATTTGTTTGTTTGTTTGTAGTGTCTGCTTATTATGAAGGTGATCTCTCACCTCTTATTTTCTTACTTCTTACTATATTGTTTGGATTTCTTGCATATTGTGATTGATATTTTTTTTTTGTGGGGAGTCAGTGTAGGCTTCTGTTCCTTTGTTATATGTACATATTTCATCTCCTGTGTTTGAGTATTTACTACCTTTTTGTAAAATAAGAAAGTTGTCATATTTTTTTACACCATCCATAGTATATTTAGCAATGACTGGGTGCTTATAAAAAGATTATTGTTTATAATCACTGATGATCATGGGCTTTCCGTTTCTATTCTTTTTGTGTTCAAGAGGTCCAAGATGTGACCATCATAAGTCTCAACACAGTTTTTAGATTGTCCTTGTTTTGATGCTTGTAGCAGGTGTACTGTGTTCACTACATTTTGGGCATCTGATGGTCCTTAATTCTTTCAATTCATTGGATTAGCCAATCTGTCTGTAGCCATTTGTGTGGGAGGAGCTACAGCAGATCTGGCAGTTGTAAGCAATTTCCTCCATCTGTACTTGATCGTTAAAGGGACAGTAAACCATAAAAAAAAAATGTTATATAATTCTGCACATAGTGCAGAATTATATAACATTATAATAGCGCAAACATTGTAAAACCAAATTTTCCCTTTGAATTTAAAAAATAACTGCTGTTTTACAGACCCGCTCTCTGTGATCTTCTAAGCGGGTCTGTTTTTTTCAAACAGCGCATCGGGCCAGCTGTATAGTCACAGCCCGGCCCGACCGCGCCATAGCACTAAGTGCAGCTCGCTCCTGCTCTGTCAGACAGCAGGAGCGAGCTGCACTTAGTGCTATGTCTACATATATCTGATGGTATTTTGGTACAATATATATCTATATATATGCTCAAAAAACAAAGTATTGCAGTATGCAGTGATACCTTTTTTATTGGACTAACATAATATTTAAAAGACAAGCTTTCAATAGTTTTCCTCTCTTCCTCAGGTATTGCTTCAGACCTGAGGAAGAGAGGAAAACTCTCGAAAGCTTGTCTTTTAAATATTATGTTACTCCAATAAAAAAGGTATCACTGCATACTGCAATACTTTGTTTTTTGAGCATCTATCTACTGGACTAACACGGCTACTCCAATCTTCACTATATATATATATATATATATATATATATATATATATAGATGATTATATATAGGTATAGATATATAAAGATATATATACGGAATATCTATTTATAAATACATAGAACATATTCTGCTATGTGCAGAACATTGGAATACGAAATATTTACAGTAAATACACACACATATATATATACATATCCATCGTTAGACATGCATATGTATGTAGGTCTATGTTAAAGCCCTTTGCCTGCCTTTTTTATCAGATGGTGTTATTTTGAGTGTAACTATACTATGTAATGTATTTTTTATGTGTTTTCTGACACTTTTAAGCTTTTCAAAACAGCTAACCAGAGCTCTAAAGTCTCGTTAATCATTCTAGCATAAATTGCGATTGCACTCAAGCGATCGAGTTTACTTTCAACTTGTAATATAATTGGTAAACCCGACGCGTGCAAACCCTTGAGATAAACCGCTTATCGCTTGGACGCACCACTCGTAATCTAGTCCTTAGTATTTTAAATAATAACTATCTGGTAACCTCTGTTGATGCTTTAGGGAGTTTAAATCAGTTTTAGAGTGTTCTGGCCTCGAGTAAATGAGAAAATGTATGTAAGATAATAATTATGAAGAGTATCTAACCTGCTTGATTTTTTTTTACACTCATAGCCTTCTATGCACAAATATGGTGGATAGTGACAAATCTAGGAAGTTGTTCTGCTGTTTTAAAGAAAGACTCAAACAAACAGTTAAAAGATAAATAGATACATTAGATCAGATTACAAGTGGAACACTATTTAATGCTTTTTGCATCAGTTGGGTTGCGCTCATATTATGAGTTGAAAGTAAACTGCTAACCCGACGAGCGAAAAAAGCCAAACTTAAAATATCATGTGCTCTTTAATGTACTCCCCCGTGGGAGTCAATGGTGCAAAAAAGGTAGAAAAAGCACCCTACTCGTGGGCAAACACAATAGAATATTCTGATGTGCGATAACCCAACATGAAAATATAAATATATTTTACATCCCAATATTCTTCACATAACAAAATATGAATATATATTTATACCTATATATATACACATGATTATATATAGGTATAGATATATACATATATACAGGTATATGAATATCTATCTATTGTACAAGTTGGGTTGCGCTCGTATTATGAGTTGAAAGTAAACTGTTGACCCAACAAGCGCAAAAAGCAGAACTTAGAATATTGTGTGTGTGTTCACGTATTCCCCCATAGAAGTCAATGGAGCAAAAAAAGTCGGAAAAAACCTAGCACCCAACTCAAGTGCAAACCTGATTGCTAGCCCGACATGAAAATATGAATATTTCACATTCCAATGTTCTTCACATAGAAGAATATGTTCTATTTATTAATAAATACACATATATATATATATATATATATATATATACATTATCTCACAAAAGTGAGTACACCCCTCATATTTTTGTAAATATTTTATTATATCTTTTCATGTGACAACAATGAAGAAATTATAATTTGCTACAATGTAAAGTAGTGAGTGTACAGCCTGTATAACAGTGTAAATTTGCTGTCCCCTCAAAATACCGTTGGCAACAAAAGTGAGTACACCCCTAAGTGGAAATGTCCAAATTGGGCCCAATTAGCCATTTTCCCTCTCCGGTGTCATGTGACTTGTTTGTGTTACAAGGTCTCAGGTGTGAATGGGGAGCAGGTGTGTTTTTTCGCTCTCACACTCTCTAATACTGGTCACTGGAAGTTCAACATGGCACCTCATGGCAAAGAACTCTCTGAGGATCTGGAAAAAAAATTGTTGCTCTACATAAAGACAGCCTAGGCTATAAGAAGATTGCCAAGACCCTGAAACTGAGCTGCAGCATGATGGACAAGACCATACAGCGGTTTCAAAGGACAGGTTCCCCTCAGAACAGGCCTTGCCATGCTCGACCAAATAAGTTGAGTGCACGTGCTCAGCGTCATATCCAGAGGTTGTCTTGGGGAAATAGACGTTTGAGTGCTGCCAGCATTGCTGCAGAGGTTTAAGGGGTGGGGGGTCAGCCTGTCAGTGCTCAGACCATACGCTGCACACTGCATCAAATTGGTCTGCATGGCTGTCGTCCCAGGAGGAAGCCTCTTCTAGGGATGATGCACAAGAAAGTCCATAAACAGTTTGCTGAAGACAAGCTGACTAAGGACATGGATTACTGGAAACATGTCCTGTGGTCCGATGAGACCAAGATAAACTTATTTGGTTCAGATGGTGTCAAGCGTGTGTGGCGGCAAACAGGTGAGGAGTACAAATACAAGTGTGTCTTGACTACAGTCAAGCTTGGTGGTGGGAGTGTCATGGTCTGGGCCTGCATGAGTGCTGCCGGCACTGGGCACTGGGGAGCTACAGTTCATTGAGGGATCCATGAATACCAACATGTACTGTGACATACTGAAGCAGAGCATGATCCCCTCCCTTCGGAGACTGGGCCACAGGGGAGTATTCCAACATGATAACAACCCCAAACACACCTCCAAGATGACCACTGCCTTGCTAAAGAAGCTGAGGGTAAAGGTGATGGACTGGCCAAGCATGTCTCCGGACCTAAACTCTATTGAGCATCTGTGGGGCATCCTCAAATGGAAGGTGGGGGAGCGCAAGGTTTCTAACATCCACCAGCTCTATGATTTCGTCATGGAGGAGTGGAAGAGGACTCCAGTGGCAACCTGCAAAGCTCTGATGAACTCCATGCCCAAGAGGGTTAAGGCAGTGCTGGATAATAATGGTGGCCACTCAAAATATTGACACTTTGGGCCCAATTTGGACATTTCCACTTAGGGGTGTACTTACTTTTGTTGCCAACGGTTTAGACATTAATGGCTATGTGTTGAGTTATTTTGAGGGGACAGCAAATTTATACTGTTATACAGGCTATACACTCACTACTTTATATTGTAGCAAAGTGTAATTTCTTCATTGTTGTCACATGAAAAGATATAATAAAATATTTACAAAAATGTGAGCTGTGTACTCACTTTTGTGAGATACTGTATATCTGATAGTATTTTGGTACAATATATTTCTATACCTATATATAAATGATCCAGCATTGTGAGTTACTATTCCCTGTTACCTATAACAGAAAGAGGATATGATAACCGTGAATTAGACACAGTTTTTTTCGACGGACATTTCTACCTACTCTTTGAGTACACTATTTGATGATATAGAGAAACTACTCATCAAGGAACACAAGCTACAGTTTGAGATCTGGACCTTTGAAAAATATATTAAATTGAACATTATTCCCAGGGGTCTCAGATTAAATAAATACCCCACCTTTGATGTCTCTGATAAGGAATTCATTGAGACTTGGAATACTGTATTGACTGAATGTTCTGTCAGATTGATGCATTTGTTAATTCTGTACAAAACTAAACTGATAACTAATGTCAAAAGTGAAATTGATCTATTACAGGTAGAACTGAACAACAGGAAGCTAGAATTGGATTACCCTAAGTTTGATGGTATTTTAAGACTAGCATTGTCTGAGTCTAAGAAAGAGATTTTAAACATTAAACATTCAAAATATCTCAGGGACAAGGCTGATTATGATAATCAAATGGTTTATGTATGGCATCATTCTAGGAGTGGCTCTAACAATAGGAAAGGTAGATCTAGGAGTAAAGGTAGAGGTAGGGGTAGAGGTAGAGGACAACATTAGCAAACATCATCTCACAATACAGGTACATACAGGTCTTCTGGCAGTGAGGGAGACTCAGGTGATGATACTGGGGCCTCAGGAGGTGAGGAATCTATAGTGGTACCTAGGGGTATTTTGAAGAATACACAAAGTACACAAAAACAAGTGAGTATTAATGGTTCTACTAATATGACTGATACAGGGGCTGCGAGATCAAAGGAATATAACACACAAAGTTCAAGTATTCCTAAAAAAGCACAAAATAAGTCACATACTATGAAAGGTACTAAATATATAAGTAACACCAATCAGACATCTAGCAATAATGAGATGAGTACCACAGGGGAAGATCGTAGGGCTTTTGAATAGGTTTTTCACCAGGTACAAGACAAAACAGGGATAGGACAGGAGAAGAGGTACCCCCAGAGGTTGAACAAGAACACCAAATATCAGTAATGGATTCATGTGACAACATTTATAATGTGATTAATTTATCTTCTGTAACCTTGTCAGATACCCAATTAAAGGTTCTCAGCTACGGTTTGAATTTTGCCCCTACTACCTCATTTAACCTCTTTAACACTATGTTAGATGTGAATAGGTTAATTAGGAATTTAACTTTAAAAAAATTCTTTCATAGTGCGGATATTCATATTGACACTGACACTAGTCATAATTCAGGCCACAGACATACATCTACACAAGAGGCTGTCTCTTTATCTTTTTCTGAGTCATGTGATGTTTTGTCCTTAAGTAAGCTGAGGAGGCAAGGGACCACTGAAATAGGGACGCGTACTATCAGAAGTTTTAGCAGTTTTAAAAAATCTTCTGATTTTTATCCTATACAATATCGTGGGCCCGTCCTGGAGACTTTTTTCAAAAGGATAGAAAGAGATCTTACGTCACTATCCTCAGTAAAGAATGAGACTAGCAACCGCAGGTTGAACTTATCCTATCGTGAAAGACAGGCATTACTTGAGTTACAACAGAATGACAGTTTGGTCATTCGCTCAGCTGATAAAGGTGGCTCTATGGTTGTACTAGATAAATCTGAGTATATTAGGGAAGCTCATAGACAATTGCATAATGATACTAACTATCAAAAGCTTGACAGAGATCCTACTTTGTTTTTTTCAGAGAGAACTCAGGACACTTCTGGATGATGGTTTGGAAGATGGGTTTTTTGATCAGGATACACATGACTTTTTGTTTGTAGAACATCCAGTGGTACCCATCTTTCACCATCTTCCAAAAGTGCACAAGACTTTAACTGAGGTACAGGGGTGTCCTATAGTGAGTGGGATAGGCTCCTTATTGGAACACCTATCCCAGTGGCTTGATACCATCTTGTATCCATTGGTGACTTCTTTACAATGTTACCTGAAGGATACTAAAGACTTACTTAACCTTATGGATACTTTTTGTTGGGATGCTCACGGCCATATGTGGTTGACTGTGGACGTGGTGGCTTTATACTCCTCAATTCCACACAAGGAAGGTCTTAAGGCTTTGTCCTTTATTTTGCAGAATTTTTCTGAATTGGATACAGACTTGGTGGAGTTTGTAGTGAGAGCTACCGGTTTCACACTCACAACTATTTTCGGTTTGGGGAGCATTATTATCTCCAGAGGTGTGGGACAGCCATGGGGGCCAAATTTGCGCCCTCATATGCCAACATCTTTATGGGTTGGTGGGAGCTGTCCCACATCTATGGAGATAATAATAGGTTCAGAGAAAATATTACCTTTTATAGGCGCTATATTGACGACCTGCTCTTTATTTGGCAGGGCTCTGAGATTGCATTGATTGGTTTTGTTAATGCTTTAAATACTAATACGGTGGGTCTGAGATTCACGTTTGAGAAAAATCTGAAGACTATTAATTACTTGGATTTGACATTAACTGCAGGTGGACGGATCCATAGCAATATGTACAGGGAGTGCAGAATTATTAGGCAAATGAGTATTTTGACCACATCATCCTCTTTATGCATGTTGTCTTACTCCAAGCTGTATAGGCTCGAAAGCCTACTACCAATTAAGCATATTAGGTGATCTGCAT
Organism: Bombina bombina; assembly: GCF_027579735.1. Lineage (NCBI taxonomy): Eukaryota > Metazoa > Chordata > Amphibia > Anura > Bombinatoridae > Bombina > Bombina bombina. The sequence goes on along the minus strand of NC_069501.1, from coordinate 672,652,155 downwards.
CTCTGTAATGAGAAGGGGTGTGGTCTAATGACATCAACACCCTATATCAGGTGTGCATAATTATTAGGCAACTTCCTTTCCTTTGGCAAAATGGGTCAAAAGAAGGACTTGACAGGCTCAGAAAAGTAAAAAATAGTGAGATATCTTGCAGAGGGATGCAGCACTCTTAAAATTGCAAAGCTTCTGAAGCGTGATCATCAAACAATCAAGCGTTTCATTCAAAATAGTCAACAGGGTTGCAAGAAGTGTGTGGAAAAACCAAGGCGCAAAATAACTGCCCATGAACTGAGAAAAGTCAAGCGTGCAGCTGCCAAGATGCCACTTGCCATCAGTTTGGCCATATTTCAGAGCTGCAACATAACTGGAGTGCCCAAAAGCACAAGGTGTGCAATACTCAGAGACATGGCCAAGGTAAGAAAGGCTGAAAGATGACCACCACTGAACAAGACACACAAGCTGAAACGTCAAGACTGGGCCAAGAAATATCTCAAGACTGATTTTTCTAAGGTTTTATGGACTGATGAAATGAGAGTGAGTCTTGATGGGCAAGATGGATGGGCCCGTGGCTGGATTGTTAAAGGGCAGAGAGCTCCAGTCCGACTCAGACGCCAGCAAGGTGGGGGTGGAGTACTGGTTTGGGATGCTATCATCAAAGATGAGCTTGTGGGGCCTTTTCGGGTTGAGGATGGAGGCAAGCTCAACTGCCAGTCCTACTGCCAGTTTCTGGAAGACACCTTCTTCAAGCAGTGGTACAGGAAGAAGTCTGCATCCTTCAAGAAAAACATGATTTTCATGCAGGACAATGCTCCATCACACGCGTCCAAGTACTCCACAGCGTGGCTGGCAAGAAAGGGTATAAAAGAAGAAAATTTAATGACATGGCCTCCTTGTTCACCTGATCTAAACCCCATTGAGAACCTGTGGTTCATCATCAAATGTGAGATTTACAAGGAGGGAAAACAGTGCACCTCTCTGAACAGTGTCTGGGAGGCTGTGGTTGCTGCTGCACGCAATGTTGATGGTGAACAGATCAAAACACTGACAGAATCCATGGATGGCAGGCTTTTGAGTGTCCTTGCAAAGAAAGGTGGCTATATTGGTCACTGATTTGTTTTTGTTTTGTTTTTGAATGTCAGAAATGTATATTTGTGAATGTTGAGATGTTATATTGGTTTCACTGGTAAAAATAAATAATTGAAATGGGTATATATTTGTTTTTTGTTAAGTTGCCTAATAATTATGCACAGTAATAGTCACCTGCACACACAGATATCCCCCTAAAATAGCTATAACTAAAAACAAACTAAAAACTACTTCCAAAACTATTCAGCTTTGATATTAATGAGTTTTTTGGGTTCATTGAGAACATGGTTGTTGTTCAATAATAAAATTAATCCTCAAAAATACAACTTGCCTAATAATTCTGCACTCCCTGTATAGGAAGCCTATTTCTAAGAATACTTTGCTTCATGCAAAGAGTTGTCACCCAGTACATGTCCCTATGGCGGTAGCCAAGGGACAGCTGATTAGAGTTAAACGTAATTGTAGTGAAACAGACATTTGCAGAGAACAGATAAGGAAATGCGAAATAGACTCAGAGAGAGAGGCTACCCTGGCCATGTAATAAATAGAGCACAGAGACAGGTTGATCTCTTGGACGATGCTCACTTTTGAAGGGGTCCAATAGACAAAATGAGACATTGGCCAGTAATGCCCAAAACAGAGTCACTTTTGTGACAGACTACAGCTCGCAATACAGGGATATCTGTAGGATTGTTAACAAACATTTTAGTTTGTTGTCAGCCGACGATAACCTTGCAAACTGTGTAGAGGGAGGACTGTGCTGCTCCTATAGGAAGAGCAGGACATTGGGGAATATTTTGGCCCCGTCAGAGGTATTGGTCAACAATTCAAATAGACAGAGTTCCTGGTTGCATCATAGGGGGATGTACAGGTGCGGCAGGACAAGGTGCAGGCCTTGTGAATTTATCACTGTTTCTGATGAGTTCAGGTCGGAAGTGACTGGGGAGACTTTTAAGATCTCCTCCTGCCTAAACTGTACATCCTCCTATGTAATCTATCTTATCTCCTGTATAGAGTGTCACCTTCAGTACGTAGGTCTTACCACGACTGAGGTGAATACTAGGATCAGGCACCATTTATCCACTATTAAATTGGGTGAAGCCAGTACTCCCCTGGTCAAGCATTTTAAGGACATTCACAAAAAAAGTAATGCCACATTCAGGTGGCAAGCTATTGAATATGTCAAGCTGCCCCCTAGAGGAGGAGACAGGAATCAGTTGCTCGGCAAGCGTGAGATGTTTTGGATTTTTAAGTTAAGGACTAGAGTACCAGGGGGACTCAACTCTGAATATGATTTGATTAATTATTGGAAATTATTTTGTATTTTGATATCAACAAGATTTGACCCCTGGTTACTATTAACGTTATGGTGCTAAAATTAAAAAAGGGGGTAACTGGCGCTAATGGTTAAATTAGCTAGGATAACACTACCAGAATGGTGACTGTTATATTAATAGACGGCTGTCCGTCAGAGTGAAGATTTAAACAAGTGATACGGGTATCTAATATTGTCCTACTAATGACTTAAAAAAACTATATAGTGTTACAATTCTTAATTTGATATAGTGTCAGCGAGTTTTAGTAAACAAAAATTGTGATGAAGGTATTTACCTATTTGACATCGTCAATACTAATGTGAGTGAAATATAAGATAATGTGAAAATGTTGAAATAGTTACGTGTATTCGTCAGATATGGTGGACAATTGAGGTCTATATGTATAGAGAATAAGTGACAGATTGTGTAGTAAAAAAATGAATATCTATGGCTGTTAATGCATAAAATATTAATTCCTAAAAAAGATAATAAGTGACAGATTGTGTAGTAAAAAATGAATTTCTATGGCTGTTACTGCATAAAATATTTATTCCTAAAAAATCAATAAAACAACATCAATATAATTAAAATGGTTCAAATATTATATTCGGGACGTCTCCCTTGTAATCAGTGATATCTGTCGACAAGAAGTTTGCTCAGCCGCAGTTAACTGGGCATATTTGGTGGTATGTGATACAGTGTTACTGCAAATCGTAAGGTACCTTACAGTTAGAGATGTTTATGAAGGCTGACAGACCGGGCGTGCGTTTATTCTGTCCTTGCACCGGGTCTCAGTATGGTGGTGTATTTCGCGGCTTCAAAGACAAAACAGCTCGCTGATATCGTGATTGGCGGTTTGGGTTACACACCCCTTTTCTGATAAGTAGAACGTCTGGTGTTCCGTAGAAATATATCGGCCAATATATTAATAATGATGACTTGTTTCTTTTACTGAAATGATGGTAGTTGAACAAAGGTCAGACAAATTTGTGCCTGCTGTAGCCGTATTTAAAAACGGTTGTAGTAGTAAACGTGGATACTCGCTATTTGCTGATCAGATCCCTGGTCCTTGCAGCGGTTTTATCTCCTAAATCAAAAAATTAGAGAGTCCACAGGAGGGGCTGGATCGCAGCTTTTGCGTGTATTTCAATCTTTGGTGGGTTCCACATAAAAACAAGCTTTCTGGAGTAAATTCTACGCGTTTCACCCTGAGAGGGCTTTATCAAGATACTCCAGGTGTATATTACAGACTTTTTAAAGGTGTACTTTGGATATCATTGGTTGATTGCTTCTTGATTCCTATTGGATCCGGTACACAACACCCCTTTTCATAAAGGTGGACTATAGGTGTTGCTTATGCATATACATAAGGTGGTATATAACCATTATCTCCTATCACCTTATGTATATGCATAAGCAACACCTATAGTCCACCTTTATGAAAAGGGGTGTTGTGTACCGGATCCAATAGGAATCAAGAAGCAATCAACCAATGATATCCAAAGTACACCTTTAAAAAGTCTGTAATATACACCTGGAGTATCTTGATAAAGCCCTCTCAGGGTGAAACGCGTAGAATTTACTCCAGAAAGCTTGTTTTTATGTGGAACCCACCAAAGATTGAAATACACGCAAAAGCTGCGATCCAGCCCCTCCTGTGGACTCTCTAATTTTTTGATTTAGGAGATAAAACCGCTGCAAGGACCAGGGATCTGATCAGCAAATAGCGAGTATCCACGTTTACTACTACAACCGTTTTTAAATACGGCTACAGCAGGCACAAATTTGTCTGACCTTTGTTCAACTACCATCATTTCAGTAAAAGAAACAAGTCATCATTATTAATATATTGGCCGATATATTTCTACGGAACACCAGACGTTCTACTTATCAGAAAAGGGGTGTGTAACCCAAACCGCCAATCACGATATCAGCGAGCTGTTTTGTCTTTGAAGCCGCGAAATACACCACCATACTGAGACCCGGTGCAAGGACAGAATAAACGCACGCCCGGTCTGTCAGCCTTCATAAACATCTCTAACTGTAAGGTACCTTACGATTTGCAGTAACACTGTATCACATACCACCAAATATGCCCAGTTAACTGCGGCTGAGCAAACTTCTTGTCGACAGATATCACTGATTACAAGGGAGACGTCCCGAATATAATATTTGAACCATTTTAATTATATTGATGTTGTTTTATTGATTTTTTAGGAATAAATATTTTATGCAGTAACAGCCATAGAAATTCATTTTTTACTACACAATCTGTCACTTATTATCTTTTTTAGGAATTAATATTTTATGCATTAACAGCCATAGATATTCATTTTTTTACTACACAATCTGTCACTTATTCTCTATACATATAGACCTCAATTGTCCACCATATCTGACGTATACACGTAACTATTTCAACATTTTCACATTATCTTATATTTCACTCACATTAGTATTGACGATGTCAAATAGGTAAATACCTTCATCACAATTTTTGTTTACTAAAACTCGCTGACACTATATCAAATTAAGAATTGTAACACTATATAGTTTTTTTAAGTCATTAGTAGGACAATATTAGATACCCGTATCACTTGTTTAAATCTTCACTCTGACGGACAGCCGTCTATTAATATAACAGTCACCATTCTGGTAGTGTTATCCTAGCTAATTTAACCATTAGCGCCAGTTACCCCCTTTTTTAATTTTAGCACCTACACTTTTTTAAACTACTAAGGAGGAGTAGTTTATCCTTTAACCAGGCATTTAGGATAACAGTTAACGCCAACACTCAATTCTATACACTTGATTACTATTAACGTTATGCCGAGCAACATTACTCTCTTTTTGTCTGATTTATCTATCTATCTAGCATGAACCTCCTTTTTGGCACCCAGCTATGGATATATATGTATATATATATATATATATATGTGTATATGTATGTTCTTTAATTGGACTTCCCTTTTGTTACTGATGTATACATATATATATATCTTTTAGCCTATATGACACATTTACTCATACAAGCGCATATGACTTTTCCCTAACTAAATACACATATAATGGTCACTGCTCTCATTATTTTGAACAGTTTACTTACATTGTATTCATAGTCTGTTCTAATGGTATAATTCCATGGCATATATATTATGTTTGATATATATTTTAGTTTTAGGGGATCCTTTTTAATGTTAGTCAGTATGTAGTGGATTTATCTGCTTACATATATTAGATTATTATATTATGCTATATCATCTAACAAGTCAGGGCAGAATTGTACATATGTGTATATCAGATTTTTTGCTTAAGGATGTGCTATATGTATATCGGTTTATTTAGCCATATATATTTCTAATTTCCATTTTCTACTTTTTTCTAATGTAATTTCTGTGTCAATTATTATATGTAAATACTTTGGTAATTACCATGACATGACAACTGTACCATGACAACTGTTGGTCTGATGAAGGGGTGAACACCCCGAAATAAAATTGTGCTTCGTCCTTCAGCTCTATCTACTACTGTTAGCACCCTGGGATATGAAGCTTGTTAGTGGGAGTGCACCTATCTCTACATGTTTGTATATGTATATATATATATACATTTTTAGACATTTATAAGAATGTATCTCTATGTTAAAGCCCTTTGCCTTCCTTTTTATTTATTTCTCTTACGCCTGAGACCTCAAATCTTTGAGCACTTACAACTTTTTTTGTGCAATATTTATTTAATATTTTTTTGTTAGATGGTATTATTATGAGTGTAACTGTACTTTGTAATATATTTTTTATTTGATTTGTGCAACTTTTTTGTTTGTTAAAACAATTAACCAGAGCTCTGAGGATGTAGTAATCATTCAAGCGTAAATCACGATTGTGCTCAAGCGATCGCGTTTACTTTTGACTTGTTATATGAGTGGAAAAACCGACTTTGCGCAAACACCAGCGAAAAAACCCTTATCTCTTGCATATAACTGTTAGCGCTCCTTTCATAATCTGGCTCATTATGTGAGAAGCTTTTCTACCACTATATACCCTCTCTCTTAGTTTGTTATTTAGCAAATGTAATTATTTGAAATCCACATGCACATTTCAGTTTTGACCATTATGTTCCTTGAAATACTTTGCATTCCTACCCTTTCCTGTGCAGGTGTATGAAGTTGTCCGTCCTTTGGTCAGTTTACTGAACACAGAGAGAGATGGCATCCAGAACTTTGAAGGACTCCTTGGCCTTACTAATTTAGCTGGAAAGAGTGACAAGCTGAGGTTTGTACTGTGAACAGTAAATTACTATTAATAGTTTAACTTATGTTTTTGAATAAAATACATATTTTGGAAATTAAGACGTTAGTGAAACTTAGCTTAATAGGAAATCCAATTGAAAAAAGTAAACTGTTTTGTGTCAGAGTAGGTTATTTTGAGTTATTTTGTTTAACTGTGCATACATGCATATTCTCAAGTGGAGTGGTACAGAGGGTGCAGGGTACTCTGCTTTGACTATGTATTTATGCCTTAGAATGGGTTAAAATATATACAGCTAGATTACGAGTTTTCAGCGCTATAGGGAAATTAACGAGTGCCACAAAAGCGTCATTAATTCACCTCCCTATAGCGCTGCTATTACAAGTTTTTAAAAACCCGGCTTGCGTGGGCGATATGGTGACATTGAGCTCCATACCTCACCCAAATACAAGCATTTTTTTTTTACATGCTCGTGCACGATTTCCCCATAGACATCAATGTGGATAGCCGGCAAAAAAAAAAAGCCTAACACCTGCGATCGCGGAAACAAAAGCTCTGTAACGCAGCCCTATTGATGTCTATGGGGAAAGAAAAAGTTATGTTTAAACCTAACACCCTAACATAAAAACCACGTCTAAACACCCCTAATCTGCTGCCCCTAACATCGCCGCAACCTACATAATGTTATTAACCCCTAATCTTCTGCCCCTAGCATCGGCACCACCTAAATAAAACTATTTACCCCTAATCTGCCGCTCCCGATATCACCGCCACTTAAATACACTTATTAACCTCTAATCTGCCGCTCCCGATATAGCCGCCACCTACATTACAGTTATTAACCCCTAATCAGCCGCCCCCAATGTCGCCGCCACTATACTACAGTTATTAACCCCTAAACCTCTGGCCTCCCACATCACTAACACTAAATAAATATATTAACCGCTAAACCTAACCCTAAATTTAACCCTAACACCCCTAACTTAAATATAATTAAAATAAATCTAAATTAAACTTACAATTATTACCTAAATAATTCCTATTTAAAACTAAATACTTACCTGTAAAAAAAAAACTAAGCTAGCTAAAAATAAATAATAGTTACATTGTAGCTAGCTTAGGTTTTATTTTTATTTCACAGGTAAGTTTGTATTTATTTTAACTAGGTAGACTAGTTAGTAAATAGTTATTAACTATTTACTAACTAACTAGTTAAAATAAATACAAACTTACCTGTGAAATAAAACCTAACCTGCCTTACACTAAAACCTAACATTACAATAAAATAAATTAAATTAAATTAATAAAATACAATTATCTAAATTATAAAAAACAAATAAACACTAAATTACACAAAATAAAAAACGAAATTATCAAACATAAAAATGAATTACTCCTAATCTAATAGCCCTATCAAAATAAAAAAGCCCTCCCCCCCCAAAAAAAAACCAAAAACCTAGCCTACACTAAACTGACAATGGCCCTTAAAAGGGCCTTTTGTGGAGCATTGCCCCAAAGAAATCAGCTCTTTTACCTGTAAAAAAAAATACAAACAACCCCCAACAGTAAAACCCACCACCCACACAACCAAACCCCCCAACTAAAATTCTATCTAAATAAACCTAAGCTAACCATTGCCCTGAAAAGGGCATTTAGCTCTTTTACATTGCCCAAACCCTAAGCTAAAAATAAAACCCACCCAATAAACCCTTAAAAAAAACTAACACTAACCCCCGATGATCCACTTACAGTTTTCGAAGACCGGACATCCATCCTCATCTAGGCGGCAGAAGTCTTCATCCAAGCAGGCAGAAGTCCTCATCGAAGCCGGCAGAAGTCTTCATCCAAGCGGCCAGAAGTCTTCATCCCGATGGCATCTTCTATCTTTATCCATCCGGCGCAGAGCGGATCCATCTTAAAGACATTCGGTGCAGAGCAGCCTCTTCTTCCAATGGTCACTGAAGTTTCCCTTTAAGTGACGTTTTTCAAGATGGCATCCCTTACATTCCGATTGGTTGATAGAATTCTATCAGCCAATAGAAATTAAAGGGGAAAAATCCTATTGGCTGTTGCTATCAGCCAATAGGATTGAGCTTTCATCCTATTGGCTGATCCAATTAGCCAATAGGATTAAGCTTGCATTCTATTGGCTATTCCAATCAGCCAATAGAATGCAAGCTCAATCCTATTGGCTGATTGCAACAGCCAATAGGATTTTTTCCCCTCTAATTCCTATTGGCTGATAGAATTCTATCAGCCGATCGGAATGTAAGGGACACCATCTTGGATGATGTCACTTAAAGGGAAACTTCATTCTTCAGCGACCATCGGAAGAAGAGGATGCTCTGCGCCGGATGTCTTGAAGATGGACCCGCTCCACGCCGGATGGATGAAGATAGAAGATGCCGTCTGGATGAAGACTGCTGGCTTCAAAGAGGATTTCTGCCCGCTTGGATGTAGACTTATGCCGCCTGGATGAGGATGGATGTCCGGTCTTCGAAAACTGTAAGTGGATCGTCGGGGGTTAGCGTTAGGTTTTTTAAGAGTTTATTGGGTGGGTTTTATTTTTAGCTTAGGGTTTGGGCAATGTAAAAGAACTAAATGCCCTTTTTAAGGGCAATGCCCATTCAAATGCCCTTTTCAGGGCAATGGTTAGCTTATGTTTATTTAGATAGAATTTTATTTGGGGGGTTTGGTTGTGTGGGTGGTGGGTTTTATGGTTGGGGGTTGTTTGTATTTTTTTTACACGTAAAGGAGCTGATTTCTTTGGGGCAATGCCCTGCAAAGGGCCCTTTTAAGGGCCATTGGTAGTTTAGTGTAGGCTAGGTTTTTATTTTTTTATTTTTTGGGGGGGGCTTTTAATTTTGATAGGGCTATTAGATTAGCAGTAATTCGTTTTTATTTTTGATCATTTTATTTTTTATTTTGTGTAATTTAGTGTTTGTTTTTTTTGTAATGTAGATAATTGTATTTTATTAATTTATTTTATTTTATTGTAATGTTAGGTTTTAGTGTAAGGCAGGTTAGGTTTTATTTTACACGTAAATTTGTATTTATTTTAGCTAGGTAGTTAGTAAATAGTTAATAACTATTTCCTAACTAGTCTACCTAGTTAAAATAAATACAAACTTACCTATGAAATAAAAATAAAACTTAAGATAGCTACAATGTAACTATTATTTATTTTGTAGCTAGCATAGGTTTTATTTTATAGGTAAGTTTTTATATTTAAATAAGAATTATTTAGGTAATAATTGTAAGTTTAATTTAGATTTATTTTAATTATATTTAAGTTAGGGGGTGTTAGGGTTAGACTTAGGCTTAGGGTTACGTTAGGATTAGGTTTAGGGGTTAATATATATTATGTAGTGATGTAGGAGGCCAGAGGTTTAGGGGTTAATAGTTTATTTTAGTATATTTCGTTGTGGGGGGCTTGCGGTTTAGTGGTTAATAGGTTTATTATTGCGGCGGTGTGGGCCGATGGCAGATTAGGGGTTAATCTTTCAATAGTGTTTGCGATGCTGGAGGGCGGCGCTTTAGGGGTTAATAGGTTTATTATAGTGGCGACGATGTCGGGGAGCGACAGAATAGGGGTTAATACATTTTTTAAGTGGCAGCGATATCTGGAGCGGCAGATTAGGGGTTAATAATTTTATTTTAGTATTTGTGATGTGGGAGGGCCTCGGTTTAGGGGTTAATAGGTAGTTTATAGGTGTTAGTGTACTTTTTAACAGTTTAGTTATGAGTTTTATTCTACAGCTTTTGCCATTTATATAGCCCATCCTGGGGTGTTTTTGTAAAAATATATAGACTATTTTTTAATAACATTGTGATGATTTTGAGACTCCTAACCAAGTCCCAAAGTTTTAGATGTATACTCATGTCTAAGTTTCCTGCGGCTCCTTTTTGTATAATCTGCCTTTTCATATGCAAGGAAGGGGGTAGTGGGGTGTATGCAGTTCTTGTTTTCCAAGTCCCTTTCACTGGGTGTCCCAGGCTAACCTCATCAACGGTGCTAAACTGGGAGTACGTTTTTAAAAGGTTTTATACTGGATATTTAGATCATTATCTGTACATATTTTTCTTTATAGCAGTGTTTATTACCTGTAGTATTATGAAAGTTGGTGTATACTGTCCCTTTAAGTAAAGCATTTTCTCCCCACTGAAATACCCTTTTAATGCAATTAAAAAATTAAGGAAAGTGTGAAGTTTTTGTAATACCTCACCTAGACAGTAAGATATATAGTAATCTTAGGAGCCGACCCATTTTTGGTTCAGCATCTGGGTAGCGCTTGCTGATTGGATGGCTACATTTAGACACCAATCAGCAAGTGCTACCCATGTTCTGAACCATAAATGGGCTGGCTCCTAAGCTTATACATTCCTGCTTTTTAAATAAAGATACCAAGAGAATGAAGAAAAAATGCTAATAGGAGTAAAGTAGAAAGTTGCTTAAAATTGCATGCTCTATCTTTATCATGAAAGTTTATTTTTGACTAGACTATCCCTTTAAGGCCATCTCTTGCCAGTACAAGTGTGCAGTGATGTTAGTGCTTTAGTTTAGACCTCCCCTTGTAATTCAATCATTGCCTTTGTTTTTGATTATAGTCATATTTGTTCAAATTTGTTGTCTATTACAAGAAAACTTATAAAGTAGTGTTAGTGAGGGTAACCAATGCATATACAAGCTGGAATAAATCTAAATGTAAAAAATAGATGGTGTCAAAGACAATTGTTTTCACTGTCCTTTCTCAAAACATACCGGTCTACATTATTACTTTATAGTGCCACTTATGATATTAATTTATATGTAATTAATACTTTGCATTCATATCTATATCTTGAAGGAGTAAAATTGTAAAGGAAAAGGCTCTTCCTGAAATTGAAAACTACATGTTTGAGAATCATGAGCAGATTCAGCAAGCTGCCACTGAGTGCATGTGTAACATGGCGACAAACAAAGAGGTGAGTGGAGCATGTGACCTGCTATATACTCGAGAACAATTGGGGAGGAGATATTGGTAAAACAGCCGCATTATAGAACTCATGTATGAGCCAATAGTGAACCCACATGAAATACACGATGAGTATGAGGGAAGAAATGGTCTACATTTTATGAAAAAGGGATCACCATCCAAATAGACCTAAGACAAAAATAAATGTAAAAAAAATAATAAAATACAAAATGGGGATACAGAGGGTGAAACATTAACCAGGTAACTTGGAGAAGCTTCATACTATGCATTGCAGCAAATGCCTCAGTTGTATAAATGACTTCAGCATTCATTATTTTTCTATATGACTTAATATCAGTAACAATGATAGGGGGTGCTGTACAGTGCTATGTATCCCCATTCATTACTGCAGCATTCCCAAATCTGAACTGGCAAAGTGATATATTACCTGTTCATAGCTCGCATAGAGCAAGCAGATGGGTAAAGGAGGCAAAATGGGGTAAAAAATAAAAATAAATAAAGATAGGGACAGGAAGAAGAAGACAAAGTTTCTCACCAGTAACACCTGCACCCTTGATATTTAGATTTGTAGTCAACCTTTTTGCACCCCTAGAACCACCCATGTTTGATATTACAGAATAACATATAAATCTTCTAATTAATGACTACCTAGAATCAGAACACAACTATTAGCTGTTAGTAGATTTGGATCTGCACATTATATTTTCTTTTCTATAAGAATAGATAATTAATATTATTCTTTTTCATCACTTTACAATTGGTTGCACTATGTAACCATTATCCATACAGTGTGTACCTGACAAAATACATAGGAATACATTACTGTAATTTACTAGAGTTTTCTAAGATATATATTTATGCCGGCTAGTTTCCTATTTGCAGATAAGGGGGCCGATTTATGAATGTGCAAGCGGACATGATACAATGTAGCGTATCATGTCCGCCGCACATCGATAAATGCCGACAGCATAGGCTGTCGGCATTTATCATTGCATAAGCAGTTCTTGTGAACTGCTTCTGCAATGCCGCCCCCTGCAGATTCGCGGCCAACCACTAGCAGGGGGTGTCAATCAACCCGATCGTATAGGATCGGGTGAATTGATGTCTGCAGCCTCAGAGCAGGCGGACAAGTTATGGAGCAGTGGTCTTTAGACTGCTGCTTCATAACTGCTCCAATCGTAGCTTTTAGGGAGATGGCATTTGTCAAGATGTCAGTAGCCATTCATTAGTATTAATGATTGGAATTTGCCTAATAAAATAAAATCAATGTAAATATTTGCATAGGAAATTAGCACATATAGGCAAGTATCCCCGCTTGCTTTTCCCCAGAAATTCTTAATATACAATATTACCAATGCATAAGAGAATTGTGGGTAAGATATGCAAATTACATATGCAAATTCTCAGTTTTTTTGCTTCAAAAATACTGTTTTGACACAGCGATCCTTTTAACAGGATTATGACAGCAAACCAGAAATCACTCACTAGACAAGCCTGTTTCGTTCTTTTTGGAACTCATCAGTAGGAGATAATCCTGTTAAAAGGATCGCTTTGTCAAAACAGTATTTTTGAAGCAAAAAAACTGAGAATTTGCATATCTAATTTGCATATCTTACCCACAATTCTCTTATGCAATGGTAATATTGTATATTAAGAATTTCTGGGGAAAAGCAAGCGGGGATACTTGCCTATATGTGCTAATTTCCTATGCAAATATTTACATTGATTTTATTTTGAGACATGGAGGATTTTAATTTCCCCCCATAATTTTAATGAATTTTGGAATAATAAAATAGAAATTTAATGTAGAAGTGTGCTCTTTGAACATTCTGTTGAAGTGGTTAGAAATATAAACACCGCTATTCACTTTTTAAGGTGGGAAATATTTTTTAGCACCTGCGTTATTTTAAATATTTAAATATAATATTATCTGATGCGCGACTGAACACTTTAATTTACTAGAGAAACTCTGTTTTGTTTGTATTCCATATGTAAACTTTATGAACTGGTAGAAGCAACAAATATCTCTGTTAAAGTCTATGGAGACTTTTCAACTTACTAAAATAAGAATGTGAACTTGTCCTCTGTTGGGAACAACCAATTAGCAAGGTTCAATAATATAGCTTTCTTCTAACCTATCATATATAGATATACAGAGAGGAAATCAGCACTCCATCCAGTAGAGTGTGTTCAAAATACATGCATTATTCTGTTCTTAAGCAAGGGCTTTGTTAAAAGCAGATAATAATATTGGGTATATTTAATTTCCTACATTTAAAAAAAAAAAAAAAAAAAAGAAGCATAGTAGAACATTAATTTAACTAAACAGCGTGTTGAAATATAGTTAATATATTTTTCCTGTTTCTGTGTATTCTTATTCAACTTCCATTCAGGTTCAAGAGAGGTTCATAGCAGAAGGAAATGACCGACTGAAGCTGGTTGTCTTGCTGTGTGGAGAAGATGATGAAGTAAAACTGCAACGAGCTGCAGCAGGAACCCTGGCAATACTTACATCTGCCCACAAAAGGCTGTGTCACAAAATGACAGAAGTGGTAAGCTTATGTGTCTAAAGTGCCAGAATAAAGAACGCTATAAATATTGTTTTAGTAAAATCATAGTTCTTTACAGCAAAGCTGTTTACACTTTACAGATCGCAAGTTAGGCTGTATTTTGAATATTGTTTGCAGTTCTGGACACCATATCTCCAGATGGATATAAGCAAACTAGAATCTGGTCAAAGGAGGTCTACTAAAATGGTACATGGTGTAAAAAAAATAAACTTACAAAGAAAGGCGCAATGACTTAAAGCTTAGAGAAAGTGATATGATAGAAATCTTCAAGTACATTAAAGTGACTGTATACTTTATCAAATTAAACCCCAGTATCAAATAATACTCATAAAAACAGGGGCACTTTAATTCATTCAATTTTACAATGATGCTTATTTTTTTAAAATACTTACCTTTGTGTTACGGTAAACATAACACTGATCCTCCTCCTGTATCTGCTGCTTTCATTAGCATATTGATGAGAAATCCGGCTTCCTTAAATCGTTGTATGCCCCCTTTGGCGTCCAGCTTGTGGGGCAAAACAACAGTGTTTACCATAACGCAAAGGTATTTTAAAAATAAGCATCATTGTAAACTTTAATGAATTAAAGTGACCTAGTTTTTATTATTATTATTCGATACTGGCCTTTAATTCGTTAAAGTTTACAATCACTTTAAGGGGCTTACTAAAGCTGACACTGAAAATGTTTTCCACAAAAAGATCAACAACAGAATAAGGGTTCATACACTCAAGTCGAAGGAAAGTAGAGTCAGGAGTCATTTGCGTACGCACTTCTTTACAAAAAAAGTGGTTGATTCATGGAGAAAAAAAACTTGAGGTGGTACAAACACTGTGTGTACTTTAAAGGGACAGTCTACACCAGAATTTTTATTGTTTTAAAAGATAGATAATCCCTTTATTACCCATTCCCCAGTTTTGCTTAACCAACACAGTTATAATAATATAATTTTAACCTCTGTGATTATCTTGTATCTAAGCCTCTGCAAACTGCCCCTTTTTTCAGTTCTTTTGACAGACTTGCAGTCTAGCCAATCAGTGCCTGCTCCCAGATTACTTCATGTCCACGAGCACAGTGTTATCTATGTGAAATATGTGAACTAACACCCTCTAGTGGTGAAAAACTGTTAAAATGCAATCTGAAAGAGGTGGGCTTCAAGGTCTAAGAAATTAGCATATGAACCTCCTAGGTTAAGCTTTCAACTAAGAATACCAAGGGAACAAAGCAAAATTGGTGATAAAAGTAAATTGGAAAATTGTTTAAAATTACATGCGCTATCTGAATCATGAAAGTTTATTTTGGCCTAGACTGTCCCTTTAAGAATGACTGGGATAGGCACAAATCTATCCTATAGACTAGTTAAAGGGATATAAAGGTCAAAATTAAAATGTGCGTGAACACATTTCAGTTTTAAAAAGAAGTATTTTTGCAGTATACTTCCATAAGCAAAAATACTTCTAGTAAAAGGTATTACTGTTTCAGCAGCATATGCTCGTATGCTATGTGTGACTAGATCATCAGGATATAAACACCAATTCAATGTTAACTCGGAGAGCTGGTGTTGCTTTGTATTGCTTCAGTGGACTTCAATTGTTTCATACAAGCCACTGCAGACTCTCTGAGGTGTGGTGTTTCAATACTCACAGCATATGTGTGTACACAGCTGAAAAACAAAAATTACTTTTACTAGAAGCATTGTTGCTAATGGAATATTTCTGTTTAAAAGTTAAATGCATTCATGAACATTTCAATTTTGTACTTTCTGCCCCTTGAAGCTTACTCTATATAAAAACTATGGACAGAGACGTTGGTCCTACATTTCTTATCTGCAGAATCTCTTTCTATGTCTGTATAAAAACCATTCACATGGAATCATCTATAGATTAATGTGCATTATGGAGCATAAATAATAAATCAATATTTCAACAAATGTGGGCCAGGTTACAAGTGGTGAGCTACTAAGTGCTCCCACTAGAGTGTAGACTTTGCTAGAAGTAAGCTTTTTGCACGCAAGCAATGTACACTAACCAAATGTCACAACCGTGTATTCTCTCCATAGAAGACAATGGAGAGTGCAGAAGAAGAAAAAACAACAGCAGTTATGAATATTTCACATTACATGTTCTTCACATACAAAATAGAATAGAAAATAATTATTTATTCGCCAAGTATAAAAAAATGCTCTTTATGGTGGAAAAGGTATCAGATGACAATGAACAAACAAATACAATCAGCAGAAAAAAAATCTCATATTCATCTTTGAAAAGTAAATGTCCTTAAGAGAAATAAGTTGAATCCCAATGATTTTTTCCCAGGTCTAACAATTTGGTGTTTCTCCTTTAATGATAATGTAGGATGATGGTTGAGTAAAAATAAGTAAACAGTTTTTGAGACAGGCCACTTTTTTAAGCTGCCTTAAGAAGAACAAACATTTTTGTGAGCTGCTGGTGCAATGTTAAATGCGGAGAGCGTATTGCTCTCTGCATTTAGCGAGGTCTTGCGGACCTGATCCGCAGTGTCGGATCAGGTCCGCAACACCTTTGATAAATTGGGGCCCATGTTACCAGCCATGTAAAATATGCGTAACGCGATTCATGTTTTAAAATTTCTAATGCGGTGTCGGGCTAGCACACATGAAGAATTACTAATCATACATCGCTTTATTAACATATTATATATAAAACATTTTATGTCATATTTCAATAACTTGATGTAAGATTAGTAATTCTTCATGTGCGCTAACCCAACACCGCAAAACATGAATTGTGTATATTTATAATCGCATATTTTACATTTATATGTTCTTCAAAAACAAAAATAATTTTTATTATTAAATATATATTCCTATATGTATGTTATACTGTTAATGTAAAATGTAATGTAAAAAAACACACCTCTCTCTCTCTCTCTCTCTCTTGTATCGGTATATACACACACACACACACACACACATACATATATATACATATATGTATATATATATATATATATAGTATCAGTATATACACACACACACACACACACATATATATATATATATATATATATATATATATTTACAATAAAAAATACATTATCCTGTATGTGAAGAACATTGGAATGTTAAATATGTACAGTAAATATACAGTAAAACACATAAATACATCTATACACACATCTATAAATATAACAAATTAAGACATAAATCTGATATCTATTTGTTATTATACATGAATGCGTCTCTTATCTTCTAGACTACTCAGTGGATGGAGATCCTGCAGAGACTGTGTCTGAATGATGACTTGCAGGTCCAGCACCGTGGAGTTGTGATTGCATGCAATCTTATCTCTGCTGACAAAGACCTGGCCAAGAAACTGGTGGAGTCTGAGATGCTTGAGATTCTGACAGTACTTGGCAAGCAAAAGGATAACCAAAAGAACCAGCATATTATCAATGTGGCACGTGAGGCTCTGATTAAATGCCTGGATTATGGCTTGATTAAGCCTTTCTCTTGAGTGGCACAGAGTAACTGCTAACATGGCTGCCACTATTACGTCTCATGTGAGGTTAGAGTGGATGCAAGGGTTACATTCCCACCCATAGATCTGTAACAACACTATTGTAGAAGCAACAGAAGAATTATTGGATGGTTTACAGCTAAGCTTCTTTGTAATTTGAAGACACAGATGGTATCAGGGCAAAGTCAAAGAGAATTTTCTGGATTTGCATAATAAAAAATAATCCATCTCCGTTTTTCACCTGTTACTGAATCAATCTGCATCAATCTGTACTTAAATCTTTTATTTTTAGATATCATACATAGGAATATATATGCATTGTTAGAAATGCATTCAACAGCTATTTGTTTTGGCAACTGTGTCCCCTTCCCCTCAAATCATCATTTATTATATATTTTAGGGGCACTGTATTAGTACAATGAGAAAAATAAAACATAGTATTTTCAATTGTTTTTATTATTGTATGACATGGAGAAAAAGAAAATGCATTTGTATTTTTTTCTGACTGTTTTCTGTTTTTTTTTTACTAAAATAAAGTTGCTCATACTCTAAAGATCTGTCTTTTTTACACCTTTCTGATGTATAACACAAGTTCTCTAAAATATAAAATGATGTGTGAAGTGCATGTGACAACTAAGAAGGTGAATATACATCTGACTGTATAGCAGTATGGAATGCAATATTTATGTAGTTGATAATTTGCTTAACATTTCAATAAAACCATAACTGTCTTTCACTTTAAGGGATATGATGACACCCAAAAATTTTCTAACACAATTCAGATAGAGCATGTCATTTTAAACAACTTAATAATTTAATTCTATTGTCACATTTTCTTTGTTCTCCTGGTATCTTTTGTTGATAAACAGGGACGTATGCTTAGGAGCTGGCCCATTTTTTGAGCACTATATGGCAGCAGTTTTGCAAGAATGTTATCCATTTGCAAGAGCACTGCTCCAGATGCCTACCTAGGTATGTCTTCAACGCAAAATATCATATGAATGAAGCAAATTTGATAATAGAAGTAAATTGGAAACCTTTTTTTAAAATGGTGTGCTCTGTCTGAGTCACAAAAGAAAAACATTTGGGTTTCATATCCCTTTAAAGGCTACAATTAGAAAGAAATCTGCAGTTGGATTTCATGATGATGACTCCCTTCTCATCCCTAAGGATATGTAAATGATCACTGGCTAAAGAAACAGAAAAGCAAAGATTACTGGGAAATAGGGTGGATAGAAAAAATAACCTCTACATAGTAAACAAAGGTCTGTAGAGGAATATAGTGTATCTCTATCATAATGGTTATATTATTTGTATGTAACAAAATTAATTCTGTTAAAATACATGATATATGCCTCGCAGTCCATCAGTCTGTCGAGATTTTCTAAAAAGGGGGTGTGGCTGAGCAGTGCCACTCGTCTACATTTTTCTGCGGCCCGGTGGGCCCTATTTTAAATGGAGAATTCAATAAAGAAAAGTTACGCTGGAACTTGTAGAGTCTTATAAGCAAAAATAAGGTTTATTGGATAGATCCAGGCCAGTGTAGGCCAGTGTAGGCTACAGGTCACAGTCAGTGTATGCCTGACGCGTTTCACTCATGCGTAAATGCGCTTCTTCGGAGCCTACTTAGAATCTTACAACACTGAGTTATGTATATGTGTTAGACCAATCAACATTGATGTTACAGCATCCAATAATAATGTCCCTTTCATATAGAGAGCACAAATGAGATAGAAGGACTGTAATGTCATTCATAAATAAATATCATCAAAGTTTGTTGCGCTCTAGATGGAAAACATACGAGAATACATTAGTTTGTACATTGTGTAAAGTTGTCAAAATAACAGTATATTGTACAACTAATACTGATAGCTGGATAAGCTTAGGTTCATATTACAATTAACCATTCAATGTTAACATATAGCATAATGACAACAGAAGTGATGAAGTACATAAGAAAAGAAAAATTCAAGAATCCAAAATTCCAAATTCGTTACAAGGGAAATTAAAAATAAATAAGAATAAAAGATGAAGCAATGTAAATAAAATAATAAATATAAAAAATAATAATGAAAATAAGGATAAAGATAAAAAATGAGATCAGTCAAATATATAAAAAATATATTTCAGTAGGATTTTAGTAACTCTCATCCTATTGGCTGTTTTGAACAGCCAATAGGATTTGAGAAGCTCTCATCCTATTGGCTGATTTGAATTTGAAGAATCAAATCAGCCAATAGGAATGCAAGGTACGCCATTTTGAAATGGCTACCTTGCATTCAACTTCAGTGTATGGAGGCGACCGTATGAAGAGGACGCTCCGTGCAGGCTTTCTTCAGCTTCCAGGATGGCTTCGCTCCACGCCACCGGGATGAAGATAGAAGACGCCTGGATGGAGATGGATGTCCGGACTTCAGAAACTGTGAGTAGATCTTCTGGGGTTAGTGTAAGGTTTAAAAAAAAAGAAAAAAATTGGTGTTTTTTTTTTAGATTAGGGCTTTGGGCTTTGAAAAAGAGCTAAATGCCCTTATAAGGGCAATGCAAAAGAGCTATATGCCCTTTTAAGGACAATGCCCATACAAATGCCCCTTTAGGGGCAATGGGTAGCTTAGGTTTTTTTAGAGTTAGGTTTTTTATTTTGGGGGGTTGGTTGGGTGGTGGGTTTTACTGTTGGGGGGACTTTGTATTTTTTTTACAGGTAAAAGAGCTGATTTCTTTAGGGCAGTGCCCTACAAAAGGCCCTTTTAAGGGCTATTGGTAGTTTATTGTAGGCTAGGGGGTGTTTTTATTTTGGGGCTTTTTTATTTTTATAGGGCTATTTGATTAGGTGTAATTGTTTTTATTTTTGATAATTTTGTTTATTTTTTGTAATCTTAGTTTTTTTTGTGATTTTAGTGTTAATTATTTTTGGTAAACTTTTTTTAGTTGTAATTTAGATTTTTAATTTTTTTCTTAGTGTTAGGTTTTATTAAATGTGAAATTCAGATATTTTAATTGGTAGTATTTTTTATTTTATTAGAATAGTAAGGTTAGGTTAATTTATAGTTTAATGTTAGGTTTTATTTCACAGGTAAGTTTTTATTTATTTAAATATAGTTATATTGTAATTTAAATTTAAAGTTAGGAGGCGTTAGGTTTAGGGGCTAATAGTTTAATTTAGTGTTTTGTGATGTGGGGTCTGGCGGTTTAGGGGTTAATAGGTTTATTTAGTGGTGGAGATGTGGGAGGCCAGAGGTTTAGGGGTTAATAATTTTATTTAGTAGCGGCGATGTCGGGGAGTGGCGGAATAGGGGTTTATAATTTTATTATAGTGGCGGCGATGTTGGGGTGCGGGGGAATTGGGGTTAATATATTTAAATAGTGTTGGTGATGTGGGTGGGCGGAAGCTTAGGAGTTAATAACTTTATTTAATAGTCGCAATGTAGGTGGGTGGCAGATTAGGGGTTAATAGCTTTAATATAGTGTTTGCTATGCGGGAGGTGGTGGTTTAGGGATTAATAGGTAGTTTATGGGTGTTAGTGTACTTTGTAACATTTTAGTTATGAGTTTTGTGAAACCACACAACCTGTAATACCGGTGCTATGGAAATCCCACGCAAAAACATAATTTTTTTGAGTGCAGGATTGACGTTGCGTTACAGGCTAAAATGCTTGTGGTATAGCTATACCGACACGACTCCCAATAGCGGCGTTACTGCTTTTACACTGAAATTGCAATTTTTTCAGCGTTAAAAGCTGCAACGCAAAACTCGTAATCTATGTCACAGTGAGCTGCCTGTATCTGTTCCTAGCAGCCAGCAAGTACTTCACTTTGTCATCCTTGCCGACTGGCTCCCCAAGCAGTAGCTCCTTTTGCCCATCCGTGGAAACGGCCCTGAGCAAAGTAATTTCTTCACTGCTTTAGGCTTACTGAAGGGTGCAGGGTTGCTCATCTGCGATGCTGCTTGCAGTGTGGAACTCTGCTGTGCATCGGCATCCTATGTGTGCTCTGAAATAGCGCTCTACTCCACCTGCTGTGAAGAGAGCACTGACACTAAGCCATTAAAATAATTAAAAATACAAATATAAAAAAATGTGCTCTGGACTTTGGGCCCCACAACACAGACTGGGCCCAGGGCAGCTGCCCCTTTTACACCTTGTTAAAGAAGGTCCTGTCGATATTTCGGAATCAAAGTGCAGTCTACTCCTGCTAGCACACCCCGCTAACTCCCCCTGAACACCTATATCTACGTCACATCTAAACTACACTCCCCCTGCTCCGCCTCGCTACATCCAACCAATGCCTACACCTATGTCGGAGCTAACCTACACTCCCCCTGCACCACCCAGCTAACTCTCACTGGCTGCCTACACCTAGTCAGGCCTAACCTACACATCATTGGAATGCCCAGCTAAGTCCCTAATACCGCCTACACTTATGTAACTTCTAACCTACACTCCTCTGGAACACCTCAGCTAACTCCCACTACCTACTGTCTGAAAAATACCTGACTATAATAAACAATACTAAATAGTAAACCTCTGTTTTATAACTATAGGAGCTATGTCACTAAAATTATAAACAATGTTTAAATGATGTGTCATGGAGATGTGCTATGGGCCGGCCTAGCCGAGTTCCTGGAACTATCAATTTGATGAGGCACCTGGGGATACCACTTGTTTGGGGGAGCTACCTTCT
The DNA here is from genome assembly GCF_027579735.1 of Bombina bombina. Classification (NCBI taxonomy): domain Eukaryota; kingdom Metazoa; phylum Chordata; class Amphibia; order Anura; family Bombinatoridae; genus Bombina; species Bombina bombina. The sequence continues at coordinate 672,629,790 of NC_069501.1, read as the reverse complement.
GGGAGGAATGGGGGACTGGAATTGAAGTGCCTCATCAAATTGCCGACAACATAATAAAAGGGCGACTTGATCCCTTGCACCCTGCTGGATTGGCACCCTTTTTAAGAAGTGCCGGACCAGGGCTTAATTCTGGTCCAGTGCTCAGTTCCAGGAGCCTGACTAGGCCGGGAGGGTTTTCTGGCCCTCTGGCATTTACCACATCTCCTTGACAAAATATGCATTGTATTGTAGATATCTTGAAAGGGATTTATTGTTGCCTGTTGTGTTGTGTATTTTAGACATAAATTTGTACAGGCATGCCTCATTTATTGTGCTTCGCTTTATTGCGCTTCACAGATATTTCTCTTTTTACAAATTGAAGGTTTGTGGCAACCCAGTCTCAAGAAAGTTTATTGGTGCCGTTTTTCCAAAATAAATACACATATAAACATGTAAATACACATGTATACACACACATATATGTGTGTGTCATATAATGTGAAATTATGTTTTGTTTTGTTTTCTTTCTGGTTAGCATTTTTTTTTATCAATAAAGTATTTTTGAATTAAGGTATGTACATTGTTTTTTTTTTTAGACATAATGCTTTTGCACACTTAATAATAATAATAATAATGATAGATTAGTGTAAACATAACTTATATTTATATGCACTGGGAAACCAAAACATTAGTGTGACTCACTTTATTGCTATATTTGCTTTATTGCGTACACGCAATGGCCTCTAGTTATCATGGTCTGGCGGACCTGATCCGACACTGCGGATCAGGTCTGCCAGACCTCGTTGAATACGGCGAACAATACGCTTGCCATATTCAGCATTGCACCAGCAGCTCACAAGAGCTGCTGGTGCAACGCCGCCCCCTGCTGACTCGCGGCCAATGGGCCGCCAGCAGGGAGGTGTCAATCAACCCGATCGTACTCGATCGGGTTGATTTCCGGCGATGTGTGTCCGCCTGCTCAGAGCAGGCGGACAGGTTATGGAGCAGCGGTCTTTGTGTCGCTGCTTCATAACTGCTGTTTCTGGCGAGCCTGCAGGCTCGCCAGAAACACGGGGCATCAAGCTCCATACGGAGCTTGATACATATGCCCCATTATCTCTGAGGTACACCTGTAAAAATATATGTTTATGTTTAAAATAATAGAAAGCAACATTAAATACCTTTTACTCTATAGATATACACAATACTTTAAACAATATGCATTGTACATGACTATGCATATCATTTAAACATTGACCCCTAAACTGCCATAACCTACTAACTGTGGCCTAGATTTGGAGTTTGGCGGTAGCCGTGAAAACCAGCGTTAGAGGCTCCTAACGCTGGTTTTAGGCTACCGCCGGTATTTGGAGTCAGTCAAAAAAGGGTCTAACGCTCACTTTTCAGCCGCGACTTTTCCATACCACAGATCCCCTTACGTCAATTGCGTATCCTATCTTTTCAATGGGATCTTTCTAACTCCGGTATTTAGAGTCGTGGCTGAAGTGAGCGTTAGAAATCTAACGACAAAACTCCAGCCGCAGAAAAAAGTCAGTAGTTAAGAGCTTTCTGGGCTAACGCCGGTTTATAAAGCTCTTAACCACTGTGCTCTAAAGTACACTAACACCCATAAACTACCTATGTACCCCTAAACCGAGGTCCCCCCACATCGCCGCCACTCGATTAATTTTTTTTAACCCCTAATCTGCCGACCGCCACCTACGTTATACTTATGTACCCCTAATCTGCTGCTCCTAACACCGCCGACCCCTATATTATATTTATTAACCCCTAACCTGCCCCCCACAACGTCGCCTCCACCTGCCTACACTTATTAACCCCTAATCTGCCGACCGGACCGCACCGCTATTATAATAAAGTTATTAACCCCTAATCCGCCTCACTAACCCTATAATAAATAGTATTAACCCCTAACCTGCCCCCCACAACGTCGCCGCCAGCTACCTACAATAATTAACCCCTAATCTGCCGACCGCAAAGCGCCGCTACTTACGTTATCCTTATGTACCCCTAATCTGCTGTCCCTAACACCGCCGACCCCTATATTATATTTATTAACCCCAAATCTGCCCCCCACAACGTCGCCTCCACCTGCCTACACTTATTAACCCCTAATCTGCCAACCGGACCGCACCGCTATTATAATAAAGTTATTAACCCCTAATCCGCCTCACTAACCCTATAATAAATAGTATTAACCCCTAATCTGCCCTCCCTAACATCGCCGACACCTAACTTCAAACATTAACCCCTAATCTGCCGACTGGAGCTCACCGCTATTCTAATAAATGTATTAACCCCTAAAGCTAAGTCTAACCCTAACACTAACACCCCCCTAAATTAAATATAATTTACATCTAACGAAATTAATTAACTCTTATTAAATAAATTATTCCTATTTAAAGCTAAATACTTACCTGTAAAATAAATCCTAATATAGCTACAATATAAATTATATTTATATTATAGCTATTTTAGGATTTATATTTATTTTACAGGTAACTTTGTATTTATTTTAACCAGGTACAATAGCTATTAAATATTTAAGAACTATTTAATAGCTAAAATAGTTAAAATAATTACAAAATTACCTGTAAAATAAATCCTAACCTAAGTTACAATTAAACCTAACACTACACTATCAATAAATTAATTAAATAAAATACCTACAATTACCTACAATTAAACCTAACACTACACTATCAATACATTAATTAAATACAATATCTACAAATAAATACAATGAAATAAACTAACTAAAGTACAAAAAATAAAAAAGAACTAAGTTACAAAAAATAAAAAAATATTTACAAACATCAGAAAAATATTACAACAATTTTAAACTAATTACACCTACTCTAAGCCCCCTAATAAAATAACAATGACCCCCAAAATAAAAAAATGCCCTACCCTATTCTAAATTAATAAAGTTCAAAGCTCTTTTACCTTAACAGCCCTGAACAGGGCCCTTTGCGGGGCATGCCCCAAAGAATTCAGCTCTTTTGCCTGTAAAAAAAACACATACAATCCCCCCCCCCAACATTACAACCCACCACCCACATACCCCTAATCTAACCCAAACCCCCCTTAAATAAACCTAACACTAAGCCCCTGAAGATCTTCCTACCTTATCTTCACCATACCAGGTTCACTGATCGATCCAGAAGAGCTCCTCCGATGTCTTGATCCAAGCCCAAGCGGGGGGCTGAAGAGGTCCATGATCCGGCTGAAGTCATCATCCAAGCAGGAGCTGAAGAGTTCCATGATCCGGCTGAAGTCTTCTATCAACGGCATCTTCAATCTTCTTTCTTCGGGAGCCATCATCTTCCATCCGACGCGGAACATCCTCTTCTCCCGACGCCTACTCGCCGAATGACGATTCCTTTAAATGATGTCATCCAAGATGGCGTCTCTCGAATTCCGATTGGCTGATAGGATTCTATCAGCCAATCGGAATTAAGGTAGGAATATTCTGATTGGCTGATGGAATCAGCCAATCAGAATCAAGTTCAATCAAATTCAAACTGGGCACAATAATGTCAACAATTTAGACACTATATGTGGGACTCAGTTCTCACACTGAGCACTATTTTTATTGATATTTACTTGAGTGTATCCAGAACTATGAATGAGCTGTGTGAATGAGAACGAATTACTAGTATACAGTTTATTTTTGAGGGATTCAAGTTAGAAATCGGATGCAGTACGCAGGCAGGAGGACGCCTTTGAGCGCATAGATCATCTTGCAGCCAGTGTGAATGCTCTTGCAAGGTTATACGTATGATTTCCTGTATATCTGCCTGTAACTTTTATTCCCCTTTTTCATTACTGAAAGTCTATTGGACACATATCATTCTATAATATACTGAACCCATAACCAAAGGATCATGACATTACTATTTAGCCATCTAAATAGATACCTTATATCAAGGTGTGCCTCTATATAATATCTTATGTAGAATTTGAAAGTGTGAGACAGTTTTACTACCTAGAGTGATATCGATACCAGTTGTTTGCACAAACACACCAAGCACACTTATACTAGTATACTGTTTATTTCTGTAGGTATGTAAGCTAGCTATTGGCTGTTTTTGTTGAATTGCACATAGATGGGAGAACTCCCCTGGGCAGATTAGTCCATTTTGCAGTCAGTGTGAATACTGGTGCAAATCTATCACATATATGCAAAATTCTCTTTGAATATCAGCCCACTTAGCTTCATCCTCATTTGAAATTCAGATTGGACCTGTGCTTACCAGGCCCATCAGCCCCATTTTAATAGCGAGATGCTACATATATATGGCTATTGAGCTTTAGAATTTTGGAAGCGACTATTCCCATTGTTCTATTAGCCATTAGTATCATCCTCCTTTTTAATAATAGGTGGACTGTGGTATAATAATCTTTATTCAATTGGATTTTGGAAGTGAATATACCCAATCCATTTATTTATTTGCCACACAACACTTCATGGTTATGTTTGTCTTGCATATATGTTCAATAAAGTGTAATTGTTAAACCTTCTATATATATATAAGAAAAAGTAAAAAAAAAACACCTCACTATCATGCAAATAACATAGCATATTCTCATTAGCACTAACCTGACAGGAATATAGAAATATTTCATTCTCCAATGTTCTTTACATAACAGAATATGTTCTATTTATTCATAATTAATTTATATATTTCTACATATATCTGATGGTTTATTAAACAAATATATATGTATACCTATAAATATATATATATATATACATAATTATAAATAGGTATAGATATATACATATATATATAGGAATATCTATTTAGAAATACATAGAACATATTCCCCTATGTACAGAACATTGGAATATGAAATATTTACGGTAATTACATAGTTAAAAACCTTTATTAAATATAAATATTGCATAAATATGTTTTTAGAATTTTTCATCTACTTAACTGCCAAGGGCTCCAATGCACATATATGTATATATATATATATATATATATATATATATATGTCTATATCTCTGTACATACATATATACACATATAAATACATAAATACATATGTACACATTTGTAGACATATATATATATATACATATCCATATTAAGACATGTATATGTATGTATCTCGATGTTAAAGCCCTTGGGCGCGATCCGATATAGATCGCAGTTTGCGGCGCAAGCGAGGGAACCGGCGTCGCCCGCAGTTTCAGCTCGCAACTCGAGCTATCCCATATAAGTCACCGTCAGATGCTAACGTGCCGTAAGTCTGACAAACCAGCGATGTCCAGAAATCTGCGCAAGTACAAATTTCTGGCGTCGCCAGTGACTTGCGGCACGTTAGAAACTGCCGGCGCCTATAAAACCTGACTAAAGTCTAAAACACCCGCACTGTCTAACACGCCTCCCTAACATAGCCCGACAAGTCTAACACGCCTCCCTAACATAGCCCGACACGTCTAACCCTCTATCCGCTATCCCCCCTCACTAGCCTAACAATAAAAAAGCTATTAACCCCTAAACCGCCGCTCCCGTACCCCGCCGCAACCTAATAAAATTATTAACCCCTAAACCGCCGCTCCCGTACCCCGCCGCAACCTAATAAAGTTATTAACCCCTAAACCGCCGCTCCCGTACCCCGCCGCCAGCTATATTATATCTATAACCCCCTAGAGTGAGCCCCTAACACCGCCGCCATCTATATTAAAATTATTAACCCCTAATGTAAGCCCCTTACACCGCCGCCATCTCTATTAAAATGATTAACCCCTAATTTAATCTACCTACCCCGCCGCCAGCTATATTATCTATTTTAACCCTAAGTATATTATAGTTAATATAGGTATTACATTATATATATTAACCCTAATTATATTAGGGTTAATATAGTTAATATAGTTACTATAGTATTTATATTAACTATATTAACTCTATCTAACCCTAACACCCCTAACTAAATTTATATTAAATTAATCTAATTCATATTATAAACTAAAATATTCCTATTTAAATCTAAATACTTACCTATAAAATAAACCCTAAGATAGCTACAATATAATTAATAATTACATTGTAGCTATGTTAGGGTTAATATTTATTTTACAGGTAAATTGTTAATTATTTTAACTAGGTATAATAGCTATTAAATAGTTATTAACTATTTAATATCTACCTAGTTAAAATAATTACCCAATTACCTGTAAAATAAATCCTAACCTAAGTTACAAATACACCTACACTATCAATAAATTTAATAAACTACAAACATCTATCTAAAAATACAATTAAATTAACTAAACTACAAAAAAAACAAACACTAAATTACAAAAAATAAAAAAAAGATTACAAGATTTTTAAGCTAATTACACCTATTCTAAGCCCCCTAATAAAATAATAAACCCCCAAAATAAAAAAAATTCCCTGCCCTATTCTAAATTAAACAAATTTCAAAGCTCTTTACCTTACCAGCCCTTAAAAGGGCCTTTTGTGGGGCATGCCCCAAAGAATTCAGCTCTTTTGCATACAAATACAATACCCCCCCCCATTACAACCCACCACCCACATACCCCTATTCTAAAACCACCCAAACCCCCCTTAAAAAAGCCTAACACTACCCCCCTGAAGATCTCCCTACCTTGTCTTCACCACACCGGGCCGAACTCCTGATCCGATCCGGGCGATGTCTTCCTCCAAGCGGCAAAGAAGAATTCTTCCTCCGGCGATGTCTTCCTCCAAGCGGCAGCAAAGTCTTCATTCTTCCGGCGGCATCTTCAATCTTCTTTCTTCGCTCCGCCGCCGCGGAGCATCCATCCCGGCCGACTGCTGAACTACGAATGAGGTACCTTTAAATGACGTCATCCAAGATGGCGTCCGCCGAATTCCGATTGGCTGATAGGATTCTATCAGCCAATCGGAATTAAGTTTGAATTATCTGATTGGCTGATTGAATCAGCCAATCAGATTCAAGTTCAATCCGATTGGCTGATCCAATCAGCCAATCAGATTGAGCTCGCATTCTATTGGCTGATCGGAACAGCCAATAGAATGCGAGCTCAATCTGATTGGCTGATTGGATCAGCCAATCGGATTGAACTTGAATCTGATTGGCTGATTCAATCAGCCAATCAGATTTTTCTAACTTAATTCCGATTGGCTGATAGAATCCTATCAGCCAATCGGAATTCGGCGGACGCCATCTTGGATGACGTCATTTAAAGGTACCTCATTCGTAGTTCAGCAGTCGGCCGGGATGGATGCTCCGCGGCGGCGGAGCGAAGAAAGAAGATTGAAGATGCCGCCGGAAGAATGAAGACTTTGCTGCCGCTTGGAGGAAGACGTCGCCGGAGGAAGAATTCTTCTTTGCCGCTTGGAGGAAGAATTCTTCTTTGCCGCTTGGAGGAAGACATCGCCCGGATCGGATCAGGAGTTCGGCCCGGTGTGGTGAAGACAAGGTAGGGAGATCTTCAGGGGGGTAGTGTTAGGCTTTTTTAAGGGGGGTTTGGGTGGTTTTAGAATATGGGTATGTGGGTGGTGGGTTGTAATGGGGGGGGGGTATTGTATTTGTATGCAAAAGAGCTGAATTCTTTGGGGCATGCCCCACAAAAGGCCCTTTTAAGGGCTGGTAAGGTAAAGAGCTTTGAAATTTGTTTAATTTAGAATAGGGCAGGGAATTTTTTTTATTTTGGGGGTTTATTATTTTATTAGGGGGCTTAGAATAGGTGTAATTAGCTTAAAAATCTTGTAATCTTTTTTTTATTTTTTGTAATTTAGTGTTTTTTTTTTTTGTAGTTTAGTTAATTTAATTGTATTTTTAGATAGATGTTTGTAGTTTATTAAATTTATTGATAGTGTAGGTGTATTTGTAACTTAGGTTAGGATTTATTTTACAGGTAATTGGGTAATTATTTTAACTAGGTAGATATTAAATAGTTAATAACTATTTAATAGCTATTATACCTAGTTAAAATAATTAACAATTTACCTGTAAAATAAATATTAACCCTAACATAGCTACAATGTAATTATTAATTATATTGTAGCTATCTTAGGGTTTATTTTATAGGTAAGTATTTAGATTTAATTAGGAATATTTTAGTTTATAATATGAATTAGATTAATTTAATATAAATTTAGTTAGGGGTGTTAGGGTTAGATAGAGTTAATATAGTTAATATAAATACTATAGTAACTATATTAACTATATTAACCCTAATATAATTAGGGTTAATATAGTTAATATATATAATGTAATACCTATATTAACTATAATATACTTAGGGTTAATATAGATAATATAGCTGGCGGCGGGGTAGGTAGATTAAATAAGGGATTAATCATTTTAATAGAGATGGCGGCGGTGTAAGTGGCTTACATTAGGGGTTAATAATATTAATATAGCTGGCGGCGGTATAGGGGGATTAGATTAGGGGTTAATAATTTTTATATAGGTGGCGGCGGTGTAAGGGGTCAGATTAGGGGATAGATAAGGTAGATGACAGCGGTGTAAGGGGTTCTAATTAGGGGATAGATAAGGTAGATGGCGGCGGTTTTAGGGGCTCACAGTAGGGGGTTAGTTTATGTAGATGGCGGCGGGGTCCGGGAGCGGCGGTTTAGGGGTTAATAACTTTATTAGGGATTTCGGGGGGGGGGGGATCGCGGTTGACAGGTAGATAGACATTGCGCATGCGTTAGGTGTTAGGTTTATTTTAGCAGCCAGTTTAGGAAGTTACGGGGCTCCAATAGTCAGCGTAAGGCTTCTTACGGCTGCTTTTTGTGGCGAGGTGAAAATGGAGTAAGTTTTCTCCATTTTCGCCACGTAAGTCCTTACGCTGCATATTGGATACCAAACTGCGAGGGTTTGGTATACCTGCCTATAGCCCAAAAAACTACGGGCGACGGCAGAAATATACGCGCGTAACTTCTAGGTTACGCCGTATATGTGATACCAAACCCGCGCAAATATTGGCGTCGCCGGCTTTTGCGGGCGACGATTTTTATCGGATCGACCCCCTTTTGCGGCTTTTTTTTCTTCTAACACCCGAGATCTCATATCTTTGAGCCCTTACAGTATAACGTTTGTGTGCAATATTTTTTTTAAATAATTTTTATTAGACAGTGTAATATGAGTGTAAGTGTACTTTGTAATGTATTTTTGAAGTGCTTTGTGCAACTTTTTATTTTCGGAAAACAGTTAACCACAGCACTGAGATCGTGGTAAAGATTCTCTCGTAAATCAAGATTGCGCTATCGAAATTGCAATTGTGCTCAACTTGTAATAACAGTGCAATGGAAATGGTGTGCAAACGATTGTGCAAACGTTTGTGCATCACTTTTAATCTAGCCCTAAATATCTCTATGGCTGGAGTGGTCCAGAATGATCCACTACACCTGCCTAACTGTTCTGTTGAATATTTGAGAGTGCACCTTTCTCTACTTCAAAAGTTGAGGAATACAAAAATATACACTCAAATAGACAGAAGAGGAGTTGCTGTCTAAAACTGAGGAGGAACATAGCGGGCACTGTCATTTTCAGAAGATGATTTCATTTTGAACCTGTCCATGCTAGCTAATAATTGAATAAATATATTAATGAGTGGGAAACATATTTGAAATAAATTATCATTTAAAATCACTTGTAGAAATGTTATTTTTTAGTTATGTTGCATAATTATTTAATCCGATTTATGCTAACTAGCATGGCTAGTAAGCTTTTCCAACAAAGATGGTATCAGTAATGCTTTTTTTAATCTCTGCACAATTTGGGTACACAAAACAGTGGGTAGGCACTCTCAATGCAGCAACATTTTAAATATTGCAGCTGCTCAGAGAACCAGTGGGGCTTGTATCATGTCAGCAATGATACAAATTGAGTCATTGTAAGATGATACAAGCACCTTAGTCTTTCTGAGCAAGTGGTTTTGTTTAAAATGCTGGTGCACAGAGCTTACTTAAGTACGCTCTTGCAAGAGCTATTGCTTTTGCTAGAACCATTTTTGCTAATGCATGCAATTATTCAAAACTGAAATGCACCCGGGTGCATTCTAATTTTGGATTTAATATCCCTTTAATATCTGTCATAGCATAAATTTGTACTAACTGCAGTGCCTACATTAGAAATGTTGCGGCCCCTTACTAAACCATTGATTTCCACCTCTTTGACTTGTGCATTTATTTGGTCAAGTGACTAAAATGTGTGTACATTATTCTTGAGTGTAGTCAACCTTTAAAAACTGTTGTTAAAGTAGTAACACGTATGCACAAACACAAACAGACACCGGCAGAAACACACACACACAGACAACTACAGAAACACACACAGACACCAATAGCAGACCTACTCAACAGAGGGCCCTAGTGCAAACATTTTATGGGGCCACCCAAAGGTAACTCAGTAGTAAGAAATAGCAATAATAGATAGATACAAAGATCTGCAACCTACACAAAAAGGCGCCCCTGCAGTAGGATTGTATATATTCTGCACACATCCATGTATAGACTGGTTATTATGCCCCCCCACCCAGCACTTGGCCACTCTGCCCTGAAAGACACACACTGAGACACAAATACAGGAACACTAATGAGAGCATTAATGTTAAGGGAAAAAACAACTGTCAAAATTATAGTCTCAAATGTAAGTCTTGAATATAGGTCACCTCTTTACATCACAAGTTAAAGGAAGCTCTACATAATCTCTTTACCCATCTCCTAATGGATGTATCATAGAAAGCAGTTACTAAGCTAACTGTGAAAGATATTTTTACAGATTATGTTTACAAATTTCAAATTAAATGTCACGGCCATGCCCGGACTTGAACCTTGGACCTGGTTCTCTGTTGGCTGCTGCTGTTTCCTGGAATCTATTACTTGCAGCTCTGGCTCCACCTGCCTGCCACCAGTAGGTAATCATGTAATCAGCAGCATGCTATTTCAAGCAGGTTTGCTGTGGGATCTGGGCCCTGACATTAGGAATTCTACTCTGTCTGAGCCTCTGTCACTGTTTCCTTGTGTGATATTCTGTGTTTACTCTGTTACAATTATGAATATAGTTTTGGATCTCAATTGCAGTGTTGCATAAAATGAGTTTGTTCCACCTGAGTTTCTGTATTCAATGTGGATGAATACAGATTAACTATCAGTGAAAAGTTATTAAAGGTTAAAGTTAATCTGGGCACAATGTAACAATACAAAGGCTCTGGTGTTATAGTAAACAAAGTCTCTGTTAGTTAGTTCAGGCAAGGTGTTACCTTGTATCAGATAGTGTAGAGATGGAAACAATCCTATTCAGACTTGCTGACAGGCTGCTGACACACTGAATCAGAGTAGGCTGTACTGAAGCTGAATGAACAGAGAGTGATGTCACAAAAGGGGGTGTGGCTAAGTTCCGGTTTTACAATCCAATTTTCCTCTTTGTAATTGCTTTGGTTTTCTTCTGGTTAGTTGACTTGTACTCAGGAAACAACCACTAAGTGCCAGTGGAGTTGTGGCAAGAAGGGAGCGCAAGATTTTGTAATAGGAAGGTGTGCTGTGAAATATGTTGCGGTCCAATGTAGCTTCAGAAACGGCAGGGGCAATAAATGCTGCAGTAGTAGAGAGGAGTTTTAATCCTTAGTTCAGATGTCCAAGTGGCTTAGAGAAAGGAGATTATGTTAGGTTTGTATCCTAAGAAACAACTGCACATACACTTGCTAGGAAGCAGTTTCAATACTAAGCACTTGTTTACAGGAAACAGGATACTCTTAAAGACAAAGTGGGAAGGGCTATGAAATGACTGACAGGAGACCTGACATGACCCCCCACCTAAGCAAGCTGTCCCACAGCTTGAGGCCGGGGATGATCCGGATTTCGCCTATGGAATTGTGCCACCAACTTAGGAGCGGAAAGATTAGAGGAGGGTTCCCAGGTGTCATCTTCCTTGGTGTAGTTCTTCCAGCGCACCAAATACTGGAGTTCGCCCCTGGAAATCCTAGAATCCATCAGACTTTCAACTTCATACTCCAGCAAATCGGAAGGAACTGAAGTAGATGAAGCATTTGGAGTAGATCCTCTAGTTGGTTTTGCCGGTTTCAGTAGTGATACATGAAAGGTTGGATGAAGTTTTGATGATGGAGGCAATGTCAAAGTGACTGCATTCTGGTTAACGACCTTGGCAATAGGAAAGGGTCCAATAAACAGACTACCAAGTTTTTTACTGGGTACTTGCATTTTTAAATTCTTGGTGGATAACCAGACAAGATCTCCAACCTGATAGTTTGGTGATGGTCTTCTACGCAGATCATAGTATCGTTTTTGGGTCTCTTGTGCAGCAATTATGTTGTGTTGGATTTGTTTGAATATTTCAAGTAGTGAATTATGGAACTCATCGACCAATGGTGAAGGTGATGGAAGTGAATCAGTCAGTAGTATTTGAGGATGATATCCATAATTCGCAAAGAACGGAGATAATTTAGTTGAAGAATTGGTATTATTGTTATAAGCGAATTCTGCTAGATGAATGTGTTGGAGCCAATCTTGTTGATGTTGAGAACAATAGCAGCGAATGTACTGTTCAAGCCATTGATTAAGTTTCTCAGTTTGGCCATTGGTCTGAGGATGGAATGAAGTGGAATATCTATGGTCTATTTGGAGTTTGTCACACAATTTTCTCCAAAATTGAGAGGTGAATTGAGTTCCACGATCAGTGGTGATTCTACGTGGGATCCCGTGATATTTGACAACATGTTTCATGAATAAATCTGCAGTTTCTGTAGATGTAGGTCATTTGTGGAAGGGTATAAAGTGACCCATCTTCGTAAAGAGATCTATGACTACCAGAATGGTGTTCTGTTTGCCAGAAGGAGGTAAGTCGACAATAAAATCCATTCCAATATGTTCCCAAGGTTTGGTAGATGGAGCGATAGGCATTAAGAGTCCGTAAGGTTTCTGTCTTTCTGGTTTGGTAGTAACACATACATGACAGGTGTCTACATATTCTGTAATGGACCTCCTCATAGCTGGCCACCAAAACTGTCTTGCTATGATTGCTATAGTTTTATTCACTCCGAGATGACCAGAGATGGGAGAATCATGGTACATTTTAAGTATAGGTTCAACTAATATGTCAGGTAGGTAAAGTTGTTCACCATGATAATATAATCCATTGGTATGCTTTGTTACCAAAGAATGTGGAATCTCTTTGTCGTCGGTAAGTGCTTTGCGTAAAGATGTTATGAAATCCTGTTGTGTTGACAGATGGATAAAACGTTCTGCTGGAATGATAAAAGATGGATTTGTGCTTTGTGTTGGTTTGGTATCCTTTCTTGACAAAGCATCGGCTTTGCCATTCTTACTGGCTGGTTGATACATGATATGAAAATCAAAACGTGAGAAGTAAAGGCTCCATCGAACCTGTCTTGCAGATAGTGTTTTGTTTTTTTGAAGAAACTCTAAATTTCTGTGGTCTGTGTATATGAGTATTGGAGTAGAAGTCCCCTCAAGCAGGTGTCTCCAGTGTTCCAAGGAGTTTCTTATTGCCAAAAGCTCCTTGTCTCCAATGGAGTAATTCATCTCAGCAGCAGTCATCACCTTAGAATAAAAAGAGACTGGATGAATGGGGGAATCTATCGTTTCTCTTTGCGAGAGTACTGCACCAACTGCAAAGTCAGATGAATCCACTTCTAGAATATACTGCAGCTTTGGGTTTGGAAAACGTAATATAGGTGCAGATGTAAAACAATGTTTTAGGTATGAAAATGTTTCGGCAGCACTAGGTGTCCAACGGAACGGAGTAGTCGAGCTAATAAGTTGTGTGAGAGGTCTTGCAATCTTGGAGTAGTTTTTTATAAATTTTCTGTAATAGTTTGCAAATCCCAAAAAACGTTGCAATTCTTTTTTAGTAGCGGGTCCTTTCCATTCTAAGACTGTCTGGACTTTGTTGTCTTGCATTTGGATCCCAGTTGGACTGATATGGTATCCAAGAAATGACACCTCCTTAGTATGGAACAAACACTTCTCTGGCTTAGCGTATAATTGATGAGATCGAAGTCTTGTCAAAACCTTCCTGACATCTTTAACATGTTGCTCCATAGTGTCTGAATATATAAGGATGTCATCAAGATAAATGACAATGCATACATCAAGTAGATCTCTGAATATTTCATTGATGAAATGCTGGAAAGTGGCTGGCGCATTACATAAACCAAACGGCATTACCAGATACTCGAATAAACCGTATCTGGTTCTGAATGCCGTCAGCCACTCATCCCCTTCTCGTATGCGGATTAAATTATATGCGCCACGTAGATCGAGCTTTGTGAATATTTTAGCATCTTGTAGGCGTTCTATGAGTTCCGGTATCAAAGGTAGAGGATACCTGTTTTTGATTGTTCTTTTATTGAGTTCTCGATAGTCTATGATAGGTCTTAAAGACGAGTCCTTGTTCCTTACGAAGAACATTCCCATTTCCGCGGGTGAGGTAGACGGTCTGATAAATCCTTTCCTCAGATTTTCTTCAAGATATTCTTTCAAATGTGCCAACTCTGGCGGGCTGAGTGGGTATAGGTGTCCAAACGGTATGGATGACCCTGGTATTAACTCAATTGGGCAATCGTACTTGCGATGAGGTGGTAAAGTTTCTGCCATCTTTTTGCTGAACACGTCCTGAAAATCAGTATATTGAGGGGGTAGTGTCGGAATAGGATCTGGAATTTGTATTAGTATATCCCTTGGGTAACAGGTTTGTTGACAATAAGTGGAGTTTAGTTCAACAGCTAGAGTTTTCCAGTTTATGCCAGGTTGGTGTAGCCGCAACCAATCTAAGCCTAGTACAATGGGAAACAAAGGTGAAGGCAATACATTGAAAACAATATACTCTGTGTGACCAGTGTGAGTTGTAACTAATAATGGTATAGTACTGTGTGTTATAGGACCTGTGGATATTGTAGTACCATCAATAACTCTAATTACAACAGGAGTTTGCTTAACCACTAGTGGAATTTTATTATTTACAGTGAAAGTCCTATCTATGTAGTTTCCTGTAGCTCCTGAATCTATGATGGCATCAATCCTCGTTCGGTTTTGGTCCCACTGTAAAAATAGAGATAGATGACAGTAAGTTGGTTTTAGATCTTTAGGCATAACAGAATGTATATAAGTAAATTTACTTCTCTTTGTACGGATAAGTAGTGGGCAATCCTTCACACTGTGATTAGGGTTAGCACAGTACATACATAATTGTTGTGCTCTCCGACGGCTCCGTCAGGGGTCCTCGAATAACCCCGATGTCCATTGCTTCTGGATTACTGTTTGATATTGCTTGGGGATTAGGAGACTCTGAAAAGTGAATTCGAGGTAGCCGCGGCGTGTACTCTGAGGATTGACGTTCTGCTTTCCTCTCTCTGAGACGCCTATCTATTTGCACAACTAACTTCATTAAATCTTCTAGCGTCTTGGGAGGTTCAATGCGAGCTAGCTCGTCTTTTATTGGATATGACAACCCAAGCCTGAATTTATTTTTCAGCGCTACTGAATTCCACTGTGAATCTGTGGCGTAATGTTTAAATTCAGTGAGGTATTCTTCTGCATTTTTCTTTCCTTGTTTTAATGCTCTCATTCTTGTTTCAGCTGTGTTCTGGATGTTGATATCCTGATACAGATCATCCATTGCTTCATAGAATTCATCAAGAGAGCTTAAAATAGGATCATCATTTTCATAGAATTGGTCGGCCCATGCCCTGGGTTTTCCACGTAAAAAGGATATTATCGTTAATACCTTTATTTTATCAGTATTATATGTTTTATTTCTTAAATCAAAAAACAAATTGCAAGCATTTTTAAACTGTCTATAGAGCTTCCTGTCACCATGAAACATATCTGGTTGAGATACTAATGGTTCTGGGATAGTTTCAGTATGACCTGATTTTTGTTGTATTGAGTCCTTTATTATTTTATGCAAAGTTTGATTTTCTAGCTGAATTTCCCTTAATCCTTGATTAAGTTGATCCACACGTTGAGAAAGTGAATAAACATACTGAGGCAGCTCTGCTGGATCCATTTCACTGTTTGGGCTTAGTATTATGTGATATTCTGTGTTTACTCTGTTACAATTATGAATATAGTTTTGGATCTCAATTGCAGTGTTGCATAAAATGAGTTTGTTCCACCTGAGTTTCTGTATTCAATGTGGATGAATACAGATTAACTATCAGTGAAAAGTTATTAAAGGTTAAAGTTAATCTGGGCACAATGTAACAACACAAAGGCTCTGGTGTTATAGTAAACAAAGTCTCAGTTAGTTCAGGCAAGGTGTTACCTTGTATCAGATAGTGTAGAGATGGAAACAATCCTATTCAGACTTGCTGACAGGCTGCTGACACACTGAATCAGAGTAGGCTGTACTGAAGCTGAATGAACAGAGAGTGATGTCACAAAAGGGGGTGTGGCTAAGTTCCGGTTTTACAATCCAATTTTCCTCTTTGTAATTGCTTTGGTTTTCTTCTGGTTAGTTGACTTGTACTCAGGAAACAACCACTAAGTGCCTGTGGAGTTGTGGCAAGAAGGGAGCGCAAGATTTTGTAATAGGAAGGTGTGCTGTGAAATATGTTGCGGTCCAATGTAGCTTCAGAAACTGTAGGGGCAATAAATGCTGCAGTAGTAGAGAGGAGTTTTAATCCTTAGTTCAGATGTCCAAGTGGCTTAGAGAAAGGAGATTATGTTAGGTTTGTATCCTAAGAAACAACTGCACATACACCTGCTAGGAAGCAGTTTCAATACTAAGCACTTGTTTACAGGAAACAGGATACTCTTAAAGACAAAGTGGGAAGGGCTATGAAATGACTGACAAGAGACCTGACACCTTGACTGCTGGCTCGCCAGACCACTGCTCCATAACCCTTTCCGACTGCTCTGAGCAGGCGGACAGACATTGCCGGAATTCAACCCGATCAAATACGATCGTGTTGACTGACACCTCCCTGCTGGCAGCCGATTGGCCGCAAGTCAGCAGGGGGCGGCGTTGCACCAGCAGCTCTTGTGAGCTGCTGGTGCAATGCTGAATATGGAGAGCGTATTGCTCTCCGCATTCAGCGACGTCTTGCGGACCTGATCCGCACTGTCGGATCAGGTCCGCAAGACCTTTGTTAAATAGAGGCCAAGGTCTGAGATATAGGGGGGAGCAGTGCAGTTGAGGGCTTTGTATGTCAGAATGAGAATTTTGTGTTTGATCCTAGAGGCAAGAGGAAGCCAGTGAAGGGATTGGCAGAGAGGTGCAGCAGATGAAGAGCGACGTGTAAGTAAGATGAGTCTGGCAGAGGCATTCATTATGGATTGTAAAGGAGCTAGGCGGCAGGTGGGGAGACCAGAGAGGACAGAGTTGCAGTAATCGAGGCGGGAAAGAATGAGAGAGTGGATTAAAATCTTTGATGTGTCTTGTGTAAGGAAGTGTCTAATTTTAGAGATGTTTTTAAGGTGGAAGCGGCAGGCTTTAGCCAAAGACTGAATGTGAGGAGTGAAAGAAAGATCTGAGTCAAATGTGACCCCGAGACATCGGGCATGCGGGGTAGGGGTAATGATGGAGTTGTCGACAGTTATAGAGAGATTGGGGGTGGAGAGTTTAGAAGAAGGGGGGGAAATAAGCAGCTCAGTTTTGGAGAGATTTAGCTTTAGGTAGTGAGAGGACATCCAGTTAGAGATGTGAGAGAGACAGTTAGTGACACGGGTTAGCAAGGAAGGAGATAGGTCTGGTGCAGAGAAGTAGTTTTAATTGTAGTCAGCATACAAATGATATTGTAAACCGTGGGACTTTATTAGGGAACCTAGTGATGACGTGTAGATTGAGAAGAGAAGGGGACCGAGGACAGAGCCTTGCGGTACTCTGACAGAAAGTGGAGATGGGTCAGAGGAGGCCCCAGAGAAGGCTACACTAAAGGTACGGTTTGACAGGTAGGAAGAGAGCCACGAGACGGCTGTGTCACAGATGCCGAAGGATTGGAGGGTTTGGAGCAAAAGAGGGTGGTCAACAGTGTCAAAGGCTGCGGACAGATCAAGAAGGATAAGCAGAGAGAAGTGGCCTTTTGATTTTGCTGTAAGTTGGTAGTTGGTAACCTTAACAATTGCTGTCTCTGTGGAGTGATGGGGACGAAATCCAGATTGCAATGGGTCAAGGAGGGAGTTTATTGTAAGGAAATGGGATAGACGTGCATAAGCTAGTTTTTCGAGAAGCTTTGATGCAAGAGGGAGGAGGGAAATAGGGCGGTAGTTGGATGGAGAGGTAGGATCAAGGGAAGGTTTTTTGAGGATAGGTGTGATCAGTGCATGTTTCAGCGATGAGGGAAATATACCGGTGCTGAGGGAGAGGTTGAAAGTGTGTGTGAGTATAGGGGTAAGGGTGGCAGAGAGGGAGGGGAGTAGCTGTGAGGGGATAGGGTCAAGGGGACAGGTAGTGAGGTGAGAGCGCAGTATAAGTGCCGAAACCTCTTCCTCAGTAACAGGGGAGAATGAGCTAAGTTTAAGGTTATATGGGTTGTGGTTGATTGAGAGCATTTGAGGGGGTGAGAGAATGGAATTATGTTGAGAGCTGATTTCATTTCTGATGGAGTCGATTTTGTTATTGAAGTGGTTGGCAAACTCTTGAGCTGACAGAGAAGTTGTATTAGGAGGTGGGCGAGGGCGGAGAAGAGTATTGAAAGTGGAGAACAAATGTTTTGGGTTTGAAGAAAGATTAGAGATAAGAGTAGAGAAGTAGTGTTGCTTATGGAAATTAAGGGCAGAGTAGTAGGAGTTCAAGATAAATTTGTAATGTTGAAAATCAGGTGAACTCCTATATTTTCTCCAGTGCCGCTCAGCACTATGGGAACATCTGCGTAGGTATCGTGTCAGAGGAGTATGCCAGGGCTGAGGATGAGTGTTTGATTTCCGAGCAATGGTAAGAGGGGCGAGATTGTCAAGGACGGATGTAAGGGGATGTAAGGGTGGAATTATAGTGGCAGATAGATTGGTCAGGGCAGGAAAAGGAGGAGAAGGATGAGAGCAGAGGTTTGAGGGAATTAGAAAACTGTTGTTGATCTAATGACATAATGCTTCTGTGAAGTTTGGTGTGAGGAGCAGAAGGAGGGAGAGTTGTAGGGAGGGATGATATGTTGCAATTAAGGAGATGGTGGTCAGAAAGAGGAAAGGGGGAGTTTGTGAAGTTTGAGAGAGTGCATTGATAGCTAAAGATCAGGTCAAGGGGTTGACCATCTTTGTGAGTGGGAGAATCAGTCCATTGTGACAAACCGAAAGAGGAAGTGAGTTGCAGAAGTTGTTTTGCAGAGGAGGCAGTGGGATTGTCAAGAGGGTTGTTGAAGTCACCAAGAATGAGGGAAGGGGTGTCTGAGGAAAGGAAATAAGGTAGCCAGGCAGCCAAGTAATCTAGAAATTGAGTTGAGGAGCCAGGACGGTATATGACTGCAACACGTATAGAAAGAGGAGAGAATAAGCGAATCATGTGGGTTTCGAATGAGGAAAATGTGAGGGAAGAGATGGGATGTATTTGTTGAAAGGTGCAACGAGAGGAAAATAAAATACCTACACCACCTCCTTATCTATTACCAGACCTAGGAGTGTGGCTGAAGTGGAGACCCCCATGTGACAGAGCAGCAGTGGATGCTGTGTCTAGGGGAGAGAGCTAGGTTTCTGTTAGGGCCAGAAGTTTGAGGGAGTGGGAGATAAAGAGGTCATGTAATTTAATCTCAGTACCTTGCACTAATTTCCTTATGCCTAGAAGGAGAGACTCATGTAGTCACCACATATCTCTAGCTCCAGAACCTGATACCTTTGCACAACAGTTTCCAATTCCTGAACCCGCTCCCACGAAAACATGACATTAAAGTTCAATCCGATTGGCTGATCCTATCAGCCAATCGGATTGAGCTCGCATTCTATTGGCTGATCGGAACAGCCAATAGAATGCAAGCTCAATCCGATTGGCTGATTGGATCAGCCAATCGGATTGAACTTCAATCTGATTGGCTGATTGAATCAGCCAATCAGATTTTTCCTACCTTAATTCCGATTGGCTGATAGAATCCTATCAGCCAATCGGAATTCGAGGGACGCCATCTTGGATGACGTCCCTTATAGGAACCTTCATTCGTCGTTCAGTCGTCGGTTGAAGAGGATGGCTCCGCGTCGGCTCCTTGGAAGATGGCTCCGCTCCGGATGGATGAAGATTGAAGACGCCACCTGGATGAAGACTTCTGATGTTTGGAGGACCTTCTCTGTGCCACTTGGATGAAGAATTCGGCCCAGCTGGGTGAAGACGGCTCAAGGTAGGGTGATCTTCAGGGGGTTAGTGTTAGGTTTTTTTAAGGGGGTTTGGGTGGGTTAGAGTAGGGGTATGTGGGTGGTGGGTTTTAATGTTGGGGGGGTTGTATTTTTTTTTACAGGTAAAAGAGCTGATTACTTTGGGGCAATGCCCCGCAAAAAGCCCTTTTAAGGGCTGGTAAAAGAGCTGGTTACTTTGTAATTTAGAATAGGGTAGGGCATTTTTTTATTTTGGGGCTTAGATTAGGTGTAATTAGTTTAAACTTCTTGTAATTCTTTTTTATTTTCTGTCATTTATTATTTTTATTTTTTTGGTACTATAGTTTAGTTTAATTTAATTTAATGTTAGGTAATTGTAGTTAATTAATTTAATTAATTTAATGATAGTGTAGTGTTAGGTTTAATTGTAACTTAGGTTAGGATTTATTTTACAGGTAATTTTGTAAGTATTTTAGCTAGGTAGTTATTAAATAGTTAATAACTATTTAATAACTATTCTACCTAGTTAAAATAAATACAAAGTTGCCTGTAAAATAAAAATAAATCCTAAAATAGCTACAATATAATTAATAGTTATATTGTAGCTATCTTAGGGTTTATTTTACAGGTAAGTATTTAGTTTTAAATAGGATTAATTTAGTTAATACGAGTAATATGTATTTAGATTTATTAAAATAATTTTTAAGTTAGGGGGGGTTAGGGTTAGTGTTAGACTTAGGTTTAGGGGTAATAAGTTTAATATAGGTGGCGGCGGTATAGGGAGGGCCGGATAGGGGTTAATAATATTAATATAGGTGGCGGCGGGGCCCGGGAGCGGCGGTTTAGGGGTCAAACAATTTATTTAGTTGCGGCGGGGTCCGGAATCTGCAGGATAGGGGTTAATAAGTTTATGTAGGTGGCGGCGGTATAGGGGGCGGCAGATTAGGGGTTAATATGTATAATGTAGGTGGAGGCGGGGTCCGGGAGCGGCGGTTTAGGGGTTAACATGTTTATTATAGTTGCGGCGGGGTCCAGGAGCGGCGGTTTAGGGGTTAATAAGTTTATTTAGTTGTGGCGGTGTAGGGGGGGGGTAGATTAGAGGTGTTTAGACTCGGGGTACATGTTAGGGTGTTAGGTGTAAACGTTCCCATAGGAATCAATGGGATATCGGGCAGCAGCGAACATAAGCTTTCGCTATGGTCAGACACCCATTGATTCCTATGGGATCCTCCGCCTCCAGGGATTGAAAAACAGGTACGCTGGCCCGGAATAGTGCCAAGCGTACCTGGTAGTAGTTTGATAACTACCAAAAGTAGTCAGATTGTGCCGAACTTGCGTTCGGAACATCTATAGTGAAGTAACCATCAATCTGTGTCGGACTGAGTCCGGCGGATCGTAGGTTACGTCACTATATTCTACTTTTGCCGGGCTGTAGGGCTTGATAACTAAGACGAATCAGCCTCGCCACAAATACGCTGCGGAATTCCAGCGTATTTGCGGTTGACGGTTTGATAACTAGAGGCCATAGTAATTGTTAGTTAGATTATTACACTTTGTTAAAGGGGCAGTGAACACCTTGAGATTTTTATATAAAATGTTTAGCTATGCATATTTAACAACTAGCAATATGTTTTCATTATTTATTTAGTTCTCTTTTCATGTAATTTAGCTCTGAATTGAGCAATTTCTAATTCTCAGAACTCAAAATGCACCCTGCTTACTTCTGAAGGCTAACTCTACTAGATATCTGTTCCTAATTGGCTTTATCAGATACTAACTGCAAAACAATTCAGTTTATATTAATTTCATGACAGTGGCTAGTCTTGTTGTCTGGGAAATAAAGACCAGGTTGGCTCCTCCAAATAAGGCAAATGGTAGGTGGAATATGGCTATTGAAAAAGAATTGCTGTAAAAAGTAGTTAATTTGTATTAAAAACTTTAATACTTGGTTGATATGTTATTCTATAGCAACACATTTCACAATTTCTAAATAACAGACCCCTTACCTTTGGCATTATTGTTCTACTTCTGCCACAAGGAAATGAGGGGCCAGTATTATACCCATCTATAACATCTCCACTGATCCAGTGTAATCTGTCTCACCTTGGATGGGCTATTTTTTTTTATTCAATTGCAACATCCACAATTACTTGGTAACTTTAGTCACTTGCAACCTATACTAAAAAGTGTGCTGAGAAGCAAAGTAACTCACATGCACTCTATTGTGCTCTGTCCATCGGCAAACAAGCTGTAAGATCAGAAACACCACTGTTATATAATTAAATCTTGTGTTAGAAATTAAAGGGACATAAAACTCAAATTTGTGTTTCTGGCATAAGCGGTAAAATTGCTGAGCTGTGATGGAAAAAGTGATAAAACTTGCTCTATGTTTCACTGACACACAAGGGTCTAAACCACTGATTTATGTTGTATTGGTACAAGGGGTTAAACCATTGGTCTGTGTGCTACTGGTAAAAATGGTAAAAAAATAACCCCCAAAAAAACATATTTGACACTCACTTGTGATAACCTCAAAGATTTTACTGTGTTATTTGCACTGGCCAGTTTGATCCCTCTATGTTCCCCCATTGATCTGCACTGATACAAGCAGTTTGCAGAGCTGGCGATCCCCATTTGCAATGGTTAATCTTCTGTTGGTTTGGTCCTGATATACATTTGGAGAGGATCTTGGGGCATCTTTTACCCTTCCTGCTGTCACCATACCTCATATGCATTGAGGTTATCACAAGTGAGTATCCAATTGGCTTGTCTTTATGTTTGTTGCATTTTGAAACTTAACATACTACACCAGAGAGGACCCTGTTGTCTGTGCCCCCTTCCCTCTTCTGTTTGATCTAGATTCTACATGGGACTTCCATTTTTGGGTGACCCTTTCTCCTGGGATTAGGCTGCAAGTATATTGGGGAACTCTCATCTCCTTATCAAGAACTGATCTTGTTTGCAAGACACAGGAGGACTGTGTCTACAGATTATAAACTGGTGACCTCTCTTTTGGGACTGTTGCTGTTGCTTTCTCTGTGTATCAAATATATATTTATATATATGCGGTATCCTTGAGGGGTCATCAGACCACTGCTCAGTTTGTGTGAAATGTATTTGGTTGATTGGAGCAGAGCATTAATCTGGGTTAGTGCAAGCACAGGGTAGAGTTTTGGAGTTGACCCCAACCTAAACTCTGGCTTTTGAACAACTAACTTAACTTGTTAAAATATGAAATCGACTCAATTTTTAGTATAGTGCTCCTGAAGTCACCTCAGAATGAAGACAACATGCTGTATGATAGGGACTTTGCTCAGCAGAATGTCTAATTGATTTGAACTTATAGGCAGGGATAGGCAAGGTGTCCGTACACAGACACTGGTGTCCGTGACTAGCCCTTGCAGTGTCCGCCACAACCTTAGTATATGTTTTGATTGAATAATAGAAATTAAAAAAAAATATGTAGTGTGAATAAAGTTAGTGGTTTTTCAAGATACTACTAGCGATATTGGGTGATAAGTTATGGAATAACTAAAGCCTGAGTGAAATACTGGATGTGTATCTGCATCAGTATAATAACACCCAGCTCTATACAAAGACACAGTAGTGACACTGACACATGGGTATAGCCAGACAAGGGCTGGTTATAGGGTCAGGGGTATCTGCATCAGCATAATAACACCCAGCGCTATATAATGACACAGTAGTGACACTGGCACATGGGTATAGCTAGAGGAGGGCTGGTTATAGAATCAGTGGTATCTGCATCAGTATAATAACACCCAGCACTATATAATGACACAGTAGTGACACTGGCACATGGGTATAGCCAGAGGAAGGCTGGTTATAGAATCAGTGGTATCTGCATCAGTATATTAACACCAAGCACTATACAATAATGTTTTTAATTTCAAATGTACCTTGGTGTCCTTCACTAAGGTCTGTACTTTGGAAAATGTCCGCCACAGCCTTTGTCTGTGCCTATCCCTGCTTATAGGTGCTGTATATATGTGGGTGTCCAGGGGGGGGGGGGCATTTCTCCATCTGAAGTACAAACTGCAGAAAAAAAATACAATTGAAAGTCTGTTTTTTTCTTTTAATACCCCTGAATGTAGCTCCACTTTAGAGGAAGAAGCACAGTATTTTGGGAGTTACATAGAATTCTGGAATTTATCATTCTCTGATGCACTCACAGTATTGTGCAACTACAGTTCTGAACACTAATCCCCAGCATGCATTGTACAGAAGTGGAAGTGAGCAGTGAAGTTTCTAGAAGGCAGAAAGTTTTGCATGAGGTAATGCCCACTCCATGCTGTGTGTTAGGGTATGTGTCCCAGGCAGGGACTGCACTGTGTGTATGAGACTATGAGCCCCTTGTAAACATTGGGGAAGGCAGCTGGGAGTATTGTCTGACCCTGTACACAGGTAAGGGAATGCACTGTGTACCAGTGATCTTAAACACTGTACAATGACTTCCATGTTAGCAGTTGTGCATGCATCCTCCATGGAATGTTGGCTGCCTCGCGCTGCCAACATTCCATTGAGGATGCATGCTCAACTGCCAACGGCGCAACTGCCGACGGTGGGAAAATTCTTTCACCAACCTGCCATTTTTGGAATCCACCAGGACACAGCGAAGGTAAACGGAGCATTACAAAAAAAAAAAACACCGCCCGCACGAAGTATAACAAAAAAAACCCTGAACCTCCCACACAAAGTATAAACACATACACCGCAAACCCACACATCACAAAATAATAAAGTAATTAACCCCTTAATCCCTTAACCGTCAACCACCCACATCACAATAAACCTAATTACCCTATTAACCTTGTGATGAGAGTGGGAAGTGACGGCACCAGATTGGGGGCGGGGCTTAGGTCCGGTTGTCTGTGTTGCAGTTACTTAGTGAGATCAATGCTACCAGATGTGTGTTTCCATGCTCTACAATAAAATAGAGTTGTACCATCTTTGCTGTATCCTGCATGTGTTCTGCATCTCATGACATGGTGTCAGACGTTCTTTCCTGCGCTTCTGTTTCCTGATCGATGACGATGTCAAAGTTTACCCCACCTGAGCCTTTTGATTTCTCTCAGCCTGCAGCTTGGTGCTTCAGGATTGCTTCCAAGCTGGACAAGGAGAGTGGTGAAGTACAAGTTAATTCTCTTTTATACTCTATGGGGAAAGATGTGGAGCCAGTGTTCAATGCCTTTTCTTTCCAAGAAGGGGAAGAATTTGACTTTGAAATAGTTATGAATAAACTCGGTGTCTATCTATCTTTCTATCTATCTATCTATTGGGTTCTTGTAAAGCGTGGCTATTCCCCCGTAAGGGTCTCAAGGCGCTGAGGGTTGCAGTTCAGTCGAAGAGCCAGGTCTTGAGGTCCTTTCTGAACTTAGTTAGGGCAGTAGCTTGTCTGAGGTGCAGCTTGTCTGAGGTGGTGTGACCTGGATCTTGAAGTGTAGGTGTTCCAAGCCTGGTGAGTGGTAGTCGGAGCTGGTTGTGACGTGGAGGGAGTGTTTGTGGACGATGGCGATGCCTCCTCCCAGTCGGTTGCTACGGTCCTTGTGGGAGATCTTGTATCCGTCGGGGATGGCGATGTCAGGCATTGATGTGGGGTTCAGCCAGGTTTCGGTGAGGAAGGCAACATCTGGGAGGTGGAGTTGAGCAGGTTCCAGATTTTGACGGCATGCTTGTGGACGGAGCGGGTGTTGAGGAGGATGCAGTTGAGGTGGTTGCGGTTGTTTTTGCGTGAGGTGACTGGCAGGTTAGTGGTTCGGAGGGAGGAGAAGGCATGTGAGGTGACTGGCAGGTTAGTGGTTCAGAGGGAGGAGAAGGCGCAGTTGCGGCAGGTGAAGGGTCCTATGGTGTTCGTCGGGGATGCATGGTGGCAGGCAGATGATCTACCGGTCTTGAGATGGAGAAGGGTGCTGGCGTCATAGTGGTGGTGGTTGTAGGAGCCAGGGTTAGTGGCGCTGGACGCGGTCCAGGTGCGGATGGGTGCTGATGGGCTCACACAGCAACCTCCATTAAATAGGTGCTGGGAGGTTGGAGGGCTGGGAGGCGGGGGGCAGGGCAGTGGCTATAGAAAGAAAGTTAACAAAGGGAGTTACCTGTGCTGTGCTGGGAGGCGGGGGCAGGGCAGTGACTGTGGCATGGGAGAGACAAGCAGGAAGGAGAACAGGCTGGAAGAAGCTGCAGTCTCAGACTAAGGCAGCAGCAACCTCCATTAAATAGGTGCTAGGAGGTGGAAGGGCTGGGAGGCGGGGGGAAGGGCAGTGGCTGTAGAAAGAAAGTTAACAAAGGGAGTTACCTGTGCTGTGCTGGGAGGTGGGGGCAGGGCAGTGGCTGTGGCATGGGAGAGACAAGCAGGAAGGAGAGCAGGCTGGAAGAAGCTGCAGTGCCCACTTTGTGCCCAAAAGAAATGTGATTCATGAGAGGGCTTGTTTTCACAAACGTGCTCAGCCTGTAGGAGAATCTGTGGAGTCATTTGTGCGCAGCCTGTATGAACTAGCTGAATTCTGTGAGTTTGGTGTTGCTAAAGAAGAGCAAATCAGAGCCAGAATAGTCATAAAAATTGCAGATGCTGAAGTCTCACTGAAGCTGCAGTTAGAGCCTGACTTAACATTAGATGGGGTTATAAGATGGCCCGCCAGAAGGAACTGGTGAAAAAGCAAAGTGCTGATCTGAGGTCTGAGAGTATTGTGGATGAAGTGCAGCAGTTCAGGAGAACTGCTAGTGAAAGGCACAGTGTGAGCGGTAGACCAAGGGCAGCAGATAGGCCCAGAGGTGGATGGGCGCAGCATGCCCGATGCACACGGTGCAACCGTGCCCATGATCAAAGTGTCATATGCCCTGCTAAAGACAAAAGATGTAGAAAATGTAACAGGATGGGCCATTGTGAAGTGGTGTGTAAGACTGAATATATTAAGGAGATGCAGGTGGATAGCGACCAGGAGGGTCAAGAAGTGTCCTTTGTGGGGGTCTGTTGTTTAACGGCCGGGTTCAGAAGATGATTGGAGGGTTACTCTTACTGTAATGGGAGCCAAAGTTGCCTTTAAGATTGACACAGGAGCAGACATCACTGTAATGTCTCTTGCAGCATTCAGAAAACTGCCTTGACAGCCCCAGCTGGCGAAAGTTACAACAAAAGTCCCTCTGATGTACATGAGCTGAAACAAATATTGGGCCTTGTAAATTATGTGGGCAGAAGGTTCCTTCCAGATTTATCCACAATACTACACCCTATCACAGAGTTGCTAAAGAAAGATGTTGCCTGGGTCTGGGGACCGTCACAGGAAGAATCTTTTATGCAGGTCAAGTCCCTGCTGGGGTCTGCCCCAGTGTTGGGGTTCTACAACCCTTCCAAAAAGACTGTGGTTAGTGCTGATGAGAGCCGTTATGGATTAGGGGATGCCCTCCTGCAGCTGAATGAAAACAAACTACAGCCTATCGCCTACTGTTCCCGCACACTGATGGCTGCTGAGTCAAAATACGCCCAAATTGAGAAAGAGTGCCTGGCTGCAGTTTTGGGCCTGTGAGCTCTTTCAGTATTAACTAGTGGGTTTAGAGAAATTTAGTCTGGAAACTGATCATAAACCGCTAGTCCCTCTATTCAATGAAGTCCTTAGGAGGGATGAAGAGGCAAAAAGGGTCTATTGATTCTTCTACGACAGGAGACATTCTGTGAGGCCCTTGCAGGAGCTGAATGCGGGTTAAAGTGTCAGAATTAAACTGGATGATGCAGTGACGTGCGGTTAGGTCAGTGGCTGGAGAGGCACTGGCTAGCATCAGAGTGCTGAGATATTAGATAAAATAATACACACAGAGGGAAACACACAGGGACACACACATACATAGGGACACGCATACACAGGGTCACACATACACAGGGACACATATACACAGAGGGACACACACATACACAGGGACACATACACTGGGACTCACATGCACACAGGGACATACATACACAGAGGGACACATACACACAGGGACACACATACACAGAGACACACATACACAGCGACACACATACACAGAGGGACACACACATACACAGAGGGACACACACATACACAGAGGGACACACATACAGAGAGGGACACACATACACAGCGACACACATACACAGAGGGACACACACATACACAGGGACACACACACAGGGACACACACACACACAGGGACACACACACAGAGGGACACACATACACAGCGACACACATACACAGAGGGACACACACATACACAGGGACACACATACACTGGGACACATACACACAGGGACACACATACACAGAGGGAAACACATACACAGCGACACACATACACAGCGACACACATACACAGGGTCACACATACACAGAGGGACACACAGGGACACACATACACAGAGGGACACATACACACAGGGATACGCACACACAGGGGGACACACATACACAGTAACACACATACACAGAGGGACACACATACACAATGACACATACATAGGGACACACACACACAGGGACACACACACAGAGGAGATAACAACATTTTGAATGACACAAGTCTATGGGGTTATGAGCAGGATTATAAATAGAGAACCTGTCTCTGTACAATACCAATATACAGTATAAGCAAAGCTAACTCACAAATAGGTATATCTCTATTAACATTCTGAAAGAAAACACACATTTTTTTTCTTCTTCTTTTCCTTTCTCTTTTTTTCCTTTTTTGGTCATTGAGAGAATTGCTCATGAGCAAAGAAGATACAGACCCAGTCATATAGCTATATCAAGGACCTCTTGTTGCTTTTAATAACAAATACAATTTCATGGGATAAATTGTAAATCACAGATAGCTCCATCAAATTTATTATCTTTGCCTTAGTGAAAAGTGATTGCTATAGTTGTGGAATATTACCTAAGTATGAGAAAGTAAGTTTACTTCCACATTAAGTAGATAGGGAGGATAAAGGTTTAGGGTACATGATACATATAGATTGTGATATGGCATCAAACTGCTAGATTAGTTTACGATCACACA
Organism: Bombina bombina; assembly: GCF_027579735.1. Classification (NCBI taxonomy): domain Eukaryota; kingdom Metazoa; phylum Chordata; class Amphibia; order Anura; family Bombinatoridae; genus Bombina; species Bombina bombina. The sequence goes on along the minus strand of NC_069501.1, from coordinate 672,600,511 downwards.
ACAGGTAATCACTGTAGTGTAGAGGTTTTAATCTGGTGTCAGCATGTCTATACTGAGCATTCAACTGAAGACTTGATGATTACAAATCCAACATAAAACCCAGAAATGCATAGATAGTGGCAGTATGTAAAAATAAGGAACATTGAATATAAAAATCTCCCTATCTTTTTATTGACCAACACAAAACATGTAAAATACATCGATAGTGGCAGTATATAAAAATAAGGAACATTCAGTGATACAAGTGACAGAGTAAAGTTACCTGAAAAACCTGCAGTACAGGACCAGCCAATAGCGCTGATACCGGAGGAAAGCTGCCCTGTGCTCACTCTGACTGACACTGACTAGACTCTGTGACAGACTGTCAGACTCACTTGCATGGCTATCGGCTGAGTCGGCTCGTCCATGAAGCAACTGCTCCATGCCTCCATCCTGCTTACTGGACGGTCTTCCCACCAATATAACTTTACTTAGCCAAAACCTGGAGACCAGCAGGCACGCCTCCACTGCAGCGCTGATGCTGCTGATTGGCTCTTGATTAAGCTTCATCATAGAGGCGGTTTTGAGAACCGCCTCTATTGGAGCGAGTATGGGGCCCGGTGAGCCACCACTGGGTGGCGCTTAGCTCAAAGTGAGCTAAGAACGTATTTCAGCATCCAGGTTGCGCAATCATGGAGGGCAGCGGTATGGCTCACTGCCTCCTTATTGCACAACATGGATGTCAGACAGTGCTCTGTGTGTTGGGAATTTAAAATCACAGCATCGTGTGGCGCCGGCGGGGGGGGCACCTAGTGGGGGGGCGTGGCCCAAAAAAAAAAAAGATGGAAAATATATATATATATTTTTTATTATTTTTTTAATTATTAATCTGAAATAAAAACTTTTTTTCTCTGATTTGACAGGGGAGGCAGTGCCTCCCCTGCCTCCTATCACTGCACATCACTGGGATGATGAGAAGAAATGGAAGATGCCTGCTACGGTAATTGGACGCTCTCCAGAACCAAGGTCTTATGTAGTCCTTACTGATGGAGGGACAGTTAAACGCCGTAATCGAAAACATCTTCAGCCTGTACCTGAGAGTTTGGAACTGGATGCCTCAGTACCACCGCCGGTGGGATCCCCTGTTTTAAAAGGGGTGCCTTCCCCTCAGCAAGATCACAGCGGGGGTATGTCTTTGCCTCCAGCAGACTCTCAATTACTTTCTTCTGTATCAGAGGACAGTTCATGTAGAGTTACATCAAGCGGAGAGTGGTGAAACTTCCGGCCCGATATTGGAATTAACTTTAGTTAGAACAGTGACTGGAAGTATGGGCAGAATAATCTCATGGTCACTGTGGACTAGGGTAGTCTACCCCGATGTTCAAGTCAGGATGTAATTCATGTTGTTTATTGTTTCTGTAACTTGTTACTATACAAAACTGTTGTTGTATACCTTGTTATTTGTTATATTCAAATAAAAAAAAAAATGTATGCTTCGTCCTTTGAAAAGGGGGAAGATGTGCTGAGAGTGGGAAGTAACGTCACCAGATTGGGGGCGGGGCTTAGGTCCAGTTGTCTGTGTCGCAGTTACTTAGTGAGATCAATGCTTCCAGATGTGTGTTTCCATGCTCTACAATAAAATAGAGTTGTACCATCTTTGCTGTGTCCTGCATGTGTCCTGCATCTCATGACAAACCTCTAAACCACAAAACCCCCACATTGCAATAAACCTAATTACCCTATTAACCCCTAAACCGCAAAATCCCCACATCGCAATAAACATAATTAACCCATTAACCCCTAAACCGCAAACCCCCCACATCGCAATAAACCTATTTACCATATTGACCCCTAAACCGCAAAACCCCCACATCCCAATAAACCTAATTAACCTATTAACCCCTTAAACCACCAAAACCCACAACGCAAATAACTAATTAAAATACTAAGCCCCCTAACCTAACACCCCCTAACCTAACACCTCCTAAATTAACACAAATTACCTAAACGAAAAGATACTAAAGTTACAAAAAATAAAAAAAAGGTAAGATTACAGAAAATAAAAAAGGCTAACATTACAGAACATAAAAAAACAAATCACCAAATTTTACACAATTAAACCTAGTCCCTATGAAAATAAAAAAGACCCCCCAAAATAAAACACCCCTAATCTAAGAATAAACTACCAGTAGCCCTTAAAAGGGCTTTTTGCAGGGCATTGCCCCAAGATAAACAGCTCTTTTACATTCAAAATATTAAGTCCCCCTCTAACAGTAAAACCCCCCACCCACCAAACCCCCCAAAATAAAAAACCTAACACTAAAAAACCTAAACTACCCATTGCCCTGAAAAGGGCATTTGTTGGGCGTTGCCCTTAAAAGGGCATTTAGCTATTTTACAAAATGGCCCAGGTATTTTAGTGTTAGGTTTTTTTATTTTGGGGGGTTTGGTGGGTGGTGGGTTTTACTGTTATGGGGGACTTTGTGTATTTTTAATGTAAAAGAGCTGTTTATCTTGGGGCAATGCCCTGCAAAAAGCCCTTTTAAGGGCTATTGGTAGTTTATTCTTAGAGTAGGGGGTGTTTTTAATTTGGGGGGGCTTTTTTATTTTCATAGGGATAAGGTATAATTTTTTAAAATTTGATCATTTTGTTTTTTTATTTTCTGTAATATAAGATTTTTTTTATTTTCTGTAATTTTAACTTATTTTAAACTTAGGTTTTATTTTTACATTTTGGGGGGTTAGAGAGGTTTTTTTATTTTAAATATTTTTTTATTTTTAGATTAGGGATGGGATAGCTGAATGCCCTTTTAAGGGCAATGCCCATACAAAGGCCCTTTTCAGGGCAATGGATACTTTAGGTTTTTTAGTGTTAGGTTTATTTATTTTTTTGGTGGGTGGTGGGTTTTACTGTTAGGGGGGAGTTAGAATTTTTGGTAACTGCAAAAGAGCTGTTTAACTTAGGGCAATGCCCTACAAAAAAAGCCCTTTTAACGGCTATTGGCAGTTTAGCATTAGATTAGGGTTTGTTTTTATTTTTTTGGGGGGGTGCTTTTTAATTTTCATAGGCATTAGGTTTAATTTTTTTTTTTTTTAATTAACAACACACAGGTCTCTAGTTTTGAAGCCGTCTACTTACCTGCATTCGCCGGCCCAATACGCTTGCCTAAGCTTGCCTACCATCGCCGCCGCGGACCTGAATACGCTAGCGAATGTTATCAATAAAGCTGTCAAAAAGCCGCGCACCAAGTACGGGGCGATGAGCAGCGGACTGTGATAGTTATCAATCATCAATCTCGCTGCTCTTCGGCTTTTTTACAGCTTTATTGATACCCCTGTCACTAAGCACTCACACTTTACTGTTCTACCCCCTATACCGGCGCCCCCCGCAACTAAATAAAGTTATTTACCCCTAAACCGCCGCTCCTAGACCCCGCCGCAACTATAATAAATATGTTAACCCCTAAACCGCCGCTCCCGGACCCCGCCGCAACTATAATAAATATGTTAACCCCTAAACCGCCGCTCCTAGACCCCGCCACAATTATAATAAATATGTTAACCCCTAAACCGCCGCTCCCGGACCCACCGCAACTATAATAAATATGTTAACCCCTAAACCGCCGCTCCTAGACCCCGCCGCAACTATAATAAATATGTTAACCCCTAAACCGCCGCTCACAGACCCCACCGCAACTATAATAAATATGTTAACCCCTAAACCGCCGCTCCCGGACCCCGCCGCAACTATAATACATATGTTAACCCCTAAACCGCCGCTCCTAGACCCTGCCACAACTATAATAAATATGTTAACCCCTAAACCGACGCTCCAGGACCCCGCCGCCATCTTCATAATACCTATTAACCCCTATCCTGCCCCCCTTATACCGCCGCCACCTATAATAAATTTATTAACCCCTATCCTGCCCCCCCTACACCCCCGCCACTATAATAAAATTATTAACCCCTAAACCTAAGTCTAACACTAACCCTAACACCCCCTTAACTTAAATATTAATTAAATAAATCTAAATAATATTACTCTTATTAAATAAATTAAAGCTCAATCCGATTGGCTGATCCAATGAGCCAATCGGATTGAACTTCAATCTGATTGGTTGATTGCATCAGCCAATCAGATTTTTCCTACCTTAATTCCGATTGGCTGATAGAATCCTATCAGCCAATCGGAATTCGAGGGACGCCATCTTGGATGACATCATTTAAAGGACCAGGCATTCGTCGTTAGTCCGTCGGCCAGGAAGGATGCTCCATGCCGGAGGTCTTGAAGATGGAGCTGCTCCTCGTCGGATGGATCAAGATAGAAGATGCCGCTTGGATGAAGATGTCTGCCGGTCCGCATGTCCTCTTCTGCCCGGATAGGATGAAGACTTCTGCCGGTCTGGATTTGCTCTTCGGCCCCATCTGATGAAGACTTCGGCCCAGCTGGGTGAAGACAACTCAAGGTAGGGAGATCTTCAGGGGGGTAGTGTTAGGTTTATTTAAGGGGGGTTTGGGTGGGTTAGAGTAGGGGTATGTGGGTGGTGGGTTTTAATGTTGGGGGGGTTGTATTTTTGTTTTACAGGTAAAAGAGCTGATTACTTTGGGGCAATGCCCCGCAAAAGCCCTTTTAAGGGCTGGAAAAGAGCTGATTACTTTGTAATGTAGAATAGGGTAGGGACTTTTATTATTTTTTTTTATTATTATTTTATTAGGGGGCTTAGATTAGGTGTAATTAGTTTAAAATTCTTGTAATATTTTTTTTTTCTGTAATTTAGTGTTTGTTTTTTTGTAATTTAGTTTAGTTTATTTAATTGTATTTAATTGTAGGTAATTGTAGTTAATTTATTTAATTAATTTAATGATAGTGTAGTGTTAGGTTTAATTGTAACTTAGGTTAGGTTTTATTTTACAGGTATTTTTCTATTTCTTTTAGCTAGGTAGTTATTAAATAGTTAATAACTATTTAATAACTATTGTACCTAGTTAAAATATATACAAAGTTACCTGTAAAATAAAAATAAATTCTAAAATAGCTACAATGTAATTATTAATTACATTGTAGCTATCTTATGGTTTATTTTACAGGTAAGTATTTAGTTTTAAATAGGATTAATTTATTTAATAAGAGTAATATTATTTAGATTTATTTAATTAATATTAGTTAGGAGGGTGTTAGGGTTAGTAATAGACTTAGGTTTAGGGGTTAATACTTTTATTATAGGTGGCGGCGATATAGGGGGGCAGGATAGGGGTTAATAGGTATTATGTAGGTGGCGGCGGGGTCCGGGAGCGGCGGTTTAGGGGTTAAACAATTTATTTAGTTGCGGCGGGCCCCGGGTTCCGCAGGATAGGGGTTAATAAGTTTATGTAGGTGGCGGCGGCATAGGGGGCGGCAGATTAGGGGTTAATTTGTATAATGTAGGTGGCGGCGGGGTCAGGGAGCGGCGGTCTAGGGGTTAATAACTTTATTTAGTTGCGGCGGTGTAGGGGGGGCAGATTAGGGGTGTTTAAACTCGGGGTACATGTTAGGGTGTTAGGTGCAGACATCTCCCATAGGAATCAATGGGATATCGGGCAGCAGCGAACATGAGTTTTTGCTATGGTCAGACTCCCATTGATTCCTATGGGATCCGCCACCTCCAGGGCGGCGGATTGAAATCCAGGTACGCTGGCCTGGAATAGTGGCGAGCATACCTGGTAGTAGTTTGATAACTACCAAAAGTAGTCAGATTGTGCCAAACTTGCGTTCAGAACATCTGTAGTGACGTAACCATTGATCTGTGTCGGACTGAGTCCAGCGGATCGAAGCTTACGTCACTAAATTCTACTTTTGCCGGGCAGTAGGGGTTGATAACTAAGGCGAATCAACCTCGCCACAAATATGATGAGGAATTCCAGCGTATTTGCGGTTGACGGCTTGATAACTAGAGGCCACAGACTGCCCTCTGGCAGGCTTACCAACTAGTATATTTATATTTCTACTCCCACCACATTTTTCACAGCAGTAAAGAATAATGGATCTCATTAATGGCAATGTTAACACTTTATGTGCAGAGTCCTCCTACTTACATACTGAAATAGTTTGTTAACCATTTGTCCCTGAAATATAGTTTAAATAAAAAACAATTTTTTGCTTATCTACAAATAAGGCACTGTATATCAAATTTAAATATGAGAGAAAATCCTACATGGTCCCTGGGAAAACTGGATCCTATTATTAACCGGTATCGTATGGGATTTCACTCCATATCTACAATATATAAAACTTTAATAACGCAAATTGCAGCTTCTAATTTGTTGCTTTTTCATCAAAAAATGGTTATATGATTTTGTAGATTTAGATTTAGAAACCTTCAGAGAGAATATCGCCGCTATTATGAAATATACAACAGCAAGCTCAATAAGGGAATCCCATTTGAGGCTAATGCATAGATCTTATATGACCCCAAGTGTGATGGCTCATTGGTGTGTGAGCGAGAATAATATATGTCCAAAGTGTAGTGCTCCTATAGCGGACTTTATGCATGTATTTTGGTCCTGTCCAAAGCTTCAAAAATGTTGGCATCAAGTGGCTTACAGGATAAATAAGTTTATACCGGTTAAATTAACTCTTGAAAAATATCATATCTTCTTACTGGTTAAAGAAGAGACAATTCAGAATAAATTTTTAATTATTCTGGCCATTCTTATGGCTAGACAAATAATCTTGAGAAAATGGAAAGATAAAAGGCCACCAGGCTTAGTAGAATTTACTCAAAACATGCTATATCAATTAATTATTGATCAACACGATCCAATGATCTATACAGAGGGAAAAATGAGAGCCTTTCTCAACTAATGGGATAAGGTAATAGCCTCACTTCCGCTACCTACACAAAACCAGATTCTATTTCACTTTCGTGCCTCTCCTCTCTTCTTCTTGTTGCTACTAACAGAATCATATCCTATACATTGGAGACAAATTGTGTCTTAGTGACACTAAAAGCAACTAATTTTTGGGTTATTCCTTTTTTTTTTGGTTCTGTTATACTGCTAATGCGGTTATATTTGTATTTTGTGTTGTATGTAATCTATATAAGAGAAGATAAAAAGCAGTGGACTCTGCTATTGTTTAGTTTAGCAATTTGAAAACACAAGATTCTACATATTTTATTTCATCATTTAGTATTAAAAGATGCTAAATATGTATTTTATACTAAGGTCCAAGAGTGGCCATGACAATTAGCTAATTCCCCATATTTCAACAATGTTAGACTAGGTAGGTCTAAGAGAGACCCCCGAGGCTCATAGGGGATCATTTACCTTCTTCTCATCGTGAAAAGAGTTGTATCTCCCATACTTAATAAAATGTTATTAAACTAAGTAGTTCCGTTGTAAGTATCATTCTAGTAGGCAGTATTTCTGAATAAAGAGATACTATGGTATTGCTGATATACAAAATAAAAAAACTAAGGTATCACTAAAACATCGGTAATGTATATGTCTAGGGCATATTAGAACTTAGATGTGACATGAATGCTCTGTGATCAGTTCTCTTAATCCGACATGCATGATTATAGGTGTTCTTTATACAAGCGCAACTCATTTTTTCTTTGACAATACCTGTAAGCTTTATCTATGTAATTAGACATATTAACCCCAAGATTATTCTTGTATTTTTTTTCTTTTACAATCCAGTTGTTATGCTTAGGAGATGATATTCATGGTGTCTTGTTTTAAATAATGTATTGCTAAATACCTTAATAAAAAAGCTTTGATTTAAAAAAAAAAAAAATACATTACAAAGTAACCCCTTAATGACCGAGGACGTGCAGGGTACGTCCTCAAAAAAAAGGCAGTTAATGCCTGAGAACGTACCCTGCACGTCCTCGGTGTGGAAAGCAGCTGGAAGCGATCCTGCTCGCTTCCAGCTGCTTTCCGGTTATTGCAGTGATGCCTCGATAAGGAGGCATCCTGCAATAACCATACATGGCCATCCGATGCAGAGAGAGCCACTCTGTGGCCCTCTCTGCACCGGACATCGATGGCCGGTATCGTTGGTGGGTGGGAGCCGACTTGGGAGGCGGGTGGGCGGCCATCGGTGTGCCGTGTGACGTCGGGGGGGGCGGGATCGGGGGCGGCACAGTCGGGGGCGCGCACGGAGGGTGGCGGGCGGGCGCGTGCACGGGGCGGGAGCGGGTGGGAACCGCTACACTACAGAAAATCAATTAACAGTAAAAAGTTAAAAGGGCCATAATCAAATACAAAAAACCCCACAAAAAGAGATCGTGGAGGGGTGGGGGGTTGGTTTTTGTGTGGGGGGAAGCTACACTACAGAAAAGTTAAAAAAATGCAAAAAAACAACATTTTTTTGTCTAAACTGGGTACTGGCAGACAGCTGCCAGTACCCAAGATGGCGCCCATTAAGTTAGAGTGGGAGGGTTATAGAGCTGTTTGGGGGGGATCAGTGAGGTTGGGGGCTAAGGGGGATAGTACACAGCAGCATATGTAAATATGCTTTTAAAAAAAACCACCAAAAAAACAAATATAGCTTTTATTTTAGTACTGGCAGACTTTCTGCCAGTGCTTAAGATGGCGGGGACAATTGTGGGGTGGGGGAGGGAAGAGAGCTGTTTGGGAGGGATCAGGGGGTCTGATGTTTACGGTGGGAGGCTGAGCTCTACACTAAATCTAATATTAACCCTGCAAGCTCCCTACAAGCTACCTAATTAACCCCTTCACTGCTAGCCATAATGCACGTGTGATGCGCAGCGGCATTTAGCGGCCTTCAAAATACCAAAAAGCAACGCCAAAGCCATATATGTCTGCTATTTCTGAACAAAGGGGATCCCAGAAAAGCATTTACAACCATTTGTGCCATAACTGCACAATCTGTTTGTAAATGATTTCATTGAGAAACCTAAAATTGTGAAAAATTTAACGTTTTTTTTTAATTTGATCACATTTGGCGGTAAAATGGTGGCATGAAATATACCAAAATGGGCCTAGATCAATACTTGGGGTTGTCTACTACACTACACTAAAGCTAAAATTACCCCAAAAAACTCCCTACATGCTCCCTAATTAACCCCTTCACTGCTGGGCATAATACACGTGTGTTGCGCAGTGGCATTTAGTGGCATTCTAATTACCAAAAAGCAACACCAAAGCCATATAAGTATGCTATTTCTGAACAAAGGAGATCCCAGAGAAGAATTTACAACCATTTGTGACATAATTGCACAAGCTGTTTGTAAATAATTTCAGTGAGAAACCTAAAGTTTGTGAAAAAATTTGTGAAAAAGTGAACATTTTTTTTATTTGATCGCATTTGGCGGTGAAATGGTGGCATGAAATATACCAAAATGGGCTTAGATCAATACTTTGGGTTGTCTACTAAAAAAAAATATATACATGTCAATGGATATTCAGAGATTCCTGAAAGATATCAGTGTTCTAATGTAACTAGCGCTAATTTTGAAAAAAAAAATGGTTTGGAAATAGCAATGTGCTACTTGTATTTATTGCCCTATAACTTGCAAAAAAAGCAAAGAACATGTAAACATTGGGTATTTCTAAAATCAGGACAATATTTAGAAACTATTTAGCATAGGTGTTTTTTGGTGGTTGTAGATATGTAACAGATTTTGGGGGTCAAAGTTAGAAAAATTGGGTTTTTATTCAATTTTTCCTCATATTTTATAATTTTTTTTATAGTAAATTATAAGATATGATGAAAATAATGGTATCTTTAGAAAGTCCATTTAATGGCGAGAAAAACGGTATATAATATGTGTGGGTACAGTAAATGAGTAAGATGAAAATTACAGCTAAACACAAACACCGCAAAAATGTAAAAATAGCCTTGGTCCCAAACGGACAGAAAATGGAAAAGTGCTGTGGTCATTAAGGGGTTAAACTTACACTCATATTAACACCATCTAATAAAAAATATTAAAAAAATATTGCACACAAAAGATATAAAGGGGTATATTTATCATAGTGCGAGCGGACATGATACGATGTAGCATATCATGTCTGCTGCACATCGATAAATGCAGACGGCATACACTGTTGGCATTTATCATTGCACCAGCAGTTCTAGTGAACTGCTGGTGCAATGCTGCCCCCTGCAGATTCGCGGCCAATCGGCCGCTAGCAGGGGGTGTCAATCAACCAGATCGTATTCGATCAAGTTGATTTCTGTCCGTGTCCTCAGAGCAGTTGGACAAGTTATGGAGCAGTGGTCTTTAGACCGCTGCCTCATAACTTCTGTTTCCGGCGAGCCTGAAGGCTCACCGGAAACAAGGGGCATCAAGCGCCATACGGAGCTTGATAAATCGGCCCAAAGGTTCAAAGATAGGATTTCTCAGGTGTTAGAAAAAAAAGGCAGACGAAAGGCTTTAACATAGACATGTGTACATATGTATTTACAGACATATATAAATACATATGTACACACACACACACATATATATATATATATATATATATATATATATATATATATATGTGCATTGGAGCCCTTTGCTGTGAAGTAGATGAAAGCATGTAAAAACATATGTATGCAATATTCATTTTTATAAGTGTTATAGTATGTATTTTTGTATTTACTGTAAATATTTCACATTCCAGGGTCCTGCACGTAGCAGAATATGAATATGTTCTATGTATTTAGAAATTGATATTGCTATATATATCTATACCTATATATATTTTTTTTATATATATATATATATGCCATCAATTATATATAGAAATATTTATTTATGAATAAATAGAACATATTCGTCTATGTGAAGAACATTGGAATGTGAACAATTCATATTTTTATGTCCGGTGAGCACACATGAGAATATGCAATTTGGTTTGATCGAGAGTTTGGTGTTTTTGTTTCAATTACTTCTATCGTGGGAATACGTGAACGTGCACGTTATATTGTAAGTTTGGCTTTTTGTGCTCGTTGGGCTAGCGCACAAGTGAAAACAGCTTACTTTCAACTCATAATATGAGCGCAACCTGACGCATGCAAAAAGCTTACTTCTAGTGCAGCTAACGCTCAAGCTTGATAATTAGTGCTCCACTTGAAATCTGTCCCTAAATAAATAAATAAAACTATGTACTCCTTCTATCTTCATTTAAAGTTAGGTGTCTGGATAAAGACATTCATTTTATTACACCCCAACAAATAAATGTGTATTAAAGTTTAGCATATGGTGACTCAAAAATGTGACTCTTAAACTAGTAAACTTTTTCCTGGGACAAGTAGCATTTTGGGCTAATATTCAACCCCTGATTTTTTATTTTTTTATTTTCTTATTTATTCATTCAAAGGTCATACAACAACTCATAACACCATAAATACAGAAAACATAATTTATGTAAGAACTTACCTGATAAATTCATTTCTTTTATATTAGCAAGAGTCCATGAGCTAGTGACGTATGAGATATACATTCCTACCAGGAGGGGCAAAGTTTCCCAAACCTTAAAATGCCTATAAATACACCCCTCACCACACCCATAATTCAGTTTAACGAATAGCCAAGAAGTGGGGTGATAAGAAAGGAGCGAAAGCATCAAAAATAAGGAATTGGAATAATTGTGCTTTATACAAAAAAATCATAACCATCACAAAAAGGGTGGGCCTCATGGACTTTTGCTAATATGAAAGAAATGAATTTATCAGGTAAGTTCTTACATAAATTATGTTTTCTTTCATGTAATTAGCAAGAGTCCATGAGCTAGTGACGTATGGGATAGCAGATACCCAAGATGTGGAACTTCCACGCAAGAGTCACTAGAGAGGGAGGGATAAAATAAAGACAAATACAAAACAGATAAAACTGAAGTTATAAGCAGAAGAATCAAACTGAAACAGCTGCCTGAAGTACTATTCTACCAAAAACTGCCTCTGAAGAAGAGAAAACATCAAAATGGTAGAATTTAGTAAAAGTATGCAAAGAAGACCAAGTCGTTGCTTTGCAAATCTGATCAACAGAAGCTTCATTCTTAAAAGTCCAGGAAGTAGAAACTGACCTAGTAGAATGAGCCGTAATCCTCTGAGGCGGGTATTAACCTGACTCCAAATAAGCAAGATGAATCAAAAAGCTTTAACCAAGAAGCCAAAGAAATGGCAGAAGCCTTCTGACCTTTCCTAAAACCAGAAAAGATAACAAATAGACTAGAAGTCTTTCTGAAATCTGAATAGCTTCAACATAATTTCAAAACTCTTACCACATCCAAAGAATGTAAGAATCTCTCCAAAGAATTCTTAGTATTAGGACACAAGGAAGGGACAATAATTCCTCTACTAATGTTGTTAAAATTCACAACTTTAGGTAAAGAGCAGATAATTCAAAAACTGTTCTAGCTGAAGAGATTTCTAAAGGAACAATACTTTCCATGAAAGTAATTAAAATGTCCAAAGAAAGCATATGCTCAAACGGAAGAGCCTGTAAAGCCCTCAGAACCAAATTAAGACTCCAAGGAGGAGAAATTGGCTTAAATGACAGACTTGATACGAACCAAAGCCTGAACAAAACAATGAATAACAGAAAGATTAGCAAATTTTTCTATGAAAACAGCACAGAAAAAGCAGAGATTTGTCCTTGCAAGGAACTTGCAGACAAAAACCCTTATCTAAACCATCCTGAAGAAAACTATAAAATCCTAGGAATTCTAAAAGAATGCCAAGAGAATTTATGAAAAGAGCATCAAGAGATGTAAATCTTTCAAACTCGATAATAAATCTTACTAGACACAGATTTACAAGCCTGCAACATAGTACTAAGCGTTAAAACTCCATACCATCAAATTAATAATTTGAGTTCCTGATGGAAAAAATGAATGTTAAGATATAAGGTCTGGCCTTAATGGAAGTTACCAAGATTGGCAACTGGACATCCGAACAAGAACCCTGATGATTTTGAAAATCACTCTAAAAAGAAGAACCAGACGCGAAAAAATATAGACAGATTGATAACTCCAAGGAAGTGTCAATGCATACAATGCTTCCGCCAGAGGATCCCCGGACCTGAATAGGCCCCTGGGAAGTTCCTTGTTTAGATGAGATGCCATCAGATCTGTTTCTGGAAGCCCACACATCTGAACAATTTGAAAAAAACACATCTAGGTAAAGACCATTCTCCCGGATGTAAAGCTTGATTGACAGAGATAATCCGTTTCCCAATTGTCTATACCTGGGAAATGGACCGCAGAAATTAGACAGGAGCTGGATTTAATCCAAGCAAGTATCCGAGATACTTCTTTCACAGCCTAAGAACTGAGAGTCCCACCCTGATGATTGACATACGCCACAGTTGTGACATTGTCTGTCTGAAAAATAATAAACGTCTCTTTCTTCAAAAAGAAGCCAAAACTGAAGAACTCTGAAAAATGCACGGAGTTCCAAAATATCGATTGGTAATCTCGCCTCCTGAGATTTCCAAACCCCTTGTGCTGACAGAGATTCCCAGAAAGCCTTCCAACCTAAAAGACTCGCATCTGTAGTGATCATGGTCCAGGTTGAATGAACCGAAGAGACCTGTAGAATTATATGATGGTGATCTAACCACCAAATCAAAGATAGTTAAACATTGGGATTCAAGGATATAAAAAGTGATATCCTAGAATCCCTACACCATTAATTCAGTATAAAAAACTGGAAAGGTTTCTTATGAAAATGAGCAAAGGGAATCGAATCCAATGCTGCAGCCATAATACCAAAAACTTCCATGCATATAGCAACTGAAGGAAATAATAGAGACTGAAGGTTCCGACAAACGGAACCCAATAAAATTGTCACTTGTCTGCTAGAGCCAAAGACATTGACACAATCTATCTGGAAACCTAAAAAAGGTGACCCTTGTCTGAGGAATCAAAGAGTTTTTGATAAAAAGATCCTCTAACCATGTATTGAAGAAACAACAAAAGTTGAATCGTGTGAGATTCTGCAGAACGAAAAGACTGAGCCAGTACCACAAGACCGTCCAAATAAGGAAACACTGAGAAGCTTGAAAAGATTCTTAGAGCTGTCGCTAGACCAGAAGGAAAAGCAACAAATTGGTAATGCTTGTCAAAAAAAGAGAATCTCAGAAAATGAAAATAATCTGAATGAAAACAGAAAATGAAGATATGCATCTATTGTATCAATTGTGAACAAATAATGCCATTACTGACCAAAAAAGGCAGAATAGACCATATAAACTCCATTCTAAAAGATGGTATAATTATATGACAATTCAAAAAGATTTTCTATCTTTGAAATAATGAATAGTTTTGAATAAAACCCCCAAATCCTGTTCCTAAAAAAGAACTGGTATAAATACCCCAGAAAACTCCAGGTCTGAGCAGCGCCTTGAGCCTCAACGGGTGACCAGCCGCGCTTCAGAAGTACCCAATACATATAGGACTGAAAACACACTTCAGGAAAGTGTGAGAGTTACTGGAATAGCTGGAATATGTTAGAGAGAGAAAAAAATACTTCTCACAGACGGTTTTACTCTGAATCCAATTCTGTATCCAAATCTAAGAAGTTTGGACCGAATTGAACCAAACAAATTTATTAAAAAAGTTTTAACCTGTCCCTTACCAGCTAAACTGGAATAAGAACTGCACCTAAATGCAAATTTGGGGAGCTGACTTTGCTTTTTAAAATGGCTTAAATTGAATGAAGAAAACTTCCAATTATAAAAATGTTACTTGGGGAAGAATTTAGAATTCCGTTCCTTAGTAAGAAAAAAGGCTTAATATTTAGCCTTAGAACTCAATCTTGCAGCCCAGAGTAACAGTTGAAGAATTTAATCCAATTGTGAACCAAATAATTGATTACCTTTGGAAAAAAAGAAATATGGAATTTAGAAATCAAATTAGCATTCCAAGATTGAAATCATAAAGTTCTTCTAGCTAAAATAGCTAAAGACATAGATTAAACCTCATTTGCGAAAATATCAAAAATATCAAAAATGACGACACAAATGATATTATTAGCATGTTGATCAACTTAACAATGCTAAACAAATCATAATCCGATACTTGTTGCACTAAAGTATCCAACCAGAAAACTGAAGCAGTTGCAACATCAGCCAAATAAATTACAGGTCTAAGAAAAGTACCTGAAATAAATAATTTTCCTTAAATAAGGTACAAGTTTCCCAAGGAAAAAAAATAAATACTATCTGCTATAGGAATAGTAGTATGTTAGCAAGAGTAGAGATAGTCCCATTAACTTGGGGGATCTTCCTCAAAACTGAAAACTAACTGCCGGCAAAGGATACAATTAAAAACCTTAAAGAAGGAATAAAAGAAATTCCCGGCCTATTCCATTCCCTAGTATCAGGAACTGGAAAAAAACTCTGAAGAAACCACAGAAGGTTAATAAGCAGAATTTAAATGTTAGCTAGTCTTAATCAAAAAGAACTAGTTACTTCAATATCCAAAATAATCAACACCTTTTCAACAAAAAACGAATGTACTGTATTTAAAAATAAAAAAGTAGATTTGTTAGTGTCAATATCTGATGAAGAATATTCTGAATGAGAAAATACACCATCAGAGAAGGATAATTCAGTATGTTGTTGGTCATTTGAAACTTCATCAACTAAATGAGAAGTTTAAAAAAGACCTAACATTTTTATTAGAAGGCGGGATAGCAGACAAAGTCTTTATACTAGAATCAGAAAAATATTCTTATAAATTCCTAAATATATCTTGTACATAAGATGTAAAAAGAATAGCAATAGATAATGCATAAATACTAATGGACTCTGCATGTAAAAGTTTATCATAAAAACTTATTACAAACCATAGCTAAATATAAACATTCATAGCATAAAAATAAATTAACTTAGCTTTGGTAGGACTGATATCAGTCATCAGGAATCCCTCAGTATTTTCTGATTCAGGAACAGCTTTTAAAATATCTTGCAATATGTAATAGAAAAAAAACAACATATAAAGCAAAATTATCAAATTCCTTAAATGACAGTTTCAGGAATGGGAAAAAATGCAAAACAAACAAGCCTCTAGCAACCAGAAGCAACAAAAAAGTGAGACTGAAATAATGTGAAAAAAATGGCGCCAAGTATGACGCCCACATTTTTTGGCGCCAAGTAAGACGCCCACATTATTTGGCGCCAAGTATAACGCCCATATTTTTTGGCGCCAAAAATGACGCCCACATTTTTTGGCGCAAAAAAACATCTGTAACACACATGCGTCAAAAAATGACTCAACCATGTGTAAACTTCCGGCATCAACTATGGCGCCGGAAATGACGAAATTTTGCACCAAAAAAGTTTGCGCCAAGAATAACGCAATAAATTGAAGCATTTTCTGCCCCCGCGAGCCTAACAGCCCGCAAGGAAAAAAATCAATTTGAAAATTTTTGAAGGTAAGAAAAAATATTTATTCATATGCATTTCCCAAAATAATGAAACTGACAGTCTGAAAGAAGGAATACTGATTATCCTGAATCATGGCAAATATAAGTTTAAAACATATATTTAGAACTTTACATATAAAGTGCCCAACCATAGCTTTGAGTGTCATATACATATAGTAGATAGCCAAACCAGTACTGAAACGAGAATCAGTAGAGGTAATGGTATATAAGAGTATATCGTCGATCTGAAAAGGGAGGTAGGAGAAGAAATCTCTACGACCGATAACAGAGAACCTATGAAATAGATCCCCTAGAGGAAGAGCATTGTATTCAAATAGGCAATACTCTCTTCACATCCCTCTGACATTCACTGCACTATGAGAGGAAAACCGGGATTCAGCCTGCTGAGAAGCGCATATCAACGTAGAAATCTAGCACAAACTTACTTCACCACCTCCATGGGAGGCAAAGTTTGTAAAACTGAATTATGGGTGTGGTGAGGGGTGTATTTATAGGCATTTTTAAGGTTTGGGAAACTTTGCCCCTCCTGGTAGGAATGTATATCCCATACGTCACTAGCTCATAGACTCTTGCTAATTACATGAAAGAATCAAACTATACAGGTTGTTTACCTAGTCACTTTATGTGACCACATTGTATGCAAGAGAAATGATAAACTCAAAGAGTAAGAGAAGTTAACATCAACGTAAGATAACAAGTTGTTATTAAGCTTTGTCCCTGCATGACCTTCTTTTTTTTTTTTTCCATCCGCCTTCCTTCCTTCTACCTCTCTACCTGAATCTACTCACTCCACCTACCCCGGGGTGTCACTGTTTTGTACTTTGATCTATCTAAGTCCCTCTCCTCGAGTGCATAGTGTAACTCTCAAAGTCCAATTGCCATTCTCCTCGCAACTGTACCTCTAAAAGATAGTTCGTATTGCGAATTGGATAAAGTATTTGTACTTGTTGTGTCTGGTCTAATGTATGTAAGTCCGGGACAGTTAAGTGGTCCCCCCCCCATTAGCCAATCAAAGACGAATTTAATTTGGGTAGCCCAGTTATATTGCTCCAAGTCTGGCACAGCCATTCCCCCAGAGTCTAAGGCACTGTGCATTCGGTCCGATCTGATTCTGTGCTTTTTATTGGCCCAGACAAATGATAGGAACAGCGAGTTCCAGAATTTCAGATCTTCTTTATTAATGAGCAATGGAAGCATTTGCATCTTATAAAGGAGTTTGGGAAAAAGGATCATTTTGATGAGCCCTATTCTGCCCGACAAGTAGAGAGGTAGCTTAGCCCAATGTGTCACCAAGTCTGTTGCCTCCCTCTTCAAAGGTGTATAATTAGAGTTGTACCAATCCAAGGGGTTCAGTGATAGCTCAACCCCCAGATATCTAAAGGATTTCCCTGCCTGTTTAAAGTTGTATGGAAGATCTGGCGTTTCAGGGGCACCCGTTAACCACACTATCTCCGTTTTGTCAGTGTTCATCTTATATCCCGATATTTGGCTAAAGTTTGCTATGATCTCCATTAGTTTGGGGATATTTAAGCTGGGGTTTTTCACGTAAAGAATCATATCATCCGCAAACAGCGAGACATGTAGAGATGAGGATCCGATCTTGAGCCCCTCAGTTTGTAATCTAATTTTTTCCGCCAGAGGCTCCAATGCTAAATCGAAGAGCAGGGGTGACAGAGGGCACCCCTGTCTCGTGCCTCTCTCTAGGGAGAATGGCAGCGATTGGGTTCCATTAATCAGCACCGCCGCCTGTGGGTTAGAGTACAGAGTTTGTATGGCCTTAACGAATGGACCTTCGATCCCAAATTGTGTTAGGGTGAAGAATAGGTGTTCCCAAAGGACCCTATTGAAGGTTTTTTCTGCGTCTACTAATAACACACATGCCTCCTCTGAACTTTCTTCCCGTTTTTGTGACTTGCTATTCCAATAGTATGTGAGAAGGAGCTGGAAAGTTCTAATATTTTTCACAGCGAATCTCCCCTTGATAAACCCCTGATTTTATATCTACAGTTGGAAGAAAAAGTATTTGAACCCTTTGGAATGATATGGATTTCTGCACAAATTGGTCATAAAATGTGATCTGATCATCATCTAAGTCACAACAATAGACAATCACATTCTGCTTAAACTAATAGCACACAAAGAATGAAATGTTGCCATGTTTTTATTGAACACACCATGTAAACATTCACAGTGCAGGTGGAAAAAGTATGTGAACCCCTAGACTAATAACATCTCCAAGAGCCAACTGGAGTCCAATCAATGAGATGAGATTAGAGGTGTTGGTTACAGCTGCCCTGCCCTATACAAAACACACACCAGTTCTAGGTTTGCTTTTCACAAGAAGCATTGCCTGATGTGAATGATGCCTCACACAAAAGAGCTCTCAGAAGACCTACGATTAAGAATTGTTGACTTGCATAAAGCTGGAAAGGGATATAAAAGTATCCTCAAAAGCCTTGCTGTTCATCAGTCCACGGTAAGACAAATTGTCTATAAATGGAGAAAGTTCAGCACTGCTGCTACTCTCCCTAGAAGTGGCCATCCTGTAAAGATGACTGCAAGAGCACAGCGTAGACTGCTCAATGAGGTGAAGAAGAATCCTAGAGTGTCAGCTAAAGACTTACAAAAGTCACTGGCAAATGCTAACATCCCTGTTAGCGAATCTACAATACGTAAAACACTAAACAAGAATGGATTTCATGGGAGGATACCACAGAGGAAGCCACTGCTGTCCAAACAAAACATTGCTGCACGTTTACAGTTTGCACAAGAAAACCTGGATGTTCCACAGCAGTACTGGCAAAATATTCTGTGGACAGATGAAACCAAAGTTGAGTTGTTTGGAAGAAACACTATGTGTGGCAAAAAAGAGGCACAGCACACCAACATCAAAACCTCATTCCAACTGTGAAGTATGGTGGTGGGGGCATCATGGTTTGGGGCTGCTTTGCTGCATCAGGGCCTGGACGGATTGCTATCATTGAAGGAAAAATGAATTCCCAAGTTTATCAAGACATTTTGCAGGAGAACTTAAGGCCATCTGTCTACCAGCTGAAGCTCAACAGAAAGATGGGTGTTGCAACAGGACAATGACCCAAAGCATAGAAGTAAATCAACAACAGAATGGCTTAAACAGAGGAAAATACGCCTTCTGAAGTGGCCCAGTCAGAGTCCTGACCTCAAGCCGATTGAGATGCTGTGGCATGACCTCAAGAAAGCGATTCACACCAGACATCCGAAGAATATTGCTGAACTGAAACAGTTCTGTAAAGAGGAATGGTCAAGAATTATTTCTGACCATTGTGCACGTCTGATCTGCCACTACAGGAAACGTTTGGTTGAAGTTATTGCTGCCAAAGGAGGTTCAAACAGTTATTAAATCCAAGGGTTCACATACTTTTTCCACCTGCACTGTGAATGTTTACATGGTGTGTTCAATAAAAACATGACAACATTTCATTCTTTGTGTGTTATTAGTTTAAGCAGACTGTGATTGTCTATTGTTGTGACTTAGATGATGATCAGATCACATTTTATGACCAATTTGTGCAGAAATCCATATCATTCCAAAGGGTCCACATACTTTTTCTTGCAACTGTATCTATAATCTATCTATCTATCTATTTATAGATGGATAGATAGATCCATCTATCTCTAATCTTTATATATTGGGGCCGATTTATCAATGTCTGGCAGACATGATACGCTGTAGCAGATAATGTTTGCCAGACATCGCTGAATGCCGACAGCATACGCTGTTGGCATTTAACATTGCACAAGCAGTTCTGGTGAACTGCTTGTGCAATGCCGCCCCCTGCAGATTTGCGGCCGCTAGCAGGGGATGTCAATCAACCCAATCATATGAGATCGGGCAGATTGATGTCCTCAGCCTCAGAGGAGGTGTACGAGTTAAGAAACAGCGGTTTTAAGACCACTGCTTCTTAACTCCTGTTTCCAGCTAGCCTGAAGGCTCGTGCAGAAACAGCTGTATTTGGGCCATGATAAACCGGCCCCATTGTCTGGACACATTACACTTTCACACCCATGCACAGTTATGTTTGTTTTATAATCATTTGTTGGTATTAACAATATTTATTAGAAAGAGAAAAAAACGCTGCTAGGTAATTGTTGCGGGGATAGGGATATATTTATCAGTGTGCGAGTGGACATGATACAAAGTAGCGTATCATGTCCGCTGCACATCGATAAATGCCGCTGTCTGCATTTATTATTGCACCAGCAGTTCTTGTGTCAATCAACCCGATCATATTCGATCGGGTTGATTTCTGTCTGCCGCCACAGAGCAGGCGGACAAGTTATGGAGCAGCGGTCTTTAGAGGCTCGCCAGAAACAAGGGGCGTCAAGTTCTATACGGAGCTTGATAAATATGCCCCATAGTCTCAAAAACAATGTGATGTTTAACCCTTTTATGACATAGGCAATTGTCCAAGTTCTGAATGTAAACAAAACCTAGAATTTAGCTATATGTCTGTTCAACCATAATGTACCTCTTTCACAGTAAGTGCACCCACATTTATGATATATTGTTTTTAGAGGACAGATAGGGCTTTCTTTTAGCATCAAATATTTATTTCTAAACTATAATTTTTATATGAAAAAAAAAAAAAGTTTTGGAAATTAAGAAATGTTATGTTTGCCAAACAATTTTATTGTGAATATCATCATCCTGACATATATTACTGCAATAAAACACCCATATTTGTGTTCAGGGATGTCTTATGAGTACGATACCCCCCATGTACAGGTTTTCTGAGATTTCTGGAAGTTACTGCCCCAACATAGGGTCTGTCCATTTACATAGAAATGTGGCAACATTGATTTTCTGGGCTTAAGTCACCTTTTAGACATTATAGCAGCCCAGGAATGAAAATACCCCCATCATGGCATACCATTTGCAAAAGTAGACACCCCAGGGTATTCCAAAAGGGCCATGTCTCATCTTTTTGTTTAGCCCCTTAGTCACAACACCTGGCCAAATGTAGTGTTCATATTTTATTTTTAGTTTATCACATAAACATTGCCTTTTAACTGTTTATATCATCCTTATATGTTTTACTGCCTTAAAACACAGATTTTTGTGTTCAGCGATGTCCGATAAGTACAATACCCCCCATGGACAGGTTTTAGGGGTTTCAGGAAGTCACAGGGCCCAACATTTACATGGAAATTTGGCACATTCATTTTCTGTACCTATGTTGCCTTTGAGACAGTATGGCAGCCCAGGAATGAAAACTACCCCCATCATGGCATACCATTTGCAAAGTAGACAACCCAGGGTATTTTAAGAGGGGAATGTCCAGTCTGTTTTTGTAGCCACTTAGTTACAACACCTGGCCAAATTTAGTGGTCATATATTTTTATTTGCTTTTTTTCTCACAAACACTGCCCTTTTGCTATTTGGATCATCATCCTCTTCCATTCACAAACAGCACTCATATTTCATTCATATTTCTCCTTCTCTTCTACCTTCCCCCCTCTACAACACACATGAACGTTATTCCTATCTCACATCCCTCAGCCAGCCATGCTTCACTGATTCTAAACTTAAACACTCACATAAGACACATTCTCATCTCCTTTCACTCACCATCTTTCTTCTTCTTGTAGCTGGGGATGTCTCGTCTAACCCAGGTCCACCCTCTGCTTCCCACAGATCACTACCCCAAATGACACCTCATACACCTTGCCCACATAACCCTCTAAACCTCATTAACTGCACCTCTATTAGTACACCCCAATTCACGTGTGCCCTTTGGAATGCACGCTCAGTATGTAATAAGCATACATCTATTCACAACCTTTTTATTTCACGTTCACTTAACCTGTTAGCCCTCACTGAAACTTGGTTTTCCTCCTCTAACACAACTGCTGTAGCCTCTCTGTCCTATGGCAGCCTGCACTTCAGTCACACTCCCAGGCCTGGAGACAAACAAGGAGGAGGAGTAGGAATTCTCCTGTCTCCACACAGTAGCTTTCACTGCATTTCTTCACCCCCCTCTCTTTCCTTCTCATCTTTTGAAGTTCACGCTATCCGCCTCTTCTCCCCTATAGCTCTTCGTGTTGCAGTTATCTATCGGCCCCCTGGCCCAGCAGCATCACAATTTCTGGACCACTTTGAAGCTTGGCTTCCACATTTTCTCTCTTCTAATGTCCCTTCTCTCATATTAGGGGACTTCAACATACCCCTTGATAAGCCTAACACGCCTGCTGCCTCTAAACTTCTATCCCTTACCACCTCTTTAGGCCTGTCCCAGTGGACAACATCTCCAACACACTGTGAATGCAACTCCATAGACCTGGTCTTCACAAATCTCTGTGCAGTTTCCAACTCCCTTAACTTCCCCTTTCCTCTCTCTGACCACCATCTATTAACTTTCTCTCTTACTCTACCTGCTACATCTTTGCAAGCCCCCAAAAAACTGCTACCTTACAGGAATTTAAATGACTTGGATCTCACAGACTTTTCCACTCAACTGAGTCCTCTGCTCTCTGACATTTCATCCCTCTCTTGTCCAAACCTTGTGACTCTACAGTATAATTCGGCACTAAAATCAACACTTGACAAAACTGCACCCTCCACTCTTCGGCATACATCAATCACTCGACGGCAACCGTGGCACACTAAACAGACCAGATATCTTCAGCGATGCTCACGGGCTGCACGCACCTGTGCTGATTTCCAACATTATAGATTCACCCTTAAGTCCTACAACTCTGTGCTCAGCCTGGCCAAACAAGTCTATTTCTCCTCCCTTGTGTCATCTTATGCATCCAACCCCAGAAAACTGTTCTCAACCTTTAACTCCCTTCTACGTCCGCCTGCCCCCCCGCCCACTACCAACCTCACTGCTCAAATTATTGCTGATCACTTCAAAAATAAAATTGACACCATTAGAAAAGAGATCTGCACCTCGCACCCCGCAAACCCAGCGATCCTACCCACCCCTTCTATTAAAAAAAATCTATGCTACTTCCCTTCTGTAGCAGAGGAAGAAGTCTCTGCACTCCTATCCTTGGTTCATCTCACAACCTGCCCAATTGACCCATCCCGTCCTCTTCGTTCAACCTTTGACCTACGCCTCTACACTGTTATCTCTACGTCCCACTCTCGCCTCCAAGACTTTGCACGTGCTGCTCCTGTCCTCTGGAACTCTCTACCCCGCTCCATTAGACTGTCTCCAACCTTGTATAGCTTCAGACGATCCTTGAAAACCCACCTATTCAGAGAGGCGTACCATCTCTCCTCCATCCCGCATTCGAACCAAACTAATACATGTACATGAACTGCCTGACTCACTGCTGCAAATACAACCGATGTAACAAGCTACCCCAACCTTATGTCTCTGCACCCTAAACCTATAGACTTTGAGCTCTCAGGAGCAGGGCCCTCTTCCTCCTGTACTAGATTTGTTTTGTTTTGTATTTTATCACAAATCTTTGTCATTGTATACCCCTATCACTGTACCCAGCGCTACGGAATTTGGCGGCGCTATACAAATAAATGATGATAATAATAATAATCATCCTTATATGTTTTACTGCCATAAAACACAGATTTTTGTGTTCACCGATGTCCTATAAGTACAACAATACCCCCCATGCACAGGGGTTTCAGGAAGTTACAGGGCCCAACATGGGGCCTGCCCATTTACATTGAAATTTGGCACATATATTTTCTGGACCTATGTTGCCTTTGAGACAGTATGGCAGCCCAGGAATGAAAATTACCCCCCTTATGACATACCATTTGCAAAAGTGGATAACTCAGGATATTCTAAAAGGAGTATTTCAGTTGTTTTGTATAGTTAACTTAGCATGGCCTTAGAGTGGATGGGCTTAACATATAAAGGGGCAGGACAAGGTCAGGGGATCCTTGAAGTTAGGAATATAGAATAATAAAATAAAATAAATTAGCAACACATACATATTGTTTTCAATTAAAAGTTTAACTCTGTGTGATATATTCTAAAGCAATCAGTAATACCGAGGCCAGGTAGAGAAGGGCAGTCAGGGCAATGGTAGAATACTTCCTCACTCCTTTTTTATAGCAGACTCTGCATTTTTTCTGGGGTGTCTTTTTGCAGGCTGTGGGGGGATCCTTGTGGGAAAATGCCTGCCGCAGAGTCTCTGGACATTTTCTGAATGAACTGTGGGAGGATTAGGGGTCTGGTTAAATAAAATATTAGATGTAACATTTAACAAAAATTCCAAAAAAGTATAAGGTTTCCTTGTGCCTGCTTTTTTGTATAGCACATACGCATTATACACTGCAATCTGCATAATGTAAAAGGCTACTTTTATGTACCAGGTTCTTCTCTTTCTTTGAATTAGATATGGCTACAGGCACCGGTCAGCTAAATCTACCCCCCCCCATGTTTTTGTTGTTTTCCACAATGCAATTTGGCTTTAGGATCTGTGCAGATTATCCCTTTACAGACTTCAACTTCCCTTTAAAGGCTGTAACTTCATTGTGCATTTTGGAGAGCATGTACACATCTTTTTTTTAATTGTACCGAAGGGCCAGTAGCTCATTGTGGCGTAAAGTTGACGTAGTGCCCCTACTTTTCTTTCCATATGCCAGCTTTTGGGGGTGGTATCTGTCAGAATCAGGGAGAGATAGTTTATTGGCTCACATACTGGAACATTAGTTGTGATGCCAGGAGTCTCTGTAAATGGGGGTATTTCATGGGCAGTTAAATTTGGGTGTAGACAATTTTGGTCTTATGTGCAACGCCTCCTTTTAGGTGGAGGGCAGGAAGCACCAGCATTAGATGCATCATTCAGGGGTTCTTTATCTGATAGAAATATAAATTACAGAGTCTGTAACAAAAAAAGAGTGCTTTACCCCTACAATTATATAGGAAAAATTCTCACTGAATAATACAGGAACGATTTTTAACCATTCATACTTTATCTTTATCTTTATTGGTTTAACTTTTCAATCATACACGTTTAAAAACACTTTCAAACAAAACTTTCTAGATATCAATATATAACATAGGTGTGTGAATAATCTGAGAATCATGTATCTAGATGTGAAACATTGTACTTTGTTTGTATATTATCAAGCAGTTAGATACAAACAATATTTTTTAGCTGGCTATTAATAAGTTCAGAAATAATTCTGTAACAAGAGGACCTGTTAATATGTGGGATATCAGATAGCTAATACTCTATCTGTAATTATAAAGTCCTTGCTTGCACAGTTAACTTAAAGGGACAGTCTAGTCAAAATTAAACTTTCATGATTCAGATAGGGCATGCAATTTTAAACAACTTTCCAATGTACTTCTATTATCTAATTTGCTCAATTCTGTAGATATCTTTTGTTGAAGAAATAGCAATGTACATGTGTGAGCCAATCACACAAGGCCTTTATGTGCAGCAACCAATCAGCAGCTACTGAGCATATCTAGATATGCTTTTCAGCAAGTGATATCAAGGGAACGAAGCAAATTAGATAATAGAAGTAAATTAGAAAGTTGTTTAAAATGACATTCTCTTTCTAAATCATGAAAGAAAAAAAAATTGGGTTTCATGTCCCTTTAAGCACATCTGTTCAGTGTGATAGATTCTGACTTGTTTCACTATCATAGCATAACGTCTGATCTCAGAATATAACACATGTTTACAAGCTATTGGCAATCAACAATTATCATAGAGAGTAAGCGGTTAAAAAATGAGAGTATGAACTCTCTGAAGCCAGAGCCCTGACATGTGTTTTGCTCATGCTTCCTCAAAGGGGACGCAGGAAATCCATAGAAGCTCAGCTGAACTGTGTAAGGACAGCTCAGAGATTGGAGAAAGGGTTGATGCCCTTGAACGTAAACAAGATGATTTGGTCATAGACCATATCAATCACCTGTCATATTTTGAAGCCCTATCTGACCAGATCACACAACTAGAACTCAAACTGGCAGATTTGGACGATAGATCGAGGAGAAGTAATATAAGATTCAGAGGAATCCCTGAATCTGTGGCTCCCTCAGACTCACAAGACTTTCTCATAGGCCTATTTACAGAGCTACTTGGATCATTTGAGAGGTCTCCTAACACCATGGAGAGATGCCACCGGGCTCTAAGACCTAGAACAATCTCCTCCGAAAAACCTAGAGATGTCATAGCATGCTTCCACACCTTTAGCCTCAAAGATAGAATCCTGCAGGAAGCTTATCTCAAACCTCTACTTTCGGAAAAATATTGTGACATCCAGCTCTTGCAGGACCTCTCTCAACATACCTTTCAGCAACAATGTTTGTACACCCCAGTTACTGAGGTCTTGCGGCGAGCTAAAATCAAATATAGGTGAGGATAACCCACTAAACTAGTGGTCACAAAAGACAACCTAACCCATAATATCACTTCCCCCACTCAGGGTAACACACTCCTGCTGTCATGGGGCCTCCACCTTGCAGATAGGAACCCTTAACCGTGCCCTCAAACAAAACTAAGGGCTTCAGTACCGGAATGGCGCTCAACGGACCAAAGACCCAAACGCCAAAAAAAAAACGCATCTCAAACTTCTACAGTTTCTTAATAGATCCCCAACTTGGACTGCTTTTGAAGGTTTATGGCTACCGAGACAGAAGACTTTTACAAGACTTGGTAAGACAATGGACTTACTTGAATGTTAATGCTAGCATACCTATGCAGTTTCTATAGTTATTGTTACTTTATTTATTGTTACTTATTCAGTACTCTAGTTCACACCCAGGTGGGGTGTATCATGTTGGCCTTCTATTGTGCAGGCACTCCCCCCCACATAGCCCGAATTCAGGCACCACTTGGTGGATTACTTTCACCACAATACCTTTTAATGTTATAAATATTGTCACTCTATAAACATGCCCCTATTTCTTTATACCCCTCCTTCCTTTCTTTTCCCCTTCCATGGTTCCTGGTATCCCGGCACCCTTGTATCAGATTAAATGGCCATTAAGAACACAATTAAACTACTCACTCATAATGTCAGAGGAGTAAATTCGCCCGGCAAGAGAAGCCTCTTCCTTAGATCTCTAACACACTTAAACCCGGGCGTAGTCTTAATCCAGGAAACACACTGGAAAAAAAACAACACTCCTAAACTCCTGACTAAGCAATACACAATAACTTGAGTATGCCCCATTTACAACTAAAGCCAGAGGAGTAGCTATCCTCATCCAGAAAAGGCTTGCCTGCGAAATAATACTTATAGAAAAAGACCCCAAAGCCAGGTATATCATCCTAAAATGTAAACTTAATCAGAGGTTACACACCTTAGTATCGATTTACCTCCCAAACAGTGATCAACTTCAATGCCTTCAGAAAATTTTGCAAATAGTAAATAAGCACAAACAAGGCAGAACTATCTTAAGTGGGGACTTTAACATGGTCTGGGACCCTTGTATAGACAAAAAATCAACCAAACCCAAACCTAAGGGTATGCGAGATGATAGCCAATCTTTTAAATTTAGAGCACTGATGTTAAAATTCGGGTTCTATGACGCTTGGCGGGCCGTACACACGTCAGACAGGGACTAACCCCCTTCTCCCATTCTGTCTATTCCAGATTAGACTATCTCTTCTGCCAGGCCATTAGACTCCACTAAATCAGCTGACATTCACCTGTGTCCATGGTCGGACCACGGCCAAGTATCCATAACAATATATCACTTACAGGACAGATCTCATCATCCCTCCTGGAGCATGCCCCAAACTATACTATCTGACATTTTATTCCGAGAGGAATTGCGTAGAGACATTAGAGAACTTATTAGGATTAATGATAATCAAACTATTTCCGATTACATTCTCTGGGGGGCGCTTAAAGCCTAGACCCGAGGGCTCATAATAAATAAACAAGTCATAATCAAGAAATTTCTAGGAATGCTACTATTGCAGGCCTTTATTTCTCTAAGAGACTTGGAACAACGCAACCGATTATCACCTTCTCCACAGCTAACAACCAAAATAAGTTAAATTAAAAACCACATATGCCAATTAGAACTTAAACGTACCCAACAACAATTAGTAAAGATAAAGCAACTCTTTTACTACAAATGTAATAAAGCTGATACCCTGCTGGCAAACAAAATTAGAAACAAAACCTGTTTGGCACGCATTCAGTTCCTGCAGCATAATAGTCAATCCTCTTACCTTCCTGAGCAGATAGGATCATTCTTTTCCTCTTATTATGAATCCTTATACAAAATCCAGGATTCGGAGTCTCATACTCCTGTCTCCAAAGTCACTATTTAAATGCTCCTACAATCCCTTAAACTCCCAACCCTTACCCCAGAACAACAGGACACATTGAGGTTCCCTATCTCCCTGGCAGAGGTTAAGCATGTAATTAAAAACCTTAAACCACTTAAAGCACCAGGCTCAGATGGATACCCTGCACTTTTATATAAAACTTTCATACAAGACCTATCCCCACTGCTCTTACGCTAATTTCATCTAGCCGCCACACAAGGCTCCTTCCGAAAGGAATTCCTAGAAGCCATTTTGCTCTAATTACAGGCCCATAGCCTTAATAAATACTGATATTAAGATATACTCTAAGATACTAGCTAATCGAATTTCAAGATTGCTCCCATCCCACATAAATGAAGACAGAGTTGGATTCATCCCTAACCGAGAAGGCCCAGATAACACCCAACGCCTTCTTAACATTAACTTAGAAGCCACAAGACTGAATAAGCCCTACTCGGTTATCTATTTAGACACCGAGAAGGCTTTCGATCGGGTCCATTGGGACTATTTATGAGAGGTATTAGATGCCTTCCATTTTCCCCGAGACATACAACTTTCCATAAAAGCACTTTTGCTCACCCCCTACCGCTAGAGTAAGGGGAATTGGCTTTTGCTCAGACCCCTTCTCGCTATCCAATGGTACGAGACAGGGCTGCCCTATATCCCCACTTTTATTCGCCTTAGCTACAGAACTCCTTGTCAAACTTATCAGTCAAGACACCAACATGAAAGGAATAATTCTCCATGGTGTCACCCATAAAATCGCACTTTATGTGGATGTCATTACTATGTTTACCTCATCCCCTGCCGAAACTATCCCCACTCTGTTATCCCTCTTAGACACATTTGGTAACGTCCTATTACAAATTGAATTCAACCAAAACGGAAATCTGTACATGGGGATATACAAAAGCCCAACTGCAATACTTTTCAGACAGGTTTAACTTTACCTGGAAAACAGATAAAATCAAACACTTAGGGATATACATTTCCAATAATATACCGCAACTTATTCGCAACAATTATACCCTCTCTTAACTGAATTGCGCGTTCTTAAATCTAAATGGAATTTCCAAGCTATCTTGTGGTTAGGTAGGATTGCAGCCCTAAATATGTCCTTCCTGCTGAAATTAATATATTTATTTTGTTGCCTTCCAATCCGGCTACCTCAGCATTTATTACTGCAGTTCCAAAGTGGCTTCACAAACTACATCTGGCAGGGCAAACCAGCTAGAATAGGCCATAAAACACTGCAATACTCCAAGCTGCATGGAGGAATAGCTTCACCATCAGCTATTAGATATTATGAGACAGCTATGCTGACTCATATCTCCCAATGGGGTATTAAACAAAACACAAGCAAATAGAGAGCGATAGAACAAGCCTCTCTCCCCAATCAAATCCAGCTACAAGATCTCATCTGGGTACCTCCTCACAGCTCTGCATAGTAAATCACATTACTTTAGAATGTCTACATATGTGGGATAAAATACGCCACTATCCTAAGGTAGCTCCACATCCCTCACCTATTCACTCCATCACAGGTCTATTATTAGGGCTCCCTGAATTCCATCCTCAGTCCTGGTCTAATTTGGGAATTACTCAAGTCTCAGCTCTAACAAATAATCAAACACAAGATACATACCCATCCCTTACCCAAATATCTGACCCCCTACTGTTTCCACCCACCTGCACTTTGAGTACTCAGTATTTAAAAGTATACTTAGGGCATGGGGATTCCGTCCCTTCCCCCCCCCCCCCCATCCTCTAGTATTGTGGGAAGTCAAATGGAATCAGGGAGGGAAGCTAGATAAACCAATGACTAAACATTACTCCCTCATGGAAGGCGCTGAGCCGACTCCTAAAGCACCCCATATAATTAAATGGGAGACTATATTGAATATTGACGTCCCTCCACAAACCTGGTCTACAGCTATTACATTAACCACTAAAGCCATACACTGCACAAATCTTTATACTGAATATTAGCCCCTCACCGAAGTGTTGGAGAGGTTGTGGCCACACAGGAGACCCCTTATACATGGTGGAGCTTACCTAAACTGATGACACTATGGAACTTAAACTTCAGTACCCTTTCCAGATTTTGCATCCACATACCAAAAACGCTAGCAACCGCACTCCTACACTTAGGTATACACCCTCTTCTCAAACACATCTTTGCATCTACTTGCTGACAGCCATTAAGTTTTCAATTGCCAGGTCTTGGAAAAGGGAGACTCCCCCAAACTGGACCTCGGTTCTAGACATAATGGCCTTTATTAATTTCAATGGAGAGGAACATTTTCTTTACTTTTGGTAACATAGACTTATTCAAACTCATATGGTTAGATTAGGAAGCTAAATATAAACCTAACTGGCACCCCATAACTGCTATGTAACCACACACTAATCTTAATCAGTAAATGATCTCTCATTCATCCTTGTACCCAAATACCAGGAACCCTAACACCCGCCCCACTCTTTCTCTTTTAACTCCATCTATTAATTCTCTCCCCCTCTAATTCCCCTCTTCTATCTATGCACTTTGCTCACCAAGCACAATAACTTAAGTCAATATATGTGACCCTACCCTGTGATATATAGGATGTGTATATTAATGTTATTGTGAAATAGCTTTTACTCAATAGCAAGTACTAAAACTAAACATCTGACTTATAACACTGCTTGTAACCTCAATTATTTGCTTTTGTATTTGATGTTCTTTTTTTTTTTAATCTCAAGAAAGGTTTTTAAAAAAAAAATATATATATATATATATATATATATATATTTTTTTTTTTTCTCAAGCACACACACACAGTGACATGCTGATCTGCCTTCCTCTCTCCCTCAAATCGCAGTGAGGGAAGAGAAGAAGCGGATACACTTGTAACAGCCAATGATCCCATTCATTGGCTATTACAGTGTTGCAAGGGGACAATGGATACACCTCCTGCATGCTTATTGGATCCTGGGGGAGTGCCTGAGGTGCTAGGCATGTCCCCCAACCGGATCCAGCACGGAAGAAGCAATGTAGGGGGCACAGGACACAGAAACTGTTAGGACGTTCTATTCCGCCCTAACGGCGCTAAAAGGTTAAAAGCATTCCCATCCTTCGTTTTTCTAGGAAACAGAAATGATCAAGTGATATATTCCAGTCAGCTTTTTGCATATATGCAGCATAACTTAAGTGTATACGTGTGTTTTACTTCTGCAAAAGGTGCCCCAGAGCAATGCATTATTGGGAGCTAACTGAACACATCTGGCGAGCCAATGACAAAAGACATGTGTGTGTGTAGCCACCAATCACCAGCTAGCTCCCAGTAGTGCATGGCTGCTCCTAGGCATATGTACATATTCTTTTTCAACAAACGATTCTAAAAGTACAAATTAAATGTTATAATTGTAATGTCTGAAAATTACACTTTGTGTGAATTTTGAAAGTTTATAACTTTGACTTTCATGTCCTTTAAGGGATTTATTAAATCTTATAATGAAAGAGTAGCACCACAATAAGGAGACGTGTTCTTAAGTTAGAGGGTAGAAGGATGCAGTGGATAAATGGAATAGACGTACATTAGAGGTGGTAAGGACAAATACTTTAAAGGAACAGTACACCAATTTTAATAGAACTGCATGTAATAGACACTACTATAAAGAATAAGATGCACAGATACTAAAACAAAAATCCAACATAAAACCATTTAAAAACTTACTTAGAAGCTCCCAGTTAATGTTGAAAAGATTAGCTAGAAAACCCACTGAAAGTGGCTGTATAGGAAAAAGAGGAAACACCCCCCCTCCCCCTAAACACTCCCCCCCTCCCCCTAAACACTCCCCCCCTCCCCCTTCCTCTGCATATGAAAAGACTCTTTACACAAACAGGAGCAAGCTGGAGGAGGTATACATCAGTATACTTCTAAAACTTTGGGGCTTGGTTAGGAGTCTGAAAATCAGAGCAATTTTATTTAAAAAATAAGCAAAACTATACATTTTTTTAAAACAGAAAAAACTGTATGGGCTATATAAATGGGTCATCTGCAAAACATGTATGCAAACAAAAATCTAATGTATAATTTCCCTTTAAGGGAGCTCATTATTGAGTGCTATGTGCGTAAGGCTATCCTGAGAATTAATTACGCATACAATTCAGATAGGAAGGGGCTCAGAAAGGGCTCCTTTTATTTTCATTTATAAGTTAGGAGCCTGGATAAAATGTATTAAAGTTTAGCATATAGTGACTCCAAATATATAGATATGTGTGTGTGTCTGTCTGGGCATATTTCACTTTATTGCCCTCCCCCTGGAAAAACATTTTTATGGATGCCCATGGCCATATATAAGCTGTGAGTTCTGTTGATTCACACAGGCAGCACAACACATTTGTATTCTCCCTATACTAACCAGTCAGTCATGTTGCAATTGAATGAGACAAGTGTTCCTCTGTCAGTCATGTGCCCTTGTGCCCCTTTATTATTTCTCACTGGTTCAGAAATGGAATGTCCATAAAAGAAAATGCAACTCATTTCCAGTATTTTGCTCTCCAATTACTCTGTAGTTATAAAAAAAAAGCAAAAAAAAAAAAAAGCTGTGCATCAATACATTACAAAATTCTAATTTGGTGTAAAAAGCAATGAAAAGTAACCTATAAACTGTTAATAATTCACCACTGATGATTCTTACAAAGGTTGTTCTACTGGTTGTGTTTGCTGTGTAAGTAAACAGAAAGAGCAGATCATTTCCATGGAACTAGATCTGCCCTGCAAATTTCTATAAAGAAATAAAAATAAAACATAGGTGCAATGGTTGGCAGTGCATTGCTGCTTTTAATATTAAGGAATATGTGCTGTAAAGTATTTTTTGTTCGCTTTCTTGCTCTGTGCAGTGGATGGATTCCAAGTACTGCAGGTCTGTACATAACTTTGTGAACTATATTTGTTTTGTTTGCTTCCTTTAAATGTTTTTGTTGAGTTTGATATTTACATACATGTATAAATGACTATGTTTTAAACATTATTATAATTATTGTTTCCTGTATTTGCAGGGATAGAGCAATTACAAACTACTTGAAAAATATTAAGAATCTAAATGCCTTAAAACATAAAATAGAAAGTGCACAGCTTAAGGGTTTATTAGTATAGTATCTGTTTGTGGGGGGGATTGGAGAGGGAGACACAACTCCTTTTTTGTTGTTTTTGTTTTTGTTTTAGATCAATATCTAATTATTGTTCAGTTATAAATGTCTCGACAGGAACCGATTATAGTAACTGAATGATGCTTTTGTCAATGTATCCTGTCAAAATGAATAATTTATGGTTTATTGTCATAATCTTCTATGTTTGATTATATGATGGGGGTTCTTGTTCATGTATTGTATTTGTTTATTTATAAAATGATCCAATTCCTGGTTAATTATGAATGATATGGCGGAAATTGATTTATGGTAATCTGAATTTTCTTTTTATTGAAGGTATTCTGTCAGACTCTACACTGTATGTTTATTTTCTTTTGTAGTCTATGTTCTATGCAGATGTTTTTTTCTGCCTTGTATCTGGAATTGGATTGTAAATTAAATTAAAATTATTATAACTCTTGAGAAGTGAGTAATATGTGTCTTTGTGTTTTTCTACTTATTTTCTCAACTCCCACAAATCATGCAACTACAATAGGATCTTTTTACAATGCCACTACCGCTGTTACCGAAAAAGAAGCAACACATGGCCCGATACATACATGTGGCAAAGAGGAAACCATCCAGGGTGGATATATTTACTGGCCAGAGTATCGTACAGAGGGAAGTACCATGACATACATGTGTCCAAAAGGGATGCGAGCCTACCCACTTAGCTGGAGGTTATGTGAAAAATCTGGTCAATGGAGCCCACTGCGCAATGCCTATGGCGAAAGACCTGCCAGCGCAAAATGCATAGGTAAGCCTTTAATAAACAACCAAAATATCACATTCAGTGTAAGCACACAAAATTGTACATAAGAATCACAAAAACAAAAAAGTGCAAAACTTAACACTGTGCTCCAAAAGTAAGATAAATGGAAATAATCCCAAAATTATGGATCGCGATTTCACAATCCATTTTCCTCCCGCTGATATTACAAGTCGGGAGAAACTGCATTTTGCGCTATCGCAATAGCCTTTTCTGCTTCAATCCATACCGTGATCTAAGAGCTTTGGTAAACTGATTTACTAAACTAAAAAGTTACACAAAACACAACAAAAATACCTTACAAAGTACACTTACACCCATAAACTAGACTCTTAACCCCTAAACCGCCATCCCCCTACATTGCAAACACTAAATAAAAGTATTAACCCCTAAACCGCCACCCCCCACATCACAAACTATCTAAATAAACTGTTAACCCATAAACCGCCATCCCCCCAAGCACAGTAATAAACTAACAACTTAACCCCTAACCTAACATCCCCTAGCGTAACCCCAATTAAAATACCCATAAATTAAATAAAAACTATACTAACTACCTTAAAATAAATAAAAAAAATACCTGTAAAATTAAATTAAAACCTAAGCTTAACCTAAAAAAACCCCTAACTTTTACAAAATGGACAATGGGATTTAAAAGGATGCCACCGGAACCCATAGTTACTCCTTGAAAAAGCTGAAGAGATGGGAGAAACGTGCGTTTGAGTTGAAAGACTTATACCAGGACATGATGATTGTCCTGCTTGCCGTGCCAGAGAGAGGTGCCTGACACAACCCTTATTTTTCTGAGAGCTGAGTTTAAAGGGACACTGAACACAATTTTTTTTTCATGATTCAGATAGAGCATGCAATTTTAAGCAACTTTCTAATTTACTCCTATTATCATTTTTTCTTTGTTCTCTTGCTATCAGTCAGCTAGATTATGAGTTGTGCGTTATGAGTGAAAAAGCATTGTTATGGCTCTTTTTCACTACCGCTGGTATTACAGGTGTTGTAGGTATAGCTGTACCGCACACCTTTTAGGCCGTCACGCAACGCACCACACTTTTTATAAAGTCCTTTTTCAATGGGACTTCAACAGTGCCGGTATTATGAGTTTGCATAGCAGGCCAAAAAGTGAGCGGTACAGCCTATAACTACAAGATCTGTACCACCATCTAAAGTCAGTAGTTATGAGTTTTACGTTACAAAGCTGTACCATAAAACTCATAACTAAACTGTCACAAAGTACACTAACACCCATAAACTACCTATTAACCCCTAAACCGAGGCCCTCCCGCATTGCAAATACTAAAATAAAATTATTAACCCCTAATCTGCCGCTCCGGACATTGCCGCCACTAAAATAAACATATTAAGACCCTAAACCGCTGCACTCCTGCATCGCAAACACTAGTTAAATATTATTAACCCCTAATCTGCTGTCCCAATGTCGTCGCCACCTACATACACTTATTAACCCCTAATCTGCTGTCCCTAACATCGCCGCAACCTACATTACTGTTATTAACCCCCAATCTGCTGCCCCCAATGTCGCAGCCACTATACTAAAGTTATTAACCCCTAAACCTAACCCTAAGTCTAACCCTAACGTAACCCTAACCCTAACACCCACTAACTTTAACATTATTAAAATAATTCCAAATAAAAATTACAATTACTACCTAAATTATTCCTATTTAGAAACTAACGGCTAGATTACGAGTTTTTCGTTTTGAACTGTGTGGTGCTAACGTGCAGTTTATGCTCACTGCTCACTTACAGAAAGCGCTAGTATTACGGGTTTTTACAACCCAGACAAGAAGTGAGCGTTGAGCAAAATTCTGCTCCTTACCGCACTCCAATACCAGAGCTGCTTACGTTAGCGGTGAGCTGGTGTAACGTGCTCGCGCACAATTTCCCCATAGGAATCAATGGGGAGAGCCGGCTGAAAAAAAGTCTAACACCTGCAAAAAAGCAGCGTAAAGCTCCTTAACGCAGCTCCATTGATTCCTATGGGGAAATCAAATTTATGTCTACACCTAACACCCTAACATTAACCCCAAGTCTAAACACCCCTAATCTTACACTTATTAACCCCTAATCTGCCACCCCCGACATTGCTGACACTTACATTATAATTATTAACCCCTAATCTGCTGCTCCGGACACCGCCGCCACCTACATTATAGTTATGAACCCCTAATCTACTGCCCCCAACATCGCCAACACCTAAATGATATTTATTAACCCCTAATCTGCTGCCCCAACGTCGCTGCCACTATCATAAACATATTAACCCCTAAACCGCCGCACTCCCGCCTCGCAAACATTAGTTAAATATTATTAACCCCTTATCTGCCTGCCCAAACATAGACGGCACCTACCTACATTTATTAACCCCTAATCTGGCATCCCCAACGTCGCCGCCACTATATTAAAGTTATTAACCCCTAAACCTAAGTATAACCCTAAAGCTAACACCCCTAACTTAAATATAATTAAAAGAAATCTAAATAAAATTCCTATAATTAATTAAATAATTCCTATTTAAAACTAAATACTTACCTGTAAAATAAACCCTAAACTAGCTACAATATAACTAATAGTTACATTGTAGCTAGCTTAGGGTTTATTTTTATTTTACAGGCAAGTTTGTATTTATTTTAACTAGGTACAATAGTTACTAAATAGTTATTAACTATTTAATAACTACCTAGCTAAAATAAAGACAAAAGTACCTGTAAAATAAATCCTAACCTAAGTTACAATTACACATAACACTACACTATAATTAAATAAATTAACTAATTTAACAACAATTAAATACAATTAAATAAAATTATCTAAAGTACAAAAAAAACAAACACTAAATTACAGAAAATAA
Organism: Bombina bombina; assembly: GCF_027579735.1. Taxonomy (NCBI): domain Eukaryota; kingdom Metazoa; phylum Chordata; class Amphibia; order Anura; family Bombinatoridae; genus Bombina; species Bombina bombina. The sequence goes on along the minus strand of NC_069501.1, from coordinate 672,563,061 downwards.
TAAACAAATTACAAGATTTTTAAATTTATTACACCTAATCTAATCCCCCTAACAAAATAAAAAAGCCCCCCCAAAATAAAAAAAAAACTACCCTAAACTAAATTACAAATAGCCCTTAAAAGGGCCTTTTGCGGGGCATTGCCCCAAAGTAATCAGCTCTTTTACCTGTAAAAAAAAAATACAAATCCCCACCCCAACATTAAAACCCACCACCCACACAACCAACCCTACTCTAAAACCCACCCAATACCCCCTTAAAAAAACCTAATACTAACCCCTTGAAGATCACCTTACCGGGAGAAGTCTTCACCCAACCGGGCCGAAGTCCTCAACGAAGCTGGGAGAAGTCTTCATCCAAGCCGGGTGAAGTGGTCCCCCAGACGGGCAGAAGTCTTCATCCAGACAGCATCTTCTATCTTCATCCATCCGGCGCGGAGCAGGTCCATCTTCAAGACATCCGACGCGGAGCATCCTCTTCAATCGACGGCTAACACAGAATGAAGGTACCTTTAAGTGACGTCATCCAAGATGGCGTCCCTTCAATTCCGATTGGCTGATTGAACTTCAATCCTATTGGCTGATTGCATTAGCCAATAGGATTTTTTCTACCTTAATTTATTTTATAGGTAAGTATTTAGTTTTAAATAGGAATTATTTAGTTAATGATAGGAATTTTATTTAGATTTATTTAAATTATATTTAAGTTAGGGGGTGTTAGGGTTAGACTTAGATTTAGGGGTTAATAACTTTAGTATAGTGGCGGCGACGTTGGGGGGGCAGATTAGGGGTTAATAAATGTAGGTAGGTGTCGGCGATGTTAGGGATGGCAGATTAGGGGTTAATAATATTTAACTAATGTTTGCGAGGCAGGAGTGCGGCGGTTTAGGGGTTAATATATTTATTATAGTGGCGGCGATGTCCGGTTCGGCGGATTAGGGGTTAAAAAATTATTTTAGTGTTTGCGATGTGGGGGGGTCTCGGTTTAGGGGTTAATAGGTAGCTTATGGATGTTAGTGTACTTTTTAGCACTTTAGTTAAGAGTTTTATGCTACGGCGTTGTAGTGTAAAACTCTTAACTACTGACTTTAAAATGCGGTACCAGTCTTGACAGGAGAGGGTGTACCGCTCACTTTTTGGCAGACTCGTAATATCGGCGCTTTGCAAGTCCCATTGAAAATATAGGATACGCAATTGACGTAAGTGGATTTGCGGTATTTCTGGATAAAAAAGTGAGCGGTACACCTGTACCTTCAAGACTCGTAATACCAGCGGGCGTTAAAAAGCAACATTAGGACCGGCCAACGCTGCTTTTTAAGCCTAACGCATAACTCGTAATCTAGGCGTAAATAAATACTTACCTGTAAAATTAAACCTAAGCTAGCTACAATATAACTAATAATTATATTATATCTAGCTTATGTTTTATTTTTATTTTACAGGTAAGTTTGTATTTATTTTAACTAGGTAGATAAGTTATTAAATAGTTATTAACTATTTACTAACTACCTAGTTAAAATAAATACAAATTTACCTGTAAAATAAAACCTAACCTGTCTTACAGTAAAACCTAACATTACACTAAAATTAAATCAATTACATTAATTAAATACAATTAACTAAATTACAAAAAAAAAATAAACACTAAATTACACAAAATAAAAAAGAAATGATCAAATATTTAAACGAATTACTCCTAATCTAATAGCCCTATCAAAATAAAAAAGCCCCCCAAAATAATAAAACCCCTAGCCTAAACTAAACTGCCAATAGCCCTTAAAAGGGCCTTTTGCGGGGCATTGCCCCAAAGATATCAGCTCTTTTACCTGGCAAATAAAAATACAAACATCCTCCCAACAGTAAAACCCACCACCCACACAACTAACCCCCCCCAAATAAAATTCTATCTAAAAAACCTAAGCTACCCATTGCTCTGAAAAGGGCATTTGGATGGGCATTGCCCTTAAAAGTGCATTCAGCTCTTTTACATTGTCCAAAGCCTAAGCTAAAAATAAAACCCACCCAATAAACCCTTAATAAAACCTAACACTAACCCCTGAAGATGCACTTACAGTTTTGGAAGACCGGACATCCAGCCGGCGAAGTCCTGATCCAAGCGGCAAGAAGTCCTTAATGAAGCTGAGAGAAGTCTTCATCCAAGAGGCAAGAAGTCATCATCCAGGTGGGCAGAAGTCTTCATCCAGACGGCATCTTCTATCTTCATCCTTCCGGCACGGAGCGGGTCCATCTTCAAGACATCCGGCGCAGAGCATCCTCTTCATATGGTCCCAGCTGTACACTGAAGGTTCCCTTTAAGGGACGTCATCCAAGATGGCGTCCCTTGAATTCCGATTGGCTGATAGAATTCTATCAGCCAATAGGAATTAAAGGGTAAAAAATCCTATTGGCTGATGCAATAAGCAAATAGGATTGAGCTTTATTCCTATTGGCTGATCCAATCAGCCAATGGGATTGAGCTTGCATTCTATTGGCTGGATGGATCCGCTCCGTGCCAGAAGGATGAAGATAGAAGATGCCATCTGGATGAAGACTTCTGCCCGCCTGGATGATGACTTCTTGCCACTTGGATGAAGACTTCTCCCGGCTTCGTTGAGGAGTCGGGACTTCTTGCCGCTTGGATGAGGACTTCATCGGCTGGATGAGGATGGATGTCTGGTCTTCCAAAACTGTAAGTGGATCTTCGGAGGTTAGTGTTAGGTTTTATTAAGGGTTTATTGGGTGGGTTTTATTTTTAGCTTAGGGTTTGGGCAATGTAAAAGAGCTGAATGCCCTTTTAAGGGCAATGCCCATCCAAATGCCCTTTTCAGGGCAATGGGTAGCTTAGGTTTTTTAGATAGAATTTTATTTGGGGGGTTGGTTGTGTGGGTGGTGGGTTTTACTGTTGGGGGGGGTTGTATTTTTATTTGCCAGGTAATAGAGCTGATATCTTTGGGGCAATGCCCCGCAAAAGGCCCTTTTAAGGGCTATTGGCAGTTTAGTTTAGGCTAGGGGTTTTATTATTTTGGGGGGCTTTTTTATTTTGATAGGGCTATTAGATTAGGAGTAATTAGTTTAAATATTTGATCATTTCTTTTTTATTTTGTGTAATTTAGTGTTTATTTTTTTTGTAATTTAGTTAATTGTATTTGATTAATGTAATTTATTTAATTTTAGTGTAATGTTAGGTTTTACTGTAAGACAGGTTAGGTTTTATTTTACAGGTAAATTTGTATTTATTTTAACTAGGTAGTTAGTAAATAGTTAATAACTATTTAATAACTAATCTACCTAGTTAAAATAAATACAAACTTACCTGTGAAATAAAAATAAAACATAAGCTAGATACAATATAACTATTAGTTATATTGTAGCTAGCTTAGGTTTTATTTTACAGGTAAGTATTTATTTAGTTTTAAATAGGAATAATTTAGGTATTAATTGTAATTTTTATTTGGAATTATTTTAATTATGTTAAAGTTAGTGGGTGTTAGGGTTAGGGTTACGTTAGGGTTAGGGTTAGACTTAGGGTTAGGTTTAGGGGTTAATAACTTTAGGATAGTGACGGCTACATTGGGAGCAGCAGATTAGTGGTTAATAAGTGTAGTTAGGTGGCGGCAATTTTGGGGGCAGCAGATTAAGGGTTAATAACAGTAATGTAGGTTGCGGTGATGTTGGGGGCAGCAGATTAGGGGTGTTTAGACTTGGGGTTTATGTTAAGGTGTTAGGTATAAACATAAAAAAAAAATTCCCCATAGACATCAATGGGGCTGCGTTACGGAGCTTTACGCTCCGTGATTGCAGATGTTAGGCTTTTTTTTAGCCGGCTCTCCCCATTGTTGTCTATGGGGAAATCGTGCACGAGCACGTAAAGCAGCTCAAAGCAGCACTGGTATTTGTGTGTGGTATGGAGCTCAACGCAGCTATATCACCAGCAAATGCCGGCTTTTTAAAAACTCGTAATACCAGCGCTATAGGGAGTGAAATACCGCCGAAAATGCTGCGGTCGTTAATTTCCCTATAGCGCTCAAAACTCGTAATCTGGCTGTATATTTGAAAAAGAAGGCAGCTAAGTTTTTTTTTGTTCAGACCTCTGGACAGCACTTTTTTATTGGTGGATGAATTTATCCACCAATCAGCAAGGACAACCCAGGTTGTTCACCAAAAATGGGCCGGCATCTAAACTTACATTTTTGCATTTTAAATAAAGATACCAAGAGAATGAAGAAAATTTGATAATAGGAGTAAATTAGAAAGTTGCTTAAAATGTCATGCTCTATCTGAATCAAATTTGGGTTCAGTGTCCCTTTTAGCTCTCTATTGTGAGTAAGGTCCTGTCCTTTTTTTGAGTTTACCCAGTTCATACAGTACACTATGTACTTCTTTCCTTTATTTTGAAGTTTTCCTTCGACTGACAACCATCCTCAATCTATTGAGACTAGATCCCTTTGTCTTACTTTTGCAGCACAATGTTAAGTTTTGCACTTTTTTGTTTTTGTATTCTTATGTGTTTGTTAATGTATGGCCTGTTTTTCTTGCTTCAATCGATATGTGTATGCAATCTGTACTATATGATTGTATGAGCTGACAATTTGTAATAGTATAATTGTATATTTACTAAAAAAACTAAGTTCCTCTTTGCTTTTAGTTCTTTTGTTCTTCGTACTTAAATTTATCTGGATCATCTTTCATTTTTTGATGTAACAGCTGTGACCTGTCTGAGACCCACAAACTTTGAATATGGTTTCATCTACCCTCAAAAATCTGTTTACAACATTAACGACACAGTAACATTTGTGTGCGATTCCGGCTACAAGCTAATGGGATCTACCACAAGAACTTGTTTATTTAATGGGCAGTGGAGTGGAAAGATGTCTTTATGTCTAACAGAAGGTAAAGTGAAGTGCACGACTTTCTTTCATATGGAAATACTGTTATGGATTTGACATTCGTAAGAATGAACACTCATTTTAGTTTAATAGGTGATGTGTTATTTTTCAATTTTTTTCATCTACATTTAGGAATGACATATGAATGTACTACATTTACTAAAGCTTCCCCAAAGTAACATAACCATAGCAAAAGGAAGTTGGCTACCTATAGTTTGCATGGCAGGATAATTACAAAAAATACCTGACACAAATCGCTGTAAAGGGCCTCCAATTAAGCAATACATACTATGTTATGTAGACATGTAGAATTGCCAACAGATCCAAGATAGCCACATAATATTAAATTAAACCCTGTATTAAAACTGTAAATCTTTGTACTTAATCTGAGTCTTTTTTTCTATACAGAATATATGTGTCCTAACCCTGGTACCCCAGTTGGTGGTAAAAGAGAAGGAAAGTATTTTGAAGTATTTTCCACAGTAGAATATAGTTGTGGCAATTATGAGCTACGGGGATCTTCTATACGACAGTGCCTGCCCTCAGGGAAGTGGTCTGGAGTGGAGCCTCGTTGTGAAAGTAAGGAATGAGACTATATACTACTTGGGCTTTTTATGTCTGTCTCTGACTACGCCATTGACTACACACCTATATCCAAGCAGTCATTTCACTGATCAGCCTGTAAAATAAAAGGAGGACACAGTGTATTTGAACTCCCTCTTGATAGAGGTAATTATTAAAAAAAAGATTGCATAATGTATATTTTGGGGAGGAGGAAATAATATCTTCCTCAAGTTTTGCCCTTGCAAAGCTCCCATTCTGCTCTTGTCAAATCCACCAATTTCAGGGCAGTACTGTACATGCAGCCTCTGAAGCAGTAATATTAAGTTCAGATCTACAGATCATTTGAGAATCAGAGTTCAGCAACAATATGACAGTCAGCAGTCCAGGGGTTAATCAGTAGAGTGGTTTTGAGACAGGAAGAGTTCAGCAACAATAAGGCAATCAGAAGTACAGGGGTTAATCAATAGAATAGTCTTGAGACAGGCAGAGTTCAGCAATAATAAGGCAATCAGTAGTTCAGGGGTTAGTCAGCAGAGTAGTCTTGAGACAGGCAGAGTACAGCAATCAGCAGTTCAGTGGTTAATCAGCAAAATAAGCACCCAGGAGCACAAACAGTAACACCTATACTTGGGAAATGTAAGTATTATTATTATTATTATCGGTTATTTGTAGAGAGCCAACAGATTCCGCAGCGCTATAAACAAAAGCGAAGTACAACAAAACAATTATAGGGATCAAATGGGTAGAGGGTCCTGCCAAGAGTTGCACTGTTGTAGTCAGCTCTTAAGAAGGTGATCTACAAACAGCTGGACTCTTAGGCATACATGCTAAAGGGGTTCAGGGGATAGCAATGGAGGAGAGGAACTGGTATAAAGAAAGGTTAGTGTAGGTTGTATGCATCACTGAACAGTATAGTATTTAGGGAGCTCTTGAAGCTTTCAGAACTAGGGGAGAGTCTTGTGGAGCGAGCCAGAGAGTACCACAAGATGGGAGCCAGTCTGGAGAAGTCCTGTAAACTGGAGTGTGATGAGGTAACAAAAGAGGAGGAGAGTAGGAGGTCATGAGCAGAGTGAAGGGGACGGGAGGGAGAGTATCTGGAGACAAGGTCTGAGATATAGGGGGGGGGAGCAGTGCAGTTGAGGGCTTTGTATATCAGAGTGAGAATTGTGTGTTTAATCCTAGAGGCAAGAGGAAACCAGTGAAGGGATTGGCAGAGAGGTGCAAAAGATGAAGAGAAACATGTAAGGAAGATGAGCCTGGCACAGGCATTCATTATGGATTGTAAAGGAGCTAATCGGCAGGTGGGGAGACCAGAGAGGACAGAGTTGCAGTAATTGAGGCGGGAAAGAATGAGAGAGTGAATTAAAATCTTAGTTGTGTCTTGTGTAAGGAAATGTCTAATTTTAGCGATGTTTTTAAGATGTAAGGGGCAGGATTTAGCCAAGTGTTGAATGTGAGGAGTGAAAGAAAGATCTGAGTCAAGTATGACCCCGAGGCATCGGGCATGCAGGGTAGGGGTAATGATGGAGTTGTCGACAGTTAGAGAGATTGGGGGTGGAGATTTTGGAAGATGGGGGGGGAATATGGAGCTCAGTTTTAGAGAGATTTAGCTTGAGGTAGTGAGAGGACATCCAGTTAGAGATGTGAGAAAGACAGTTAGTGACACGGGTTAGCAAGGAAGGAGATAGGTCTGGTGCAGAGAAGTAGATTTGGGTGTTGTCGGCATACAAATTATATTGTAAACCATGGGACTTTATTAGGGAACCTAGTGATGACGTGTAGATTGAGAAGAGAAGGGGACCGAGGACAGACCCTTGCGGTACTCCGACAGAAAGTGGTGACGGGGCAGAGGAGGCCCCAGAGAAGGCTACACTAAAGGTACAGTTTGACAGGTAGGAAGAGAGCCATGAGAGGGCTGTGTCACAGATGCCGAAGGATTGGAGGGTTTGGAGCAAAAGAGGGTGGTCAAGATCAAGGAAGATAAGCAGAGAGAAGTGGTCTTTTGATTTTGCTGTAAGTAGGTCATTGGTAACCTTAACAATTGCTGTCTCTGTGGAGTGATGGGGCGAAATCCAGATTGCAGCGGGTCAAGGAGGTAGTTTAAATGTAAGGAAATTGGATAGGTGTGCATATACTAGTTTTTCAAGAAGCTTTGAGGCAAGAGGGAGGAGGGAAATAGGGCGGAAGTTGGATGGAGAGGTTGGATCAAGGGAAGTTTTTTTTTTAGCATAGGTGTGACCAGTGCATGTTTCAGAGATGAGGGAAATATACCGGTGCTGAGGGAGAGGTTGAAAATATGTGTGAGTATAGGGGTAAGGGTAGAAGAGAGGGAGGGGTGTAGCTGAGAGGAAATAGGGTCAATGGGACAGATAGTGAGGTGAGAGCACAGTATAAGTGCCGAAACTTCTTCCTCAGTAACAGGGGAGAAAGAGCTAAGTTTATGGCTATGTGAGTTGTGGTTGATTGAGAGCATTTGAGGGGGTGAGAGAATGGAATTATGTTGAGAGCTGATTTCGTTTCTGATGGAGTGGATTTTGTTATTGAAGTGGCTGGCAAAGTCTTGAGCTGACAGAGAAGTTGTATTAGGAGTTGGGGGTGGGCGGAGAAGAGTATTGAAAGTGGAGAACAGACGTTTTGGGTTTGAAGAAAGATTAGAGATAAGAGTAGAGAAGTAATGTTGCTTATAGAGATTAAAGGCAGAATAGTAGGAGTTCAGAGTTCAGCCCAGTGCAGCTGAGCAGTACGGGAACTTCTGCGTAGGTACCGTGTCAGAGGAGTATGCCAGGGCTAAGGATGAGTGTGTGATAAGTAAGGGAGCAAGTACTTACATAGATCCAAGGGAGACGTCCAGGAGTGGTGGTGACGTCAGATCCAAAGCACCAGAGCACCGCAGCATCCATGGCAAGCAGAAGGAGCTGTCTGCGTCCGTGGCAACGGCCACAACAGAGCGGGCGACGTGACAAACATATTCTCCACATAGAAGTCAATGGAGAGAGCAGAAGAATAAAAGCCTGCACGCTAACCTGACAGGAGTTATGAATATTTTACATTCCAATGTCATATACTGGGTGTTTTTGATTGCCGTTTGACAAAGGGACTGGACCGGTACCTGAAACGTTATGGAATTTTAAAGGCTGATATATATTTTATGGGAACAAAATCCAGTGAGTGCTTTTCTTTCTTACGTATATCTACAACCCCTGACAGCACCTTGGCATATACGAAACTGAGGAGTGCAGATCTCATTGTACAATTGAAATATATATATATATATATATATATATATATACACAGTATATATATATATATATATTTAATTATAGGGGCAGGGAGAGAGTGTAATCCTGTATTATAATCTATGCACAAATGGTTAAAATGATTTACCTTATTCAAAAGGATTATTGGTGCAGACACTCAAAATAACATTTAACCTTTAAAAAAGAGAGAATAATGAAAGAGGTATGATTAATCCTCTTTCCTAAAGTAAGGGAAATCAGCACTCTTAGTATTAAAGCATAAGTATTTTTATTGTTCATATACATGCATCTCCCAGACACAAATGAATTTCCATGTGAAATTGGAACCAAATATATCTATACATCTAAGTACATCTATGTGCTTACTCAGACCATCAGTAGCTTAGATCTCCAGGCCAAACAGCTCTGCTATCATAACAGTCTCCCTGCTTCTCACACATGCAGGTCTTTCCAGCTGCTCACTGCAACCAGGTGTAGTGTTTCCAAGCAGGCATGCAAATGCAGTCCGGGGGAGTTTCAATAGCAATTCAAAGCCCAATTTTCCTTTTGCTTTTAAGGCTATTTTAGCATGTGGGAGCTGCCTTCCTTTGTTCCTACATAGGATGATCCTGTATTTTAAAGTGCCATTCAAATAACATATAAGATCTCAGCAAACTCTGCAGTGAGCAGAGCGTGGTGACATCAGACCTAAGAGCACGCTGGAAAGACCTGCATGTGTGAGAAGCAGGAAGACTGTTTATTATGAGAGCAGAGCTGTTTGGAGACCTAAGCTACTGATGATCTGAGTAACTGCTAATGATTTCTACAGATCCGGTAAGAGGAGAAAGGTTAGCAGGTGCAGCTTGACCTTAAGAGTAGTTGTAAACTGCGGTCACTGACTGTAGTCTGTAAACCTACAAGCAAAGTCTGTATCAGCCCATTGGAAGCAAAATGCCAGAGTGTGTTTAAACAGCTCTGATTAATGATAACGCATTTAAGGGAGCTGTGGCATTGGCTCAATACAGTTTGAATATAACTGCTATGGTTTGTTAAAACACACACGTCTAGATTACGAGTCTTGTGTTAGCCTTAAAAAGCAGCGTTGAGAGGTCCCAACGCTGCTTTTTAACGCCCGCTGGTATTACGAGTCTGGCAGGTACAGGTGTACCGCTCACTTTTTTCTGCGACTCGAGCATACCGCAAATCCACTTACGTCAATTTCGTATCCTATCTTTTAAATGGGATTTGACTAACGCCGGTATTACGAGTCTTGGAAAAAGTGAGACTAGAAAAAGACTTGGAAAAAGTGAGACTCCTCCCGCATTTAGAAGTCAGTAGTTAAGAGTTTTATGGGCTAACGCCGTAACATAAAACTCTTAACTAAAGTGCTAAAAAGTACACTAACACCCATAAATTACCTATTAACCCCTAAACCGAGGCCCCCCCACATCGCAAACACTTAAATACATTTTTTAACCCCTAATCTGCCGACCGGACATCGCCGCCACTTCAATAAATATATTAACCCCTAAACCGCCACACTCCCGCCTCGCAAACAGTTAAATTTTATTAACCCCTAACATGCCGTCCCTAACATCGCCGACACCTACCTACATTTATTAACCTCTAATCTGCCGTCCCCAACGTCGCCACCACTATATTAAATTTATTAACCCCTAAACCTAAGTCGAACCCTAACCCTAACCCCCCCAACTTAAATATAATTTAAATAAATATAAATAAAATTACTACAATTAACTAAATTATTCCTATTTAAAACTAAATACTTACCGATAAAATAAACCCTAAAATAGCTACAATATAACTAATAGTTACATTGTAGCCATCTTAGGATTTATTTTTATTTTACAGGCAAGTTTGTATTTATTTTAACTAGGTACAATAGTTATTAAATAGTTATTAACTATTTAATAACTTCCTAGTTAAAATAATTACAAATTTACCTGTAAAATAAACCCTAACCTAAGTTACAATTACACCTAACACTTCACTATAATTAAATTAATTACCTAAACTAACTAGAATTAATTACAATTAAATTAAATAAACTAAAGTACAACCCCCCCCCCACTAAATTACAGAAAATAATAAAAATAATTAATTATTTAATTAAGAATTTAATTTAATTAAGAATTTTAAACTAATTACACCTAATCTAATCCCCCTAATAAAATAAAAAAGCCCCCCAAAATAAAAAAAAATCCCTACCCTATACTAAATTACAAATAGCCCTTAAAAGGGCCTTTTGCAGGGCATTACCCCAAAGTAATCAGCTCTATTACCTGTAAAAAAAAAAGACAATACCCCCCCAACATTACAACCCACCACCCACACACCCAACCCTACTCTAAAACACACCCAATCCCCCCTTAATAAAACCTAACACTAACCCCTTGAAGATCACACTACCTTGAGACGTCTTCACCCAACCAGGCAGAAGTGGTCCTCCAGACAGCCAGAAGTCTTCATCCGATCCGGGCAGAAAAGGACCTCCAGACGGGCAGAAGTCTTCATCCAGGCGGCATCTTCTATCTTCATCCATCCGGAGCGAAGCGGGTCTATCTTCAAGCCAATCCAACGCGGAGCATCCTCTTCCATCCAACGACTAACACTAAATGACGGTACCTTTAAGTGACGTCATCCAAGATGGCGTCCCTTCAATTCCGATTGGCTGATAGAATTCTATCAGCCAATCGGAATTAAGGTAGAAAAAATCCTATTAGCTTATGAAATCAGCCAATAGGATTGAAGTTCAATTTTATTGGCTGATTCAATCAGCCAATAGGATTGAGCTCGCATTCTATTGGCTGATTGGAACAGCCAATAGAATGCAAGCTCAATCCTATTGGCTGATTGGATCAGCCAATAGGATTTTTTCTACCTTAATTCCGATTGGCTGATAGAATTCAATCAGCCAATCGGAATTGAAGGGACGCCATCTTGGATGACGTCACTTAAAGGTACCGTCATTTAGTGTTAGTCGTCGGATGGAAGAGGATGCTCCACATTGGATGGCTTGAAGATGGACCCGCTCCGCATGGATGAAGATAGAAGATGCTGCCTGGATGAAGACTTCTGCCCATCTGGAGGTCCTCTTCTGCCCTGATCGGATAAAGACTTCTGGCTGTCTGGAGGACCACTTCTGCCTGGTCTCAAGGTAGGGTGATCTTCAAGGGGTTAGTGTTAGGTTTTATTAAGGGGGGATTGGGTGGGTTATAGAGTAGGGTTGGGTGTGTGGGTGGTGGGTTGTAATGTTGGAGGGGTATTGTATTTTTTTTACAGGTAAAGAGCTGATTACTTTGGGGCAATGCCTCACAAAAGGCCCTTTTAAGGGCTATTTGTAATTTAGTATAGGGTAGGGATTTTTATTATTTTGGGGGGATTTTTTATTTTATTAGCGGGATTAGATTGGGTGTAATTAGTTTAAAATTCTTGTAATTATTTTATTATTTTCTGTAATTTAGTGGGGGGGGTTTGTACTTTAGTTTATTTAATTTAATTGTAATTAATTGTATTTGGTTTAGGTAATTAATTTAATTATAGTGTAGTGTTAGGTGTAATTGTAACTTAGGTTAGGGTTTATTTTACAGGTAAATTTGTACTTATTTTAACTAGGTAGTTATTAAATAGTTACACCTAACCTAATAAAATAAAAAAGCCCCCCAAATAATAAAATTCCCTACCCTATACTAAATTACAAATAGCCCTTAAAAGGGCTTTTTGCGGAGCATTGCCCCAAAGTAATCGGCTCTTTTACCTGTAAAAAAAGAAATACAACCCCCCAACATTAAAACCCACCACCCACACACCCCACCTTACTCTAAAACCCACCCAATCCCCCCTTAAAAAAACCTAACACAACCCCCTTGAAGATCACCCTACCTTGAGACGTCTTCACCCAACCAGGCAGAAGTGGTCCTCCAGATGCCCAGAAGTCTTCATCCGATCCGGGCAGAAGAGGACCTCCAGACGGGCAGAAGTCTTCATCCAGGCGGCATCTTCTATCTTCATCCATCCGGAGCGAAGCGTGTCCATCTTCAAGCCAATCCGACGCGGAGCATCCTCTTCCATCCGATGACTAACACTAACTGACGGTACCTTTAAGTGACGTCATTCAAGATGGCTTCCCTTCAATTCCTTCAAAACCTAACACTACCCCCTTGAAGATCACCCTACCTTGAGCTGTCTTCACCCAGCCGGGCAGAAGTCTTCATCCGATCCGGCCAGAAGTCTTCATCGAATCCGGGCAGAAGAGGTCCTCCAGACGGGCAGAAGTCTTCATCCAAGCAGCATCTTCTATCTTCTTCCATCCGACGAGGAGCGGCTCCATCTTGAAGACATCCGATGCGGAGCATCCTCTTCGTTCGACGTCCAACTGAAGAATGAAGGTTCCTTTAAATGACGTCATCCAAGATGTCGTCCCTTCAATTTTGATTGGCTGATTCTATCAGCCAATCGGAATTAAGGTAGGAAAAATCCTATTGGCTGATGCAATCAGCCAATAGGATTGAGCTCGCATTCTATTGGCTGATTGGAACAGCCAATAGAATGCAAGGTCAATCCTATTGGCTGATTGGATCAGCCAATCAGATTGAACTTCAATCCGATTGGCTGATTGCATCAGCCAATAGGATTTTTCCTACCTTAATTCCGATTGGCTGATTCTATCAGCCAATCGGAATTGAAAGGACGCCATCTTGGATGACGTCATTTATGGGAACCTTCATTCTTCAGTTGGACGTCGAACGAAGAGGATGCTCCGTGTCGGATGTCTTCAAGATGGAGCCGCTCCTCGTCGGATGGAAGAAGATAGAAGATGCCGCTTGGATGAAGAGTTCTGCCCGTCTGGAGGACCTCTTCTGCCCGGATTCGATGAAGACTTCTTGCTGGATCGGATGAAGACTTCTGCCCGGCTGGGTGAAGATGGCTCAAGGTAGGGTGATCTTCAAGGGGGTAGTGTTAGGTTTTATTAAGGGGGGATTGGGTGGGTTTTAGAGTAAGGTTGGGTGTGTGGGTGGTGGGTTTTAATGTTGGGGGGGTTGTATTTCTTTTTTTACAGGTAAAAGAGCTGATTACTTTGGGGCAATGCCCCGCAAAAAAGCCCTTTTAAGGGCTATTTGTAATTTAGTATAGGGTAGGGAATTTTATTATTTTGGGGGGGCTTTTTTATTTTATTAGGGGGCTTAGATTAGGTGTAATTAGTTTAAACTTCTTGTAATTTTTTATTTATTTTCTGTAATTTAGTGTTTGTTTTTTGTAGTTTATTTTATTTAATTGTATTTAATTTTAGGTAATTGTAGTTAATTAATTTAATTTATTTAATGATAGTGTAGTGTTAGGTGTAATTGTAACTTAGGTTAGGATTTATTTTACAGGTAATTTTGTATTTATTTTAACTAGGTAGCTATTAATTAGTTAATAACTATTTAATAACTATTGTACCTAGTTCAAATAAATAAAAGTTGCCTGTAAAATAAAAATAAATCCTAAAATAGCTACAATGTAATTATTAATTATATTGTAGCTATCTTAGGGTTTATTTTAGAGGTAAGTATTTAGTTTTAAATAGGAATAATTTAGTTAATAATAGTAAATTTATTTAGATTTATTTAAATAATATTTAAGTTAGGGGGGTGTTAGGGTTGGGTTAGACTTAGGTTTAGGGGTTAATAACTTTATTATAGTGGCGGCGACGTTGGCGGCGGCAGATTAGGGGTTAATACATTTATTAGGCTATGTGGGCTATGGTGGTTTAGGGGTTAATACTTGAATAGGTTTATTGCATTGTGGGTTAATGGCTGATTAAGGGTTAATAGTTTTAATAGGTAGTTTGCGATGTTGGGGTTGGCGGATTTAGGGGTTAATAATTTAGTTATTACTTGCGGTGTGGGTTTGATGGCGGATATAGGGGTTAATAGTTCAAATAGGCATATTGCGTTGTGGGGGGTTGTCGGTCTAGGGGTTAATACATTTAATATTAGTAATGAGAGCAGGGATTGCGGATATAGGGGTTTTACGTGTCTGGCTTATTTATGGGAGGCGTGTTAGACTTTTACGGGAGATTTGTTATTTTCTTTACTTTTCTTAGGCGCCGACAGTTTCTAAAGTGCCGTAAGTCACTAGCGACTCCAGAAATTTGTATTTACGCTCATTTCTGGACACCGCTAGTTTATCTGACTTACGGCACTTTAGGAACTGCCGGCGGGGTTTATGTAATACCCCGGTGTGCTAGGTGAAATTACGGGTGGCGCAGGTTCCCACGCTTGCGCCGTATATTTGATCGTGACCCTGGTGTCAGCAATGGACGATATGTACCTATCTAAATATGCTATACAGTCTTAAAGGGACATGTTTAGTATTGCACTTATATGTTTAGTGTTTAAGTAAATGGTTTTAATAAGCACATAGATGTACTTAGATGTATAGATGTATTTGGTTCCAATTTTACATGGGAATTAATTTGTGTCTGGGAGATGCATGTATATGAACAATAAAAATACTTATGGTTTAATACTAAAAGAGTTCTGATTTCCCTTACTTTAGGAAAGAGGTTTAATCATTCCTCTTTCATTATTCTCTCTTTTTTAAAGGATATATATATATATATATATATATATATATATATATATATATATATATATATAGTGCTAACCTGACATCGCATGACATAATGCACAAACCTCGATGCACGTTTCTCAAATTTTACATTCCTATGTTCTTCACATATATATATATATATATATTTTTTATTATGAAATATACATTTCTATATAGCTGATAATGTTAATGCAAAATAGATACCTATACATATATATCTATAGGAATATAAATACAGGAATATATATATAATAAAAATTACAATATCCTGTATGTGAAGAACATTGGAATGTAAAATATGTACAGTAAATATACAATAAAATACATAAATACATTAATACATATGTACACACACATTCAGACATACATATGTGTATATATACATATACTGTGTGTATATATATATATATATATATATATATATATATATATATATATATATATACATACACACACACAGTACTGTGCAAAAGTCAAGCAAGGACCTGGCTCAGCATCTGGCAGCTTCATCGGGATGCCAAGTTGACCCTTCTACTGAAGAAGCTTTTTCCTAAGGGGAACAGGGTGAAAAGGCTAATATATGCTAAAGCTCACAAAGACTGGAATGAAAATCAGTGGAAAAGAGTATTATGGAGTGACAAACCCAAGTTTGACATGTTTGGGTTCAATCATCAACAATGGGGGATATTTATCAAGCCGTCAGCCGCAAATACGCTGGAATTCCGCAGCGTAATTGTGGCGAGCTTGGTCCGACCTAAATATCAAAGCCTACAGACCGGCAAAAGTTGAAATCTGTGACGTAACTTACTATCCGCCGGCCTCAATCCGACACAGATCGATGCTTACTTCATTACAGATGTTCTGAATAAACATTCTGCACTATTTGACACTTTTTAAAAGTTATCAAATAGTTAACAGGTATGCTCGCGGCTATTCTGGCCCAGCATACCTGGTTTTCAATCCGCCACCCTGGAGGCCGCGGATGCCATTGGAATCAATAGGAGTCTGAAAGCAGCAAAAGCTTATGTTCGATGCTGCCAGATATCCCAATGATTTCTATGGTAGAAAACCAGTTACATTTACACCTAACACCCTAACATAAGCCCCGAGTCTAAACATCCCTAATCTGCCGGCCCGACATCGCCGCCACCTACATAATGTTATTAACCCCTATTCTGCCGCTCCCCGACACCGCCGCAACGAAATAAATGTATTAACCCCTATCCCACCGCTCCTGGACCCCGCCACCACTAAATAAACATATTAACCCCTAAACCTCTGGCCTCCCACATCACTACCATTAACTAAACCTATTAACCCCTAAACCGCCAGCCCCCCACATCGCCATCAACTAAATTAAGCTATTAACCCCTAAATCTAACAAGCCGCTAACTTTACATTAAAATTACAACATCCCTATCTTAAAATAAATTTACACTTACCTGTAGAATTAAAAGAAACTAATTCTAAACTAATAATTAACCTACCCTAACTATTATACTAAAATTACATTAAACTACCAATTAAATTAACTATATTACATATTAAAAAAACCCTATCCCTACTCAAATTATTTAAATCTACCATTAAAAATTACTAAATTACAAACAAAAATAAACGCTAAGTTACAAAAAATATAAAACACTATGGCCTAGATTTGGAGTTCGGCGGTAGCCGTCAAAACCAGCGTTAGAGGCTCCTAACGCTGGTTTTGGCCGCCCGCTGGTATTTGGAGTCAGTGATTAAAGGGTCTAACGCTCACTTTTCAGCCGCGACTTTTCCATACCGCAGATCCCCCTACGCCATTTGCGTATCCTATCTTTTCAATGGGATCTTTCTAACGCCGGTATTTAGAGTCGTTTCTGAAGTGAGCGTTAGAGCTCTAACGACAAAATTCCAGCCGCCTGAAAATAGCAGGAGTTAAGAGCTTTCTGGCTAACGCCGGTTCATAAAGCTCTTAACTACTGTACCCTAAAGTACACTAACACCCATAAACTACCTATGTACCCCTAAACCGAGCTCCCCCCACATCGCCGCCACTTGATTAAAATTTTTAACCCCTAATCTGCCGACCGCCACCTACGTTATACTTATGTACCCCTAATCTGCTGCCCCTAACCCCGCCGACCCCTGTATTACATTTATTAACCCCTAACCTGCCCCCCACAACATCGCCGCCAGCTACTTAAAATAATTAACCCCTAATCTTCCGACCGCAAAGCGCCGCCACCTACGTTATCCCTATGTACCCCTAATCTGCTACCCCTAACACCGCCGACCCCTATATTATATTTATTAACCCCTAATCTGCCCCCCTCAACGTCGCCGACACCTGCCTACACTTATTAACCCCTAATCTGCCGAGCGGACCTGAGCGCTACTATAATAAAGTTATTAACCCCTAACCCGCCTCACTAACCCTATAATAAATAGTATTAACCCCCTAATCTGCCCTCCCTAACATCGCCGACACCTAACTTCAATTATTAACCCCTAATCTGACGACCGGAGCTCACCGCTATTCTAATAAATTGATTAACCCCTAAAGCTAAGTCTAACCCTAACACTAACACCCCCCTAACTTAAATATAATTTACATCTAACGAAATAAATTAACTCTTATTAAATAAATTATTCCTATTTAAAGCTAAATACTTACCTGTAAAATAAATCCTAATATAGCTACAATATAAATTATAATTATA
Organism: Bombina bombina; assembly: GCF_027579735.1. Taxonomy (NCBI): domain Eukaryota; kingdom Metazoa; phylum Chordata; class Amphibia; order Anura; family Bombinatoridae; genus Bombina; species Bombina bombina. Next base: position 672,545,055 of record NC_069501.1, on the reverse strand, counting down.
TTATAGCTATTTTAGGATTAATATTTATTTTACAGGCAACTTGGTATTTATTTTAACTAGGTACAATAGCTATTAAATAGTTAAGAACTATTTAATAGTTACCTAGTTAAAATAATAACAAATTTACCTGTAAAATAAATCCTAACCTAAGATATAATTCAACCTAACACTACCCTATCAATAAATTAATTAAATAAACTACCTACAATTACCTACAATTAACCTAACACTACACTATCAATAAATTAATTAAACACAATTGCTACAAATAAATACAATTAAATAAACTAGCTAAGTTACAAAAAATAAAAAAATATTTACAAACATAAGAAAAATATTACAACAATTTTAAACTAATTACACCTACTCTAAGCCCCCTAATAAAATAACAAAGCCCCCCAAAATAAAAAATTCCCTACCCTATTCTAAATTAAAAAAGTTACAAGCTCTTTTACCTTACCAGCCCTGAACAGGGCCCTTTGCGGGGCATGCCCCAAGAATTTCAGCTCTTTTGCCTGTAAAAGAATAAATACAATACCCCCCCCCCCAACATTACAACCCACCACCCACATACCCCTAATCTAACCCAAACCCCCCTTAAATAAACCTAACACTAAGCCCCTGAAGATCTTCCTACCTTGTCTTCACCATACCAGGTTCACCGATCCGTCCTGGCTCCAACATCTTGCAGCATTTGTTTGAACTCTCGATACCAGAGTTAAATTTATGGTGCGGCCAGAAAAAAGCCTGCGGAGCGTTAACAGCCCTTTTACCGCCAAACTCCAAATCTAGGCCTAAATTACAAAAAACAAACAAACCACAGTATCAAAAATAAAAACAAATTACACCTAATCTAATAGCCCTATCAAAATAAAAAATTCCCCTCAAAATAAAAAAACCCTAGCCTACAATAAACTACCAATAGCCCTTAAAAGGGCCTTTTGTGGGGCATTGCCCCAAAGAAATCAGCTCTTTCACCTGTAAAAAAAAAAATACAAACACCCTCCCAACCGTAAAACCCACCACCCAACCATCCAACCCCCCCAAATAAAAAGCATATCTAAAAAACCTAAGCTCCCCATTGCCCTGGCATTTGTATGGGCATTGCCCTTAAAAGGGCATTTAGTTAGTTGGTTGGGTGGTGGGTTTTACTGTTGGGGGGTGTTTGTATTTTTTTTTAAAGGTGAAAGAGCTGATTTCTTTGGGGCAATGCCCCGCAAAAAGCCCTTTAAAGGGCCATTGGTAGTTTATTGTAGGCTAGGGTTTTTTTATTTTGGGGGGGGCTTTTTTATTTTGATAGGGCTATTAGATTAGGTGTAATTTGTTTTCATTTTTGATACTGTGGTTTGTTTGTTTTTCGTAATTTAGGGTTTTTTATTTTTTGTAACTTAGCGGTTTTTTTTGTAATTTAGTCATTTCTAATAGTAGATTTAAATAATTTGAGTTGGGTTAGGGTTTTTTAATATGTTATATAGTTAATTTAATTGGTAGTTTAATGTAATTTTAGTATAATAGTTAGGGTAGGTTAATTAATAGTTTAGAATTAGTTTTTTTTTAATTCTACAGGTAGGTTTAAATTTATTTTAAGATAGGGATGTTGTAATTTTAATGTAAAGTTAGCGGCTTGTTAGGTTTAGGGGTTAATAGCTTAATTTAGTTTATGGCGATGGGGGGGCTGATGGTTTAGGGGTTAATAGGTTTAGTTAATGGTAGTGATGTGGGAGGCTAGAGGTTTAGGGGTTAATACATTTATTTAGTGACGTCGGGGTCTGGGAGCTGCGGGATAGGGGTTAATAAATTTTATTCAGGTTGCGAGGGTGTCGGGGAGCGGCGGAATAGGGGTTAAACATTTTAGTATAGTGGCGGCGTTTAGTGACAGGGTATAAATAAAGGTGGTAAAAAGCCGAATAGCAGCGAGATCGATGACTGTTAGTTACCTTTTTGCTGGCTTTTTTATAAATATGGAGATCATATTCAGGTCTGCGCCCGCGATGTTAGGTGATGTTAGGTGAGTGTATTGATGCTGGCGAATGCAGCATAGTTGAGGTTTTGATAAATATCCCCCAAAATGTGAGAAGAAGAGTTGAAGAGAGATGGAAGAATGAGTGCGTGCGGCCTTCAGTGAAACATGGTGGAGGGTCTGTCCTGGTTTGGGGCTGCATTTCTGCAAGTGGTGTTGGCGATATTGTCTGAATTGAGGGGATAATGAATGCTGAAAAGTACAGCCAGGTTTTAATTCATCATGCCATTCCCTCTGGAAAGCACCTGATTGGGAATGGTTTTATTTTTCAGAATGATAACGATCCCAAGCACACTGCTAATGCAGTGAAATTATATTTGGAGAGAACAGCTGATAAAACACTAACAGTCATGGACTATTATAGAGCTGAATACTATACAGGCAGTATGGGATAACCTGGACAAAGAAACAAATAAAAGACAACCTAAATCTAAAGAAGAACTCTGGAAAGTGCTGAAAGAAGCCTGGTATAATATACCAGAAGATTACTTCATAAAACTTCAGGACAGTCTCCCCAAAATAGTTTAAGATGTGCTTAGTGCCAAGGGAGGTCACACTAAATACTGCCTCTTGCCTGAAGAAGCCATTTGTTCTAAAAATTGTGTTTTTTTATATTTTGTGTACATATTTCCTGTATTTTCTGTTTGTATCTTAATTAAGAGACCGGAAAATAGATATGGATGGTCATTAAAACTTTGCTAAATTAACAAAGCTGGCGGTGGCCTAATACTTTTGCACAGTACTGTATATATACTGTGTGAATATATATATATATATATATATATATATATATATATATATATATATATATATATATATATATATAGTTAAAAACTAATACTGGCACTAGAAATGTATATATAAACAACCCTGGGTATTACATTCCTGCATCTATGAATCAAAGCAGGAGTGCAGTGCTCAGCGGTATAATTAAATTTAACAGAATTCCTTCTTCAACTATTAGCTTGTTCCACTCATGTATCAGATGCCTGGTTTCTCTGGTCATGCTTTTCTTTTCCTTGTTGTTTGGGGTCCAGGTGCTTTTTTTAAGCTTGCTTGACCACTTCCTTAATACTGATTTAATCTTGTTTTAAAGCTCTTACATCCTCCTTAGTCATGGGGGATACCATTTGCCCTCTCAGCATTTCTTTTTCCACCTCACTTGCTGAGCAGAGAGTCAGTGAAGCCACCCATGGCATTTCTTCTTCAACAATAGCTTTGCTACCTTGCCACATAGCTGACACAAGTTCAGATGGCACAGCCTCAGTGCAATCTCTCAGGTGGTCTGTGAGGTTTACAGGGTATTGTGAAAGTGTATCTGCATCTGAATTCTGTTTACCTGGCCTGTATTTTATATCAAAGTGGAAATCGGCCAACTTACCAACCCAGCGATGACCCACAGCATTTAATCTGGCAGTACTCAAGACATGTGTCAATGGATTGTTGTCTGTGTACACCGTAAATGTTGGAGTGTTGTACAACTAATCTCTGACTTTGTCACAGATTGCCCACTTGAGAGCTAAAAAGTCAAGTTTGCCAGAATGTAGGTGGTAGTTGCACTCTGCTGGAGTCAATGTTTGAGAGCCAAATCCAATAACACAAAGTTTTCCTCCATATTGTTGAAGTACAGCACCTAGCCCTTCATTGGACGCATTGGTGTGCAACACAAGGGATAAGTTAAAATCAGGGTATGCCAGGATCGGTGGATTGGTAAGCATTTCAACAAACCTCGATACAACAGTTTGGTGTCTGGGTGTCCACTGGATTGGTGTTTAGGAAGACATTTGTGCTTTATTCCCCCTTTTTGTCTTCTGTCTGCCTCAATTAATTTTGGTGATTTTTGTAGCTTAGAAACCCTAACAAAGATCTGACTTCTCCAACTGTTTTTGATTCTTTTCTAGTTGTAATACAGCTTCAAGATTATTTGGGTCAATTTTAATGCCTTCTCCTTAACTCATCCGACCAAGGTATCGAATCTGCTGTTCGAAAAGTTCACTTTTCTTTTGTCAGAGTTTGATGCCATACTCACCAAGTTGGCAAAGCACTTGCCTAAGGTCATCAACATGCTCATGAAAGGTTTTGGAGTAACAAAGTACATCGTCCAGGTATGGGGAACAACATTTGTCTCTGATGCCCACTAGCACACTCTCCATGCACCTCTGAAAGGCTGTTGGGGCATTAGTTATCCCAAACGGAATACGCTTCCACTCATAGAGTCCCCAGGGAGTGCTGAAAGTCTTGACTCCTCATCCACAAAGCCTTGATGATAAGCACTGCCCTGGTCCAGGATCGAGAACCATGTAAATCTTCCTAGACTATCCAGCAAATCTTGTATTCTAGGTAGTGGGTGTCTGTCTGCAATAGTCTTTTAATTTAACTCCCGAAAGTCAACACATAGCCGTAAGCTACTGTCCTTCTTTCGGACACAAACAACTGGTGATAAGTAAGCGAAGGAAGATTCCTTTATCCAACCTCGGTCAAGGAGGTTTTGGACATACTCTTTCACTTCCTTGTATAGGGGTTTTGGAATTTAATTGTAGCATTTCTGAATGGGAGAGTCATCTTTCAAATTTATCTTCAATTTCCGATTTGGGATGCATCATATGGGGTATATTTAGCATAGTGTGAGCGGACATGATACGATATAGCGTATCATGTCCGCTGCACATCAATAAACGTCAACAGCATACGCTGTTGGCATTTATCATTGCACAAGCAGTTCTGGTGAACTGCTGGTGCAATGCCGTCCCCTGCAGATTCGTGGCCAATCAGCCACTAGCAGGGGGTGTCAATCAACCCGATCCTATTAGATCAGGTTGATTTCTGTTCGCGGCCTCAGAGCAAGCGGAAAAGTTATGGAGCAGCGGTCTTTATGGAGCTTGATAAATCGGCCCCTATATCTCCTCATCTTGAGTGAAGACATCTGATTCGTCATATAGCATTTGTCTGAATGCTGACTATCTCCTGTTCTTGTGCTGCAAGATGTTCTAAATTGAAAGATGGGTGCCATTTAACGATTTTGTTAATGGGTAACTGACTCCCACTATCCACTGAGTTGATTTACATGAACCACACTTCCCTTCTGGTTATTTCCTTTTCCAACCCCATCAATTGGGATAAAGGGTAGAACTTCAGATACTGGAGTAATGGTACCCAACACTGTTCTTGGAGGAAGGTAGATGTCATGTTGAGTGTGCTTCAGGACAGGGATCTTCACAACTTTAGAGACACCACTTGGCACATCTACCACCATAGGAAACAGTTCAAGGCCATCTTGGATTGGACATTCTGGAAGTGGTTCAAATGGCATGACTCCTCCTTCAGACCATGTTCTAATTCTGCATTTTATTTCGCAAAGCTCACCAATGCTAATCATCATTTCTTCCCCACTTTGACTACACAACTGTCAGACATTTCTTCTGAATCTGTTACTTTATTGACAACATTGACATCAGGGGCGAAACTACAGGGGGTGCAGAGGTCGCAATGACGACTAGGGCCCCAAGGGTGGGGGCCCAGCTTCACTGATATCATGTGAGTGTGACATGATGCTTCACTAGTGTCTCTGACTACAGGGGTTAGTCTTTCTGTTTTACCCATTGGTGTTTATGTGTGTGTGTGTATGTGTGTATGTATATATGTGACTGTGTGTATTTATGCATGTATGTGTGTGTGTGTGTGTATGTTTGTGGAACCAGCAAATTACAGACCTTGTTACTACAGCATGGTGGGGCAGGGGGTACACAGTGTCACTATACAGTACTACTATATACACTTGAGTATGGGGGGGCTGGACTATGTCACAGACAACTGTGGTCACTTTATAAAGTACTGGGGTGGGTAGGGTCAGGCCAGCCATCTCACCGGCAGATTACAGACTGTGTCACTGACTCACTATATACAGTACTGGTGGGTTAAACAGTGTCACTATATACAGTAATAGGGGGTCAAACCATCTCACAGACTGTGGGCACAGGGTACCTCCTTTTGCAGACATGTAATAAGATTCACATTTCTTTTCTGGGTTAAATGTAAAAAAAAAAATTGTATCAAATTCACTTTTTTTTGTTGGGGGGGTGGGGGGCCCTTCTTAGATTCTTGCACCTGGGGCCTGTGGTTTCTAGTTACACCTCTGATTGACAATGTTGTTAGCTATTCTCTGTCTTACTTTCATAGCTTCACTCAGCAGAATAGTCAGGTCCTGAGTACTATTTGACTGGTCACTGTTTTCTCTGATCAATTCTTCAATGATGTTAAACCCAAGAAGTAGATTATCATTACAACAGTCGCTCACCAGCATTGGCACATAAATGGCAAGTTTCCATGTCCCTTACTTTTAAGTTCAAGAAGTACTTCAATCCATCCAATAAATTGGTGGGGGGCCCTTCTTAGATTCTTGCACCTGGGGCCTGTGGTTTCTAGTTACACCTCTGATTGACAATGTTGTTAGCTATTCTCTGTCTTACTTTCATAGCTTCACTCAGCAGAATAGTCAGGTCCTGAGTACTATTTGACTGGTCACTGTTTTCTCTGATCAATTCTTCAATGATGTTAAACCCAAGAAGTAGATTATCATTACAACAGTCGCTCACCAGCATTGGAACATAAATGGCAAAGTTTCCATGTCCCTTACTTTTAAGTTCAAGAAGTACTTCAATCCATCCAATAAATTGAATGACAGAGCCATTTGCGGCAATGATGTGTAGCTTGCTGTCAGAAAGTAGATATTCTATAGGCTTTATGGAAACATCCAGAAGAAAGTTTCCTAGCCATGTCTCTCCTACCATGCTGACTTGAGCTCCTGTGTCCAACAGCATTTCAACAAGAACACCATTCATCCAACGTGACAGAAAATATTTTCTGCCAATCAGTTGTGCTATTTGTTGTTTTGATGACTTACTTTTTGTTAGAGTTGAATTTGTTGAACTGTGAATAGACACACAACTGTAAAATTGTACTTGCTTCTAACTAACAGCACTCAGCCAGCACCTTACATCCTGACATAGTGCAGCTATACTGCCAGCGGTATGACTGAGGGTATAAACCTCTCTCACATATTGAGAAGTGTGCAATAATATATTTTATATAGATCTAAATCCGTTGGTTAGGAATCAGTGTACTTTCATTAAGTTAGCTGTGAGCATGAATTCTCAAACAGTGTACGACTATTGAATACATATTACGGTTGCACTGTTGCTCATATGAGCTAGCATTCAACTCTGGTTTTCAAATATAATCAACCTTTTTGCTGTTGCTTAAACCTTAGGTATACACCAAATACCATATACTATCAAAGAAATACACCAGTACCTAATCAGTATGTAAAATGCAAGTGATCTAATTACGGCTATACATATTAGGTGCAGATGTGCTAAAGTTAGCATAACCATTTACTTAACAAGAGCTGTAAAAAATATGTATAGAGTACAATTGGTCTTGATACAAATCATAAGATATTCATAGTATTGCAAACGAATATCAATTGTGCATTATACGTTACTGTAGCACACGGCAAGTACGTAGTATTAAGCACCTTACTAAAGAGTAATATTTACTCTAACACAGTTAGTATTAAGTTACTTAATCAAGCTAAAAGTTATCATCAGATTGGATGAGACGTATCAAACGGCGCAATATATTGCAGCTATAATTAAGGTTTACTTAACACCAGCGGTTTGTGGAAAAAGCATAGATACACCTAAACATTGTGATCTGATAATAACGCTGCTTCATCCACCTGATGAAGTATATACTATATACTGAGTACCTCATTAAACGGGGGTGTTTACTATAACACAGTTTAAACAAACAATCCATCTATTAATATACAATTAGTGAACCTGTTATGAACCACAGGCATATGATTCTCATGTGAGCTTATAACACCACAGTTTATTTGATAAGGTAACCACCATCCTAGCAGTTAGTACACATTTAGCAGGTAACGATACTGTGTTGTGTCTAATATCAGTAACATTTCATTTTCATTTTTATGATCACTGGTCTCAACTAGAGGTATATATAACTGGAATTGATAAGTGGATTACACAATTTTTAGCTAAACATACGCAATTTATGCACCATATGTTTGTTATTCCAACTCAGTAATATACATATAAGATACAATAGTTACCTGTGGTAATGTATCTACTGTAATGTTTTGGGTATATATAATATCATCCTAAGGGAGATATCTACTTGTAAGATATAGCTCCACATACTCTACTACTAATGATTGGATCTGTGAATTACTTGCTTAAAATCGGGCATTAATTAATCTGTACTCCACATTACATCACAATTCTGTTGAGTATTCACTAAATTGCTAATCCTAATTTAACTAATAATTTGTATTAGTACTAGGTACCACCTTTCACATTGAGAGGTTCACCCCCATTCCATCAGAAATTGGTTTTTACTTGAATAAGATAAGTTAAGATATTACATATTCAATATCACACCACTGGAGTCTACTTTGACGCTGAGATCTACCACACATAGGTGGTATTAAGTGTTGGCCACAATTATCATTCACAATAGTAGTTTGTTGGACATATTATACACAGTCAGTACCCAAGTGTGTTTTTAAGTGTTATTCCTATTTTAATTTAACCCAATAAAAGTTACATTTTAATAATTCTATCTATTTTGTTTTCCCCCCTTTTTCATTTATTCCTTAGGGAATAATTAGTGATACTGATTCAGATTCTATTCACCTTTAGACCTAGGAGTGCTAGAAGTGTATACTTTTTCTTTCTTGTTGTATTTAAGTCATTATACACAGCACCCGCACCCTGCCAACCAAGTGGCGTAATAGTAGGGAAATAGGTCTCTTCATTCTAGTAGTGCCATTGGTTTCTTTCAACTGTTATTAACACTCACAGCTCTCCTTGTAGCTCCACTCACAGGTTCATGTTGGTCTCACGCTTCCCTCTCACCGGTGGCACAACGCATCCCGGACCGAGCCCCAAAAATGTTTCTAGTCTCATACATGGGAAAATGAGAGGCAGTAACTGTAAAATATTAAGAAACAAAAGCAGTTATTATTCTGGCACTTTCTTTTCTTTATTTCCAATTCTGATCAGAATGTCACTTCCCCCCTCATTACAGCATCATGCGCCATCTACAGGCTGCTTACAGAACACCTTTTACAGGACTCATAGAAACTTCAAACAGAAAAAAATTGTGTGGTGTTTATTTTTCTGATAATTTCCACAATCTAATTTCCAGTCCATCACACTATATACAGTAATACATTTACAAAAATAAGTGCATACCAGTTAGCAACATCAACTAGGGTGCTGGGGAAGACAACAGCTGGACAGAAAAAGGAATATGATGAACTGAAAGAAAGCAGAAAGTGTTGACATTAATGTGAGCTCATATCAGACCTGGAAAAATTGTTTTATAACTATCATCTCTCATCTATTTTACTCCATTCCCTCCTTTCTTCAATCTCTCTTTTTAAGCCCTCCCTTCCCTCTCAGGCCATATCTTCTTTTTACACTCTCTCACCTCTTTATTTTTTCACAACTCTTTCTTAATGCTATCTATTTCTCCACTTTCAATTTTCCTCTCCAATCTCTCTCTGCCCCTGTTTACCCTCTCAGAAATAACAGCTTAAGCACTAATGGGGTCCCTATAGTCCTAGAGGAATAACATGTCCTTGTCCTTTAGTGGATATATTATATCTCTTTAGATAATATTTGTAGACATTCACTCACTAAATTTTACTCCACTGTTGCATTTCCACTCGCCAATGGCGAGTGCAAATTTTGAGATATATATATATATTTATACGAATATTTCTTATCAGATAGTGTTTATATGAGTGTAACTGTATTTTTGAATGTATTTTTTTTTAACACACTACCCTTTATGCAAGGGTTTCAGTCACGCTAACCAGACGAGCGTAAAATGTGATTGCACTCTCGTGATCATGTTTACTTTTAATACACTCGCTATTTCTGATGCATGCAAAAAGCTGATATCACTCTTGTGCAACAATTAGGGGAGCCACTTCTAATCTAGCCCTATAATGATAAGGCTTTCTGTCAAAACTGAGCCCTCCAACTCTTTGGTGAGTTAATTAATTTTGATAATGAGTTGCACACCAAAATTCTAACTGGCTAGTTTGATTTCCTACATTGTAGACAGAGCTGAGATTAATTTTGGTGTTGCTGGATATTCTGTGGTAGGAGATGCGACTTAATAAGCAGTCTGAGGGTGCGCCCTGGTAGTTATGGAGCTTGGGGCTTTTGAAGCTGAGACTTATAAAGGAAAGGCAAAGTGGGAAAGCTGATAGAGCTCCCAGACTGTGACCATCACACAAAATGTAGGATGGCTGGAAGCTCTTGTACTGACTAGGTTGTCATACTTGTTGCTATTAATTACAGCAAGCATATGAATAACAGCACGTCAGGAATAGTCCCATATAATAATAGCTCAAAATGCAATAGGGAAGAACTGCAATGTAAAGACCTGTATGTTTTAGTATGAATCACCTGGATTACAAGTTTTGCGCTAAACAGGGTGTGAAACTAACATAAAAAAACTTAAGTTATTACACTCTCCATAGCGCTGCCATTACGAGTTACTGAAAAGCCTCCTTATGCTGTGCGTTATGGTGCGTTAAGCTCCATACCGCACAAAAGCCAAGGGCTGAGTTTACGTGCTAGTGCACGCTTTCCCCCATAGACATCAATGGGGAGAAAGTGTTAGAAAAAAAACTAACATCTGTTCAAATCAGCCAATAGGATTTCAGTAGCTCTCATCCTATTGGCTGATTTGAATTTGAAGAATCAAATCAGCCAATAGGAATGCAAGGTACGTCATTTTGTAATGGCTACCTTGCATTCAACTTCAGTGTACGGTGGTGACCGTATGAAGAGGACGCTCCGCGCAGGATGTCTTCCCCATCCAGGATAGCTCCGCACCACCGGAATGAAGATAGAAGATGTCCCCGAGATGGATGAAGGTGTCGCCGCCTGGATGAAGACTTCTCACCGTCTGGATGAGGATGGATGTCCAGACTTTAGGAACCGTGAGTAGATATTATGGGGTTAGTGTTAGGTTTTTTTTTCTTCAGTTTTTTTTTGTTTGTTTTTTTAGATTAGGGCTTTGGGCACTTGTAAGAGAGCTGAATGCCCTTTTAAGGGCAGTAAAAGAGCTGAATGCCCTTTTAAGGGCAATGCCCATACAATTCCCCTTTAGGGGCAATGGGTAGCATAGTATTTTTTAGAGTTAGGTTTTTTATTTTGGGGGGTTGGTTGAGTGGGGGGTTTACTTTTAATGGGGGGACTTAGTTATTTTTAAAGATAAAAGAGCTGTTTAACTTAGGACAATGCCCTACAAAAGGCCCTTTTAAGGGCTATTGATAGCTTATTGTAGGTTAGGGGGTGTTTTTATTTTGGGGGCTATTAGATTAAGTGTAATTCTTTTTATTTTTGATAATTTCGTTTATTATTTTTTGTAATCTTAGAGTTTTTTATTTTTTGTAATTTAGTGTTTATTATTTTTTTAATTTTAGATTTTTAAAATATTTTTGTAGTGTTAGGTTTTTAAAATTTGTAATTTAGGTTTTTAATTGGTAGGTTTTTTTATTTTATTAGAATAGTTATGTTATGTTAATTTAAAGTTGGGGGGTGTTAGGTTTAGGGTTTAATAGTTTAATTTAGTGTTTTGCAATGTGGGGGGGCCAGCGGTATAGGGGTTAATAGCTTTAGTAGTTACGATGTGGGGGGCTGGAGGTTTAGGGGTTAATACTTTATTATAGTGTTGACAAAGTGGGGGGCCGGTGGTTTAGGGGTTAATATGTTTATTTAGGTGTCAGCGATGTCGGGGAGTGGCTGTTGAGGGGTTAATAGGTTTATATAGTGTTGGTAATGTCTGGGGTGGTGGATTAGGGGTTAATAGGTTTATTTAATAGTCGCGATGTGGGTGGCCGGAAGATTAGGGGTTAATAAGTTTAATATAGTGTTTGCAATGCGGGAGGGTGGTTGTTTAGGGGTTAATAGGTAGTTTATGGGTGTTAGTGTCGTGGCCGGACTGATAGCCGACGGACATTTGGCCGACAGCTAATAGTGCGACAGACAAGTGGCTGTCAGATAACAGTCCGGCCACGAGATAGATTCGATAGATAGATTCGATAGATAAATAGATTCGATAGATAGATAAATTCGATAGATAGATAGATTCTATAGATAGATAGATAGATAGATAGATAAATAGATAGATTTGATAGATAGATAGATAGACAGAAATTAGAACAGAGCACTCTGGAGCGTATCTGCCCTTGGCCGAACATGCTTCTGCATTCGGAATACTGTCGGCCAAAAGTCCGTCGGCATTTTTTTAGAGCACCGTTAGTGTACTTTGTAACATTTTTGTTTCGCAAAATCCATAACTACTGGTCTTAGATGGTGGTATGGATCGTGTCGATATAGGCTGTAACGCAAGCATTTTAGCCGGACCGCACAGCCTGTAATACGGCGCTATAGAAATTTTAGTGCAGAATGGACGTTGCATTACAGGCTAAAATGTTTGCAGTATAGCTATACCGCCGCGACTCGTAATATGCGTTCCTGGCCATTCCAGCGTAATGGGCAATTTTTCAGCGTTAATAGCTGTACCGCAAAATTCGTAATCTAGCAGAACATTAATAAATGTGGCCTATTAAATAATTTTGTATAAATCGTGTAAGATATAACAAATAGCAGCTATTGAGTGCCTATGGTTTGTTTCTTTCTTACTTCAGGATGGATTCAATTTGATAGAACAGAAGATCTGCAGACAGAATTGTTGATCTTGGATTCACACATTAGAGACTCAGGTAGGTATAATATAATATAATTACTGAGCATTTTCTTTATTGCTGATAACCTCAGTCCTAAGTAATATATGCTGCTTCCTTTAGATCTGCAGTCATAGATGGCATGGGTATGTTATCTAGAGCTCGGTACAATACAGGGAGTGCAGAATTATTAGGCAAGTTGTATTTTTGAGGATTAATTTTATTATTGAACAACAACCATGTTCTCAATGAACCCAAAAAACTCATTAATATCAAAGCTGAATAGTTTTGGAAGTAGTTTTTAGTTTGTTTTTAGTTATAGCTATTTTAGGGGGATATCTGTGTGTGCAGGTGACTATTACTGTGCATAATTATTAGGCAACTTAACAAAAAACAAATATATACCCATTTCAATTATTTATTTTTACCAGTGAAACCAATATAACATCTCAACATTCACAAATATACATTTCTGACATTCAAAAACAAAACAAAAACAAATCAGTGACCAATATAGCCACCTTTCTTTGCAAGGACACTCAAAAGCCTGCCATCCATGGATTCTGTCAGTGTTTTGATCTGTTCACCATCAACATTGCGTGCAGCAGCAACCGCAGCCTCCCAGACACTGTTCAGAGAGGTGTACTGTTTTCCCTCCTTGTAAATCTCACATTTGATGATGGACCACAGGTTCTCAATGGGGTTCAGATCAGGTGAACAAGGAGGCCATGTCATTAGATTTTCTTCTTTTATACCCTTTCTTGCCAGCCACGCTGTGGAGTACTTGGACTCGTGTGATGGAGCATTGTCCTGCATGAAAATCATGTTTTTCTTGAAGGATGCAGACTTCTTCCTGTACCACTGCTTGAAGAAGGTGTCTTCCAGAAACTGGCAGTAGGACTGGGAGTTGAGCTTGACTCCATCCTCAACCCGAAAAGGCCCCACAAGCTCATCTTTGATGATACCAGCCCAAACCAGTACTCCACCTCCACCTTGCTGGCGTCTGAGTCGGACTGGAGCTCTCTGCCCTTTACCAATCCAGCCACGGGCCCATCCATCTGGCCCATCAAGACTCACTCTCATTTCATCAGTCCATAAAACCTTAGAAAGATCAGTCTTGAGATATTTCTTGGCCTAGTCTTGACGTTTCAGCTTGTGTCTCTTGTTCAGTGGTGGTCGTCTTTCAGCCTTTCTTACCTTGGCCATGTCTCTGAGTATTGCACACCTTGTGCTTTTGGGCACTCCAGTGATGTTGCAGCTCTGAAATATGGCCAAACTGGTGGCAAGTGGCATCTTGGCAGCTGCACGCTTGACTTTTCTCAGTTCATGGGCAGTTATTTTGCGCCTTGGTTTTTCCACACGCTTCTTGCGACCCTGTTGACTATTTTGAATGAAACGCTTGATTGTTCGATGATCACGCTTCAGAAGCTTTGCAATTTTAAGAGTGCTGCATCCCTCTGCAAGATATCTCACTATTTTTTACTTTTCTGAGCCTGTCAAGTCCTTCTTTTGACCCATTTTGCCAAAGGAAAGGAAGTTGCCTAATAATTATGCACACCTGATATAGGGTGTTGATGTCATTAGACCACACCCCTTCTCATTACAGAGATGCACATCACCTAATATGCTTAATTGGTAGTAGGCTTTCGAGCCTATACAGCTTGGAGTAAGACAACATGCATAAAGAGGATGATGTGGTCAAAATACTAATTTGCCTAATAATTCTGCACTCCCTGTACTGTTCAGGTAAATGTGGGTTTGCAAAATATACCATAAAAAAGGGGTGCAAAAGTTTATTACTACATTTGTTTTTGTTTCATCTAAAAGGGAATTTTAAAGGGCATTATGTTTTGTTTTTTAAGAACAAAGGGAATAACCCAATAGGGGGCGCTACTAAGAACGGTGTAGAATATATATGTAGGCCCACGTGACCATATATGGATGTTTCAGACAAACAATCAACAAAGTACTAATATAACATAGATACAATGTAAGTGTGTGTATTCACAATATTATACCCAATCCTAGATCAGGATGATAGACAAATATACAAAGTCCAGGATAACCCAATCTGGTATAGGTATCTGTCTTCTATTGGACTGGAGGCAGCACTCGATCTTCACCCTCCAAAGGTTATAAATCTAAAATCAAACACAGGAAAGAGGCGCCGTATGTGTGAATCTGAAGAAGCCAACGACAAATATAAGACATGTGCAGGGTACTCACAATGTGAAAAGGCACTCCAATGTGCCTATAGGGGCAGGCTGGTATTCACAGCAAACCAGCTGGCTGAACCGGCTAACCAGGATACCCAAGGTAGAGGACTCTATGTCTTGATGGACTGTGTATACTGGATCCAGCAATGTGGGAACAGGAGAAGGTGTCCCACATCAGACCGGTCCTATACTAACCAGTTTCCACACTGCAGCAAGTCATGTCTACACAGTGTAGGACACTGCAGGACACTGTGTAGACATGACTTGCTGCAGTGTGGAAACTGGTTAGTATAGGACCGGTCTGATGTGGGACACCTTCTCCTGTTCCCACATTGCTGGATCCAGTATACACAGTCCATCAAGACATAGAGTCCTCTACCTTGGGTATCCTGGTTAGCCGGTTCAGCCAGCTGGTTTGCTGTGAATACCAGCCTGCCCCTATAGGCACATTGGAGTGCCTTTTCACATTGTGAGTACCCTGCACATGTCTTATATTTGTCGTTGGCTTCTTCAGATTCACACATACGGCGCCTCTTTCCTGTGTTTGATTTTATGTTTTGTTTTTTCAAACAAATGTTCCTTTATTTAAAATAACATTTGTTTATAAATATAATGCTTGTGAGGTTTTCCACTGCCCACCAATAAATCAACCAGTAAGCAAACCGGCCTTAAAGTAAATGTAAATTTTGATGCTAAAGTGCCCGGTTTTTAAAAATTTAATTCAATTAAAAACAGGGGCACTTTAATTCATCAAAATTTACATTTCACTCGTGAAAAAATACTTACCTTTTAATCTTGACAGCAGCTCCAGCTTCCTCCGGTTGTCACAAGCCATTTCTGATGTCAAAAATGATGGATAGGTCATCCTCCAATCACGGCTTCCCTCGGGGGAATCAGTGTCTGATTCAAAGCCGTAATTGGAGGAAGCTGGAATCCTCATTTTAGACCCAGGAAGAGGCTTTGCAACGGGTAGAGGAAGCTGGATCAGCTGTCAAGATTAAATGTTAAGTATTTTTTCACAACCCGAGTGAAATGTAAATTTTGATTAATTAAAGTGCCCCTGTTTTTAATCGAATTTTTAAAATCTCTTTTTTAACTTAAAATGTAAACAATATTTTAGCTATGTTTTAAATATTGCTCTTCCATATACATGATAATTTAATTTTCTGTCCCTTTAGAACTTAAGATTAAATTGCCGGCCTTGACCACAATCTCTCAGCAGTAGATTTTTCAGCTCTTTTTCAGGCCGAAAAGGTTACTTTTTGATTTGGCGCGATCACAATAGCATGTTTTTGGCTGATTCTCACACTCGCAAAAGAGTTTTCAGATCCTTGATAAAAGTCCTATTTTCCCTTTGGAGCTGAAGAGTTCTTGTCAAAATACTTGTCAAAAATGAAAAGTGACTATATTAGTGATAGAAAAACAGCACACAGTCTGCACATCCTGACAACCTAAATATGTTTTCAGATAGTTTAGCAGTGGTGTGGATGGAAACGGATACAATAGTTAAATATAAAAGTCATGATTAAATGATCTTTTTATTTTCAAAACAGCTTTATTAAACAGAATAAAAATCCAATTACAAATTGGAAGTAGTAATAACAAAAAAAGGAAAAAGAACTGTTACATCACAGATTCCAAATGTAAGCTATGACAAGATGCTGTTGTATTTTACAAATATATGCAGCACAGAAAAGACAAAAAGAAAAGGAACAAAGAAGAAAGAACAAAAAAAAAAACAAAAAAAAGAAAACATAAAAAACAAAAAGTCTATATAGGTTAATCAGTCTTAAAGAATTCCTCACCACTCTTTTATGTAAGCATCCGTGAGAAGGGAAGTAACAAGGAGATTTAAGTCGCTTAGTTGTAGGTGAAAACACTGCTAATAGGGCGCCATAAGATATCACTAGGTCTGGGATGTGCTGTTTGGTCGTGTCAGTATGTAAGTCTCCCAAGCAACCTTCATTTGGGTATAAATATCTATTCTGTTATTTTTCATGAAGGCATACTCTTCTAAGTCTAAATAGTGGTGCAACTGATGCTGCCATTGAACTAACGTAGGGACTTCCCTGTTCTTCCACCCCCTTGCCACTAGGATTTTAAAACTATTGCTTGCTACATATAGTAGCTTCTGTTTGTAACCACAGATTTTGCCACGGGTGATATTAAATAGCCAAATTATTGGGTCCGCTGGTACCTCTACCTCTAACATGAGTGAGGTCTCTCTTGCTATGTTTTCCCACATGTGTTGCAGTGGTGGACATGTCCACCATATATGAGCCATGTTTCCTGGTGTACCCCCACACCTCCAACATTTCTCATTACTGGAAGGGAATATTTTATGAATTCGTGAGGGCGTGAGGTACCACCTCTGTATGATCTTCAAGTTTAATTCTACTATCCTGCTGGATGTGGAGGTCTTCGTTATTGAAGCGAACATACGTGTTCTATCTATGTGTGAAAATTCAATGTTAAGTTCCCTTTCCCAGCTGTCCAGGTATTGTGGAGTGGTCGATGTCAGTTGTAATATAGAATATGTATGTGAAAGAGTCCTCCTTGTCGGAGAGGATGATTTGCATAGATTTTCAAATGGGGTTGGGGGCCGTAATAGGTTCCTTCTGTCTTTGTGTTTAAAGATGTAGGAGTGGCACTGTCTTAATAAAAACCAGTTTTGGAAGATAATAAGTCCGTCGTCTGTCAGTTCTCTGGTGGACTTTAGATTCTGCTCGCACCCTAGGTGAAACATCATTACAGCTCTTCGATTATTTATGAGTTGGGGATCCCTTAGTATACTAGCTCCTGGAGTAAAATCTACATTGTCAGTGAGAGGAGTCAGAGGCGAAAACCTCGAGGAGACATGTGGGTATTCTATGATAATTCTATCCCAAATCTTAAACGTTTCCAAAATTATGGCGTTCTGAGTTATGCCGGGTGAAAGCAATGCTCGCCTCTGCCAACAGAGAGTTCCCAAGTGTTGCTGTCCTGAGATAACATGTTCTAAGCTAACCCAAGCTTTGGCGTCAAAATTCGTAAACCAATCTATGATTCTTTGCATAAATATTGCCTGTCTGTATTTTTTGAGATTGGGTACCCCCAATCCCCCATTTTTAATATGTAAGTGCATAAGCTTTTTGTTAATTCTGGCCTTACGTTTATCCCAAATGTAATCATAAATAGTGTTTTGTAGGTTCACTAGGTAGTTGGGAGGGAGTGGAATGGGTAGGGTCTGAAATAAGTACAATAATCGTGGTAAGATGTTCATTTTTATCGTGTTTATTCTTCCTAGCCATGAGATGTTATGAGACCTCCACGAGGACATATCATTGATGATAGATCTCTGTATTGTTTTATAATTGAGAGAGAACATTTCCGGTATGGATGGGGCTAGCATGATTCCAAGGTATTTCAAACCTGACTTTTGTAATTTGAAAGGGCAAATCTCCTGTATACGTGTTGTGAGGTGGGCATTACTCTGTAAGATTAACATTTCAGATTTGTTCTTATTGATTACGAAATTGGATACTAGATGGAAGTGATCTAGTTCCCTAAGTAACTGTTGGATCGAATCAAGAGGGTTAGTCAGAAAAAAAAGAATATCGTCAGCATAAAGCAGGGTCTTATGCTCCGTATCTCCTATTTGAATGCCTGAAATGTCTGGGTTGTGTCGAACCTTTGATGCCAGAGTTTCTACCACACAGACGAACAGCAGGGGCGACAGAGGGCACCCCTGCCTGGTTCCATTAGAGATATGAAAGGGCTCCGATAGGATCCCATTCACTCTCACCCTTGCCAACGGGGCTGCATAAAGAGCGAAGATCTTGGATATAAAGGACTTATCTATACCAAATTTTTGTAGTGTGAGACGTAAAAAGGTCCAACCGACGCGGTCAAAAGCCTTTTCCGCGTCGGTTGAGACCACCACTGCTGGCGTCTTATGGGATTGTAGGTAGCTAATTAGATGAAAAGCCCTCACAGTGTTATCCTTTGCTTCACGTGAATGAATGAAACCCACTTGATCGTTAGAAATTATGTGTGGCAGAATTAACTTAAGTCTGTTTGCGAGGACCTTTGCGTAGATTTTTACATCCACGTTAAGCAATGATATAGGTCTAAAGTTTTCAGCCCTATCTGGGTTTTTACCCTGTTTTGGTAGAACAGTAATATGGGCCTCTAGCCCCATCGGGGCAAAGGGAGATTCCTCTGAAATGTTGTTAAAGAGTGAAAGCAGATGGGGTATTAGAATGTCCTTAAATCTTTTAAAATATTGTGCAGTGAACCCATCCGGGCCTGGAGCTTTGTGTGCTGGTAGCTGTGTTATTATATTTTTAACTTCCTCATGGGTGATCTGTGCCATGAGGGATTGATTTTGTTCTTGGGTTAACTGCGGGAGAGGAATATCTTACAAGTATTCATGTATGTCTTTATCTCTATCCAGATGTGTAGCCTCTGTATTATGAAGGTTGTAAAGTTGTTCGTAATATAGCCGGAAGGTTTCTGCTATCTGATTTGAGGTGTGTAACCTTCTATTCTGTTTGTCGTGAATTGATAAAATATAATTTCTATTTATCCTCCTCTTTAGTTTTCTAGCTAGGATCGGGCCACTCTTGTTATCCCCCTCATAATATTTTTGACTGAGCTTGAATGCCCGAAGCTTGCATTCCTTGCCCATCAAGGTGTTTACTTGTGTTCTACACTCAGCAATTTTCAAATTGATATCGGCCTGATTGGGATGGGTAACCCGTAGGCCCTCAAGGTGAGCCAATGTGTGAAGTGTATCGTTTAACAATCTATTGGCTTGCTTGGTGTGATGGGTATGGATACTAATTAACTCCCCCCTGATGACCGCCTTGTGGGCATCCCAGAGTGTTCTACCATCCACTGCTGGGCGTGTTGCTTCATTAATGGAGAAATATTCCGTGATGACCTTTTCTATGCGTAGGAGGTTTATAGGATCATCCAGGATACTATCCTCCAATCTCCAGACATGTTGATGTCTGGGGACGTGAGGCCAGCTAAATTCGCATCGGACCATAGAATGGTCAGACCAGGAATTAGGGAGGATCCTTAGGCGTGTAACTCTAGCCAAACTAGTAACATCTACCATAAAATAGTCTATACGGGAGTGTCTGTTGTGAGGGTTAGAATAGAATGTGTACTCCTTGCTATCGGGGTACAGAATTCTCCACGAATCATGCAAAGTTAGATCTTTTAAATGTGACTTGACGGAGTTAATTACTTTGTGCGGTACCGAGGAGGTTTGATTAGAATTGTCTAATACCGGGTTCATTGTTAGATTAAAATCCCCTCCCATTACTACTGCTCCCTTTGAGACCTCCAGCACCAGATTAGTGAGATGTTTGAAGAAGATATCTTGCTTTGTGTTTGGGGAATATATATTTATAAGTGTAACTATCGAGTTATATAATTTCCCTATCAGTATCAAAAATCTCCCGTTTTTATCTGTGTGTTTCGTCATTAAAGTAAATGGGATCTTCTTACTGATAAGTATGCCAACCCCATTAGTCTTGGAGGTGTTGGAGGCGTAATAAGATGGGCCGAATTTACAAGAGAACGTCTTAGGCTCCCTACCCCTAATGAAGTGAGTTTCTTGTACAAAAACCACATCCCCCTTTTTCTGTTTAAAGTCCCTAACAGCTATGTTTCGTTTATATTGATTATTAAGTCCCTTCGTGTTGGCAGTGATGAAATTCAAGTTACTTGTCTTGTGTGCCATAGTGATCTTGGAATGTAGCTAGTGAAAGCCTGGTGTGGAAAAACCTATTACCTGTAAGTCGGTACTGACAAAACCCCCCATCGTCCTGTCTTAGATGAAGAGTCGTCTGTGTGTGGAGTTGATAAGCTTGGGGAATAAACATCGACAGGTCCCATAAAGTAGTTTGGATGCATTCACATACTGATATTAACCTATAACTGTTAAATAAAGAAAACATAGAACGGTGAGTACCAAGAAAATAAAAACAAAAAAACAGTACATAACATAGAGCCCCTTGGCTAACTCCGCCAAATAAGGTATACATTGTATTGAGGGGTTTGCTCGATGCCTAATCCTTTGCTATAGATAAAACTGATTGATTTCGGCAAAACAGAGAGAGAAGAAGAAAAAGAAGAAACAGTTTCAACATATCAATAAACAGTTATTATTACTCAAGCTAAAACAGTTTAACCATCACTTATCCTAAACTGGACAAACCAATATAACTACTACCTTCACCACCTTTTCGGCTCTCCTAGGGAGAGACCACCTTATCTAATCATCATTATGGAGAATGTAACCTGGTAGACTTGTCTCCAAGTATGAAACTGAGACATTGTCCATAGGAGGCAATTTTCATTTGGCCCCTGAACCCCTGTATGGGTCCCAAGCCTCAAGAAGTATCGTCACTGTTACTAGACTGTCTCTCCATAAGTTATGTGAGTAATGAAGGGAGATCAAGTAATATCTTTGTCACCACCTGCGTCCCGGGAGGCAGCTTCCTTATGCTTCTTTCTTTTAGGAGACACTTTCATCCAGTTCTGAGAGGAACTCCTGGCATGCTGTAGTTGTTTTGAGGACTCCGGGCCCGTTACTCTGACATCTGAGGGGTGAGGACGTTGGAAGGATAGATTGAGTAAGTCAGATAATGCTGGTAAGTCCTGATCATTCCGGTAAGTTACCGTCTGACCCTCATGTGTCACAATCAGGCCAAACGGAAATCCCCACCTATACCTGATGCGCCTGTCTTGTAAAACCTTAGTGATGAACCGGACTTCCTTCCTCTTTTGAATTGTAGATGGACTTAGGTCCAAAAAGATCTGTAAGGTATGGTCTTGATATTGGATATTAGTTGTCATACGTGCTGCCTGCCATATTCGTTCTTTATCAGCATATCGTAAGAATCTTAATATTATGTCCCTAGGGGGCGCATTCGGTGGAGGGAGGGGTCTCAGGGCCCTGTGGGCTCTATCCAATTCCATGTCTGGGGATAGCTGATCTTTCAGTAGAAATTTAAATAGGCCCTGTAGATAATTTGCAACATCCGGTTGTAGAACTGCCTCAGGGACCCCTCTGATTCTCAAATTATTGCGACGCCCCCTATTGTCCAATTCCTCAACCTTATCCTGCAAAGTCTCTATCTGTGTATACTGAACGTTTGTTTGTGTAGTGATGTTATCTATTAATGAGCTCATTGTATCTTGTGATTCTTCTACACATTCCACCCTCTGTCCAATACAAGTGATGTCTCTCTTCATATTTGCTAGGTCTGATGTGATAATATCTTTGAGGGCATCAAAATCTGCCTTGGTCGGCAGGTTAGCAATGTCCGCTTTTATCTGGGATGCATAATCCATAGGGACATCACCTATGTGAGTGGGTAAAGTGGCAGAGTTGCTAGTTTGTGATGACAGACTGTCCGTGTCTGTGGAAGAAATAGCAGGGCTCTGGAAGAAACTGCTAACCGATGTAGGTAATGAGGCCTGAGATTTAGCGGCCCTCTCTCCCTTCTGTTTAGCTTTGGTAGTCATTATAAGACTAGATAGGCAGTCGCTTTATTTAGGATATATATAAAGGTTATTTCTGTATTGCCCGTTGCATTAAAATTTTAGAATCCCATGGGAAGATCAGTGGGTATAGGGAGAATAAGGCAACAGATGTCTATCAGATGTCTTTCAATATTGCGTAGTTAAGTGTATTCGGGCCTAGTGACCTTATATTATATTGTTGAAATTACAGGCAGTGTCCCCGTGTTCCACCTCCGTGAAGATATAACATGCCCCAGCAACCGGCTATCTATGTGTTACACAGCCATACCTCTTAATTCTGTGGTGCAATTTGCTGTCATCTCTTGGGCCATGCGGGAAGCAATGGCGTCAGGGGTTGCCAGGAGTAAAGGTGTTGTGCAATCACCGCAGTTTGTAAAAGGTGACTCCCCGAAGGGTCCGGCTCGATATTGCATCCGCTAGCTCTTGTCGGTCTGTGTAGGATCCGACGATCAAGGTGGGCTGATTATGTGCCAACGCGGTGATATAACAAGCGTGCGGGCCTCCGCCCCAGCAATGGAGCCGTCTGAGTGCGATACCCGTAGTCTGTGTCCGGTAACTCACCCCATGTAAAACCGGGTGTCAGCAGGAGTCGGTGAGCCAGTAATTAGGCGATTAGTCTCAGTTTTGCCCTAACATCGGGCCAAGGAGTGGTATCTGAGCTCGGAGCTTCAGTGACCAGCAGCCATTTCCTTGCCTGGTCCGGCTCCGCCCCCATGATTAAATGATCTTTTACACACAAAAAGCTATTTTCTGGATTTTTTTCGGTTGGAAATTCCTTGGTGGCACTGAGGTTTCAACAAACAAAACAATATAGCTTGTGACTACTTACAAAACTTGGCTACCAATTTGGTTGGAAAGCAAAAAAAACATTTTGGGCACAAATTGCTGATAGATTGCAGTTGAGGCCTTCATTATAAAGGTACCAGACCTATTGCCTACAACCTTCCCACTGGTCATAACCCTAATTGATACTTATGAATGTTATCGCCTTAATATATAATGTGGGTTATAAAAATAAAAAGAATGAATAGCTTTACTATTATATTTTTATAAGTAGTAGTAGTATTATAATTATTTTTATTGTATTATTATTATTATTATTTTCTTTTAACCTTGCTACACCTTTCCAGATAGGAAATCAGAAGATAAGGAATTGTACCCAATGAGTGGAAAGCAACATATGGTTTTCTTTCTTGTTGATGCCTCTAAAAATGTGGGAGCTGAAAATTTTGACAGGAGCCTAAAATTTGTCATAAAAGTTGTGCAGAAGGTAACATGAAGCAATCTGCTATATGGGGATGGGAGGAACAAATAGGTAAAGTAGTTTGGATAAGATATTAAGGGAAAGATCATATTTGATATTTATTGTGACTCCTTTGATATATGTTAGCTGATTGCCAGTGGGCATTCCTGCCATTAATATATATAGGGCAATTAGTGCTCAGAAAATTAACCAGAGATTAGATTTCTGGTTAATTTTCTAAAAATGTCCTCAAAATAGAGGGCATTATAGTTTTTATTTAAAAAAAATAGCATTTTTTTAAAAAAAAAAAACAACTGCACTAGGCAGTTTTGGGGCTTTAAAGTTGGCGGCTGTGGGGTGTTACAAGAAAAAACAGCCATGAAAAGTGCCTTTACATTGTGGTCTATGCTTATATACATATATATATTTATTTGTTAATATGTGTATATATACACATATAAATAGTAATAGAAAGAAAACTCTGGATTTTGACAGTCCGTAAATGCAGATTATAAGCAGGCTTTAAGTCCCGTTAAAGGTGTCTAGTGCAATATTGATAAAGTAACAGTGCAGCAATAATTCACTCGTCCAGGGTCAATCGAGTGTCAGGAATAAATACCTCAAGGGAACATAGGTGAATGCAAAAACCCACTGGCCTTGTAGCCTTTCTTACCGGACTTGTAGGGCGGGCATGGGTATATCAGATTACCTCTCTATGTGCTCTCGCTTCTTCACCGGTTCGGCTTGGCGTCCTCGTGGATCGGAGCTTGTTGCACAGCAGGTCACTCGGTGACGTCATCTGATCCTCTCCTCCAATGGCACTAAAACACCTGCTCACACCTTCCCAAGTTAAGAATGTGGCGAATGGACTGGCAAAAGAATCCATTCAAAGAAAGAAAGCATCCGCCACATTTGAAAATAAAATCCAAACTTTATTCATTGATACATCCTGGTTAAAAACCATATTCGACAAGGAACTGGCAGCAACAAAATTGAAAGAAGCAAATGGTGTGGCACTAATGACTTTCTTTCTTTGAATATATACACATATAAACACATAAATATATATGTATATAAGCATATACATATATATTTATATTTGCTGCAATCGCTGTGCTACTTACCCCCTTTGCTCTGCTTAGGATCTGATGCCGTCTCTGACAGCATCAGAAAGAGGCTCCCATTGGTGCCTATGGAAGCGCGTTCTTGTGAGCGCAATGCATTGCTCTTAACCTGTAATACCAGAGCACATTAGCGTGCGCTGGTATTACAAAGTGGAGCGCTAACATCGCTTTCACAAAAGCGATATTTAGCACTCCACTTGTAATCTAGCCCATAGTTGTGTTAAAGATGGCCCAATACATGATACGTCACACAACAAAACAGAACCACTAGTAATGCAGATAAACAATAAATACTAACTGAAGGACTTTGGAAACACTTTTGCCAAAGTTGATCCAAAAGTGTGTAAATGATAAATATTTGCATGTCTGTTTTGTTATGTTAACTTAGTCACTGTGGTATTTCTGCCAGGAATCACAGAGACCAGAATAAAGGGGTTGTCGGTTCAGATGTTTTGGGGGCATTCTCGTGTTCTGTGTGTCCTTATTTCTATACTAGAAACATGGAGTCAGAAGTGGATAAAAAGCACAAAAAAAACGTATTTGGAGCACTTCAGCTTCAGGATTTAGTGACTGCATGGATTTCATTCCTGCATGCACCTAAGGAGATACAGATAAGTAGAGATTATTCTCTAGCTACAAACTTGAGTGAGAAGCCAGCAGTTTACAGATAGCAACACTTAGAAGATTTTTAGGAAGTAAATGTAGGCATGTTTACAAGTATAATCTTAATCTTGCATTGGAGCAGCAGCAAAATGTCACAGTCATCTTAGAAGCTCACTTTAAACCTGTAAAAAAATTTGATATATGAAAGGTACGTTTGGATGCTGCAAACAATCAATTGATAGCTTTGTTACATGCTTAAGAGACAAAACAAGCACTGGTGAATGTGGCACTCTGTGGGATGAACTAATAACTGTTATTGGCATAGCAAATGAGAGAACACAGCAACATCTCTTAAGAGATTGGGACCAAACTGACTGCAGTCTGCAGTTATTAAAACATGCCGTACAGCAGAATTCACTGAAGTATGAAAGCCATGGTGCAGGACAGTCAGCAGATTGACAGTGTCAATAGTGCAATGCAACTACAAAACACCACATCCAGCCGTGTGAGAAAACTGCAATAACAGCACCGCAGCTTAGTAAACTTGCAACTGAATCTGCAGTGTGTAAGTAATGTGGTGACTTATACCAGCAAATAAAAGAGCAATGCCCAGTTTATGGGAAGACATGCAAGTATTTTGGTGCTTGTCAAGAAAGAGATCATCATCAATAAGAAAACTACACATCTTGGAGTCAAATCCTCGGAAAACCTGACGGCTGCTTCCAAGCATGGCAAAACTGCAGATTGACAGAACCAATTGATGAACTAAAAATCTGCATAGATCATTTTTTTAACTAAGCACTTTGATAGGCCTTTTGCATTTGCATCAAGGGCACTGACCCCTACAGAGCAAAAGTATGCACAAATTGAAAAGGAATATATGAGTATTGCATTCACTTGCCAGCATTTCCCTATAACCTCTATGGCCGTAACATGATCACAGCAGAAACTGTCCTTAAGGTATTGATATCTATTTTCAAGAATCCCTTTTTTTTTTTTTTTTTTTTTTTTCAAAAGCTTTATTGAACATCAAAAGTAAAAGTTATACATCAAAGTCATTATATCAAAGTATAACAACAATTTACAATATAAAGCAGTATTCTTACACAAGACTGTACAAAATTATAAGAGATCGTTTTATCCGTAACTCACGTTGTATCTGAATTACCTCTGACTAAATTCCAGTTTCTCACCCTGGCCTCGGGCCTGTCACCTACCTCTTGCCTTCCCATTGTGTGGAGGGAGGGGGGGGAGGGGGTTAAGCTAAGTGTACGCGTATTAGCAGGGGGGTATAATGAGGGGAGGGGGAACAGACTATCCCGTTGCTGGGGTGCATAATATAAACTACTGTCGCTTACTCCAAAGCTGCAACATTACTTCATGAATTTCTACCGTGTCATTTTTAATATAGTGATATCTTTCCAGTTGGAGCAGTGTATCAGCTTGTCGTACCCATTCCTGTCGAGTGGGAATTCTATCTGTTTTCCAGTGTCGGGGGATTATTATTTTTGCGCTGCTCAGCAGCGTTAGCAACAGTTTTCTCTTCGCTACACATTTAATCTGGGGTATGCTTGCAAAG
Organism: Bombina bombina; assembly: GCF_027579735.1. NCBI lineage: Eukaryota > Metazoa > Chordata > Amphibia > Anura > Bombinatoridae > Bombina > Bombina bombina. The sequence goes on along the minus strand of NC_069501.1, from coordinate 672,517,936 downwards.
AGTAGAATTGCTTTGGGGTCTTTAGGGATTATTATCTCTAGTGTATTACTGGTCAGTGTGAATATGTCCGACCAGAACTGCTGTATTTTAGGGCAGTCCCACCATATGTGCTTGATAGTGCCTTCTGCCCCGCAGCCCCTCCAGCATCTGTCAGATGCATTCGGATATACTCTCTTTAACCTACTCGGGGTTAGGTACCACCTGGCAAGAAACTTAAAATTGGTTTCTTGTACCTGTGCGGAGATAGAGGCGGTTTAGTTGTTGTGGAATGATTTCTTCCATTCTTTTATAGTTATGTCCTCCCCCAGATCCCTTCCCCAGGCTTTTGTATATGTGGGTAGGTACTATTTGTCGAACTGTTGAAGTTTCCTATATAGGATGGATATTAAGTGTGAGCGTGTGTGCCCTGCATAGCAAATTTGCTCAAAGTCCGTTAATTTCCTTAGGAATGAATTCTTATTTTTGTGGGTAGTTACAAAATGGGATATCTGGGCATATGCTAGCCAATTCAAATGCGTCTCAGTTTCTTTTATGTCTTCCCAAGTTTTAAGTTTGTTATTCTGCATCAGGTTTGCGATTGTGTTCTGTGCTATCTGCAGACCCTGAGGTGTGTATTTCCTTGTTATTCCTAGTGCGAGAGATGGGTTACCCATGTATGGTGTCATGGGGGATATCTGGGAGGAAATGTGCGTTGAGGTGTGTATTATTTTGTCCCATGTTCTAAATAACTCTTTGTAAAGAGGGTATCTGTCCACAGTCAATGGTCGGTCTTTCCTCACTGTCCATGCGATGTGCCCTGGGTTATTAGTATGGAGGATTGCCCGGTCTATCTGAATCCAGTGTTTTGTGCTGTCATTTGTACACCATTCCACAAGTCTTTGTAATAGTAAGGCATGTCTGTATGTTCGCAAGTCCGGTACTCCAAGTTCTCCTTCCTCTTTTGACAGGTACATCGTTCGTTTATTAATCCTTGGTTTTATACCGCCCCATATATATGTTCAAGAATCCCTTTTTATATGCCTCCAAATGCCAAATCATTAAGATCAGAGATTCTGAAATGCATATACTCAAGTCCCATAGGCGGAAAAGCATGTTATAGGCAGGAAGGTAAGGTGATACCTTGTACTGGTTACATGTAGAATGAGATCAGAGACTTTGTCAGTCTATATTCAGCTTGCAATAAATATGTACAGGCACAGCTTAAATAACCTATGATGCTATATGTGTTGCCTACCCAACCATGGAAAATTGTAAGCATTCACCTATTTAATTATGCAGAACAAGTATTTCTACTAATTGTTGATCATTGTTCTGACTTTAGGGAAATTGGTCCGATACCTGACCTGTCTGCTGACACCTTAATAAAACATTGCAAAGTACTGTTTGCACATTATGGCGACCTGGATAGAATGTCAGACAGTGAACTTTAATTTGCATGTGAGCAATTCAGACTATTTATGTCTGATTTTGAGTTTGAGCATATTACCTCCACCACAAAGGCACTCTCAAGCTAATGGTAAAGCTGAATCTGTAGTTAAGCTAGTGATGAATGAATCTGTACAAGAAAGATAAGAATGATGGGATAGACCCATGGAAAGCAATCATACTGTAGAAGAACATACCAACTTAAGGCATGGAAAGTATTCCAACACAGCGCCTGATGGCAAGGAGACTAAAGACTTATTTGCCAGTAGCCATTAAAGGGACAGTCTACACCAGAATTTTTATTGTTTTAAAAGATAGATAATCCCTTTATTACCCATTCGCCAGTTTTGCATAACCAACACAGTTATATTAATATACTTTTAACCTCTGTAATTATCTTGTATCTAAGCCTCTGCAAACTGCCCCTTTATTTCAGTTATTTTGACAGACTTGCAGTTTAGCCAATCAGTGCCTGCTCCCAGATAACTTCACGTGCACGAGCACAGTGTTATCTATATGAAACACGTGAACTAACACCCTCTAGTGGTGAAAAACTGTTAAAATACATTCTGAAAAGAGGTGGCTTACATGGCCAAACAAAAGCTAAATATAAACATTATGAAGCAGACAGAAATAATTTTTGTGCTGAAGCTTAATTTTATTTTTTTATTTGGGGACATAAAAACGTTATAAATAGCTGTTGTAGATGGAAGTTGCCTCAATTCATTTTATGTATTTTAGTTTTCTTCTCACAATACGACTGTCATCTTTGGTGTAATTACATTTGGTTTAACTCTTACCATCAAAGTGAAGATTGAGGATAAATGGAGCGCTAAGGAGGTGATTGAGGTTCTGAAAACCGTCAGTTACAATGGTAAGTTGAAGAAAGCCATCGGTTAAATTACTGGAGGGTATTGCCAATTGCTAACAACATTATTTAGGTTTCTTCAATTATTTTAAAAATAAAATAAAATACAGGTAGTTAATGAATTGTTTGATTAAAAACAATGCTGTGATGAATCCATTAGGGTTTACAGCGTCTGGCATGCAACTGAGAATAGGCAGTCGATGGTAACGCACTATGGCCTCTAGTTATCAAGCCGTCCACCGCAAATACGCTGGAATTCCGCAGTGTATTTGTGGCAAGGCTGATTCGCTGTAGTTATCAAGCCCTACAGCCCAGCAAAAGTAGAATATAGTGACGTAACATACGATCTGCCGGACTCAGTCCGACACAGATCGATGGTTACGTCACTACAGATGTTCCGAACGCAAGTTAGGCACAATCTGACTACTTTTGGTAGTTATCAAATACCTACCAGGTACGCTCGCCACTATTCCGGGCCAGCGTACCTGGTTTTCAATCCGCCACCCTGGAGGTGGCGGATGCCTTAGGAATCAATGGGAGTCTGACAGCAGCGAGAGCTCATGTTTGCTGCTGCCCGATATCCAATTGATTTCTATGGGAACGTCTGCACCTAACACCCTAACATTTTCCCCCGAGTCTAAACACCCCTAATCTGCACCCGTTACACCGCCGCCACCTACTTTATACTTATTAACCCCTAAACCGCCGCTCCCGGACCCCGCCGCCACTATAATAAATATCTGAACCCCTAAACCGCTGCTCCCGGACCCCGCCACCACTATAATAAATATCTGAACCCCTAAACCACCTACATTATACATATTAACCCCTAATCTGCCGCCCCCTATACCGCCGCCACCTACATAAAGTTATTAACCCCTATCCTGCCGATCCCGGACCGCGCCGCAAATAAATTAATTGTTTAACCCCTAAACCGCCACACTCGGACCCCGCCGCCACCTACATTACATTTATTAACCCCTATCCTGCCCCCCCTACACAGCCGCCACCTACAGTACATTGATTAACCCCTAATCTACCCCCCCTACACCGCCGCCACTATATAAGTCTAACCCTAACACCCCCCGAACTTAAATATTATTTAAATTAAACTAAATAAATATTCCTATCATTAAATAAATTAATCCTATTTAAAACTAAATACTTACCTATAAAATAAACCCTAAGATAGCTACAATATAATTAATAATTACATTGTAGCTATTTTAGGGTTTATTTTTATTTTACAGGCAACTTTGTATTTATTTTAACTAGGTACAATAGCTATTAAATAGTTAATAACTTTTTAATAGCTACCTAGTTAAAATAATTACAAAATTACCTGTAAAATAAATCCTAACCTAAGTTACAAATACACCTAACACTACACTATCAATAAATTAATAAAATAAATTACCTACAATGATCTAAAATAAAATACAATTAAATAAACTAAACTATATTACAAAAAACAAACAAACACTAAATTACAAAAAATACAAAAATATTACAAGAAGTTTAATCTAATTACACCTAATCTAAGCCCCTAATAAAATAAAAAAGCCCCCCAAAATAATAAAATTCCCTACCCTAAACTAAATTACAAAAGTAATCAGCTCTTTTACCAGCCCTTAAAAGGGCCTTTTGCGGGGCATTGCCCCAAAGTTATCAGCTCTTTTACCTGTAAAAAAAAGCAATACAATACCCCCCCAACATTACAACCCACCACCCACACACCCCTACTCTACAACCCACCTGATCCCCCCTTAAATAAACCTAACACTACCCCATTGAAGATCACCTTACCTTTAGCCGTGTTCACCCAGCCGGGCACCACTGGTCATCCGATGCGGCAGAAGAGGACATCCGGACCGGCAGAAGTCTTCATCCGATCGGGGCAGAAGAGGTCCTCCATCCGGCAGAAATCATCATTCAAGCGGCATCTTCTATCTTCATCCTTGCGGCAATGAGCAGCTCCATCTTGAAGACCTCCGGCGTGGAACATCCTCCTTGGCCGACGACTACCCGACGAATGACTGGTCCTTTAAATGATGTCATCCAAGATGGCGTCCCTCAGCCAATAAAATTGACCTTGCATTCTATTGGCTGATCCAATCAGCCAATCGGATTGAACTTCAATCCGATTGGCTGATTACATCAGCCAATCGGATTTTTCCTACCTTAATTCCTATTGGCTGATAGAATCCTATCAGCCAATCGGAATTCGAGGGACGCCATCTTGGATGACATCATTTAAAGGACCAGTTATTCGTCGGGTAGTCGTCGGCCAAGGAGGATGTTCCACGCCGGAGGTCTTCAAGATGGAGCTGCTCATCGCCGCAAGGATGGAGATTTATTATTTTCTGTAATTTCGTGTGTTTTTTTTTCGTACTTTAGATAATTTTATTTAATTGTAATTAATTGTATTTAATTTAGGTAATTAATTTAATTATAGTGTAGTGTTAGGTGTAATTGTAACTTAGGTTAGGTTTTATTTTACAGGTAAATTTGTCTTTATTTTAACTAGGTAGTTATTAAATAGTTACTAACTATTTAATAACTATTGTACCTAGTTAAAATAAATACAAAGTTGCCTGTAAATTAAAAATAAACCCTAAGCTAGCTACAATGTAACTATTAGTTATATTGTAGCTAGCTTATGATTTATTTTATAGGAAAGCACTTAGTTTTAAATAGGAATTATTTAGTTAATTGTAGTAATTTTATTTAGATTTATTTAAATTATATTTAAGTTAGGGGGTGTTAGGGTTAGACTTAGGTTTAGCGGTTAATAATTTTATTATAGTGGCAGCGATGCTGGGGGTGGCAGATTAGGGGTTAATAAATGTAGGTAGGTGGCGGCGATGTTAGGGACGGCAGATTAGGAGTTAATAATATTTAACTAGTGTTTGCAATGCGGGAGAGCGGCGGTTTAGGGGTTAATATGTTTATTATAGTGGCGGCGATGTCCGGTTTGGCAGATTAGGGGTTAAAAATTTTATTTTAGTGTTTGCGATGTGGGGGGGCCTCGGTTTAGGGGTTAATAGGTAGTTTATGGGTGTTAGTGTAGTTTTTAGCACTTTAGTTATGAGTTTTATGCTACGGCGTTGTAGTGTAAAACTCTTAACTACTGACTTTTAAATGCGGTATCAGTCTTGACAGGAGAGGGTCTACCGCACACTTTTGGTCAGACTCGTAATACCGGCGCTATGCAAGTCCCATAGAAAATATAGGATACGCAATTGACGTAAGTGGATTTGCGGCATTTCCGAGTCTGGCCAAAAAAGTGAGCGGTACACCTGTACCTGCAAGACTCGTAATACCAGCGGGCGTTAAAAAGCAGCGTTAGGATCTCTTAACAATGCTTTTAAAGGCTAACGCACAACTCGTAATCTAGGCCATAATTTCTGTCACAGAAGCCACTGCTGACTCAGTGAGCAGGCATGGTGTTTGATACTGGTGCACAGGTCTTCACAGAATACTAGAAACAATTTTGCTAATGAAAATATATAGCAAAATGCTTCTATTTCAAATTGAAATGCACCCATTCAAATTACATTTTTTACCTATCTATCCATGTAAAAAGATGTAAAGGAAACAGAAACCTATGAAATATGGAGGTTTAAGTTCCTATACAATAATACATTACATGAACAGTGATGTCACTGATGACATCACAAATAAATTGTTCAATAAAATTGGCAACAAAAGTGTGTAACATACATAAGGTAGTCATTTCAGAGCAGTATTTTTTTTTTTTTTTTACTACTAAGCTGTTGCATGATAATGTGCAATATATGTAGTGCCAATAGGGCAGGGGTGGTGTATTGCACTCTAGGTACAAGTTAATAAGGTGAAATGACTGAAATAAAGTGTTTGGCAACAGGTCAGTATTGGATGACAATATGCAGTGAAAGCAATATTTTTGGGCAGTGGAATTTATCTAATGATGTTTTGTTTGATGTTGTTGGTGCTAGATGTCTTATTTATAGTGTCACCAGGGATGTCATTTTTGATGTATGGCAACTGATTAAAACATTTTTCAAGTATAAAATGATAACAGTGGCATTATTTCCAAAGGCATTTGTGATGAAAGTTGGTGAGATTAAAATGTATTTCCCTGCTTCAGATGCAAACAGTATTCATTTGGGGAAGTCGAGGGTTCAATAAAATGTATTGTGGCCCCGGAGACAGTTTGATTAGCTTAGGTTAATATATTAAAACAGTAGTAATATAACTAATTTCTTATTCTTGTTGTGTTCTGCATTGTGGGTAAAGAATTATTGAGACAACAAACACCAGGCAACATAGTGATGGCAGCTCAAGAAGTATTTAATGTCGTTAAAAAGGAAAAGGAAATGGAAAATACAAAGTGCACCGTTGTTATCATTGTAAGTGGTAAGTAGCAAAAATAGAATAATTAGTATAGTAGGTATGAAGAGCAGAAGTATAAGGGGAAAAAAAGAAATTACAACTTAACATATAATCTCCCCATAAAGGGCTTAATTCGAAATTGAGAGCAAAAATGGAAGCTGTAAGGAGCATTAACATTTTGAAGTGCAATTAATTACTTGTGTTTTTGTGCTGGTATTACACTTCCATGATTAAAAGGACATGAAACGCAAACGTCACAATGCGGCCGCTGTTCATTTGTGATTGCCTAGGTACCTCTACCTTGGCAACTATCACGTCATTTTCTTTGCGCCACATCACATTTGTTCTGATGCAGCAAAAATTTTTGTTGCAGGGTTTTTGCTGCGTCACCTTAATTTTAATGCAGTGTTGCACCTTCGTAGTGCAAACTTTTGCAGTGCTCATGCTATAAATTCACTCAACTGTGTCTATTCTTTGGGGTAGATTTATCATACCCGGGCGGACATGATTCGCTATAGCTGGATACCGATTCTGTACCTTTGCTTACCTTTGGCCTGTCTAACCTTTCTTCTGCTAAGACCCTTTAGTCACATCCTGGGACTTATCCAATAAGTTGGGATTGTGTTGTTTAAGTCACTTCTCAGCTGTTGTGTCCTTACCTGGGCAGAAGCTAACTTTACTACAAGATTTATGGTTCAGATAAAACATACAATTTTAATCAACTTCCCAATTTATTTCCATTATCAGATATGCTTCATTATTTTGGTATCCTTTATTGAAGGAGCAACAATTCTTTACTGGGTCCTTGCTGAACACATCAGGTGAGCTAATGATAGGGGGCATATATGAACAGCCACCAATCAGCAGCTACTTCTCAGTAGTGCACAGCTGCTCCTAAGGCTACCTAGGTATGTGTTTCAACAAATGATCAGAGAACAAAGCAAATTTGTTAAATTGGAACATTGTTTCAAATTGCATGCTGTATGAGAATCATGAAAGTTTAATTTTTACTTTACTGTCCCTTTAATATATTGTTTGCTCGGTCGTATAATGTGTGCTATAATTTTTATGTTAGGTAGCGCAGGTGCATCCTTTCCCTCGTATAATACATTTCTAAGACGGCACATTCTAAAATTCATGTTGGATAAGTAGTGGAGTTTTTTGCTATACACCTTCCATGTTTTTTAATGCACAGTAGCAAGTAATAGCAGTTAATACTTATTTTTCAAAAGTGCTAAATGGAAAAACAGTATTTTGGCTTGTGCACAACTTGTTATATAAGTGCAATGAGCACATTACTATGGATTCCTATTGAAAGTATAGTATATATATTTTTATATATACACACACACTGTATAGGTATATACAGATGTATATAGGAATATCTATTTAAAAATATTTATACAGTAATATAATATATACAGTAAAACGCATAATAAAATATTAAAATTTATTTTTCTTGTTTTTAGGTATTAAGTGGAGAGGACTCCAAAGTGTGTGTGTGTGTATATATATATATATATATATATATATATATATATATATATATATATATATATATATATGTGTGTGTGTGTGTGTGTCTAAACATGTTATCAATACGGAGTGGAGGTGAGCGCCAAATAGGCTGAGGATAGGGAAGGGAGCGCCAAATAGGCTAAAAGATAATATGTTGGTAAATATGTAGCTAAAAGTGGTGAATAAGATAGTGTTAAAATAATATGTTGAAATATAAAATTTATTCTACACAATAATTAAAACAATAGTGGTTACTCATGGATCCATGTTACAATGACAATAGAATACAATACAATATATGTTAAAAACAGAAAATAAACTGGTTGAATCAATAAGGCTGATGATAAAGGGATGGCCTTAATAGGCCGATTCTCTATTGTATAGTTGGCACCTAGGTTGAGTCCAGTCTGTGTTAGATGCTCCTGGTAAGTGGTTGGTTGTAATCCAAAAAACACAGAAAAATGTGGCTAAGGTATACAAATGTGGTCAGTGTCCAATACAAAAAATAATCAAAAAATAGAAAAGATGAAAAAATGAAAAATACGAAAATACAAAAAGTTAAAAAATGGTGAAAAAATGTGTTCACTCGGTGTGATATAGCGATGATAAAAAATGAAATTCCTCCAAAAAGTGTGTAACAATGAAAGTAGTGTCAGATGTAAATCCAAAGTGATGTAAGTGAATTCAGTGCAAGTAGATCAGTGGTTCAGTGTTGATACGGTGTTTGACAATACAAATAGGTTTATACTAAAAAGCCTGAAAAAAAGAAACAAACAATACTATAATATATGCAATCTGTTCAATAGATATATCAGTATTATGCTTACTCAGTTCTGTCGACGCGTTTCGGCCATGTACCTCTGGCCTTTATCAAGACTCAAGAGTTTAGTAAATCATCGCTATATCACACCGAGTGAACACATTTTTTCACCATTTTTTAACTTTTTGTATTTTCGTATTTTTCATTTTTTCATTTTTTCATCTTTTCTATTTTTTGATTATTTTTTGTATTGGACACTGACCACGTTTGTATACCTTAGCCACATTTTTCTGTGTTTTTTGGATTACAACCAACCACTTACCAGGAGCATCTAACACAGACTGGACTCAACCTAGGTGCCAACTATACAATAGAGAATCGGCCTATTAAGGCCATCCCTTTATCATCAGCCTTATTGATTCAACCAGTTTATTTTCTGTTTTTAACATATATTGTATTGTATTCTATTGTCATTGTAACATGGATCCATGAGTAACCACTATTGTTTTAATTATTGTGTAGAATAAATTTTATATTTCAACATATTATTTTAACACTATCTTATTCACCACTTTTAGCTACATATTTACCAACATATTATCTTTTAGCCTATTTGGCGCTCCCTTCCCTATCCTCAGCCTATTTGGCGCTCACCTCCACTCCGTATTGATTTCATTTACACATTGGGTACGCTAGGGTACCCATTGAGGAGAGCTAGAGGTTTCCCCCATCCCCCTTCCCTTATCTGTTTTTTGCGCAGGTTATACATCTCTTTTTTCTAACTGTCTAAACATGTTATACATGTGTATTTCTGTGTTAATATGCGTAAATATGTATGTGCACACATACATATATAAACACATATACACATTTATATACAATTGTGAGCCCTTTCCAATCAGATACCTTGAAATATGCAATATCATTTGTAATCAATTTTAATGTTTTTGTTTTTTAAATAGAAATACTTGAAATTCTTTTGTTCTTCACTTAGATTTTTAATTTTAATTTTAATATATATTTGATTTCGATGTACGCTTTTGGTCGTTTTCATGCTGAAAGATGAAGTTCCTCTTCATATTCAGCTTTCTAGCAGAAGCCTGAAGGTTTTGTGCCAATATTGTCTGGTATTTTGAACTGTTCATTATTCCCTCTACCTTGACTAAGGCCCCAGTTCCAGCTGAAGAAAAACAGCCCCAAAGCATGATGCTGACACCACCATGCTTCACTGTGGGTATGGTGTTCTTTTGGTGATATGCAGTGTTGTTTTTGCGCCAAACATATCTTTTGGAATTATGGACAAAAAGTTCAACTTTGGTTTCATCAGACCAGAACACATTTTACAACATGCTTTTGGGAAACTTCAGATCTGTTTTTGCAAAATTTAGCCGGGTTTGGATGTTTTTCTTCATAACAAAAGGCTTCCATCTTGCCACTCTACCTCATAGCCCAGACATATGAAGAATAAAGGAGCTTGCTGTCACATGTACTACACAGCCAGTACTTGCCAGATATTCCTGCAGCTCCTTTAATGTTGCTGTAGGCATCTTGGCAGCCTCCCAGACCAGTTTTCTTCTCATCTTTTCATCAATATTGGAGGGACATCCAGTTCTTGGTAATGTCACTGTTGCACCATATTTTCTTCACTTGATGATGACTGTCTTCACTGTGTTCCATGGTATATCTAATGTCTTGGAAATTCTTTTGTACCCTTCTCCTGACTGATACCTTTTAACAATGAGATCCCTCTGATGCTTTAGAAGCTTCTCTGCGGACCATGGCTTTTGCTGTAGGATGCGACTAACAAAATGTCAGGAAAGACCTACTAGAACAGCTAAACTTTATTTGGGGTTAATCAGAGGCACTTTAAATGATGACAGGTGTGTACTGACTCCTATTTAACATGATTTTGAATGTGATTGCTTAATTCTGAACACAGCTACATCCCCAGTTATAAAAGGGTGTTCACACTTATGCAACCATATTATTTTAGTTTTTTATTTTTATTTCCCTTTAAGTGAAATATTTCAGTTTGTTTTTCAATTGAGTTGAACAGTTTATAGGTCACATTAAAGGTGCAAAAAGTTTTGAAATGATTTATCTTTGTCTCATTTTTTTGCATCACAGAAACCTGACATTTTAACAGGGGTGTGTAGACTTTTTATATCCACTGTATATGAAATGTTTTTAATTACAAGAGAAATCATCCAGAGTATATCAACCAGGATGAAAAAAGACAGGGATTTCAGCACTCTTTTTGAAAAATATTATTTACTAGCACAATAGTAGAGATAGATAACAAAGGAGTTGTCATGGAGGGCCCGCCCCCCCACACAGTGTGAAAAATGTAATATATGCAGAACAATTTATTCAAATCAGTTGCAACATAAATATATACTAATAGTAGTATTAGCAGTATCAAATCTAATACACTAAACCTGACCAGTCAGGGGATGTGCGAATAAAAAGTACTTGAGAAATTTTATATCGACAAGTAAGAAAGAAGCAACATGGATATAATAAAGCGAGTCATTCTTTCTACACCCTGCTGCACACAGCACCCCATATAAGAGGTCTCAGCTGCGCAGGTAAATGAGGAGTGGGATCTAAGAAAGAAATCACAGTCTTTAGAATACGGTGAAATAATGTCAGGCATACAAGGTAACTGTGTACAAATGGAATCTTATATACAGAGGGAAAATGCACTGCAAAGATCAACTACACCCTGCTGCTACCGACATCTCATAAACTGAGGTATATATTGCCAGGCAGGTTTACAAAGTGGGATCTAAGTGATCAATGCCGACAAACCCTCAGGATATGTACAATAGTGTGTGAGCATAACACTCAATTTCACATATAATATGTACAATTCATCACACACAATCTGGATGCAATATTGTAAGCGGTCATATATATGAATTAGAACAGTCAATTTCAAGCAATAGTATGGGCACATGCAGTTAAAGCAGGCAAGCAAGCATATTAGTGCTTAAAGTAAATCCGTTCATTTGTATGCAGGCTTAAGTTTCTGTTCTTTAGTTTTAAGTCCTTTATTATTACTGGATGAGTCTGAAACCCTCTCGGCTGAGCAGCGTTTGTCAAGTATTAGTGCGCAGTGTTTAAGCTGATTGGCTATGGCATAGGTCCAGCTGACCGGATCACGTGATGTACGTACTTGTGCCTTTGTGTAAGCAACTTCCAGCACGTCTTAACGGTCCCTTTTCAGGCATTAAAGAAACTTGGGATTACTCTTGGCAATACTCGCCGTGGCTACAAAGGAACTGAGCACGGTTGAATCAGTATCTGGACACTGACTGTATCTTTCAGGTCGTAAGGTTCCTTATTATTACCTTGCTTTAAACTGTGCCAATCAGCTTAAAAACTGCGCACTAATACTTGACAAACGCTGCTCAGTCGAGAGGGTTTCAGACTCATCCAGTAATAATAAAGGACTTAAAACTAAAGAACAGAAACTTAAAGGGACAGTCTAGTCAAAATTAAACTTTCATGATTCAGATAGGGCATGCAATTTTAAACAACTTTCCAATTTACTTCTATTATCTAATTTGCTAAATTCTTTAGATATCCTTTGTTGAAGAAATAGCAATGCACATGTGTTAACCAATCACACAAGGCCTCTATGTGCAGCAACCAATCAGCAGCTACTGCGCATATCTAGATATGCTTTTCAGCAAGTGATATCAAGAAAATGAAGCAAATTAGATAATAGAAGTAAATTAGAAAGTTGTTTAAAATGACATGCTCTGGGGGGCGGAGCCAACTACTGAGCTGACTGGATGCACTGACCCGGAGCTCCCGCTATCAACTAGTCTTTTTCCCCTAAAATCCCTTTTCTTATTCGACAAACCCCCCCAAATTTATCTCATCTATACCCACAGTCATTTAGCCCCATCGACATTTCCTTTTTTTTCTTTTTTATTAGTCTTTTTTGGACATCTCTTCCCCTTCACTTTTACTGCCCTGCTCGCTGTTCTCATATATCCCAAGTACAGCCCGCGAGAGACTGCAACACAGTACCGCTGAGCCCCAACCCAGCTTCTCACCTAATTCACTTTGTCGCCCTGACTTCTTTGGCGCCTCCGGTCGCTGACCGGAGGATTCAGTGACCACAGCACGACACCCGGGACTCTTGGAGACATACGGCGCTCCTGGGAGAAAAGCCCGCGAACGGCGGCCATCTTGGATTCTCACCCGCATCTCACACAGCACTGCAGCGCAGCCCGGGTGTCTCTCTACAGCACGGAGGATTCTTCTCATCCCCTCCATCTCTGCTTGGGGACCGCCTGCTACTCTCTGCTTGTACCTCAACCCCTCGATTCTCCTGCGGGACCGGCTGGCGACCTCAGGGTCTGGATGAGAGTGAAATACTTTTTATTCAAAGAGCCATAACTGTGACTGTACACTTGCCGCATGACACTCTGGGTTGGGGACTCCCATATATTCCGGCAGGCTTCTCAGAAAACTGACAAATAAACCCAGCAACATATCAACAACTAAGGCTGCCTTATTACCTGAGAGATTTGCACACTTGCTAAGGGGCTAATACAGCAGACTACACGCTGACCAGAATCAGCCCTTAGTTTACACCTTATATAGGAGAACTGCTGACCCAAGCTTTTTTTTTTCTTTTTGTGTGTTTCCCTCTCCCTGTTTGCTCCGCACAAAGCCTGTACACCTGTACTCACTGGGACTACCCTTTCTTCCCCCCAGACCCCACAGAGAAGCATACTCCCTTAACCCACAACTGCATCCTAAAGCTAGGCATAGCATTCTACCCTATCCAGGCCCTGGAGAATTGGCAGGATAAAGGAGAGACTTTAACTGGGGGCTCCAAAGGTTTTCACTTCTATAGTACGGAGGCCTTCTATACACAAGCTGATCCCGCACACTACTCCATAACGAGCTGTTGTTTAACATCCTACTAACTGGTGCTATAAAGACCCCTCTCCTCCCTTTCCCGCAGGCAACTTGCTGCGGGTCATATCCACCCTCCTTTTCCCGGTCTCACCCAGAGGTGGTAACGTCCCAGGAGAGGGGCCGTCATCCAGTTAATTGCTTACTGAGACACTCTGTATTGGTACACCTCACTGTTCACAAAGTCTATTATCTGTACCGAATTTCAATCACAACCCTAGAGAAATGATGGAGGGCTAAGGATCTATGCCCTAGAGGTGTCGTCCTCTCACCCCCCTAGTTATCTACCATAAACAGGAACACTCATTGCTAGAACCCAGATATTTGATTTCTTACACCATGGCACACTCAGTTAAAAGGAAACCGAAGCACCAGGAAAACCCTAAGAGGACTCTCACTGACCATTTCCATAGCAAACAACTGTCAGACCCTGATGTGTCAGAGGAGGATTCTAGAGACTCAACAGCCCTCACCTCGGAACATACTAGGCCTGAAGTTCCTCGTAAAGATAAAACAGCCCTATCTCAATCTACTTTTCTAGAAACCATAAAAATACTGACTGATAAAATGGATACTCATTACTCATCTCTCAGACAGGAATTACGACAGTCAGTAAGCGAATTAAAGCGGGATATCTCCTCACTTGGTGAGAGGACAGAGATTTTGGAGAAAAAATATGAAAACTTAGCTACTGACCACTCCAACCTTTTATCTTACTCACAGAGCCTGGCGGAACAAATTTCAGACTTGGAGTCCAAGCTAGCTGATTTAGAGGACAGGTCCCGCCGCAATAATCTTCGGATTAGAGGCATACCAGAAAGTGTCTCCACCTCGGATCTTCAGAGCTATTTGACCGCTCTATTCAAGTCACTCTTAAACACTACAAATGATCAAGACCTCCTAATTGACAGAGCTCATAGGGCCACACGCCCCCGCAACTCCACTGCTGACACCTCTAGAGATGTTATACTACGCTTACATTATTATTCCACTAAGGAGAAAATTATGCGGGCTTCTTTTACCAATAAACCCCTCAAAGAACCCTACCAGGATCTACAAATTTTCCCGGACCTCTCTGTACACACCCTAGCTAAGAGGAGAACTTTCCACCAGTTCACCCTGGCCTTAAGAAACCACAAAATTAAATACAGATGGGGTTTTCCAGTTAAATTGTTTGTGCAATTTCAAGACCGCACCTATACAATCTCATCTCTGGAACAGGGCATGAAGCTGCTGAACACTCTGGAACTTTCGAGAGTCCCTGACTCACTGTCTAAGAACCAGGGAAACATGAGTGGATTAAACACATCAGCCCCAGCGTGGCACTTTCAGAACGTGTCTTCTCAACATCAGGAGCTAGAGCAGACCTGACTGGACGCTGATCCCCCTCTGTCTCTCTTATGGACTACATGTTCCACCTCTTTGAACGTTTTTAGGCTTGGAAGCCTATCTCTCTAATACACCGAAGATATACAAGGAGGAGAGGAGTGCACTAACGGGTACATACCTTACTCTAACTTCACTCCTCTCTCCTCACTCTTCCTCAACAAGATATATCTTCAGTCAGTCCCATTACAGGTAAACTAGGAGCTCACGAACGGGTACCTGTCTTACCCTATTTTAGCTCCTAGCCCTACATTTATATGTTTATTGTTCTGCAATTATATGTTTATTGCTCTGTTTTTCTCCCTTACATATAGAGTTTAAAGTTGTAAATGTTGTTGTTATTATGTGCCTCACTCTTTTCTTACACTGAACTTCAGAATTATGGTGTTCTTTAGATGCCAGAGAAGACACCCTTCAATATGTATCCTAACATGTTTATCGATCTGTAGATGTAAGAGGTTAATAATGACTAGTGCTCGAACCTCATTCCTAGACCTCTCCTTAGTTAACCTTACTATAGTTTGTTACTCATAGAAAATACTTGTGAAAATTGTTTGATGTCATCAGATACCACTCATGTACCCTCCCTTTCCTATTTGACCCTATATTGGACCATCTAGTACCTCTTTTCTTCATATATTCTCCCTCTTCTCTCTCACCCCTACTAACTTGAGGGTACCCCTATGAACCCATGCCTCCTTACTCCTGTCCAACTAACTTATCTATTATCTCTAGGGGGGTGTCATTTGCGACACCTCTCCCTTATCACACTATATACCTCATTCTCATTTTCCCTAGCTCCCATTGCCTACTCACATTGCACAGAAACCCCTATTTTCTCTTCCTATACCTTATAGTCAATTCCCACACCCATTTTATTGTGGGTGACATCCTCTTGGCTCCGCCCCCTCCTGTCCTCTCCCCCTTTCCCCTCCAAGCCTTTTATTTCCTTAAATATAATCTACTATATCATTAGCCTTGTCATACTAAGTATATCTCCTGACCTTATACCATCTTGTTTTTAACTAAAGCGGCTCTGGTCCGCTGCTTCCCCCCTCCCCCATAACCTAACAACATTCAATCCCTTGCAAGTAGCTGACATTTCGATCCCTTTCCTTTTTACTCATTGCCTTTTAGTATAAAAGATAACGGATTCTGACCAAGTGCTCATTCTATTCCTCTTCCCCTACTCTTAAACCCTCCCCATCCTTCCTCTCCCTTCCCCCCCCCCTTTTTTTTTTTTCTTTTCTTTCTTTCTTTCCCCCTATGGAAGGGCTCCATTTCCTCACCCTTAACGCTCAGGGACTGAATTCCCCAACAAAACGTAGCCTTCTGTTTTCCTTTCTACATAAAAATTGCATAGACATAGCTTTCATTCAAGAGACACATTGGACTCATACACCGGAAATTACACGTACATCCAAACATTTCCCTACGATATTAGAAGCCACGTTCTCCTCAAAGTCCAGAGGTGTAGCCATATATATAGGTAAAAATGTTACTTTTGACCCGATATACATAGAACCTGACCCTCAGGCCAGATTTATCATTGCTATTGGTAAACTGAACTCCCAATTAGTCACCATGCTCAATGTTTATGCCCCAAATATCAAACAATTAAAATTTCTTAGATCACTCCTTAAGGCAGTAACAGCAATAAAGCAAGGTGCTTTCATATTAGGAGGGGACTTCAATCTGATTTGGGATGTTACGGCAGACAGAATAGGGCCTCCACTCTCCAGTGGCGATAGAGCTACTCACTCTCTCTCTTCCGCCTTTCAACTCCTAATGATACAATATAATCTGTACGATGTTTGGCGGGCCTTACACCCACAAGATAGGGAATTTACATTCTACTCAGCCCCACACAAGTCACACACTCGCATAGACTATTTTTTTACTGAAGCTACCTTCTTAGAAAACATTCACTCCATTCTCATCACATCAGTCTCTTGGTCTGACCATGACTCTATACATCTCCAATTAGGCCCATTATCTAGTCCCTCCCCCAAAATTTGGCGCATGCAGGACTGGACCATTACAGACCCAACCATCAAGGCGGCTTTACAGGCACTCATAACTGACTTCCTCGCCCTTAATGACGATAATCAGACCTCCTCACAGAACTTGTGGGCCACCCTAAAGGCAGTGATAAGAGGACATCTCATGAGATACGAATCTGAAGCTCGTTTAAAGTATAGATCCACTTTACCCGCCCTGACCATCCAACTCCGAAAGTTAAAGATAGAACTCTCCCACTCCTATTCTCAGGTCTTAAATGATGAAATCTCCAAAGTCCTGAAACAAATCCAAACTCTGGAACTTAAAAGGGTTCACAATCTGATGGAAAAAATCAAAAAAATCTATTACCACTAGGGAAACAAAGCCTCTACTCTCCTAGCCACTAAGCTTAGACACCGTACAGCTCAAGCCAGAATACGGTCCATTCAAACTCCATCTGGAATGAATGTATCAGCCCCGATAGACATTGGAAATTTTTTTAAGCAGTACTACTGCTCACTCTACAATATTGAGGCCAATTTAAATGTCCCAGCTGCTGATCTAGGACAAATTCCTACCTTTCTTGACTCTCTCTCACTCCCTTCTCTATCAGAAGAGGCTATCTCCTCTCTTTCCTCCCCACTAACAATCGAGGAAGTCAAGAGTACTATCCAAAATCTAAAACTTGGTAAGGCCCCTGGTCCAGATGGCTTTACAGCCAGATTCTATAAAACCTTTCTCCCCCTTCTAACTCCCATACTACATAGATTCTTCCAAGAGATATTTTCTGAAGCTTCGTTTAAACCAGAATTCCTAGAGGCAGTCATCATTACGATATTGAAACCCGGTAAACCGCCCGACCTCTGTAGTAGCTACCGTCCCATCTCTTTGATTAACATAGACACCAAGATCTACGCCAAACTATTAGCCAGTAGAGCTGCTAAAATTATTACTCCCCTTATATCCAATGACCAAGTAGGATTCATCCCAAATAGGGAGGGTTCAGATGCCACAAGAAGAATCCTTGATGTCTTACATGCTGCATCACAGGGCTCCTCTCCCTTCCTGGCTCTGTCGCTAGATGCCGAAAAGGCATTTGACAGGGTCAGGTGGGATTACCTATGGGAGACCTTGAGAATTTTCCGCTTTCCCACTGCTTTCATTGTGGCGGTTCAAGCCCTATACAACAACCCCTCGGCCAGTATACGGGGGGTTGGGTTCCAATCTTCCAAATTCACGATTTCAAACGGCACTAGGCAGGGGTGCCCCTTGTCCCCTCTCCTGTTTGCTTTATCAATAGAGCCCTTAGCCCAATCTATCCAGCTAGACCCTAAAATTAGAGGCCTCTCTGTCGGCACCTCTATACACAAAATCTCCCTATATGCCGACGACATTACCCTGTTCCTGACATCCCCCGAAGAATCTCTTCCTGCAGAATTCACCACTCTACGACAGTTTGGAGGCCTGAGCTTCTATAAACTTAATGTCTCCAAAACAGAGGTCCTACCCATAAATGTCCCCCCCCGATACTCTTACTTTCTTGCAAACCTCATTCTGCCTCCAATGGAAAACTTCTTCTCTTAAGATTTTAGGGGTTCACTTGAGCCCAGACCCTGGGGTGGTCATAACACAAAATTACTCTGACAAGCTTGTAGAATACAGAAAGCTCCTCGAGACTTGGGAGTTCAGGGAGATCTCATGGACAGGTCGCATTTCGGCCATCAAAATGTCCTTCCTCCTGAAGATTACATATTTATTCCAATCCATTCCATATAATATCCCTAGAGCGCTCCTTAATAGACTTCAAAGCCTAATAACTGCATATGTATGGAAAGATCGAAGACCCAGAACCTCCGGGCGCACTTTGGAAAAAACAATCTCACAGGGAGGCCTAGCCTTACCAAACATAATCTCCTACTACAACGCAGCCAGATTATCACAAATCCTCCTCTGGAATAACCCAGAAAGACAACTTAGTTGGTTTGCCCTTGAATCCTCATTACTGCCCCCTGGTCTATGCCTATCCGACCTACTTTGGATCCCTCTCCACCACAGACATGACATTGACTCCCTGCATCCTATTTTTAAGCATGCATTACGATTCTGGGACCAGATCAGACACAACCCTGCTATCTCCCCTTTCCATTCCCCTTTGCTCACAGTCTCCGCTGCCCTTTTCTGTCTCCCGGACTCTCACTTTGAATTATAGCCTAACCCACATACTCTTTTAGTCTTAGACTTCTATGAGAATGATGTCTGGCTATCTCACCCCGCACTTTGCACCAAACTCCAACTCCCCCCCAGGCTTACCTTTGAGGCGTTCCGCCTGAGCACGCGCCTCCGAACTTGGGGATACCCAAAATCTTCTTTACGACCTCTGACAACGTGGGAGAAGGCTTGGCAGGGAATACATGAACTAAAGCACTTACTATCCTTCCATTATAACCTCCTTACTAATACTCACATCTTACACAAAATTCCAAAACACCGCGCCTGGGAGAGAGAGATTGGCTTCACAGTAACAATAGATATCTGGCACCTTAGAATCATGACAACCAAAAAACTCCTGCATTGCACCACCTTATGGGAACTTTACTATAAAGTCCTAGTCCGCTGGCATCTGGTTCCAGTCACTCTACACAGGATATATTGTTCCCACTCCCCTCTCTGCTGGAGAAACTGTGGAGACATCGGCACAGCACTCCATACCTGGTGGACATGTCCTGTAATCCAACCCCTATGGAGGAAAGTCTATGCACTCCTTCTTTCACTAAACCTTACTCCCCCGTATACCCCCGAAGTAGCCCTCCTCCATATGCCCATGTCAAGACTATCTCCCTCAGAGGAGGCGCTTACAACCTATGTTCTCGTAGCTGCGAAACTGGCGCTTGCCAGAGCCTGGAAACAGGACGGACCTCCCTCTCTCTCCCAGGTGATCTCCATTGTGCACTTCGTAGGACAAATGGAACAGTACTCTTACAAAGTTTTAGATCAAGTTGACTCCTTCAACGGGATCTGGTCCCCTTGGATCGCTAAATTCCCACAGTGGGATACCAGACCCCAGAATACCTCCTAAGAATCCCCGCTCACTCCCCCTCCCCCCTTTTTTTTTTTTTTTTTTTTTCTCCTCCCTGCTCCCTATCCTCTCCTCCCTTTTACACCTTCCTCAAATCCGATTCATTCATTTATCCTCACATTATATCTCTTAATGTTGCTTTCATACCACTTATTGAAAAAGGCTACTTGCTCTATACTCTATACTAACCCCCTACAAAAAAAGAGACCCTTGGTTTTATATATAGTGCCTATTTTTATATGCTATTTTTATAGTTGCTTCTATTTGTTAACTGATTTATTTACTGAACTAAACTATTGAAGACCTATATTTACCATCCTGTAACAGCACTACTGTTTTGCTTGTACATTTGTCTCAATAAAAAAATTTTGATTAAAAAAAAAAAAAAATGACATGCTCTTTCTAAATCACGAAAGAAAAAAATTGGGTTTCATGTCCCTTTAAGCCTGCATACAAATGAACGGATTTACTTTAAGCACTAATATGCTTGCTTGCCTGCTTTAACTGCATGTGCCCATACTATTGCTTGAAATTGACTGTTCTAATTCATATATATGACCGCTTACAATATTGCATCCAGATTGTGTGTGATGAATTGTACATATTATATGTGAAATTGAGTGTTATGCTCACACACTATTGTACATATCCTGAGGGTTTGTCAGCATTGATCACTTAGATCCCACTTTGTAAACCTGCCCGGCAATATATACCTCAGTTTATGAGATGTCGGTAGCAGCAGGGTGTAGTTGATCTTTGCAGTGCATTTTCCCTCTGTATATAAGATTCCATTTGTACACAGTTACCTTGTATGCCTGACATTATTTCACCGTATTCTAAAGACTGTGATTTCTTTTTTTTTAGTTTTCAAACAAGCTTTATTAGCGAAAAGTGACAAATAATACACAAATCAATGAGGTACAGTGCATCATACAATATAACTGGTTACATATGGGTGTACAACTTGATGAAGACCTTCCGCATACATTGACAAATTTTGCTCAATCAGTATATTGTATTACATCAGATGTCTCGAGGAGACTATCGGATTGATTTACTTAGACATAAATCTTGTTCTGATTTGTGGTAGAAGCTATTCTTACAAAATTCTTTATTCAGATTATACAAAAAGAACCTAAAAACGAGTTATCATATTTTTAAATTTTTGAACCTCGGGAACATTTCAAAGTAAAAAGTGAATTTGCACGGCTTACTTAACACATCTAGCCGTGGGTTATTATCTTCCCTAGGTGTGCAAATTCCCTGTTGAAAAGGAACTGTCAGGGTAATGAACAGTGGGGGGTTCAGAAAAGGGAAAGGAAAGGGGGTTCAGAGGAGAGGCGGAAGGGTTAGAAGGGCGAAGAGGACGGAATGGCAAAAAAAAAAAAAAAAAAAAAAAAAAAAGGGGAGGAAGGGAGAGGGGACGAGCATTATGACTGTGTCAGTGTGTTATATATACTTTAGGAGTTAATCATGGTCTTCGCCCTTCCCAAGTGAGCAGCATCAGCTCATGTGTGCACAGTTTCCCGGTTTTAAGGTAATGGTACCTCTCTAATCTCAGAAGGTCAGTTACTTTGTTTTTCCATTCTTGAATGGTGGGTATGGACTGTTTTTTCCAGTATAATGGGATTAACCCCTTCGCTCCATTAAGCATCAACAAGAGGAGCAGGTACTTATCCTCGCTCACAATCTTTGGTAATTGATGGTACAATAAATAACTAGGATTGGGAGGGACGATGACCTCCAGTACCCTGCTAATTTCAGCCATAATGCCATTCCAGTAGGATTGTATCAGTGGACAAGTCCACCATATGTGCAGGAGGGCCCCCTCACCCCCACATCCTCTCCAGCATCCCCCACCAGATTGTGGGTAAATGTGTTTCAATCTTTGGGGAGTTAAGTACCACCTACTGAGCAGTTTATATTGTGTTTCCTGGACCCTAGCCGAGACAGAGGCCCTTCTAGTCCTGTCGAAAATCTTATTCCACTCCCTGCGATCTATTTCTAGACCCAGGTCATCTTGCCATGCTTGTGTGTATGTTGGGAGGGGTTGTTCATCTCCCAACAACAGTAGTTTATATAATTGCGAGATCAAATGGGATGGGTGTGTTGTTGCTGTGCATAGGTTTTCAAAGGAGGTTCTGCGTCTTGTCAGATCAGATTTCTCCTTGTGAGTGTTAAAGAAGTGTCGAATCTGAGCAACTCTGAACCATGAAGTGAAAACTTCAGGATCCCATTCCGCAAGCTCCTCCTGTGTCTTCAGTTTATCTTGACAGAGGATATTATATATTGCCGAGTCAGCAAGGCTACAAGTCCTATCCGGTTGATGTGTACTAGTGATAAATCCTAAATCAGGGTTTTCACTGATAGGGGAAACCGGTGAACTCAGGGAGGATATATAAGAGGCTTTTTTGAGCAGTCTATCCCAGTCCGTCAGGACCTCATCTACCAGAGGGTAGAGCTTGGTCACTTGTGGTCTATGAGGAGGGGAGATCCAAGCCAGGGCCCCCACGTTACCTCTCTTCAGGATGGTATTATCCACCTGGATCCAAGCTTTATTGGGAGAGTTCTGGCACCACTCAACCAGTCTTTGAAGTGATATTGCTCTCTGGTAAATACGTAGGTCTGGAATTCCCAAACCACCACCATTGCGGGGGAGAAACATTGTTCTCCTACTGATTCTCGGCTTCGTGTCTCTCCATACATACGATTCTATCGCTGATTGGATTTGGTGGACAATGTGGGATGCTGCAGCTGAGGGAATAGTCTGCATGATATAAAGCACTCGCGGGAGCACGTTCATTTTAACCACTCCAGTGCGGCCTAGCCAGGAGATAGTTTTATTTCTCCAGTTCGAAAGATCCCTGATTATTTCGTCTCTGACAGATTTGTAGTTCAAATCTATTATCTCCTTTAGTGTGGGTACTAGAAGTATGCCCAGATATTTGAGATTACCATGAGCGACTTTTAATGGACATTCGTCCTCTATGGCTCTAAACTCGGTCGGGGGGACTGTGATATTCATGATTTCAGATTTCAGGGGGTTTAATAAGAAATTTGACACCCTCCCATATGCAGAGAACTCTTCCACCACAACCCCTAGAGAGTGTTCCGGGTCTGAAATTAAAAGAAGAACATCATCGGCGTACATGGCGAGCTTATGCTCGGAGCCTTCCACCTTGATTCCCCTGATCTCAGTGTTTGTTCGGATCTTAATTGCCAGGATTTCGATCGTGAGAACGAATAGTAGGGGGGACAAGGGACACCCTTGTCTGGTCCCGTTTCCAATCGTGAAGGCATCAGAGAGAGTGCCATTTACCCTTACTCTAGCATTAGGGGATGAGTACAGAGACATTATCCTGTTCACAAGCTTAGGACCAAAACCGAATTTAATTAGGGTTTGGTAGATAAATGACCAGCTAACCCGGTCAAATGCTTTCTCAGCGTCTGTTGAGACCAGGGCTAGTGGTACCTTATTATTATGAGCATATGTGATCATCTGGAGGACCTTGAGGGTGTTATCCCTCGCCTCTCGTCTTGGGACGAAACCTACCTGATCCGGGGAGACTAACCGAGGGAGATATTTGTTGAGACGGTTGGCTATTGTTCTGGCTAGTATTTTAACATCCAGGTTGAGCAACGATATAGGTCTATAATTCTCGGGTCTGGAGTCTGGTTTGCCCGGCTTAGGGATCACAGTAATGTGAGCCTCTAACATCGATCGAGGCAGCCACGGGGAGTCTGAGAGTGCATTGAAGAGATTTAACATTTCTGGGGCTAATATGTCCCTGAAAACTTTATAATATTTGGCTCCGAAGCCATCTGGTCCCGGGCTTTTGCCAGTTGTCATATCTTTGATAGCCTGTTTAATTTCCTCCATGGTAAATGGCGCTTCTAAGGCTTCAGAGTCTGATTGCGAAAGTGTTGGGACCTCTATTTTGTCAAGATACTCCTGTATCTTTCTCATCTCTTGCTCCTGACCTTCAGAGTCATTTTGTAGGTTATATAGATTCGCGTAATAGAACCCGAATATCTCCGCTATCGACTTGGCATCCTCTCTGGATGTCCCATCAGGGTGCATCATGGAGTGAACATAATGCTTCCTTTTTTTACGTGCGATGGCCCTTGCCAGCAGGCGTCCTGCCTTGTCGCCCTGTTCAAAGAATTGTTGTCTCAGTAGTAGGGCTGTTTTTTGTTGGTCTTCATGCAAGAACTTCAAAAGTTCAGCTCTTGCCTGAGCCAGGGCCCTGATGAGTGAGTCATCAGCTGGTGCCTCTTTGTGTGCTTTTTCCGCTGTATCTACCTCAGATAGTAATCTCTGATATAACTCCCTCCGCTTCCTGATTATCCTAGCCTTTTGTTTTAGAAATATGCCTCTGATTGTACACTTATGTGCTTCCCAGACCCCTGTGGGCTGGACCTCTGACCTCTCATGTATCTGGAAGTATTCTATTAAAGTTTTTTCGATTTCCAACCTCAAGACCGGATCGTCCAATAAGGTATCGTCCAGTCTCCAGACGTATGGTGTGGTAGGTGCAGTAGACCATGACACCGAGCAAGCGATCGGAGCATGGTCCGACCACGTGATAGGAAGTATATTACTGTTCGTGGTGATAGTCAATCCTGTTGTGTCTGTAAACCAGTAATCTATTCTGGAGTACTTTCTGTAGGGGTGAGAGTAAAATGTATAGTTTTTAGCAGTAGGGTGCTGTACCCTCCAAATGTCATGAAGTGCTGCTTCTTTAAGCAAAGAAGATATGCGTTTGAGAGCCCTGTGTGGGACGCTGGAGATTCCGTTGGAGGTATCTAGGGTTGGGTCTAGAGGGGCATTCATATCACCTCCTAAATATAAAACACCAGATTGTAACTCCAAGACTTTGTGGATCACTTTTTGGAAGAAGGTATGTTGATGTTGATTAGGGCAGTAGACGTTGACCAGTGTAATGGGCCTACCATACATGAGACCATTTAGTAAGATGTACCTACCCTCCGGGTCTCTGTGCACAAGAGTAGGTTGGAATGGTGTTGTAGAGCCAAAAATAATTCCGACCCCATTCTTTTTACTAGGGCCGGATGCAAAAAAGGCAGTAGGGTAGTGTTGGTTGGACCAGCGTGGTTCATGACCCAATGCAAAGTGTGTTTCTTGTAAATAGATAATGTCCCCCCCATGTCTGTGTAGATCTCTAAGGACCATAGAACGCTTAGCGGGGCTGTTTAGACCTTTCACATTTATGGAGATCATTTCTATGGGACGGGACTTAACCTGTGAGCTTACCATTTTAAATATGGGGCAGGGAGAAGGGGGGGGGGGGAGAGAAAAAAAAAAAAAAAAAAAAAAAAAAAAAAGGGGGGGGGGGGGGAGAGAGGGAGGGAGGGCGAGTGATGGAAAGTGTAGAGAGGGGAAAAGACGGAGAGGAGAGGTGTTAGGTTGGATGTTAGAGAGAAGAAGAAAAACGACCTTGGTCGTAAACAAGTATATGGAGATTCCGGAGAACCTGTGTTTCAATCAATTTATAGTAGTAATAAAAACAAAAAATGAAACCAAAAAAGAAAAAACTGAGTAGGTTAATACTCAGGTATGTACCTAGGTTCTAATAAAATGACAAACAACTAAGGTACCAAAGCAGGGGTAGTGTTCCCTGCCATCTTACACTCTATGTTAACATCTCTTTTGTAAAACTTATAACAGTAAACAAGTACGATTATGAATTGCAGATCATTTAAACTTCCCTCCCAGGGTTAAGCGGGGGCACCCAACTAGTGATCTATTATGACTAATAGGGGAACGTAATCTCTGAGCAACCTTTATTATGATCAAAATTATTCAAGGCCTACGGAGTTAGAGCTCCTCCCTATGTGATGCTAAGGGCCATTTTTTATCTAGAGGCTACCTATTGTTTAGTCGATCATTGCGGACTCCCGGAGTGTATTCTCTCCAGCAGGCCTATATAATGACCCAAATATGATGATGGCTAATGTATGGCAATCTCACTTCGACATGGTTTACAGTCAGAGGGCATGAGAATTAATGCGCTCCACTTGGATTACTTTTTAGGTGGATTTCCAGTCCTCTAGTCTGTCCTCAGACTGTAAATAATTCTCAATTTTAGCTAAATTTTAAGAGCTTATCCCCCATGAAGAGGCTACTATCACATATCTACTAGAATCATTTTTCATGTTCTCTTTGTATAGGTAACCCAATGGTTGCTTAAGTCTAAACGGGAAATAATCTTTCTATAAAACCAGAGAGGATAAGACAATAAAGAAAAAACAGGAATGCATTCATCATATTTATATTCATAACATATCAACAAAATTTTTTTTTTTTTTTTTTTTTTTTTTTTTTTTTTAGGACTTAACTGGGTCTTGATCAGTCTCTCTCATCTGTCAGATGAACATATGTCCATGTACGAAGTGCAAAATAAGGCAGTTCAGATAAAGAGAGAAAGAAGAAAACAGGAATGCACCCATCACAATCATATTCTTAACTTATCAACAAAGATTTTTTTTTTTTTTTTTTTTTTTTTTTTTACACTTAACTGAGTCCTGATCGACCTCTCTTATCCACCTGGTGAACATAAATCTGTATGCAAAGTGCAAAATTAAGCAGTTCAGTGCATAGTAACAAAGTACAACTGTAAGTCTCTCACCGCTCAACCTGGGAGATGATGGATTCCGTTGTTTTCTTCAGCCCTGTGATCCATGGGGGCAGCAGGAGCTTTATCAGGGAGCCTGATGTTGAGGCCCAGAGCTTGATTAAAGGATGCCAGGTCCGCAGGAGTCTTGAGGACGTGTGTGGCGTTGTCTTTAGCAACAATGAGGCTTGTGGGGAAACCCCATCTGTATGAGATCCTGTTGGCCTTTAGTGTGGTTGTGACAAATTTGAGGTCTCTCCTTTTTTGGAGGGTAGTCGGGCTGAGATCTGAGTAAACTTGTATCTCTGTTCCTCTGAATTCGATCCGCTGCTTATTCCTGGCCATTCTCAGTATCTCCTCTTTTTCTTTAAAGGAGAGCAACTTTAGGATAATATCCCTTGGAGGGGCTCTATTTGGGGGTTTAGGGCGCAGTGCCCTATGGGCTCTTTCTATTTTAACCTCTTGGCTTGTTTCATCATTTCGGAGGTACCTGACAAAGTCTTGTATATAAGCTACTATTGCAGGAGGTTCAACTGTTTCGGGGACCCCTCGCAGCCTAAGATTGTTCCTCCGACTGCGATTTTCAAGGTCCTCCACACGGTCTAAGAGTGAGTGAACAGCATTCTCCTGTGCTTGCAGGACACTAGCTTGGTGTTGCAGGTCTGAGCTGAGGGCCTCGTGTTTTTCCTCTGCTTGGGTCACTCTTCTATCAACCGCTGCGACATCTCTTTTCAGCTCTTGGAACATTGACTTAAAATCCCTCATGGCTTCTTTGATATCTTCCTTTGAAGAAAGGAGCTTGAGATCCTCCTTAGTCACACAGTTCTGATGAGTGGGCAATTTAGGGGTATCATGAATTTGTGCTAAGGTAGATTTCAGCTGGGCATCTTGTTTCCCCGCTGGTGTTGCAGGTTCAGTTGATATTAGGTAGTTTTCCATTATAGAGGATTGTGTGTTTTTAGGTGGTCTGGTTTGTCTCTTGCTGGACATCACATATATATAGTCCGTATTGCTGTTTTTGTTAAAAAGAGGGCAAATAAGAGGAGTAGGAGGAGGGCCCAGCTATTGGTGACTGATCAAACTGTAAATTCCCTCTTCACTTGGGGTTATAGCTTCTCTACCTCCCTCTCCCCTTCAGACAGATGTTATATAGGGCCCAGCAATATATAATGTCCCAGGTGGAAGTGGTGATAATAAAAACGAATGTTTAACTTCTAACTCAGTTATCAGGTTAATAGGCCTCTCAGTTCAGCATTAAACAAAGCTTATGTCCTTAGCTATGGTGCAGCTCCCTTTGGTGTGATACGATAATGCACCCGAGATAGTGACCTGATGTGTCTGCAGAACTGAACAGGGCCCAGCTCTTCACTATTACCAACTTAGCTGTATATCAGGCCTGCTGGGGTGTCAGAATTTGCAGGGCCCAGACACAATCTATTAGTTTTCTCCCCTTTCTTCCTACCAGGTAATTTCAGTCACCTCTAGATACCGATAGGATGGCTGTGGTAGCTTACCCTGTGAGGCTTGAATGATGTACGGCCTTCAGCCACGTGGTCGCTACTTATCTGCGGCGAGAGCTCCAATCTCCCAGCCACTCCGTGCCCCCGGATCTTATTATGGGGCTCCGCTAGTTGGGGTGAACTTGTCAGGCGGACCGCTGCTGAGCTCCGATGTCTAGGTGCGCGGTTACACAGCTCTGTTGCCGGGGATAAAGTCGTCTGTGCCGGGAGTGATGGCGGCGTTACCGCGGCTTCTCAAGGTTGCGTCTGGTGACTCCGCTCCGGCTCAGACCCCCGAGGCTCTACTGGTACTCTGTTCAGTCTCCCTGTGTTGGAGCGTGGAGCATGTAGCTAGGCAGGGGTATTTACCCTGGAGCTGCGGGTGTTAGGTCAGCTGGGCCGGAGTCGGGTGGTGTGTGCTCCAGGCTCCTTTTAAGCAGATCTCTTTTCAGCCAGGGGTTTTAAACTTGGTCCGGTTGGGGAGTCAGGGTTGAGGGATCATAAACTGCAAATTTTCATATTAAACTTAAGATATGGTGTACTTATTTTCGGTGTAAGATTAGCAGGGACAGCAGAGCTTTTCTAGAAAGCAGCCATTCTCAGCAGTGGCTAGGCTCCGCCCCCCTAAAGACTGTGATTTCTTTCTTAGATCCCACTCCTCATTTACCTGCCCAGCTGAGACCTCTTATATGGGGTGCT
Organism: Bombina bombina; assembly: GCF_027579735.1. Classification (NCBI taxonomy): domain Eukaryota; kingdom Metazoa; phylum Chordata; class Amphibia; order Anura; family Bombinatoridae; genus Bombina; species Bombina bombina. Next base: position 672,488,757 of record NC_069501.1, on the reverse strand, counting down.
GTGTGCAGCAGGGTGTAGAAAGAATGACTCGCTTTATTATATCCATGTTGCTTCTTTCTTACTTGTCGATATAACATTTCTCAAGTACTTTTTATTTGCACATCCCCTGACTGGTCAGGTTTAGTGTATTAGATTTGATACTGCTAATACTACTATTAGGATATATTTATGTTGCAACTGATTTGAATAAATTGTTCTGCATATATTACATTTTTCACACTGTGTGGGGGGACGGGCCCTCCATGACAACTCCTTTGTTGTCTATCTCTACTATTGTGCTAGTAAATAATATTTTTCAAAAAGAGTGCTGAAATCCCTGTCTTTTTTCATCCTGGTTGATATACTCTGGATGATTTCTCTTGTAATTAAAAACATTTCATATTTTTATAAGGGTCTGCACCACTAATTATAAAGCTTAAGAAAGTATAGCCGGTTTAGGCCACCTTTGAATAACTAGCTTAAAGCAAATGCTTCCCTTCTGTATACATTTCTTTATATATATATATATATATATATATATATATATATATATATATATATATATATATATGTGTGTGTGTATGCAATATAAATTTATATATTGATATGGATATATAGGTATAGATATACATTTCACAAAAAATAAGGGCATTATAGTTTTTATTAAAAAACAAAGTACCATTTGTTTAAAATAAAAAACAACTGCACTAGGCAGTGTTTTCGCAGTAAATATATATGTATATGACAATATACATATATATATATATTTATGTGTTAAAGGGACATTAAATCCACATTTTATTTTTCTTGATTCAGATAGAGACTACAGTTTTAAACAACATCCCAATGTACCTCTATGATCTAATTTGCTTACGGCTAGATTTAGAGTTCTGCGGCCAAAGGGGTGCGTTAGCTACGCATGCTTTTTTTCCCCGCACCTTTTAAATACCGCTGGTATTTAGAGTTCACAGAATGGCTGCGTTTTCAGTGCGTTAGGCTCCAAAAAGGGAGCGTAGAGCATAATATACCGCCACTGCAACTCTCGATACCAGCGGTGCTTACGGACGCGGCCAGCTTCAAAAACGTGCTCGTGCACGATTCCCCCATAGGAAACAATGGGGCCGTTTGAGCTGAAAAAAAATCTAACACCTGCAAAAAAGCAGCTTTCAGCTCCTAACGCAGCCCCATTGTTTCCTATGGGGAAACACTTCCTAAGTCTGCACCTAACATCCTAACATGTACCCCGAGTCTAAACACCCCTAACCTTACACTTATTAACCCCTATTCTGCCGCCCCCACTATCACTGAACCCTGCATATTATTATTAACCCCTAATCTGCCGCTCCGTACACCGCCGCAACCTACGTTATCCCTATGTACCCCTAATCTGCTGCCCCTAACACCGCCGACCCCTATATTATATTTATTAACCCCTAATCTGCCGCCCCCAATGTCGCCTCCACCTACCTACAATAATTAACCCCTAATCTGCCGACCGGACCTCACCGCTACTCTAATAAATGTATTAACCCCTAAAGCTAAGTCTAACCCTAACACTAACACCCCCCTAAGTTAAATATAATTTAAATCTAACGAAATAAATTAACTCTTATTAAATAAATTATTCCTATTTAAAGCTAAATACTTACCTGTAAAATAAATCCTAATATAGCTACAATATAAATTATAATTATATTGTAGCTATTTAAGGATTAATATTTATTTTACAGGCAACTTTGTAATTATTTTAACCAGGTACAATAGCTATTAAATAGTTAAGAACTATCGGAACAGCCAATAGAACAGCCAATAGAATGCAAGCTCAATCTGATTGGCTGATTGGATCAGCCAATCGGATTGAACTTGAATCTGATTGGCTGATTCCATCAGCCAATCAGATTTTTCCTACCTTAATTCCGATTGGCTGATAGAATCCTATCAGCCAATCGGAATTCGAGGGACGCCATCTTGGATGACGTCCCTTAAAGGAACCGTCATTCGTCGGAGAAGATGGATGTTCCGCGTCGGCGGGATGAACTACATGGATCCGGAAGAAAGAAGATTGAAGATGCCGCTTGATAGAAGACTTCAGCCGGATCATGGACCTCTTCATCTCCCGCTTGGATGAAGACTTCAGCCGGATCATGGACATCTTCAGCCCACCACTTGGGCTTGGATCAAGACATCGGAGGCTCTTCTGGATCGATCGGTGAACCTGGCGTGGTGAAGACAAGGTAGGGAGATCTTCAGGGGCTTAGTGTTAGGTTTATTTAAGGGGGGTTTGGGTTAGATTAGGGGTATGTGGGTGGTGGGTTGTAATGTTGGGGGGGTGTATTGTATGGTTTTTTTTTACAGGCAAAAGACCTGAATTCTTTGGGGCATGCCCCGCAAAGAGCCCTTTTCAGGGCTGGTAAGTTAAAAGAGCTTTTCTATTTTAATTTTAGAATAGGGTAGGGCATTTTTTTATTTTGGGGGTCTTTGTTATTTTATTAGGGGGCTTAGAGTAGGTGTAATTAGTTTAAAATTGTTGTAATATTTTTCTAATGTTTGTAAATATTTTTTTATTTTTTGTAACTTAGTTCTTTTTTATTTTTTGTACTTTAGTTAGTTTATTTCATTGTATTTATTTGTAGGTATTGTATTTAATTAATTTATTGATAGTGTAGTGTTAGGTTTAATTGTAGATAATTGTAGGTATTTTATTTAATTAATTTAATGATAGTGTAGTGTTAGGTTTAATTGTAACTTAGGTTAGGATTTATTTTACAGGTAATTTTGTAATTATTTTAACTAGGTAACTATTAAATAGTTATTAACTATTTAATAGCTATTGTACCTGGTTAAAATAAATACAAAGTTACCTGTAAAATAAATATTAATCCTAAAATAGCTACAATATAATTATAATTTATATTGTAGCTATATTAGGGTTTATTTTACAGGTAAGTATTTAGCTTTAAATAGGAATAATTTATTTAATAAGAGTTAATTTATTTCATTAGATTTAAATTATATTTAACTTAGGGGGTGTTAGGGTTAGGGTTAGACTTAGCTTTAGGGGTTAATACATTTATTATAGTAGCGGTGAGGTCCGGTCGGCAGATTAGGGGTTAATAAGTGTAGGTAGGTGTCGGCGACGTTGACGGGGGCAGATTAGGGGTTAATAAATATAATAGAGGGGTCGGCGGTGTTAGGGGCAGCAGATTAGGGGTACATAAGTATAACGTAGGTGGCGGCGGTGTGCGGTCGGCAGATTAGGGGTTAAAAAATTTTATTATAGTGGCGGCGATGTGGGGGGACCTCGGTTTAGGGGTAGATAGGTAGTTTACTGGTGTTAGTGTACTTTAGAGCACAGTAGTTAAGAGCTTTATGAACCGGCGTTAGCCCAAAAAGCTCTTAACTCCTGTTTTTTTTTTGCAGCTGGAGTTTTGTCACACACAACACCACCAGCAAAACAGAATCATTCTGTTTTGCTGGTGGTGTTGTGTGTGGCTGCAAGTCGCCGTTGTGAGTTGTTCATCTGTCTTGATGAAGGCTTCTATGTAAGCCGAAACGTCAACCTATCCTTATGACTTTCTAACGTTGTTGTTATAAACAATAAACTAACTTTGATGTATATAAATCCTGAGAGTGCCCTCCCTTTCCTAGCTCTTATCTACAATCCATTGAGGATTGCACCCAGGTGCTTCATTATTAGTTGAAGCTGGAGTGCTGGAACACGTGCTAATTGGATTATATATATATATATATATATATATATATATATATAGTCATATACATATATATTTACAAACTGCTGCCATCACTGCGCTACTTATCCCTTTTCTGCGCAATGTTCTGAAGCCGTCTCTGGCGGCATCAGTACGAGGCTCCCTTTGGAGCCTATGGTTCCACTGTCTCGTGAGCATTATGCTTCCATGCAATGCAAACGCGAGGTAGCATTTGCATTGCACCTAACTTATAATACCAGCGCACATTAGTGTGCGCTGAAATTACAAAGTGGAGCGCAAATATTGCTTCAGCAAAATCGATATATATCGCTCCACTTATAATTTGTCGTAAAATGTTTAATAACTTTCATTAAAACAACTTTCAAATATAAATCTATTTTGCCCTGCTTTTCTGTAATTTAAAGGGACAGTCAACACCAGAATTTGTGTTGTTTAAAAAGATAGATAATCTCTTTATTACCTATTCCCCAGTTTTGCATAACCAAGATAGTTATAATAATACACTTTTTACCTCTGTGATTACCTTGTATCTAAGCCTCTGCAAACTGTCCCCTGATTACAGTTCTTTTGACAGACTTGCATTTTAGCCAATCAGTGCTGACTCCTAGGTAACTTCACGAGCGTGAGCTCAATGTTATCTATATGACACACATGAACTAATGCCCTCTAGTGGTAAAAAAAACTGTCAGAATGCATTCAGATTAGAGGCGGCCTTCAAGGTCTAAGAAATTAGCATATCAGCCTCCTAGGTTTAGCTTTCAACTAAGAATACCAAGGGATTAGGGAACAAAGCAAAATTGTTGATAAAAGTACATTGGGAAAGTTGTTTAAAATTACATGCCCTATTTGAATCATGAAAGTTTATTTTGGACTTGACTGTCCCTTTAAGACTTAAAACAAAGAGATTGCCAATTCTGGTAACTGGAGAAACACATGATAGGCTTCTAAAGTGTAACCCTGCCGCATGCCTGTCCCTAACTGGCTTCACCAGAGATTATCAGATAAAGGAAAGCAAAAAAAAAATAGTTTGCTAACATAATGGCTGTGGCTAGCCTTGTCTACTTCAATAACAAGTCAGGATTGGCTCCTCTTAATAAAGGAAATGGTGGGTTAAGCTATTGAAAAAAAAATTGCAGAAAAAAATGTGTTTATGCATTCAAAACATTTTCAATTTTACCCACTATGTAAACTTACTGTTGAAAAATGTTTAAATGTCAAGGTGCTTATTGCCCCTTTAAAGATATTACATACACATCTTGATGGTATAAAGATCTGTGTGCTTTTCAGTGCCACCATATCTTTAGGTGGCCTGAGCTATTTTCTTGCTGTGTCACATGGAGGATGTAACTTATTATTTTTCATTTCTACCATTTTTCCTATTATTTTATTAATGTTCGCTCAGAGATGTTGGAGCTGTAGTGGACCCATCCAATGTCTTCTGCAGCTCACAGAGGTTTACCATATACTGCTAAAAACATCTTTAGCTGCATCATTGGTTATATTAGTGGGGGGGGCCTGCTTTACCAGGAGCTGCAGAAAATATTAGATCTGCAAGTAGAAGGACAGGAATGGTTCTTAAGGGTGCTGGGGGATAATATGCTCCCCATTCATTACTGTGGCACCTCCAAACATTAAAGGTGACAGCTGCTATAAATTTGTAAACTAGGGTTGCTGTTGGGGTTTTTTGCACTATGCAGTGTTCTGTTTAGAGGAGGGGACAGGTGGAGAAGGAGAAATAAAAATGTAAAGGTCAGAAAAGGTAGCAGATAAGGTTCCTCTACCAGGTTTTTTAAGGAAAAGTTTAAGCCACACCCACAGGTGCCACACAAGCCCACAGTCTGCTAGCAGACCCCTGCCAACAAGCTCTTTAACCTCCCGCATACTGGAAAGCCTACAAAAGAATTGGGAAGTGTGCGAAAGTAGTCTGAAAAATGTATCCACCAAAAACTAAATGTATGCTTACCTGATAAATTACTTTCTTTTACGATATGCCGAGTCCACGGATTTCATCCTTACTTGTGGGATATTAACCTCCTGCTAACAGGAAGTGGCAAAGAGCACCACAGCAGAGCCGTATATATACCCCCTCCCTTCCCCTCCACCTCCTGTCATTCGGCCGAAGGTTATAGGAAGAGAAAAGGAAAGGCTAAAAAGGTGCAGAGGTGACTGAAGTTTTCAAAAAAATTAAATAAATCTGTCTTAAAATAACAGGGTGGGCCGTGGACTCGTCATATCGTAAAAGAAAGTAATTTATCAGGTAAGCATAAATTTAGTTTTCTTTTACAAAGATATGACGAGTCCACGGATTTCATCCTTACTTGTGGGAAACCAATACCAAAGCAATAGGACACGGATGAAAGGGAGGGACAAGACAGAGACCTAATCAGAAGGCACCACTGCTTGAAGAACCTTTCTCCCAAAGATAGCCTCAGAAGAAGCAAAAGTATCAAATTTGGAAAATTTGGAAAAAGTGTGAAGGGACGACCAAGTCGCAGCCTTACAAATCTGTTCAACAGATGCATCGTTTTTAAAGGCCCATGTGGAAGCCACAGCCCTAGTAGAATGAGCCGTAATTATTTCAGGAGGTTGCTGTCCAGCAGTCTCATATGCCAGGCGGATGATACTTCTCAGCCAAAAAGAAAGAGAGGTAGCCGTAGCTTTCTGACCCCTACACTTTCCAGAATAAACAATGAATAATGAAGATGACTGACGGAAATCTTTAGATGCCTGTAAGTAACACTTTAAGGCACGGACCACGTCCAAATTATGTAACAGACGCTCCTTCTTAGAAGAAGGGTTAGGACACAAGGAAGGAACAACAATTTCCTGATTAATATTCTTATTTGAAACAACCTTAGGAAGGAACCCAGGTTTGGTACGTAAAACCACCTTATCAGAATGAAAAATTAGATAAGGCGAATCACACTGCAACGCTGAAAGCTCAGAAACTCTTCGAGCAGAAGAAATAGCAACCAGAAACAGAACTTTCCAAGATAACAGTTTAATATCTATGGAATGCATAGGTTCAAACGGAACCCCTTGAAGAACCCGAAGAACTAAATTCAAACTCCAGGGAGGAGTAATAGGTCTAAATACAGGCTTAATTCTAGATAGAGCCTGACAAAAACATCCGGTACATTTGCCAAACGTTTGTGAAACAGAATTGACAAAGTTAAAATTTGTCCCTTTAACCCCTTAATGACCACAGCACTTTTCCATTTTCTGTCCGTTTGGGACCAAGGCTATTTTTACATTTTTGCTGTGTTTGTGTTTAGCTGTAATTTTCCTCTTACTCATTTACTGTACCCATACATATTATATACCGTTTTTCTCGCCATTAAATGGACTTTCTAAAGATACCATTATTTTTATCATATCTTATAATTTACTATAAAAAAATTATAAAATATGAGGAAAAAATGGAAAAAAACACACTTTTTCTAACTTTGACCCCCAAAATCTGTTACACATCTACAACCACCAAAAAACACCCATGCTAAATAGTTTCTAAATTTTGTCCTGATTTTAGAAATACCCAATGTTTACATGTTCTTTGCTTTTTTGTAAACTATAGGGCCATAAATACAAGTAGCACTTTGCTATTTCCAAACCATTTCTTTTCAAAATTAGCGATAGTTACATTAGAACACTGATATCTTTCAGGAATCTCTGAATAGCCATTGACATGTATATATATTTTTTTAGTAGACAACCCAAAGTATTGATCTAGGCCCATTTTGGTATATTTCATGCCACCATTTCACCGCCAAATGCAATCAAATACAAAAAATCGTTCACTTTTCACAATTTTTTTCACAAACGTTTGGTTTCTAACTTAAATTATTTACAAACAGCTTGTGCAATTATGGCATAAATGGTTGTAAATTCTTCTCTGGGATCCGCTTTGTTCAGAAATAGCAGACATATATGACTTTGGCGTTGCTTTTTGGTAATTAGAAGGCCGCTAAATGCCACTGCGCACCACACGTGTATTATGCCCAGCAGTGAAGGGGTTAATTAGGGAGCATGTAGGGAGCTTTTTGGGGTAGTTTTAGCTTTAGTGTAGTGTAGAAGACAACCCCAAGTATTGATCTAGGCCAATTTTGGTATATTTCATGCCACCATTTCACCGCCAAATGCGATCAAATTAAAAAAAACGTTAATTTTTTCTCAATTTTAGGTTTCTCACTGAAATTATTTACAAACAGCTTGTGCAATTATGGCACAAATGGTTGTAAATGCTTCTCTGGGATCCCCTTTGTTCAGAAATATCAGACATATATGGCTTTGGCATTGCTTTTTTGTAATTAGAAGGCCTCTAAATGCCGCTGCGCATCACACGTGTATTATGGCTAGCAGTGAAGGGGTTAATTATGTAGCTTGTAGGGAGCTTGCAGGGTTAATTTTAGCTTTAGTTTAGAGCTCAGCCTCCCACCTGAAACATCAGACCCCCTGATCCCTCCCAAGCAGCTCTCTTCCCTCCCCCACCCCACAATTGACCCCGCCATCTTAAGTACTGGCAGAAACTCTGCCAGTACTAAAATAAAAGGTATTTGGCCCTTTTTTTAAAAAAAAAAAAAAAAAGCATATTTACATATGCTGATGTGTAGGATCCCCCCTTAGACCCCAACCTCACTGCTCCCCCACCAAACAGCTCTCTAACCCTTCCCCTCTGCCTTAATGGGTGCCATCTTGGGTACTGGCAGCTGTCTGCCAGTACCCAGTTTTGTAAAAAAATGTGCCTTTTTTTAAAAAAATGCCCTTTTCTGTAGTGTAGCTTCCCCCCCCCCCCCACCAAGACCAACCCCCAACCCCTTCCAGGTCCCTTAGATTACATTTTTAATATTTAAATTTTATTAGTTTTTTTTAACTTTTAACTTTTTTTTTTCTGTAGTGTAGCGGTTCCCACCCGTTCCCGCCCCGTGCACGTGCCCTCCCGCCACCCCCCGTGCACGTGCACGCTCCCGTGCGCACCCCCGTAGGTCCCGCCCCCGATCCCGCCCCCTCCACTCCACACAGAGCATCGATGGCCGCCCACCCGCCTCCCACGTAAGCTCCCACCCACCAACGATACCGGCCATCGATGTCCGGTGGCTCTCTCTGCATCGGATGGCCAAGGGGAGTTATTGCAGGATGCCTCCATATCGAGGCATCACTGCAATAACTGGAAAGCAGCTGGAAGCGAGCAGGATCGCTTCCAGCTGCTTTCCAGACCAAAGACATACGCCACACGTCCTCGGTCATTAACTGTATTTTTTTTGAGGACGTGTGGCGTACGTCCTTGGTCGTTAAGGGGTTAAGGAACTCGCTGATAACCCTTTCTCCAATCCTTCTTGGAGAAAAGACAGAATCCTAGGAATCCTAACCTTACTCCATGAGTAACCCTTGGATTCACACCAATAAAGATATTTACGCCATATCTTATGATAGATTTTTTTAGTGACAAGCTTTCTAGCCTGTATCAAAGTATTAATGACTGAATCAGAGAATCCTAGCTTCGATAAAATCAAGCGTTCAATCTCCATGCAGTCAGCTGCAGAGAAATTAGATTTGGATGTTGGAAAGGCCCTTGAATGAGAAGGTCCTGTCTCAATTGAAGTTTCCACGGAGGCAGAGAGGACATGTCCACTAGATACGCATACCAAGTCCTGCGTGGCCACGCAGGCGCTATCAGGATCACTGAAGCTCTCTCCTGTTTGTTTCGAGCAATCACGCGTGGGAGGAGAGGAAACGGCAGAAACACATAAGCTAGGCTGAACAACTAAGGCACTGCCAAGGCATCTATCAGTTCGGCCTGAGGATCCCTTGACCGGGATCCGTATCTTGGAAGCTTGGCATTCTGACGAGATGTCATCAAATCCAATTCCGGTCTGCCCCATCTGAGAATCAATGAGGCAAATACCTCCGGGTGAAGTTCCCACTCCCCCGGATGAAAAGTCTGTCGACTTAGAAAATCTGCTTCCCAGTTCTCTACCCCTGGGATGTAGATCTCTGACAGATGACAAGAGTGGGCCTCTGCCCAACTGATTATCTTGGATACTTCTATCATCACTAAGGAACTCCTTGTTCCCCCATGATGATTGACATATGCCACAGTCGTTACGTTGTCCGACTGGAATCTGATGAATTTGGCCGAAGCCAACTGAGGCCATGCCTGAAGCGCATTGAATATTGCCCTCAGTTCCAGAATATTGATTGGAAGTAGAGACTCCACTTGAGCCCAAACACCCTGAGCCTTCAGGGAATTCCAAACTGCACCCCAGCCCAGAAGGCTGGCATCCGTTGTCACTATCACCCACGAGGGTTTGCGGAAACAAGTCCCCTGGGACAGATGATCCGGCGACAACCACCAAAGAAGGGAGTTTCTGGTCTCTTGATCCAGAATTATCTGAGGAGATAAATCCGCATAATCCCCATTCCACTGACCGAGCATGCACAGTTGCAGTGGTCTGAGATGAAAGCGGGCAAACGGAACGATGTCCATTGCCGCTACAATTAATCCAATTACCTCCATACACTGAGCCACTGATGGCGGAGGAATGGACTGAAGTGCTCGGCAAGTATTCAGAATCTTTGATTCTCTGACCTCCGTCAGAAATACTTTCATGGCTACTGAGTCTATCAGAGTTCCCAAGAAAGGAACCCTTGTCACCTTCCAGCCGTGAGTTCTCAGAAAAGACAATACTGTGTCCATGTGAGATTTTGTCAGATGATATGATGATGCCTGAATCAGAATATCGTCAAGATAAAGCGCCACCGCTATCCCTTGCGGTCAGAGAACCGCCAAAACAGACCCTAGAACCTTTGTGAAGATTCTGGGTGCTGTGGCCAACCCGAAAGGAAGAGCCACAAACTGATAATGTTTGTCCAAGAAAGCAAATCTTAGAAACCGATGATGATCCTTGTAGATTGGAATATGAGAGTAAGCATCCTTCAAATCCACGGTAGTCATATATTGACCCTCCTGGATCATTGGCAAAATCGTTTGAATTGTCTCCATCTTGAATGATGGAACTCTTAGAAATTTGTTTAGACACTTGAGGTCTAAAATGGGTCTGAACGTTCGCTCTTTTTTCAAAACTACAAATAGGTTTGAGTAAAACCCCTGTCCCTGTTCCAATTCTGGAACTGGACAGATTACTCCCATAGTAAAAAGGTCTTTTACACAGCGTAAGAACGCCTCTCTTTTTATCTGGTTTGCAGATAATTTTGAAAGATGAAATCTCCCTCTTGGGAGAAAATCCTTGAATTCTAATTGATAACCGTGGGTCACTATTTCTAGTGCCCAGGAATCCTGAACATCTCTTGCCCAAGCCTGAGCAAAGAAAGAGAGTCTGCCCCCTACTAGATCCGGTCCCGGATCGGGGGCCACCCCTTCATGCTGTCTTAGGACCAGCAGTGGGTTTTTTGGATTGTTTACCCTTATTCCAGTTCTGATTGGGTCTCCAGACTGACTTAGATTGGGTAAAATTCCCTTCCTGCTTTGTGGAAGAAGAAGAAGAGGGGGGTCCTCCTTTAAAGTTCCGAAAGGAACGAAAATTATTCTGTTTACCCCTCATTTTAACAGACTTATCCTGAGGTAGGGCATGGCCTTTACCTCCTGTAATATCAGAAATGATTTCCTTCAATTCTGGCGCAAAAAGGGTCTTACCTTTAAAGGGAATAGCTAAAAGCTTATGTTTTGATGACACATCAGCAGACCAAGATTTGAGCCACAATGCTCTATGTGCTAAAATAGCAAATCCTGCATTTTCTGCTGCTAATTTAGCAATTTGAAAAGTGGCATCAGCAATAAAAGAATTAGTTAGCTTAAGAGCCTTAATTCTATCTAAAATGTCATCTAATGGAGTCTCAACCTTAAGAGACTCTTCTAGAGCCTCAAACCAAAAAGCTGCTGCAGTTGTTACTGGAACAACGCAAGCCATAGGTTGTAAAATAAATCCCTGATTAACAAACAATTTCTTTAGTAGACCCTCTAATTTCTTATCCATAGGGTCCTTGAAAGCACAACTATCCTCAATGGGTATAGTAGTACGCTTAACTATGGAAGATATAGCTCCCTTTTTTGCCATGAGTTCCGAATGGTATCTGATATGGGAAACATTTTCTTAAAATTAGGAGAGGGAGAAAACGGTATACCTGGTCTATCCATTCCTTACTAATAATTTCAGAAATTCTCTTAGGAACCGGAAAAACATAAGTGTAAGTAGGAACTTCTAAATATTTATCCATTTTACACAATTTCTCTGGAGGAATCACAATAGGATCCCAATCATCCAGAGTCGCTAAAACCTCCCTAAGTAACAGGCGGAGGTGTTCAAGCTTAAATTTAAATGACATAGCATCCGAATCTGTCTGAGGCAAAACATTCCCTGAATCAGAAATTTCACCCTCAGACAGTAATTCCCTCATCCCCAACTCAGAGCACTGTGAGGGAACATCGGAAATAGCTAATAAAGCATCAGAGGATTCAGTATTTACATTAATACTTGACCTACTGTGTTTACCCTGCAACACTGGTAATTTAGACAATACCTCTGTAAGGGTAGTTGACATAACTGCAGCCATCTCCTGCAGAGTAAAGGAATTAGACGCACTAGAAGTACTAGGCGTCGCTTGTGTGGGCGTTAAAGGTTGTGACACTTGGGGAGAATTGGATGGCATATCCTGATTCTCTTCAGACTGAGAATCATCCTTAGGCACACTTTCCTTATTTAAAATATGCTTTTTACATTGTAAGGCCCTTTCAGTACAAAAGTTACTCAATGAGAAACCTCAATGTCAGACATGTTGAACAGACTAGTAATACCACAAAAGTCGTTTAAACACTTATTTATAGCATAAAATAAACATAAGAAAAAATGTGTTCTGTGCCTTTAAGAAAAGAAAAAGTAAACAATTTTTCCAAAATGCTCAAAAAACGTTAAATTATTCCCAAATGTAACTAATATCGTTGGTTAATCCAAAAATTACTGCACCCAGAAGCAAAGGCAGAAATAAGGTTTTAGAAGTACTTACAGTGGAGGCTCCTCCATTTGAGCACTCCCGCACGTGAACACCCAAATAAAAGGGGGGAAAAAGAAAGAAAATAATTTATTTGGATGAATAAATATAATTTCTCCTATTGGAAAAATTATATTTATTCAGCCAAAAATTTTCTAGTCTAGACTGTCAAGTTTTATTTACAAAAAAAAAACCTTTTATATACAGCTATGCTCTATTATACTTCTCTACCGCACGTGCGGTAGAGAAGTATAGCTTGCCAAATAAATTTGCATATTTTTCCTCTATGCTTGCAGTGCAGCCCATAACTGAGCCTATACCGCTCTTAATTGCACACTATTTAGTGTGCTAATTGGGCTATTTGTATGGGCGGCCAGCAGAGGGAGCACTTTTTTTCCCAAGTTTTCTTTTTTTTTTTTTTGCTGGCTCAGTCTGGTTTGGCCAGGACTCCCGGGAGAAATGAGCATCTAAATTGTAAGTGTATGATTGTATCTTCTACTTTTAGCCCTGCTGCGGGCTAGCACTGCACCGGACCGGCCAGGGAAGCATTGAAGTCAGAGTGTCAGACAGCAATGTATATCCTCCCCCAGTACATGCCTCTGCTTTGGAATAAGTTTTTGTGTGGTGTCGTGGGTGTCTAAGTTACAGAGTTAGCAAGATGTTGAAACATATTTGTCTTGGGCTGCAGACACTCTCATTTTATTATTACTTAAAGTAATAAAATGAGTCTGCAGCCCAAGACAAATACGTTTCAACATCTTGCTAACTCTGTAACTTAGACACCCATGACACCACACACAAACTTATTCCAAAGCAGAGGCATGTACTGGGGGAGGATATACATTGCTGGCCTGTCTGACACTCTGACTTCAGTGCTGCAGCTGCCGCCCGCCGGGGAAATGAAAAATGTATGAGCTTCCTTGCCCTTGCTCTCTTTCAATGCATCCCATTCCCTTTGAAAATTCATGAAACAGACGGCCCCAGAGTCATACAGAAACACTCCCCCGGGTCCCCCTCTCTATTCTTGAAATATTGAGTGCTTTGCTTGGTGATATAAGAGGAAGAGTAATTGCTAGTTAGCATACATAATTATGAGACTTAAAATGAAAATAAGATATTGTGGAATAGCCCCACATGACCACACAGGACTTTATTAAGTGCCAGCATTATTCCCTCTACTGATCAAGACGCATGTATACATCAGGTGCCCTCATTTTAATAAAACTCTTATAAGATGCTAATTCATTAGAGTTTGCAAAATGTTTGTATTAGGCTTAGAGGTAAGGGAAAAGGATTACTTCATTTTTATTGTCAGTAAAAAAAATATGATTTATTTTTTACAGTTAATTAAAAAAAAAATACTTTTATCCTATGTAAGAGAATGGTTACCCTTTTTTAGTTTAATCAGTACTTAGTTTTTTAAATGATGTTTTTCCTTTTAATTATTTTTAGCCTGGTATATTGTGTCACTTCTGCATAAGACTCTCCCATAAACTGTTTATTTGCTTTTTTGCACAAGACTTGACCATATTAGAGTCTGCAGTGTAGATAAGCAAATCACTGGAAATATGTATGACAAGTTCCCTTTATTTTTATTTTTTTAAATAAAAGTGGAACTAGTGTGTGTATGTGTGTGCGTGTGTGTATATATATATATATATATATATATATATATATATATATATATATATATATATATTGAAGAGCAATCTGAGGGGCGGGGCTTTATTTCAAGGGGTGTGGTCAGGGGAGGGGCTAAGTGCACCTCCATCTTCATAATTCACCAGCCGCCACTGAGTACTTATATCAACATCTAGTCAAAAAATAGATGAAAATACCCTCTGCACCTCGCCACAGCTCTGCTGTGGTTCCTACCTGCCCCCAGGGTACTTCGAAACAAGTTTCCAACCCTTCAGACCAGCTACACAGTCCAGGAGCCACCGAGTTACTGATTGCTGCTGCTTAGCCTGAAGGAAGTGCGCATCTGAGCGTGTGAAAATAAGATCCGCCCCTTAAGGTCAAACGTCAGAGTAGGCCCAAACAACACCACATGGGAATGCAGTTTTGCACCAAAATAAAAGTACACACAAAATACAACCCTCCAACATAAAACCAACAAGTTTTAAGTGCCAAAAATAAAAAACATTGTTTTTCACATTGTCTCCCATGTCACATAATGCCCAAATATCAATTAATGATAAAAATAATATAGGGACTCCAGTAATACTCCTCTTATTAAAATAGGTTTTACTGCTTACCCCATTCCCATACAGGGAAATAATGCCAGCCAGTTCTGGTACACCAAGTCTCCTCAGAAAAAAAGGCTGCACATACCTTAATGCTGCTTGTAGCATGAAACCGGTCTCCACACTGAAGATGTCTCATGGTTACCTTCAGAAGTCTTGTGGGAACCAGCGTGGATCTTAGTTACAAATGCTAAGATCATCAAACCTCAGGGCAGAAATCTTCTTCCATATCCCCCTGAGGAAAATAGTACACACCAGTACCATTTAAAATAAAAAAAACTTCTTGATTGAAGAAACTAAAACTAACACCTCACTTTACTATGTCTTTCTAGTATAACACAGGCAAAGAGAATGACTGGAGGGGAAGGGAGGGGCTATATATACAGCTCTGCTGTGGTGCTCTTTGCCACTTCCTGTTAGCAGGAGGTCAATATCCCACAAGTAAGGATGAAATCCGTGGACTCGTCATATCTTTGTAAAAGAAAGCAAATTAATATTCCTCTTGTGCATCTCATTGAAATATGTGATAGGTTTATTCAATTCTGTTAATAACTACCTCAGCACTTATTGCCCCTAACAAGCTTTATGTTTTATTTACCTTAGGAATGGGCACAAGTACAATGACTCGTGCTAGAGCTACTATGCAACATATTGCTGACCACTTGCTCCAATCTAAGTCTGAATTAGGTAATGTGAAATCAATACTACTGGGCATGTTAGTAAGTTAATCCATTACTTGATGTTAAAGGAACATTAAGACCTCAAATGTCGCTGAAACATTAAAGAGGCATGAAACCCAACATTATTCTTTCAGGATGTAGATAGAACATGCAGTTTTAAACAACTTTACAATTTACTTTTATTATCAAAGTTGCTTTATTCTCTTTGTATCCTTTGTTGAAGGGGTAGCATTGCATTACTGAGAGTTAGCTAACCAATCTGGGTTAACCAATGACAAGAGGGATATATGTGCACCCATTAATTAGCAGCTGGCTTCCAGTAGTGCATTGCTGCTCCTGAGCCTACCTAGATATGCTTTTTTTTTTTTTTTTTTACAAAGGATACTAAGAGAAGGTAGCAAATTAGATAATGGAAGTCAATTGGAAAATTGTTTAACATTGTATGCTCTATCTAAATCATGAAATAACCATTTTAGGTTTGAAATCCCTTTCATTTATCAGCAACTTTTGAGGCCTTAGTTAATATTAGAGTCAGTTATTCATTTTGAGCTTTGTTGATATCTATAAACTTTGTTGTATCCCATAAGAGCTATATTTTCTAAATAATACCTTAATTCTATTAATAATTAGAAGAATTAGTCATGTGCAAGAGGTATAATATAAAAGTTGGAAACCATCAAAAATGGATGTACCTAATCATTACCAATCATATCCTTTTTTATGCTCCTTTACTCAGATGTCCTCGCTATTGGCATTGGTGACATCAGTAAGAAACATCTGGAAAGTCTGGTGCCTCTACAGTTAATGCGTGAAGAACAAGCGCAGCAACATGCGTTCTACTTGCCGTACTACCAAGATCTAGAAAACATTTTTGAGGGGATAACTAATCATGGTCTGTATTACAATCAACTAAAAGTCATCAGTGTAAACCTTTAAGGTTAGAACGTCTGTGTTTTCTTTACCTGGTAGACCTTTGAAGCACTAAAAGCATAACAGTGGGAGACTGCTTACATTTAGATACTCAGTATAGAGATCCCAAATCGGTGTTGTGTCCTCCACCCCTTTCTCTATTTTTGTTCCATTTATTGCCCTTTTACTTCTCAAATAAATCTGGCACCACCCCAATGCCAGCACAGGATATGTATGTCAGTGCTAAATGGTGCATAATCAGTATGGCAGTACTTCAGGGTAATGCCTGTTTATTTCATATGTTTTGCAGTG
Source organism: Bombina bombina (assembly GCF_027579735.1). Lineage (NCBI taxonomy): Eukaryota > Metazoa > Chordata > Amphibia > Anura > Bombinatoridae > Bombina > Bombina bombina. The sequence continues at coordinate 672,471,897 of NC_069501.1, read as the reverse complement.
TATTAAAGGGATATACAAATTAAAACATGTTCTTTTGTGATTCAGACACAGCATACAATTTTTAAAAAGTTTCCAATTTACTTCTATTATCAAATTTGCTTTGTTCCCATGGTATTCTTTATTGAAAAGACGCCTAGGTCGGTGTCTCAAGCACCACTTGGCAGGAAATAGTGCTGCCATCTGGTGCGCATGCAAATGGGTAACATTTTTGAAAAACAGCTGTCATATAGTGCTCCAGACACGTACACGCTCTTGAGCTTATGTGCCTGCTTTTAAACAAAAGATACAAAGAGTACAAAGACAATTTGATAAAAAAAATTATTTTATAAAGTTGTTTACAATTGCATAGAATAAGTAAGTTGTAAAGTTGTTTAAAATTGCATGTTCTATCAGAAACTTGAGTTTGACTTTACTGTTCCTTTAACACAAACTCCATTTTAAAAATAAAACATACAATTAACTGAAGATTCAGCTCTTAACCCCTTGCTTCATTTGGACATACTACTTTGCCAAGTGTACTGTGTTGACATAGTACCTAGGTTCAACACTGTGGTCCCTGCTGTCAAATTAGACAGCGAAGACTGCAGCTGGATATAGAAGGCCTTCATATGGTGAGACTAGAAGTGTCGTGCACAGCTGGAAATAGCGCCCTTCTAATTGCCAAAAATGTCAGCTGTTTCTGAACAAAGGGGATTCCAGAGAAGCTTTTATAACCATTTGTCTTATGATTGCAGTAGTTTTGCGCAAATATTTTCAGCGAGAAACCCAAAATTTGCTAAAAAGTTAACAATTTTTTATTAATATGATCATGTTTGGTGGCCAAATAGTGGCATCACATATAGCCACATGGGCTTACATCAATACCTTGTGTTGTCTATAAAGTTTTCATAGGTAAAAAAATAACTCTGTTTAAACAGAGTGATAGCAAAAATGCTAAAAATTATCTGGTATTTTGGGCAAGTTTTTCTCTGAAATTCCAGGTAGCGAAGGGGTAAAAAGTAATTCATATTAAATCTTTCTATAAAAACAGAATTTATATTTACCAATAAATGTATTTCCCTCACTCAGATGAACGTCCAAAGCTTCAGCCTATCAGGGGGAGGTCAAGAACCCTCACAGAGCTTTAGCCCCTCACAATTCCCCTCCCTCTCCAGCTTACGTATAGCAGAGGAGAGAGACAGAAAAAGTAGGAAAGACAGAGAGCAGGGTTACGAGGTACAAATGATAACTGTCACCCATATACAAGAATAGGGTGGGGGCTATGGACTCTTATCAGCCCAAAGTAAATACATTTATCAGTAAGTATAAATTCTGTTTTCCTTCTTAGTTGATGAGAGTTCATAGCTTCATAACATTTGGGATGCAATATCCAAGCTGATAATGCATTTTAAGAATGGCTTGGACAAAAAATAGGCAGTTCCTCTTTGCCGGACACTGTGACCTGAAGGACTCTCCTGCCAAAAGCTGCTGCATAAGAAGCATAAATGTCAACATGATAACATTATTGAAAAGTTTGAAGGGAAGACAAAGTTGCGCCTTGCAAATCTTAATATGATCTTACTTTGTACCTGCTATGTATCTAAATGTGAAAGAGGCTTCCTTTTCTAAGTATCTATTAAACTTAGTATAACTAAGTAACAAATAAAACATATATTGCTGACATAAACTGGTAATACAATCAATTATAAATACACTCACATATGGGCACATAAACACACCTATCTGTATAGAAAATCACTGGATTAGTAAACCCAAGTTATTAGCTCACTGCAGAATAATACTGTGTTGTACTAGAGGAGCAACAGAGGTAAACCCTGCCATACATATGGTTATAAACATGCATGTAACAGAGATTTGTACATCACCCTGTGAAAAGTCACGCAACCATAACATAGTAAATATTCATGTTTGAAGGAATGAATATTCAAAGTTGTAACGCTGCAGAGAGGTCTTGTACATTCTGTAATGCAAACTCAAATTATTTAAACAGCCTCTGCAGAGATAATGTAAGTCTGTGCTGAAATAGTATAGTATAGTATTAATGTACTATAAGGAGAGTATACCATTTTAAATCTGTATTCCTTAGTACATTACAGAAACTCTCTTTCATAATTGATCATACTCTAGCAGCAAGGACATACATGTAATATTATATGTATACATTTTGTATGTATATTATTACCCACTAGGGTAATGGAAAGCACATAACAGATGTAATCCTCAACCCTGTTTCCCTCAGAGTATTCTTAAATCTTCTTGGAGTAAAGTTCCCTACTGGTATTGGGTGCCAAGCCAGATCTTAGCCCACAAATCATATGATAAAAAGGAGCCTCCTCCTGATAGGCTGGAATATATCCCAAATGTTGTGAAGCTATGGACTCTCATAAGCTAAGAAGGAAATATCACACTGCCAGTTGTTTTAATATATTTTACAACCATTGTAAATATGAATGGATTACAATCACGTGTCTGCAACTGAGCCATTAAGGATCAATAAACAGTTAGCCATTATTATGTTGGCATTTTCGATAATACATTAATTTCTCTCTAGACTCTCAAAAGTCACACCAGGTGAAATGTTCTGAAAAAGTATGTTTTTCGTCACTGTACGGACAATTTTTTGGTTCTATAGGAAAATATAGGTCTTGCTACCTTAACCACTAATGATTGTGAATATTAGCAGAGTAAAGGGGGCATAATTTCAAAAGATGTTTAATTATGATATAATGTGCTTTTGGTAAATATATAAATAGATTATGTTTTCTTATACGTCAATCTATAGGCAAATTAATTTTCCAAGTAAATTATATATATTTCTTAAAAATGCTTGACAATCAGATTAGAGAGACGTGTGTGTGAAAATGTTCACCATAGATTGCGCTTATTGTTTAGAACACTAGAACAAGCCTGCAATATTTCCTCATGGTAATACAAGTTACGCCAATGGAACGCTATGTAGCAATCTTAATAATAATAATTAATCCATTTGAGCTGGGCATTACGGGTATATTGTGCATGCGTATATTGTGAGTTATTTATGCATTACACTTTACAAAGCTTGCACCCTGTTTTAACATTGAAAACTATTGAGCCACTTCAATCGCACCAAACTGTAAGTTCTTTCTGAACAGAACAATATCCTGCAAGTAAACCCTGTTCTGTATAGTGAGAACTTACAGTTTACTTTTGTGATTGATAATCACTATTCAATGATAGACTTTTCACAATTTTTCAAAATCCTGATTTACAGTGTTTCAACTTTGAAAAACCCTGCTGTTGTAAAAGGGAACTAGTTAAAAAGTTATAGCCGCTTTCTTCAGCAAGATATTAATATCCCGAATTGATAATCTTGTTCCTAAACCAAAACCTCACCATATGAAATAAGCAATTAGTAAAATTATAAATACATTACATTAAAATACATTTTTATAGTGCAATGCATATAAATAACACACCATGTATACATGCACAGTATACCCATAGTGCCCCATATTAAATGGATTAATTATTGATTTATGTTTAAGTTTATTGTTTTGTAACTTAAAAGGTTAAGGTTCACACATGAAAACTTAACTTACATAAATCACAAGTTTAACACACATTACACAAGATAGATACATATCATTATAATGGCAGCACATTCTCAATATACTCATTGTTACTGTTTTATAGTAAGGGACAAGGAGTTTTCTACATGTGGAGTGCAAGGAGAATTACGTCAAGGTCCCATTGGAAGAATATTTGGAGGAAGGAGTTCTGCACAAGGAGACTGGCCATGGCAGGTTTATGTGGTGTCTCATGTAAGCTCAGCTGGTTATAAGATGACACAGGTAAATAAATTCTAAAAAAGTGACCAAAACCCCCCATTATTGTCTACTGTGTCTACTGGTTTAAAGGGACATTAAACATTAAATAGATGTTACATATATTGATGCATTCAAAGAAAAGATTAGTCTGAGAATAACATATAGATGTCTTTTTTTTTAAGTTTTAGTTGTTTAAATAGTGACAAAATAAGTGTAAAGTCTTATGGCTAGATTTATAGTTTTGTCGGTAACGACCCGCGTAGCTAACGCTGGCTTTTTTCTGGCCGCACCATAAAAATAACTCTGGTATTGAGAGTCCATATAATGTCAGCGTTAGGCTCCAAAAAAGGAGCGTAGAGCATATTTAACGCAGCTTCAACTCTCGATACCAGAGTTGCTTACGGACGCGGCCAGCCTCAAAAACGTGCTCGTGCACGATTCCCCCATAGGAAACAATGGGGCTGTTTGAGCTGAAAAAAAAACCTAACACCTGCAAAAAAGCCGCGTTCAGCTCCTAACGCAGCCCCATTGTTTGCTATGGGGAAACACTTCCTACATCTGCACCTAACACCCTAACATGTACCCCGAGTCTAAACACCCCATGCCTTACACTTATTAACCCCTAATCTGCCGTCCCCGCTATCGCTGACCACTGCATATTATTTTTAACCCCTAATCTGCCGCTCCGTAAACCGCCGCTACTTACATTATCCTTATGTACCCCTAATCTGCTGCCCCTAACACCGCCGACCCCTATATTATATTTATTAACCCCTAATCTGCCCCCCACAACGTCGCCTCCACCTGCCTACACTTATTAACCCCTAATCTGCCGAGCGGACCGCACCGCTATCATAATAAAGTTATTAACCCCTAATCCGCCTCACTAACCCTATAATAAATAGTATTAACCCCTAATCTGCCCTCCCTAACATCGCCGACACCTAACTTCAATTATTAACCCCTAATCTGCCGACCGGAGCTCACCGCTATTCTAATAAATGTATTAACCCCTAAAGCTAAGTCTAACCCTAACACTAACACCCCCCTAACTTAAATATAATTTAAATCTAACTAAATTAATTAACTCTTATTAAATAAATTATTCCTATTTAAAGCTAAATACTTACCTGTAAAATAAATCCTAATATAGCTACAATATAAATTATAATTATATTATAGCTATTTTAGGATTAATATTTATTTTACAGGTAACTTTGTAATTATTTTAACCAGGTACAATAGCTATTAAATAGTTAAGAACTATTTAATAGCTAAAATAGTTAAAATAATTACAAAATTACCTGTAAAATAAATCCTAACCTAAGTTACAATTAAACCTAACACTATACTATCATTAAATTAATTAAATAAAATACCTACAATTACCTACAATTAAACCTAACACTACACTATCAATACATTAATTAAATACAATACCTACAAATAACTACAATGAAATAAACTAACTAAAGTACAAAAAATAAAAAAGAACTAAGTTACAAAAAATAAAAAAATATTTACAAACATAAGAAAAATATTACAACAATTTTAAACTAATTACACCTACTCTAAGCCCCCTAATAAAATAACAGACCCTCAAAATAAAAAATGCCCTACCCTATTCTAAATTACTAAAGTTCAAAGCTCTTTTGCCTTACCAGCCCTGAACAGGGCCCTTTGCGGGGCATGCCCCAAGAAGTTCAGCTCTTTTGCCTGTAAAAAAAACATACAATACCCCCCCCAACATTACAACCCACCACCCACATACCCCTAATCTAACCCAAACCCCCCTTAAATAAACCTAACACTAAGCCCCTGAAGATCATCCTACCTTGTCTTCACCTCACCGGGTATCACCGATCGGTCCTGGCTCCAAAATCTTCATCCAACCCAAGCGGGGGCTGGCGATCCATCATCCGGTGGCTGAAGAGGTCCAGAAGAGGCTCCAAAGTCTTCATCCTATCCGGGAAGAAGAGTAGATCCGGACCGGTAACCATCATCTTCCAAGCGGCATCTTCTATCTTCATCCGATGAGGACCGGCTCCATCCTGAAGACCTCCACCGCGGACCCATCTTCATCCGGCGACGTCCAACTGAAGAATGACGGTTCCTTTAAGGGACGTCATCCAAGATGGAGTCCCTCGAATTCCGATTGGCTGATAGGATTCTATCAGCCAATCGGAATTAAGGTAGGAATATTCTGATTGGCTGATGGAATCAGCCAATCAGAATCAAGATCAATCCGATTGGCTGATCCAATCAGCCAATCAGATTGAGCTCACATTCTATTGGCTGATCGGAACATAGGTAGTTTATGGGTGTTAGTGTACTTTAGAGTACTGTAGTTAAGAGCTTTATGAACCGGCGTTAGCCCAGAAAGCTCTTAACTACTGACTTTTTTCTGCGGCTGGAGTTTTGTCGTTAGATTTCTAACGCTCACTTCAGACACGACTCTAAATACCAGAGTTAGAAAAATCCCATTGAAAAGATAGGATACGCAATTGACGTAAGGGGATCTGCGGTATGGAAAAGTCGCGGCTGAAAAGTGAGCGTTAGACCCTTTTTTGAGTGACTCCAAATACCGGAGGTAGCCTAAAACCAGCGTTAGGAGCCTCTAACGCTGGTTTTCACGGCTACCGCCAAACTCCAAATCTAGGCCTTAGTGTTTATAAAACAATGGGAGCTGCCATGTTGTAATTTAGGTTACCTTCTCTGCTGTTTGGATTACTGTAATATCTGAATGTGTCTTTAGGTTCATAAACAATAAGGACAGGAGCACCTTATAATATACAGAGATCAAGAACATATCAGGAACATAAACACCAACAGGAGGAAAAAATCAAGAGTATAGGACTTTTACTCTGCAGGATAAGTTCTGTGTGTTCCCCTACATCAGTGCTTTCCAAACTGTGTGTCGGGACACACTAGTGTGTCGGCAGCAGTGTGTAGGTGTGTCCCTGCTTCAGCACAAATGTTTTTTAATTTTATTTTTGGTTTCTGACTTTCCGCCTGCCTGCTACGCATATCACATGGTTGACACGTGATTGATACCTAGGGGGACACAGAGCATCTTAACCAATTGGCACAGCTCAGTGGGAACTGAAACTATTCCCATTGGCGGCACATTGGCTCCTGACTGCAAGTGTAGTCTCCTTAATTGGCTCGTGACTGCATGTGTAGTCAGTAAATGGGAGAGCAATGTGTTTGCAGCGCGGTCAGTAGTCAATCGGACTCACCGAGCTCTGAGGGCGGCAGCTTAAACGCTGAGCTGAAGTCAGAGGGGTTATTTTCTGCAGCTAGCTCCCAGTAGTGCATTGCTGCTCCTGCTCTTGATATATGGATAGGAAGTGGAAGCTTAAAAATGCTTGATGATGAAATGCGAGTGTCTTTAGCTAATATTCTACCAAATATTCAGAAACTGTGTTCATCCCATTAACCTCATACATCCCATTAAAATTTCAAGTAGCTATTGGTGTTATTAAACTTTTTTTTTAATTCTTGCACATACACACTGTTACTTGTAAATACCTTTCATTATTATATAATTCATGTATGTGTCCGTATCTCTTAAAACAAGTTAGTTTAACCTCCTGTTTGCTAGTACAACTGAATTACTGTGTCACGAAATGATGTAGGTCTAAAAAGTGTGTCACCAACATAAAAAGTTTGGAAAGCTCTGCCCTACATGCTAGAGAGCCAGCCATAGTAATGGACTTTGAGTTGCATATTTTCCAAATGTAATAATACAAATGATAAATAATAAAAATAATAATAATGAAACCATCACATAGCACTCAAATGTTTCAGTATATTACGAATAACTTATTCAAGTAAGCTACCAAAATAATGACAATAAATTATCAAGGCATATATATATATATATATATATATATACACACAAGCCCTGGATTATCTATTAGAATGTACATCTTTACTCTTAATTAATGTACAGTAAAAAGAAAACTCCCTATTCCGATGCAATCTGATGATGTGATGAGACAGCAAATAGTTTTTTGTGTGAATGCTTCCATCATACTTCAGTATTAATAGAAAATTCTGTGCCTCTGTGTTAGCTTCATACAAAGAGGAAGTAAAAGTGTTTATCTTCTTTTCTTATATCTTTGAAGGATAACACATGTGGGGGATCGGTGATTGGAAGAAGGTGGATCCTGAGTGCTGCACACTGCTTTGATAAAGAAACCGGAGTATACCAACCTGAGGAAATTAAGATCTTCCTGGGTAAAATTCAAAGTGATATATACAATAACCATACACTTAAAGGGACAGTCAACACCAGAATTTTTGTTGTTTAAAAAAATAGATAATCCCTTTATTACCCATTCCCCAGTTTTGCATAACCAACACAGTTATGATAATACACGTTTTACCTCTGTAATTACCTTGTATCTAAGCCTCTGCAGACTGCCCCCTTATTTCAGTTCTTTTGACAGACTTGCATTTTAGCCAATCAGTGCTCACTTCTTGGTAAATTCATGTGCCTGAGCTCAATGTTATCTATATGAAACACATGAACTAATGCCTTCTAGTGGTGAAAAATCATTCAGATTAGAGGCGGCCTTCAAGGTCCAAGAAATTAGCATATGAACCTCCTAGGTTTAGCTTTCAACCAAGAATACCAAGAGAACAAAGCAAAATTGGTAATGAAAGTAAATTGGAAAGTTGTTTAAAAAAATACATACCCTATTTGAATCATGAAAGTTTTTTTTTTTACTTGACTGTCCCTTTAAGATTTAAGGGAACTAACAAATGCATATTTTGGACACAATAAACTTGGATACTTAAAGGGACACTAAACCCAATTTTTTTCTTTTGTGATTCAGATAGAGCATGCAATTTTAAGCAACTTTCTAATTTACTCCTATTATAATTTTCTCTTTGTTCTCTAGCTATCTTTATTTGAAAAAGCAGGAAAGTAAGCATAGGAGTCAGCTCATTTTTGGTTCATCACCCTGGGTAGCGCTTGCTGATTGGTAGCTACATTTAACCACCAATCAGCAAGCGCTATCCAGGTTCTGAGCCAAAATTGGGTCAGCTCCTATGCTTACATTCCTGCTTTTTCAAATAAAGATAGCAAGAGAAAGAAGAAATATTGCTAATAGGAGTAAATGAGAAAGTTGCGTAACCATGCATGCTCTATCTGAATTATGAAAGAAACAAATTGTGTTAGTTTTCAAGTCTGACCTCAATCTCTACACACTGTGGCACCCCATGTAATTTAATCATAAAAATATACAATTTCTTTTTGCTGTGAATGCACTGATTTATGCTACAAAAATAAACATTTGGGCTGGTTTGGTTTTTTAGATGTAACCTTTGGTCAAGCATTTTAATAGGCTACACTTTCACATGAATGAATTATTCCAAGAATCAGAAAAGGTAAAATCATTATAGCATTATACACTGATATACTAAACTGAATACACTGTTATAGTTTCAGAATACAATAAATTGCCTCTACAAAAACAAAATAAAGTTTTGGCCTCATCATCTTGCATTCATTGTTTTATCTTTTGAAGGCTCAACAAAATATTATACTTCAAGTGATCCAGGAATAAAGGTGGAAAGGATAATACAACATGAAAAATGGAATTCAACTACTTGGGATTATGATATTGCTTTACTTAAGTTGGCAACACCACTTCAGTACTCAGAAGCTATACGGTATAAATCACAATAATATTAGAAAACAAATTGTTTTATTTTAGACCAGGGGATACCATACAAGACATCTGGGAAGACTGTGTGATACCGTACTCCAGCGAATTCTTTGGGCCCTCTGTGAACCAGCTCCTCCTTTCAAACACAAGAATTACATACTTACATTTAGTGAGCTGGAGAGCTGCGCTAATCCCGATCCTTCTTCACAGAGTCATGGGGCATGCTAAACCTCCTAGGAGGCCTAGCGTGGCAGATCCCAAGGCATGTGCTAAAGTAGGGTTCTTTAAACCACAGGTCGGGATCCATGGTCACAACGCCATGTTTACTGGGTATCGAGTGGTGTATGTGTTGTATGAGAGTATGAGTGTTGTGTGTGCTGTATGAGAGTATGAGTGATGTGTGTGCTGTATGAGAGTATGAGTGGTGTGTGTGTTGTTTATGAGGGGTGTGTGTGCTGTATGAGAGTATGAGTGGTTTGTGTGCTGTATGAGTGGTGTATGTGTTGTATGAGTGGTGTGTGTGCTGTATGAGAGTATGAGAGTATGAGTGGTGTATGTGCTGTATAAGAGTATGAGTGGTGTGTGTTTATGAGTGGTGTGTGTGTTGTTTATGAGTGGTGTGTGTGCTGTATGAGAGTATGAGTGGTGTGTGTGCTGTATGAGAGTATGAGTGGTGTGTGTGTTGTTTATGAGTGGTGTGTGTGCTGTATGAGAGTATGAGTGGTGTGTGTGTTGTTTATGAGGGGTGTGTGTGCTGTATGAGAGTATGAGTGATGTGTGTGCTGTATGAGAATATGAGTGATGTGTGTGCTGTATGAGAGTATGAGTGGTGTGTGTGTTGTTTATGAGTGGTGTGTGTGCTGTATGAGAGTATGAGTGGTGTGTGTGCTGTATGAGTGGTGTATGTGCTGTATAAGAGTATGAGTGGTGTGTGTTTATGAGTGGTGTGTGTGCTGTATGAGAGTATGAGTGGTGTGTGTGCTGTATAAGAGTATGAGTGGTGTGTGTGTTGTTTATGAGTGGTGTGTGTGCTGTATAAGAGTATGAGTGGCGTGTGTGTTGTTTATGAGTGGTGTGTGTGCTGTATAAGAGTATGAGTGGTGTGTGTGCTGTATAAGAGTATGAGTGGTGTGTGTGCTGTATGAGTGGTGTATGTGTTGTATTAGAGTATGAGTGGTGTGTGTGCTGTATGAGAGTATGAGTGGTGTGTGTGTTGTTTATGAGTGGTGTGTGTGCTGTATGAGAGTATGAGTGGTGTGTGTTTATGAGTGCTGTATGTGCTGTATGAGAGTATGAGTGGTGTGTGTTTATGAGTGGTGTGTGTGCTGTATGAGAGTATGAGTGGTGTATGTGCGTTATTAACTTTTACAATACTTTCAAGTTTGACTACAATCAAGTATAAAGTACGTGCACATTTTAGTCACTTTGCCAAAGATTCCAGCTATCTTGTGGTATATTACTTTTTTCAAACCAAGAATAAAAATAGGGGCACAAAGGCCTTTAGTGCAGGCCCTGGGATCTCCCACAGTAATCCTACTATTAGTGCACCCTTGGATCTCCTGCGGTAATCCTCCTATTAGTGCACCCTGGGATCTCCCGCAGTAATCCTCCTATTAGTGCACCATGGGATCTCCCGCAGTAATCCTCCTATTAGTGCACCCTGGGATCTCCCGCAGTAATCCTCCTATTAGTGCACCCTGGGATCTCCCGCGGTAATCCTTCTATTAGTGCAGCCTGGGATCTCCCGCAGTATTCCTTCTATTAGTGCACCATGGGATCTCCCGCAGTATTCCTTCTATTAGTGCACCATGGGATCTCCCGCAGTATTCCTTCTATTAGTGCACCCTGGGATCTCCCGCGGTAATCCTCCTATTAGTGCACCCTGGGATCTCCCGTGGTAATCCTCCTCTTAGTGCACCCTGGGATCTCCCGCGGTAATCCTTCTATTAGTGCAGCCTGGGGCTCTGTGAAGAAAGGTCGGGATTACCCCTTAGGTAATTTAAAGGAAACTAATGAATACTGACAAATTTTGTCAGCATTTATTTGTTCTCTATAAATCTTGTGGTGCATTCAGATATTTGTTTTAAATGAATATAATTTGCATCTGTAACAAAACAAATGCACATCTTCCATAAAACATTAAAGTAAAATCCCTTTACAGTTTTAGACTTTTCAGTTAGTGAACAAGTTGCATGAGGTCACTCAATTGTATTTTTTAAAGGGACATGAAACCCAAAAATGTTTGTTTATGATCCAGATACAGCATACAATTTTAAAGGGACATTCCGGTCAAAATTTAAATGCATATAGATAAATTACATTGTTGAAACATATTTGTAATATAAATGTATTGGCAAAAATGCTTCTAGTAAAAGTTATCACTGTTTTAGTGATAACATTTTTCTCTGCATGTGCATGTGAAGCATAGCTAGATATTCTGAATGCAGCAGCGTTTTAAATACTGTGATTGCTCAGCGTGCCAGTGGGGCTTGTATCATGTCAGTAATTAACAAATTGAGTCATTACAAGATGGTACAAGCACTTTAGGCTCTCTGAGCAAGTGCTGTGTTTAAAATGCTGGTGCATGGTGCATACTTAAATACACTTTTGAAACAGCTTTTTTTAGAACCATTTTTGCTAATACATGTATATTACAAAAATTCTTCTTTACAAAACGGAATGCTGACAAGATTGTGCTATTGCTTCATGCCTCACAAGTGTGGCAGTGCAGAATCAGTATTGCAGGAGACTACTGATGCAGAGAGAGGAACACTATGCCAATCGCTGCTATATTATTTTATTATATTGAACAAAGGGGATCCCAGAGAAGCTTTTACAACCATTTGTGTTATGACTTCATACGCGGCACATAAATAATAAGTAAATCATTTTAGTGATACATTTGTTATTATTTCAGGCCAGTTTGTCTGCCATGCTCTGAGGAAGTTGCTGACCTAATATTATCCCCAATAGGCAGTTGGAGTGAGTCCTGTTCTTATCAAGGTCTGTGTACACTTTATAGCTTATCTTGATGCCTATTTTTTATTCTCAGCTTGCATTTTTATGTTTTATTTGTAACAAACCAACAATAATTTTGTTAGTTTAGGATCTTTAATTTAAAGTTATATATTTTTCATATTACTTTTTAATCACACTCATTTTAATTCTAATTTGTGGCAAATTGTATATTTTTAAGATAGAAAGATAGAGAAAACACTAGTTGCAGTAAATATTAAAACCTGTGAAAAAAAATGCCTTTACATTAATATGTTCTCAATTATTTTAACCTTCTGGGTGTATGATATTGTTTGCAAATTAGTTACTTTACCTTTATTTTGTCATTTTGCCTGTTGGAAACACCACCTATACTTAAATAAATGAATACTGCAGTATTCTCTATTACCCTATCAAAAAGAGGCTGCAACAGAAATCAACCTCTCAGTGGGGTGGGAGAGAGATGTTCCAACTCATTTAAAGGGGACTCCTGTAGTTGCTTGGAATAACATACAGGTAAATTACGAGTTTTAAGCTGAAAAAGCAGCGTTAACAGGTCTTTCACTACCGCTGCTATTACGAGTCTTGCAGGTTTAGGGGCACCGCACACTTTTTTGGCCTTACTGCAAACCGACTTACGTAAACTTTGTAAACCCTGTTTTCTATGGGACTTCCATAGCGCTGGTATTACGAGTCTGTCCAGGGAGGCCAAAAAGTGAGCGGTACACCCTCTACCTCCAAGATTCCTAACGCATTTTAAAGTCAGTAAAGAGTTTTATGGTACAACTAACTATTAACCCCTAAACCGAGGCCCTCCCGCATCGCAAACACTATAATAAAATTATTAACCCCTAATCTGCCACTCCAGACATCGCCGCCACTATAATAAACATATTAACCCCTAAACCGCCGCACTCCCGCCTCGCAAACACTAGTTAAATATTATTAACCCCTAACATCGCCGCCACCTACAATATATATATTAACCCCTAATCTTCCGCCCCAACGTCGCCGCCACTATATTAAATTTATTAACCCCTAAACCTAAATCTAACCCTAACCCTAACACCCCCTAATTGAAATATAATTTAAATAAATCTAAATAAAATTACTATCACTAACTACATTATTCCTATTTAAAACTAAATACCTATACTAATAGTTACATTGTAGCTATCTTAGGGTTTATTTTTATTTTACAGGCATGTTTGTATTTATTTTAATTAGGTAGAATAGTTATTAAATAGTTATTAACCATTTACTAACTACCTAGCTAAAATAAATACAAATTTACCTGTAAAATAAAACCTAACCATTGTTACACTACACTACAATTAAATAAATTCCCTACATTAAATACAATTATATAAATTAACCCCTTAATGACCGAGGACGTGCAGGGTACGTCCTCAAAAAAAAGGCAGTTAACGCCTGAGGACGTACCCTGCAAGTCCTCGGTGTGGAAAGCAGCTGGAAGCGAGCAGGATCGCTTCCAGCTGCTTTCCGGTTATTGCAGTGATGCCTCGATATGGAGGCATCCTGCAATAACCATGTATGGCCATCCGATGCAGAGAGAGCCACTCTGTGGCCCTCTCTGCACCGGACATCGATGGCCGGTATCGTTGGTGGGTGGGAGCCGACGTGGGAGGCGGGTGGCGGCCATCGATGGGCCCAGTGATGTGGAGGGGGGCGGGATCGTGGGCGGGGATGACCGGGGGCGCGCACGGACACGATAGGGAGGATGCAGGCGCGTGCACGGGAGGGAGCGGGTGGGAACCGCTACACTACAGAAAATATGCACCATAGGATTTGCTAATCAGGGTTCTAAAACCTAATAATAATAAAAATAAAAAGCGAAATCAGGGGGTGTTGGGTTGGTATGTGGGAGGGAAGCTACACTACAGAAAAAAAACTGGGGAAAAATAAAAAACAACAACATTTTTTTCTGCAAATTGGGTACTGGCAGATAGCTGCCAGTACCCAAGATGGCCCCCAAAAAGGCAAAGGGAGATGGTTAGAGAGATGTTTGAGGGGGGATCAGGGAGGTTGGGGGCTAAGGGGGATCCTAAACAGCAGCATATGTAAATAAGCTATACTATTTTTTAAAAAAAAAACAAAGATTCCCTTTATTTTTGTACTGGCAGACATTCTGCCAGTACTTAAGATGGCGGGGACAATTGTGGGGTGGGGGTGGGAAGGGAGCTGTTTGGGAGGGATCAGGGGGTGTGATGTGTCAGGTGGGAGGCTGATCTCTACACTAAAGCTAAAATTAACCCTGCAAGCTCCCTACAAGCTACCTAATTAACCCCTTTACTGCTAGACATAATACACGTGTGATGCGCAGCGGCATTTAGCGGCCTTCTAATTAACAAAAAGCAACGCCAAAGTCATATATGTCAGCTATTTCTGAACAAAGGGGATCCCAGAGAATCATTTACAACCATTTGTGACATAATTGCTCAAGCTGCTTGTAAATGATTTCAGTGAGAAACCTAAAATTGTGAAAAATGTAACGATTTTTTTAATTTGATCGCATCTGGCGGTGAAATGGTGGCATGAAATATACCAAAATGGGCCTAGATCAATACTTTGGGTTGTCTACTACACTACACTAAAGCTAAAATTAACCCTAGAAGCTCCCTACATGCTCCCTAATTAACCCCTTCACTGCTGGGCATAATACACGTGTGGTGCGCAGTGGCATTTAGCGTCCTTCTAATTACCAAAAAGCAACAACAAAAGCCATACATGTCTGCTATTTCTGAACAAAGGGGATCCCAGAGAATAATTTACAACCATTTATGCCATAATTGCACAAGTTGTTTGTAAATAATTTCAGTGAGAAACCTAAAGTTTGTGAAAAAAATTGTGAAAAAGTGAACGATTTTCTTTATTTGATTGCATTTGGCGGTGAAATGGTGGCATGAAATATACCAAAATGGGCCTAGATCAATACTTTGGGGTGTCTTCTAAAAAAAATATATACATGTTAAGGGATATTCAGGGATTCCTGAAAGATATCAGTGTTCCAATGTAACTAGCGCTAATTTTGAAAAAAAGGGGTTTGGAAATAGCAAAGTGCTACTTGTATTTATGGCCCTATAACTTGCAAAAAAAGCAAAGAACCTGTAAACATTGGGTATTTCTAAACTCAGGACAAAATTTAGAAACTATTTAGCATGGGTGTTTTTTGGTGGTTGTAGATGTGTAACAGATTTTGGGGGTCAAAGTTAGAAAAAGTGTGTTTTTTTCCATTTTTTCCTCATATTACATAATTTTTTTATAGTAAATTATAAGATATGATGAAAATAATGGTATCTTTAGAAAGTCCACTTAATGGTGAGAAAAACGGTATATAATATGTGTGGGTACAGTAAATGAGTAAGAGGAAAATTACAGCTAAACACAAACACAGCAGAAATGTAAAAATAGCCTTGGTCCCAAACGGACAGAAAATGGAAAAGTGCTCCGGTCATTAAGGGGTTAAATTAAATTAGCTAAATTACAAAAAAAAAACTCCACTAAGTTACAGAAAATAAAAAACAAATTACAGATCTTTAAACTGATTACACCTTATCTAATAGCCCTATCAAAATAAAAAAGCCCCCCCCCCAAATAAAAAAAAAACCCTAGCCTAAACTAAACTACCAATAGCCCTTAAAAGGGCCTTTTGCGGGGCATTGACCCTAAGAAATCAGCTCTTTTTCCTGGAAAAAAAATACAAACACCCCCCCAACAGAAGAACCCATCACCCACACAACCAACCCCCCAACTAAAATACTAACTAAAAAAACCTAAGCTCCCCATTGCCCTGAAAAGGGCATGGCATTGACCTTAAAAGGGCATTAAGCACTTTTGCAGGCCCAAAGCCCTAACCTAAAAACTAAACCCACCCAATACACCCTTAAAAATATCCTAACACTAACCCCGAAGATTCACTTACCGGGAGAAGTCTTCATCCAAGCGGCAAGATGTCCTCAATGAAGCCAGCAGAAGTGGTCCTCCAGACGGGCAGAAGTTGTCCTCCAGACGGGCAGAAGTCTTCATCCAGATGGCATCTTCTATCTTCATCCTTCCGGCGCGGAGCGGGTCCATCTTCAAGACATCTGACGCGGAGCATCCTCTTCAAATGATGGCTTCTTCGTAATGAATATCTCTTTAAGTGACGTCATCCAAGATGGCGTCCCTTAGATTCCGATTGGCTGATAGAATTCTATCAGCCAAGCGGAATTAAGGTAGAAAAAATCCTATTGTCTGATGCAATCAGCCAATAGGATTGAGCTGGCATTCTATTGGCTGTTCCAATCAGCCAATAGAATGCAAGCTTAATCCTATTGGCTGATTGGATCAGCCAATAGGCTTGAAGTTCAATCCTATTGGCTGATCCAATCAGCCAATAGGATTTTTTCTACCTTAATTCCGATTGGCTGATAGAATTCTATAAGCCAATCGAAATCTAAGGGACGCCATCTTGGATGACGTCACTTAAAGAGATATTCATTACGAAGAAGCCATTGTTTGAAGAGGATGCTCCGCGTCGAATGTCTTGCCATCTGGATGAAGACTGCCCGTCTGGAGGACCACTTCTGCCCGTCTGGAGGACCACTTCTGCTGGCTTCGTTGAGGACATCTTGCCCCTTGGATGAAGACTTCTGCCGGTAAGTGAATCTTCGGGGGTTAGTGTTAGAATTTTTTTAAGGGTGTATTGGGTGGGTTTATCAATGCCCATCTAAATGCCATTTTCAGGGCAATGGGGAGCTTAGGTTATTTTAGTTAGGCTTTTATTTGGGGGGTTGATTGTGTCAGTTGTGGGTTTTTACTGTTGGGGGGGTTGTTTGTATTTTTTTTTTACAGGTAAAAGAGCTGATTACTTTGGGGCAATGCCCCGCAAAAGGCCATTTCAAGGGCTATTGATAGTTTAGTTTAGGCTAGGGTTTTTTTTTTTATTTTAGGGGGGCTTTTTTATTTTGATAGGGCTATTAGATTAGGTGTAATTAGTTTAAAGATCTGTAATTTGTTTTTTATTTTCTGTAATTTAGTGGGGTTTTTTGTGATTTAGCTAATTTAATTTATTTAATTGTATTTAATGTAGGGAATTGATGTAATTGTAGTGTAGTGTTAGGTGTTAGTGTAACTTAGGTTAGGTTTAATTTTACAGGTAAATTTGTCTTTATTTTAGCTAGGTAGTTATTAAATAGTTTATAACTATTTAGTAACTATTTTACCTAGTTAAAATAAATACAAACTTGCCTGTAAAATAAAAATAAACCCTAAGCTAGCTACAATGTAACTATTAGTTATATTGTAGCTAGCTTAGGGTTTATTTTACAGGTAAGTATTTAGTTTTAAATAGGACTAATTTAGATAATTATACTAATTTTATTTAGATTTATTTAAATTATATTTAAGTTAGGGGGTGTTAGGGTTAGGGTTAGACTTAGATTTAGGGGTTAATACATTTAATATAGTGGTGGCGACGTTGGGGGCGGCAGATTAGGGGTTAATAAGTGTAGGTAGGTTGCAGCGACATTGGGGGCAGCAGATTAGGGGTTAATAAGTATAATGTAGGTGGCGGCGATGTTGGGGGCAGCAGATTAGGGGTTAATAAGTATAATGTAGGTGGCGGCGGTGTCCGAAGTGGCAGATTAGGGGTTAATAATAATAATGTAGGTGTTGGCGATGTCGGGGACGGCAGGTTAGGGGTTAATAAATGTAAGATTAGGGGTGTTTAGACTCGGGGTTCATGTTAGGGTGTTAGGTGTAAACATAAAATGTGTTTCCCCATAGGAATCAATGGGGCTGCGTTACTGAGTTTTACGCTGCTTTTTTGCAGGAGTTAGACTTTTTCTCAGCCGGCTCTGCCTATTGATGTCTATGGGGAAATCGTGCATGAGCACGTAAAAGCAGCTCACCGCTGACTTAAGCAGCGCTGGTATTGAAGAGCGGTATGGAGCACAATTTTGCTCAACACTCACTTCTTGCCTTTTAACGCTGGGTTTGTAAAAACCTGTAATACCAGCGTTGCAGGTAAGTGAGTGGTGAGAGAAAACTGCTCGTTAGCACCGCACAGCTCCTAACGCAAGAATCGTAATCTACCCAATAATCTCTTATCAGCTACTTACCTAAACTACTTTCACTTTAAAGGGACATGAAATCCAAAAATGTTCTTTTATAATTCAGATAGAGAATACAATTTAAAAAAGCTTCCAATTTACTTATATTATCAGATTTGCTTCATTCTCTTGTTATTCTTTGTTGAAGCGATATCTAGATAGGTAGTGTGCACATGTCTGGAGCATGACAGGAAATAGTGCTGCCATCTAGTGCTCCTGCTAATGTATAACATTGTTGCAAAACTGCTGCTATATACACTGTGTGCAGAATTATTAGGCAAATGAGTATTTTGACCACATCATCCTCTTTATGCATGTTGTCTTACTCCAAGCTGTATAGGCTTGAAAGCCTACTACCAATTAAGCATATTAGGTGATGTGCATCTCTGTAATGAGAAGGGGTGTGGTCTAATGGCATCAACACCCTATATCAGGTGTGCATAATTATTAGGCAACTTCCTTTCCTTTGGCAAAATGGGTCAAAAGAAGGACTTGACAGGCTCAGAAAAGTCAAAAATAGTGAGATATCTTGCAGAGGGATGCAGCACTCTTAAAATTGCAAAGCTTCTGAAGCGTGATCATCGAACAATCAAGCGTTTCATTCAAAATAGTCAACAGGGTCGCAAGAAGCGTGTGGAAAAACCAAGGCGCAAAATAACTGCCCATGAACTGAGAAAAGTCAAGCGTGCAGCTGCCAAGATGCCACTTGCCACCAGTTTGGCCATATTTCAGAGCTGCAACATCACTGGAGTGCCCAAAAGCACAAGGTGTGCAATACTCAGAGACATGGCCAAGGTAAGAAAGGCTGAAAGACGACCACCACTGAACAAGACACACAAGCTGAAACGTCAAGACTGGGCCAAGAAATATCTCAAGACTGATTTTTCTAAGGTTTTATGGACTGATGAAATGAGAGTGAGTCTTGATGGGCCAGATGGATGGGCCCGTGGCTGGATTGGTAAAGGGCAGAGAGCTCCAGTCCGACTCAGACGCCAGCAAGTTGGAGGTGGAGTACTGGTTTGGGCTGGTATCATCAAAGATGAGCTTGTGGGGCCTTTTCGGGTTGAGGATGGAGTCAAGCTCAACTCCCAGTCCTACTGCCAGTTTCTGGAAGACACCTTCTTCAAGCAGTGGTACAGGAAGAAGTCTGCATCCTTCAAGAAAAACATGATTTTCATGCAGGACAATGCTCCATCACACGCGTCCAAGTACTCCACAGCGTGGCTGGCAAGAAAGGGTATAAAAGAAGAAAATCTAATGACATGGTCTCCTTGTTCACCTGATCTGAACCCCATTGAGAACCTGTGGTTCATCATCAAATGTGAGATTTACAAGGAGGGAAAACAGTACACCTCTCTGAACAGTGTCTGGGAGGCTGTGGTTGCTGCTGCACGCAATGTTGATGGTGAACAGATCAAAACACTGACAGAATCCATGGATGGCAGGCTTTTGAGTGTCCTTGCAAAGAAAGGTGGCTATATTGGTCACTGATTTGTTTTTGTTTTGTTTTTGAATGTCAGAAATGTATATTTGTGAATGTTGAGATGTTATATTGGTTTCACTGGTAAAAATAAATAATTGAAATGGGTATATATTTGTTTTTTGTTAAGTTGCCTAATAATTATGCACACTAATAGTCACCTGCACACACAGATATCCCCCTAAAATAGCTATAACTAAAAACAAGCTAAAAACTACTTCCAAAACTATTCAGCTTTGATATTAATGAGTTTTTTGGGTTCATTGAGAACATGGTTGTTGTTCAATAATAAAATTAATCCTCAAAAATACAACTTGCCTAATAATTCTGCACTCCCTGTAGTGCTGCAGACACGTGCACACTCCTGAGCTTACCTTCCTGCTTTAACAACAAAGGATAACAAGAAAACAAAATTGATAATAGAAGTAAATTGAAAAAATGTTTAACATTGTATGTTCTTTCTGAATCATGAAAGTGAAAATTTGGGGTTTTATTATGATTTTTTATGCAAAAATATCTTTATTTAGATGTTTTTTCTTTTTTATTGAAGTTACTAAACAAATGGTACAGAAAAACTAGAAAGCATTAGAAGCACACACTGGAACATAAAGAGTTGCATAGTTACCTCCAACAACTGAAAAGAAACAAATGTGACAGCCATTAACAGTCTCATAACTTTAGATCTCTTAAATATTAATTCACTATATAATCCCTATAGTAGGATTTACTCCCCCCCCCCCCCCAAAAAAAGAAGAAAATGATTTCCCCAGTTAATATGTAGAGCACACTCAGTTAATATGTAGAGGGCACCTCTATTATTGTCAGGTCAGGGAATAATAGGATTAAAGGGACATTCCAGCCAAAATTGAAATCCATATGGATGAATTTCAGTTTTGAATAGAAGCATTTTTGTAATATAGATGTATTATTTATTTATAAAATATTTTAACAGGAAGGATACATTGAGATTTCTCTCATTTTCAAGTATGTTCTGGGTCCACAAAACATTGCATCGATACAATAGGGTACAATAAAATACAAAAACAATATTAATACATAACATATGCAAACATTAACATAGAACAGGTAGGAAATATATAATCAACCATGACAGGTGCCTTCTGTTTTGAGATATGAAGACAGGGATCTCTTGAAGGATTCTAGGCTTGGGGAAGGTTTTAAAGTGTGCGGGAGGTCGTTCCATAATTGTGATGCTCTGTAGGAAAAGGAGGATCGAGCTGCTTTCTTTTTGTATTGAGGCAAGCTAAATAATGTGCTGGTACTGGATCGGAGGTTATAGGAGGTGGGAATAACTGGTGAGAGCATTCTGCTCAGGTAGGGTGGGAGCTTCCCAGAAAAGCTCTTAAACACAAGGCTGGAAAGATGGAGGGTGCATCTGGATTCCAGCGTCAGCCAGTTTAGTTCTTTTAGCATGTCACAATGGTGGGTCCTGTAGTTACAAAGCGGCAGAACGAGTTATGCAGTGTATTAAGTTTATTAAGGTGAGTTTGAAGTGCAGGTGCATTTACTACATCCCTATAATCCATGATTGGCATCAGCATTTGCTGTAGAATCTTTTCCTTTACTATAGGGCTGAGGCAGGATTTGTTTCTGTACAGGGCACCTAGTTTTGGATAGAGTTTAGATGCAATTTTCTCTATGTGGAGGCCAAAAGATAGATTGGGGTCTAACAACATACCCAAGTACTTGAAAGAGTGGACTGTGGTCAGTGTGCAATTTGATTTTGTTTTAATGCGCAGATGGGAATTTTGTAGTTTGTGCAACTTATGTACCGTTCCAAAGATCATTGTGACAGTTTTGTCAGTGTTTAGGAAGAGTTTGTTTTTTGAGATCCACTTTTCTACCTCTGTAAACTGGTCTTGAAGCACTGCCTCAAGCTGCGGCAGATCGGATTTGTTTGCATAGATTACCGTGTTGTCTGCGTACATGTGTACAGTTGAGGATTTGCAAACATTTGGCAGATCATTTATAAATAATGTGAATAGTAGGGGGCCGAGAATGGAACCTTGGGGAACACCACACGTGACTGGGAGAGGGAGAGAGTGGCTGTCAGAAATGGAGACATAAATCCGATACATATGATCAAAACCAGGTTAGCAGACGATCACCAATACCTGAATTTTTTAGTTTGAGCAGTAGTATGTCGTGGTCTGCTGTGTCAAAGGCCTTTGCAAAATCAAGAAAAATAGCTCCAATTAGGTCTCCTTGTTCCATGCCAGTTTGGATGTTGTTGCAAACTTTTAGGAGGGCAGTTGTAGTGGAGTGATTCGGGCGAAAACCCGATTAAACAGGGGTCATATAGCTAGATTGTTGGTATTACTCACATAGTTGTGTATGGACGCATTTTTCTAAGATTTTTGACAATACAGGGAGCAATGATATTGGGCGATAGTTAGTAACCATGGTTAACTCACGACTTTTATGGATAGGCACTACTCTTGCAGTCTTCCAAAGTTTGGGTATGTATCCAGATACCAAAGATTCGTTAATTAGGGTTGTGACAGGTTTAGCAATTGCTGGCGCACTGAGCTTCAACAGCATTGCTGGGATTTGATCAGGTCCAGACTGGTTTTTCATTTTTAGATTATTAAGGTGTTTCTTAATGACATTGATGGGTACAGGTCTAAAATTGAACTTTTCTATATTGGGTCTTTGTAGATTTAGTGGGGCCTGATCCACATTTGTAGTTTCAGGATGTGTGTCATTTATTAGTTTGTCAATCAGGGTGGTGGAGCATCTGACAAAATAATTGTTAAAGGCATTTGCCACTTCTAAGGGAAGTTGCAGGGTTTGGTTGTCCACTTTGACAGTGGAGGGTTGGGAGTGGATTGGGGGAGTGTGTAAGTTATTTATGACTTTCCAAAACTTTCTAGGGTTTGATATGTTATTTTTCAGATTTTCACAGAAATATTGGGCCTTGGCCAATTTTGTTTGTTTTGTGCATATATTTTGCCATTTTCTATATACACAGTAATCGTTCATAGAGCCAGTATGCTTGAACTTTGACCACAATGAATCCCGAAACTGGTACATTTGAAAGAGGTCAGCTGTGATCCAGTTCATATGCACTCCTTTTACTCTCACCTTACGTAGCTTGGCATGCAAATTCCAAACTTGTAGGAGTTTGGACTGAAGGAATTCAACTGCAGAGTCTAAATCTGGAATTAGGTTTAATCTGTACCAGGGGAGGTTCTTGATGTCATTTAGAAATGATTGAAGATTAAATTTTTTGAAGGACCTTGTGATTTTAACCTTGGGAGAGGATTTAGTAGCCCTTATTTTGCGCAGGCAGTATACTAAGCAGTGGTCACTGAAACTGTTAGGGAGAGCACCTGCCTCCTGGATTTGGTCAGGGGAAGTGGAGAGAATCCAATCGAGGAGGGTGTAGTTATGGATTTTAATGTTTATGCGAGTTGAGTCATGAGCTTGACAAAGATGCTGATTTGAAATGCGTTGCTCACGTGACTCCTAGGTGGAGCACACCTGTAAACTAATTGACTTGCATACCCGTCTTCGGGTGTTGCTGTGTTTTTTGCTACGGCATTGTTTCAACTTTTTAGTGACCGGAGGATATTAATAGACTAGCCAGAGTCTATTTCTCATAGCTACCTACTACAGAGTCTGCTGCTGGTCCTGCTTTCTCCTAGTCGAAGGGTGCTGGGAACTAAGAGACCCCACGGGAGATCAAGACAAGACAGAGCGGATACCATAAAGATTCTGCAGAAAGATTACATCTGACAGCGTGTTTTTGACGTCGGCTACAGCAATCTATACTGTGAGTACGGATTGTTTTTTCTTTTGTGGTCTATATTACTACACTGAAAGAAATACTTATCATCCATACACAGGAAGAAATTGTTCGTTTGGATCACACAAGGAGCATTGTATATTGGCTTCCATTCCTTTTTCCAAAGAACTTGTTTGGGAACTATACAAATCGTTCGTCTGGACATACAGACTGTGGCATTGGATTGGTTATATCCTTTTTATTTTTGTTGTTATATATAAAGTATAATTATTTTTATTGTGCATTTATAATATTGCTTTTTATTTATTCTGTTATAATGTCGACCTTATTATTTGTAAAATAAATTTTATTATTATCCTATTAATTATATTTATTTATTGATTTGTAACCAGCACCATTCTGTTACTAATATATTTGTTTTCTGTCCTGAGTCATTGCGGTTTATCTTCTGCATTGGCTTGTAGGATTGTTTTAACCTTTTGACAACTAGCACTTTAGCTCCCGGTGGGAGCGATCCCTACTATTTTAATTTTATTTTTATTCGGTAGTGATGTGAACAAAATTGGAGTGAGAAAAGGGTTATTACGAATAACAATATGGTCATATTTGGATTCATGTAAGTGGTATAAGGTGTGTAGATGAAAACAAAAACACAAATAGTAAAAATTAAAAATAAATAAAAAAGTATATTGTATTGATGTGTGATATATAGCTACTTGTAGGGAGAGAGGGTATGTATTCTATAGGGTTAAGTGAATGGAAGGATGTGCTGATCAGTGATTGCACCTATCATTTCAGGAGAATGAAAGTTGTGTGGGAGACTATCTATAAATGAGCAAATGAGCTTGGGGTGGGAGGGAAATTGTCTTCCAGAAGGCTACCTGTTGCTTGCAAAGGGCAGTTTAACAGCTGAGTGAAATATCCTTGTATTTTCTTGGATTTCTGGGGCAGGAATATATTTCAAATTAGGCTGTTGTTTGGAAAGGGCAGTTTAACAGCTGAGTGAAATATCCTTGTATTTTCTTGGAGTTCTGGGGCAGGAATATATTTCAAATTAGGCTGAAGGAGAGAAAGATATATTAGCAAAAATGCTTCTAATAAAAGCTATAGCTGTTTCAAATGAGTATTTAAGTATGCACCGTGCACCAGCATTTTAAATAAAACACTTGCTCAGAGAGCCTAAGATGCTTGTACCATCTGGTAATGACTGAATTTGTTAATTGCTAATATGATACAAGTCCCACTGGTGCTCTGAGCGGCTGCAATATTTAAAATGCTGGTGCACTGAAAGTATCTAGTTATGCTTCACATGCACGTGCAGAGAAAAATGTTAGCAATTAAACAGTGATAACTTTTACTAAAACCATTTTTGTCAATACATGTATATTGCAAATATGTTTCTATTCAACAATGTAATACATCTATGTGCATTTCAATTTTGACCGGAATGTCCCTTTAAAGGACTTAAAGGGACATGAAACCCACATTTGTTCTTTCATGATTTAGAAAGAGAATGCAATTTTAAACATCTTTCTAACTTACTTCTATTATCTAATTTGTTTTATTCTCTTGATATTCTTTGCTGAAAAGCATATTTAGATAGGCTCAGTAGCTGCTGATTGGTTGCTGCACATAGAAGCCTCATGTGATTGGCTCACCCATGTGCATTGCTTTTTCTTCTAATAAGGATATCTAAAAAATGAAGCAAAATAAATAATAGAAGTAAATTGCAATGTTGTTTAAATTTGTATGTTCTATCTGAATCATGAAAGAAAGATTTTGGGTTTAGTGGCCCTTTAAGGGGCCACTATAGTACCCCTTGCAAGCATTAGTGTAAATTAAATGGAAACTCGAACTATAACATCATAGAATTGAGCCAGTTACCAACAACTAGATCATAATGCACAAACATACATTTGAACATGTCACATAAATAAGAGGACAATTAGATCCCTACCATAAGGGTCTAGGAAGGAAGACATAAAAACCCCTCAATTATAAGGTAGATAATGTTTACCGTAAGGAGATTTGCCAAGCTAAATGTTTAGGTGTGCACATCTCAAAAATATATAACAATAGGAACAAACTGTATAACTGTAGTACATGTAAGTGTATGGGCACAGAAAGTCTCTTATATAGCAAGGTCTGCTAGAAAAAGATGTATTCATCTTGTACAGATTGCCTTCATGAACTAATCTACAAACTTACAAATATCTACCGTCTTTCACATTTAGCATTAAATAATATTAATAAAGACTATGGGGTAAATGTATTAAATGGCCAGCGGACATGATTCGCTATAAAAAATCATTTCCGCTCTACCTCGCTAAATGCTGACAGCATACGCTGTCAGCTTTATCATTGCACAAGCATTTCTAGTGAAATGCTTGTGTAATGCCACCCCCTGAACATTCGTGGCCAATCAGCCACTAGCAGAGGGTGTCAATCATCCTGATAGTATCGTATTGGGATGATTTCAGTCCGCCACCTAAAAGGTGGCAGAGAAGTTAAGTCTTAGGACCGCTGCTTCTTAACTTATGTTTCAGGCAGACCTGAAACTATCGGCGTAGAATGCAGCATCCGCTGCATAATAAATCTACCCATAAGAATTACCTTAACGCATAAGCAAACTTATATATGAAACTAGAGATGCCTTATAATATATAGATTAAGTGTGCCCTACTGCTAAGGCCACTAGCAGAATGGCTAGCTGTATAGCAACAGTCACCAATATTTAGAGGGAGAATCTCCAGAATGAAAAAAATAATTATGACAGATCAGCTCAGTAAACTGTGTCTTAATACTGCTTAGGCAAAATGTACAACTAAGATAAAAGAGTAATAGGTAACGAAGGGAGCGCTTAAAGCTTAATAGGAGATGAAATAGTATAGCAATACTTAAAACTGCATATAACTAATAGTGGATATAGATATGTGAAATAGATGACCGCGGTCTAAAATTAAAATTAAAATTTTAATAGAACAATCTTAGGTTAAAAAAACATTAGAAGTTAACATGGATCCATGATACATATATGAAAATTAAATAGGAAATAAGCTTACCAGTATGTCTGTATCTACGCGTTTCGGCCTATATCAAGGCCTTTCTCAAGAGTCTTGAGAAAGGCCTTGATATAGGCCGAAACGCGTAGACACAGACATACTGGTAAGCTTATTTCCTATTTTCTACAAAGTGTAAAAACTTTATTGCACCATTGTTTGTTTGTTTTCATTTACAGGTCAAAGAATTCTACATACGGTTAAAATGTTATTTTTTCACTGACAAGTTTGTTCCCAGTGTTTCCTATTGACACTAGTATTTAACCATCACCTGTTTTCATTTGGGAGCACGTTTTTATTGAATGTCCTTTTCAACTTCGTTTTCTATCACGACCACAGTTGTTTGCTACTACATTTATTGAACTTTTTTTGCGGATTATCATTTGGAGTCATTTGGATTTATTTTTGATTGAGGATTTGACTTTCTTCGTGGACACACATTTTTGCTCTTAAGCTTGGACTTTTAAGACTTATCCGATCCTCCCTTTTGGATCTTTTTTTGGATCACTTTTTTGGATCACCTTTCCAAACACCTTTTGCACACATTGCACTAATTTTACACAATTTTACACTAATTATAAAATGGTTATTGTTTTATATCGTCACTGACTTTTTTACCACTTGTTGTTATATTGTGTATCCCTATCCAAACTGCTAGATTTCTAGGCTGTCTGTTCAGGTCTGTATACTGTATCAGTCAGACTTCATTTGTTTTTAATCTTCATATATGTATCATGGATCCATGTTACCTTCTAATGTTTTTTTAACCTAAGATTGTTGTATTAAAATTTTAATTTTAATTTTAGACCGCGGTCATCTATTTCACATATCTATATCCACTATTAGTTATATGCAGTTTTAAGTATTGCTATACTATTTCATCTCCTATTAAACTTTAAGCGCTCCCTTCGTTACCTATTACTCTGTTCATATCCAGTCCGCTAGGGGACTATTTGGAGGAGAGCATTAGGATCCTACAGCGCTTAGTTTACCATACTCTATCAACTAAGATAAAAGTACAGAGCAGCATAATGTAGATTCAAGTGACAATTGTGTAGTATATTTATATTCTGTCAATTAAAGTACCCCTTTAGCTTTCAGCAATTCCAACTTGTAAACAACACTACCTGGAGTCTCTAATAGCATCCAGTTGTCATGGTATAATGTCTTAAGTTAAAGCCATGGACAAAGTACATGTAGTTTGCAGATAGTAGAAGCTGTAAACATTGAGGGAGAGAGGCAGCATTAAAACAAAGTCTGCTCCACAAGCCGACACCAACCATCAGATCTTGAAGCACTCCATTAAGGAAAGCCATCCCCAGGTATAAAGAATCTGGGATTTTGACAAAGAAGGCATCACATTCACCCCAAGGTGGCCCTAGAAGTAAGTGCTATAAAAAAAGTCCAAGGATGTTAGCTAAAACTTTTAAAAGGTCTCGACACAGTGGAATTAGGTAGATCCTGTAGTTGCGTAAGACCTTTAGATGGAAGGTTTGGCTGCTTTTTCTTTTTAATTCCAGGTACAAGGTTTGGCATCCATTTTCAACAGAAGCAGGGATCTCTACCTTAAGCGTGTCTTCCTCCATGTGGGACAATCCAGACACTTATTTTAGCTCTATTTTGCTGGTATCTGTCTCAACAAGTGCCACAAGTGAACAGTCATTAATTTTGATGTCTATCTGCCCTTTCGTAACAGGCTCTTTAGACTTCTTTTCCAGACATGGGTCTGGAAAAATAAGTTTTGCCAGGTCAAAGTACTTTGTTTGTGTTTGACTTGTTGTAAGAAATATGACATCTTTACAGGCTATTAAGTCTACCCTATACCTCAAATCAGTGGCCTAAGTGAAGGTTTAAATGGCACACAAACATATGCTGAGGGTATTTGCTAACACAAAAGATTAGGAACAATGTCTGCCAAACCTTGTATTTCATGATTTTTCCTGTTTGAATTGTTGTATGAGAATTGTGTGGAGCTCAGGACCCCCTGAAATAATATTGGGAAAGGCAAATATTGTTTAAATGACACCCCTATAATACCTTATGCCCTAGATCTTAGAGACAAATTTGATTCTGGTGGTATTAGCTTAGATTATTGGAAATATGACAATAAGGAAGTAAGTTTGACTATCAGGTCAGACTTTAAGGGTGACAAGGAGTGGACACTATCGCCATGGTAGCAGACTCTTAAGGAGTGAGCACAATATTATCTATATGACACACATGAACTAGTAGTGTCTAACTGTCAAAACTGTCAAAATGCACTGAGATAAGAGACAATTCAAGGTATTAGAAATGAGCATATGAGCCTACCTAGGTTTAGCTTTCTACAAATAATACCAAGAGAGCAAAACAAATTTAATGATAAAAGTAAATTGGAAAGTTGTTTAAAATTCCATGCCCTTTTGGAATCATGAATGTTTAATTCTGACTAGACTGTCCCGTTAAGTATTTGTATGTTTTACTGTATAATTACTGTACATATTTCATATTCCTATGTTCACTTACAAGATTTACCTTTTATTGTACATACATGTTTTTATATATATATATATATATATATATATATATATATATATATATATATATCTATATCTATATCTATATATATATATATATATACCTGTATATCTATTCCTATAGATATATAGGTATATATATGTATTTTACCTGAACAGTATTAGATATATATATATATATATATATATATATATATATAATAAAATGCACATTATTGACTATGCGAAGAGCAAAGGAATGTAAAATATGTGTAACGAGCATTGGGGTTCGCAATTTAGGACTAACGGGATCGGGTTAGTGCACATGAAGAATTGCTATCTAAAAATAATAGTATGTATAATAATTTCTCTTTTTTAAATATTTAATTTTTCCGTATATATATTTATATATAAATATATTTATATATATTCATTTTAATACTTCAGTTGAACATAGCAATTCATCATGAGTGCTAACCCGACCGCATTAGTCCAAGTTGCATACCCTGATTCAAGTTGCGGATATTTTACATTCCTATGGTCTTCACATAGAAAATAATGTTCTTTTTATTATTAAATATATATATATATCTATATATATTTGATACTGTTCATGCAAAATACATATCCATACCTATATATCTATATGAATAGATATACAGATATAGGTAAATATAGAAATATATATTTACAATAAAAAGTACATTGTTTTTTAAGTAAAGAACATTGGAATGTGATATTTTCATAACTTCTGTCGGGTTTGCACGCGAGAATAGGTATTAGTTATTTTTCAGTTTCTCTATTGACTTCTTCGAGGAGAATATGTTAACGCAGTCCCAATATTTTGGTTAGAGCATATCGGGTTTCTTCGCGTGCAAACTTTTTACTTTCAACTTGTAATATGAGTGCAACCCGAAAATAGCTTTAGTCTGGTGAAGTTAATGCATGAGCGGGAAGGCAAAATAGCGCTCCACTCGTAGTCTATCCCTATATAGGCAATATAATAAAGACTAAGGGGCAAATTCATACAAGTGTGAGCGGACATGATACGATGTAGCGTATCATGTCCGCCGCACATCGATAAATGCAGACAGCATAAGCTGTTGGCATTTATCATTGCACAATCAGTACTTCTGAATGGCTTGTGCAATGCCGCCCCCTGCAGATTCGCTAGCAGGAGGTGTCAATCAGCCCGATCGTATAGGATTGGGCGGATTGATGTCCGTAACCTCAGAGCAGGCGGACAAGTTATGGAGCAGCGGTCTTTAGACCGCTGCTTCATAACTGCTGTTTCCGTCGAGCCTGAAGGCTCGTGCCGAAACAGGGGCATCAAGCTTCATTCAGAGCTTTATAATTCGGCCCCAGTTTATGCATTTTTGGTCTCAACTCTTTAAACCACGTTTCTTTTACATACAGTACCTGTGCTTTATTATTGGAAAATATCTTGTTTGACAGTTATACTGTATAAGTTTATTATAAATACACAGTCCTCTTTTTGCTACAGAAAATCTATTGACTGTCACCCGAAGGGATGAATTAGAAAAGCAGCTTATTGGATATGTTGCAGGATGGGGCTACATTTATTCCAATAGAAAGACCACAAATTTGCAACACACTCTAGTAAACATTATGGTAAGCATCACGTTTTACTTCTTTAAATCTGAACTTTGCCTTGGAATCATATAGATGACACTATAACAGCAATACTGTTTTTTAAACACAAAGACAGATAAAAAAAAAAAGTGCTGCAGATACTTTTTTATTCCTAAAACATGTGATTGATACTGTTGTTTTATTGTTGCCAGTTTATTACAGTTTTTCTTATTTCTCATTGAACAGCCAACACATATATGCAACATCCAAAGACATTCAATTAAGTTTACAGAAAATATGTTCTGTGCTAGAGGTAATAAATCAGATGCGTGTAAAGGTAAGTGGTTTGCCTAAAAAACATGACCTAAGATAACAGTTTTGTAAAAAAGCAACAACAAAAATGCATTCAAAATGTCGCAGCCCACTCTAACATATATACAAAAAAGAAAACTTGAAGATAAAAGTCAAATAAATATGAGTTGACCTCTCCAATAGTAAGAAAGGATACTTCACAAGGACAATAGAGTTTGTCTGAATTCCACAGGCTGAACTGAGGTGTAGGTAAAAAATCCAACCACACTTCTAGAACACCCACTAGTACCAGTAGCGGGGGCCGGTGTCCTGTCGAAAACTTAAAGTCGGAAGTGACGTAATTGGAGATTTCAAAAACTTGGAGTTTTCGACAGAACACCGGTGCTTCAATAGAGGCAAACTAAGTGACCACCTTAGGGCGCCCCTGCAGGGGGGGGTGCAAATTTAGTGCATGACATAATATTTTTTTTAATGTGTATTTATTTTTTGCTAACTAAATTGGGCTTCAGGGGCTATATGCATTGGCATACAGGTAGAATAGGAGGGGGCTTCCCTAAAATATAACAGCTGGAAGTATCTGGATAAAATATCTCACTGCACAGCCCCTGCACTTTCTGCAAAACCTTAGCAGCCTTCATAAATGTTAGTGGAGCCCATGACAGCAGTGGGGCTCACCTCTCCACAGCCTAATGGGTATTACTGAGGCTGATGGGCACTAGTAGGAGTAGCTTTAAAACACTGCAAAACATCAGTGCAATATCTTCTCATGCACCATGTTTGATGATGACGCTGTGCTCAGTATTAGTGTATAGGCACCCATATTTATTATACAGGGCAGCCTGTTCTGTTTTTTAGTATTTGAACCTTCAACACCATTATACAATGTGGCATATAAGTTCTTAGTACAGAAATGTTGTGTTTATTGGTGTATAAATGTTCATTATCACTATACAGTGACACTTTTCCACTGCAAGTTAATGTGATCTATTATGGTGCTTGGAAAATTAATACTTATGGGAAAATGTATCAAAACACATTCACAGCTTCTGAGAACTTGCAGTTCAGGCTTGCAAGATTGAGTCTATGGGGGGTAGTTATCAAGCCGTCTACTTTTCTGGCTTCGCCGGCCCAATACGTCCGCCTAAGCTCGCCTACCTTCGCCGCCGCGGACCTTAAAAAATACGCCTAAGTTATCAAATAAAGCTGTCAAAAAGCCGCGGGGCGATGAGCAGCGGACTGTGAGAGTTATCACTCATCCGATCTCGCTGCCCTTCGGCTTTTTCCCAGCTTTATTGCTAGCCTGTCACTAAGCACTCACACGAAACTGCACTGTTCTACCCCCTATACCGGCGCCCCGGAGCCTCCCGCAACTAAATAAAGTTACTAACCCCTAAACCGCCGCTCCTAGACCCTGCCGCAAGTCTTATAAATGTATTAACCCCTAAACCGCCGCTCCCGGACACCGCTGCCACCTACATTATACCTAGTAACCCCTATCCTGCCCCCCCTATACCGTAGCCCTCTATTATAAAATTATTAACCCCTATCCTGCTGATCCCGCACCTCTCCGCAACTAAATAAATAGTTTAACCCCTAAACCGCCGCTCCATGAACCCGCCGCAACCTATATTAAACCTATTAACCCCTATCCTGCCCCCCCTACACCGTCGCCACCTATAATAAATTTATTAACCCCTAATCTGCCCCCCCTACACCGTCGCCACCTATAATAAATTTATTAACCCCTATCCTGCCCCCCACTACGCCGCTGCCACTGTAATAAAATGATTAACCCCTAAACCTAAGTCTAACCCTAACGCCCCCCTAACTTAAATATTAATTAAATAAATCTAAATAAATTAACTCTTATTAACTAAATGAATCCTATTTAAAACTAAATACTTACCTTTAAAATAAACCCTAATATAGCTACAATATAAATAATAATTATATTCTAGCTATCTTAGGATTTATATTTATTTTACAGGTAACTTTCAATTTATTTTAACCATGTACAATAACTATTAAATAGTTATTAACTATTTAATAGCTTACCTAGCTAAAATAAAGAGAAATGTACCTGTGAAATAAATCCTAACCTAAGTTACAATTACACCTAACACTACACTATACTTTAATAAATTATTCCTATTTAAAACTAAATACTTACCTGTAAAATAAACCCTAAGATAGCTACAATGTAATTAATAATTATATTATAGCTATCTTAGGATTTATATTTATTTTACAGGTAACTTTGTATTTCTTTTAGCTAGTTAGAATAGTTATTAAATAGTTATTAACTATTTAATAACTACCTAGCTAAAAGAAATACAAAATTACCTGTAAAATAAATCCTAACTTAAGTTACAATTAAACCTAATACTACACTATTATTAAATTAACTAAATAAACTACCTACAAATAACTACAATTAAATACAATTACATAAACTAACTAAAGTACAAAAAATAAAAAAAGCTAAGTTACAAAAAATAAAAAAGTAAGTTACAAACATGTTAAAAATATTACAACAATTTTAAGCTACTTACACCTAATCTAAGCCCCCTAATAAAATAACAAACCCCCCCAAAATAAAAAAAATCCCTACCCTATTCTAAATTAAATAAATTTCAAAGCTCTTTTACCTTACCAGCCCTTAAAAGGGCCATTTGTGGGGGCATGCCCCAAAAAGTTCAGCTCTTTTGCCTGTAAAAGAAAAATACAACCCCCCCAACATTAAAACCCACCACCCACATACCCCTAATCTAACCCAAACCCCCCTTACAAAAACCTAACACTAATCCCCTGAAGATAATCCTACCTTGAGTCGTCTTCACTCAGCCGAGCCACCGATGGAACTGAAGAGGACATCCGGAGCGGAAGAAGTTAATCCTCCAAGCGGCGCTGAAGAAATCTTCCATCCGATGAAGTCATCATCCAGGCGGCGCTGAAGAAGTCTTCGATCCGGCCGATGTCATCTTCAAAGAGGCGCTGAAGAGGTCTTCTATCCGGGCGAAGTCATCTTCCAAGCCGGGTCTTGAATCTTCCTTCCGCCGACGCGGAACCACCTTCTTCACCGACGGACTACGACGAATGACGGCTCCTTTAAGGGACGTCATCCAAGATGGCGTCCCCTCAATTCCGATTGGCTGATAGGATTCTATCAGCCAATCGGAATTAAGGTAGGAAAATCTGATTGGCTGATGGAATCAGCCAATCAGATTCAAGTTCAATCCGATTGGCTGATCCAATCAGCCAATCAGATTGAGCTTGCATTCTATTGGCTGATCGGAACAGCCAATAGAATGCGAGCTCAATCTGATTGGCTGATTCCATCAGCCAATCAGATTTTTCCTACCTTAATTCCGATTGGCTGATAGAATCCTATCAGCCAATCGGAATTGAGGGGACGCCATCTTGGATGACGTCCCTTAAAGGAGCCGTCATTCGTCGTAGTCCGTCGGTGAAGAAGGTGGTTCCGCGTCGGCGGAAGGAAGATTCAAGACCCGGCTTGGAAGATGACTTCGCCCGGATAGAAGACCTCTTCAGCGCCTCTTTGAAGATGACATCGGCCGGATCGAAGACTTCTTCAGCGCCGCCTGGATGATGACTTCATCGGATGGAAGATTTCTTCAGCGCCGCTTGGAGGATTAACTTCTTCCGCTCCGGATGTCCTCTTCAGTTCCATCGGTGGCTCGGCTGAGTGAAGACGACTCAAGGTAGGATGATCTTCAGGGGATTAGTGTTAGGTTTTTGTAAGGGGGGTTTGGGTTAGATTAGGGGTATGTGGGGGGTGGGTTTTAATGTTGGGGGGGGGTTGTATTTTTCTTTTACAGGCAAAAGAGCTGAACTTTTTGGGGCATGCCCCCACAAATAGCCCTTTTAAGGGCTGGTAAGGTAAAAGAGCTTTGAAATTTATTTAATTTAGAATAGGGTAGGGATTTTTTTTATTTTGGGGGGGTTTGTTATTTTATTAGGGGGCTTAGATTAGGTGTAAGTAGCTTAAAATTGTTGTAATATTTTTAACATGTTTGTAACTTACTTTTTTATTTTTTGTAACTTAGCTTTTTTTATTTTTTGTACTTTAGTTAGTTTATGTAATTGTATTTAATTGTAGTTATTTGTAGGTAGTTTATTTAGTTAATTTAATGATAGTGTAGTATTAGGTTTAATTGTAACTTAGGTTAGGATTTATTTTACAGTTAATTTTGTATTTCTTTTAGCTAGGTAGTTATTAAATAGTTAATAACTATTTAATAACTATTCTAACTAGCTAAAATAAATACAAAGTTACCTGTAAAATAAATATAAATCCTAAGATAGCTATAATATAATTATTAATTATATTGTAGCTATCTTAGGGTTTATTTTACAGGTAAGTATTTATTTTTAAATAGGAATAATTTATTAAAGTATAGTGTAGTGTTAGGTGTAATTGTAACTTAGGTTAGGATTTATTTCACAGGTACATTTCTCTTTATTTTAGCTAGGTAAGCTATTAAATAGTTAATAATTATTTAATAGTTATTGTACATGGTTAAAATAAATTGAAAGTTACCTGTAAAATAAATATAAATCCTAAGATAGCTAGAATATAATTATTATTTATATTGTAGCTATATTATGGTTTATTTTAAAGGTAAGTATTTAGTTTTAAATAGGATTCATTTAGTTAATAAGAGTTAATTTATTTAGATTTATTTAATTAATATTTAAGTTAGGGGGCGTTAGGGTTAGACTTAGGTTTAGGGGTTAATAATTTTATTACAGTGGCGGCGGCATAGTGGGGGGCAGGATAGGGGTTAATAAATTTATTATAGGTGGCGACGGTGTAGGGGGGGCAGATTAGGGGTTAATAAATTTATTATAGGTGGCAACGGTGTAGGGGGGGCAGGATAGGGGTTAATACATTTAATATAGGTTGCGGCGGGTTCAGGGAGCGGCGGTTTAGGGGTTAATACATTTATTATAGTTGCGGTGGGCTCCGGGAGCGGCGGTTTAGGGGTTAATATGTATAGAGTAGCTTGCGGTGGGCTCCGGGAGCGGCGGTTTAGGGGGTAATAACTTTATTTAGTTGCGGCGGTGTAGGGGGGGTCAGATTAGCGGTGTTTAGACTCGGGGTACATGTTAGGGTGTTAGGTGTAGACAGCTCCCATAGGAATCAATGGGATGTCTGTCAGCAGCGAACTTGTACTTTCGCTATGGTCAGACTCCCATTGATTCCTATGGGATCCGCCACCTCCAGGGGTGGCGGTTTGAAAACCAGGTACGCTGGGCCGTAAAAGTGCCGAGCGTACCTGCTAGTTTTTTGATAACTAGCAAAAGTAGTGAGATTGTGCCGCACTTGTGTGCGGAACATCTGGAGTGACGTAAGAATCGATCTGTGTCGGACTGAGTCCGGCGGATCGAAGTTTACGTCACAAAATTCTACTTTTGACGGTCTCGAGCCTTTGATAACTAAGGCGAATCAGCCTCGCCACAAATACGCTGCGGAATTCCAGCGTATTTGAGGTTGACGGCTTGATAACTAGACCCCTATGAGGCCGATTTACCAACATGCTGACAGCATACGCTGTCATTGCACAAGCAACTGGTGAAATTTAACATTGCACAAGCAGTTCTGGTTAACTGTCTGTGCAATGCCGCCCCCTGAAGATTCGCAGAAGGCTTTCGTGGAAACAGGGGTATTCAAGGCCATTCGGCCCTTGATAATTTGGGGGGGGGGCAAAAAGTGTCTTTGCCTGTGTTGGCAAAAATCCTAGTACTGGCCCTGACCAGGAGACAACTTTTGTTCTATCCAGCATGACGACTTTACCATGATAAAATAGAAATGCAAATATTTCACAATTACAAACATTTTTATAAATGTTTTGCTAGTGCATTTCCTAAGTGTTATGGATGAAATTACTGCTTTTCCACGTTGTTAGCAATTGCTGTTGCAAGACATTGGGGCATATTTAACAATGTGCGAGCGGACATGATACACATCGCTGCCCATCGATAAATGCCGACAACATATGCTATCGGCATTTATCATTGCACCAGCAGTTCTTGTGAACTGCTGGTGCAATGTCGCTCCCTGCTGCAGATTGGCCGCTAGCAGGGGGTGTCAATCAACCCGATCAAATTCGATCGGCTTGATTTCTGTCCGCCACCTCAGAGCAGACAGACAAGTTTTTAGACCGCCGCTTCACAACTTCTTGATAACTTCTGAAACAAGGGGCCTCAAGCTCCATAAGGAGCCTTATATTGATGCAACTATAGATAATAGCAGGAACTTTCACTAACACGCTAGATAAGCATGATGCTCAATAAATTTAAAACATGATACTATCTTTACAGCAATGCACCTTAGCAACCTCATGAGATTCTATGAAGTTAGGCCAATTACTTTGTTACTTAATTTTGTGCATATTCATTTATATTTCAACATTACTTCCTTAATGCTAACTCTGATGTCCACAATACACATTTGAAAAATCAGGGAGGTTAAATGGAGATTCAAAACCTTCCTCTTCTATCTTTGAGGTATATTCAAATTAAAGGGCCATAATAGTCGAAACATTACATGTTCTAATTCATTAGAGCATTTAATTTTAAGACTATCAACCCTACACTACTGTGTGCTTAACCTCTTTACACCATATGGACATAGGCACTATGTCACACAGTACTCTGCCCAATGCACTGCATAGTACCCATGTCCAACACTGAGGTGCATATTGCAGTCCCCACTGTCAGCTTAGACAGCAGAAGCCCACCAGGGGGCAGAAGGCATCTACCTTCATATGGTAAGGGAGTAGTGATTGTGGCAGGGCGGGGGTTTAAGAGCTGTTGGGGGGGGGATTAGGGAGGTGGCAGGGTGAGGGGGGATCCCTACAGAAATTTTAAATTAAAAAAAAAATTACGAAAGCTCTAAACTGTATTAGCAGACTGTCTGCCAGTACCCAAGATGGTGGTGACTAGTTGGGGGAGAAGGAAGAGAAGTCATTAGGAGGGATCAGGAGGTGGGAGAGTAATCCCTACACTAGAACAGATATATTAACCTTACAAGTTAAAGGGACAGTAAAGTCATAATTAGACATTCATGATTTAGACAGCACATACTATTTTAAACAACTTTCCAATTTACTGCTATTGCTTCTTTGTCTTGTTATCCTTTTCTGAAATGTTTTTCTAGGTAAGCTCAGGAGCAGCAAAGAACCTAGGTTCTAGCTGCTGATTGGTGGCTGCATATATATACCGATTGCCATTGGCTTACCCCAGGTTCAGTTAGAAACCAGTAGTGCATTGCTGTTCCTTCAACAAATGATACGAGGAGAATTAAACAAATTTAAAAAATAGAAGTAAACTGTAAAGTTGTATGTTCTACCTAGACCAAGAAAGAATTTTTTGGGGTTTCATGTACCTTTAAAGGGACAGTAAACCCAACATTTTTCTTTCATGATTTAGATAGAGAATACAATTTTAAACAACATTCCAATTTACTTCTATTATCTAATTTGCTTCATTCTTTAGATATCCTTTGTTGAAGAAATAGCAATGCACATGAGTGAGCCAATCAAACGAGGCAATTATGTGCAGCCACCAATCAGTAGCTACTGAGCCTATCTAGATATGCTTTTCAGCAAAGGAGCTCAAAAAAATGAAGCAAATTAGATTATAGAAGTAAATTAGAAAGTTGTTTAAAATTTGCATTGCAAAGAAAAAATATGGGTTTCATGTCCCTTTAACTGAATAACCCCTTCACTGTTAGGAATTTCAGAAGTGTGGTGCGCAGCTGCAATTAGCGTCCTTCTAATTGCCAAAAAACAATGGCAAAGCCATGCATGTCAGCTATTTCTGGACGAAGGGGACCCTAGAGAAGCTTATGCCTGCAGTAATATTGTGTAAATAATTTCAGTGGGAAACCCAAAGTTTGCGAAAAAGTTAAGATTTTTTTTATATGATTGTATTCAATACATTGAGCTGTCTTCTTTAAAAATATGTATAGTTTTCATAGGTAAATTAGGTAAATTATAAAAACAAAGGCTCTATTTCTGTTTAACCCCTTAGTGACCGAGGACGTGCAGGGTACGTCTGAAAAAAAAAAGGCAGTTAACGCCTGACGACGTACCCTGCACGTCCTCGGCTAAAGTGAGTGCTGGAAGCGATCAAGATCGCTTCCAGGCACTATTACAGTACTGCAGGGATGCCTCGATGTCTGGGCATCCCTGCAGTGCTGTTACGGAGTGCCGGAACCGGAGCGATCACTCCCCCTTGAGTGATCACTTCCGGTTTTGCTCCACGTGGAGCCCGGCAGTGCAGCAGAGCATCGGAAGCGATCGGACACGCTTCCGATGCTCTGCTAGTGTGCTAAGTGCCTTGGTGGGTCGAGGCACTTAGTAAGTAAATAAATTAAATAAAAAAAAAAAAAAAAAAAAACGGTAATAAAATAAAAAGCCCCCACATATAGCCCCCCCCTCCCCCATGAGGCTTCCAAAATGGCGATGCCCGGTGCATCATGGGGCCTCTGGGGGTGTCCCTAGCCTGTCTCACCATAGGGGCAAGCTAGGGTCACCCAATCTGAGCCTTCTTAGAAAAAAAAAATAATAATAATAAAATCTCCCATTTGTCTGATCAGGTCAATATTTGTAAATATTGACTCTGATCAGTGTGGATCTCCCTCCCTCTCCTCACTTGCTATTTTGTTGGAGAGAGAGAGAGACCTGTATTTCAGCAGAGAGAGATTTATTTCTTTTATTTGTTAAAAAATTTAAAATCCAAAGGCTCTTTTCAGAGCCATTAACCCCTAGCTTGCCAGTGATCACTATAAATCACTGGCAGTAGCACAGCTGCACTTTTTTTTGCTGTCTGTGCATTTTTTTAGGGGTTAATTTTTGTTGTTGTATTTTTTTTTAAAAACCCAAAGGCTCCTTTCAGAGCCATTTAGCTAATTTAATTTAATTTAAAGACTATTTAACCCCTAGCTTGCCAGTGATCGCTATACATCACTGGCATTAGCATAGCTGTACTTTTTTGCTGTCTGTGCATTTTTTAGGGGTTAATTTTTGTTGTTGTATTTTTTTAAAAACCTAAACGCTCCTTTCAGAGCCATTTAGCTAATTTAATTTAATTTAAATAGTATTTAACCCCTAGCTTGCCAGTGATCGCTATAAATCACTGGCATTAGCATAGCTGTACTTTTTTGCTGTCTGTGCATTTTTTTAGGGGTTAATTTTTGTTGTTGTAATTTTTTAAAAACCCAAAGGCTCCTTTCAGAGCCATTTAGCTAATTTAATTTAATTTAAAGAGTATTTAACCCCTAGCTTGCCAGTGATCGCTATAAATCACTGGCATTAGCATAGCTGTACTTTTTTGCTGTCTGTGCATTTTTTTAGGGGTTAATTTTTGTTGTTGTAATTTTTTAAAAACCCAAAGGCTCCTTTCAGAGCCATTTAGCTAATTTAATTTAATTTAAAGAGTATTTAACCCCTAGCTTGCCAGTGATCGCTATAAATCACTGGCATTAGCATAGCTGTACTTTTTTAAAAAAAAAAAACAAAGGCCATTTAGTTAATTAATTAATTTTGGTTTTCTGTGACAGATACAAAAATGTCACAGAAAAGATATAGTGCTGAGGAGGCGTATGCCATCCTTGCGTCAGAGTCAGATGCCTCTATGTCTGACTCAGACCCCAATTTTGACCCTGCCATATGCTCAGATACATCATTAGATGCAGTCTCAACTGATAGTGATGTATCTGTGGCTGCTAGCCCCCCTTCGAGCCCCCCTGCTAGCCCCCCTGCCAGCCCCCCTGCTAGAAGGAGGCGTGTTGCTGCCATTGCCGCTGAAGAGTGGGTAACGCCTCATCTCCAGAGGCCAGATATCCCACCCTTCACAGCAAATGCTGGCATAAATATAGATGTGGCAGGTTTTAGCCCCCAACAGTTTCTGGAGGTGTTTCTGGGTGATGATGTATTGGGGAACATTGTCGCCCAAACTAATTTATATGCCCATCAGTACCGTGCTGCAAAGCCTGAAACATATTTGGCAAAGCAGCAATGGGCCCCCATCAATGTGCCAGAATTTAAAAAATTCTGGGCATTGACTATGCTGATGGGCATCATAAAGAAACCCTCTGTTCGCTCCTACTGGAGCAGTAGCCCCATCTGCTCTACCCCCATTTTCTCCCAGAGTATGTCGAGGCAGAGATATGAAATGATTCTTCATTTCATGCACTTCAGCGACAACAGCCTGTGCCCCCCTAGGGAGCATCCCCAATTTGACAGGCTGTATAAAATCCGCCCCCTGATTACCCACTTTTCTGCCAGGTTTGCAGAGGCTTATACACCTGGAAGGAATATATGCGTTGATGAATCCCTGATGAAGTATAAGGGAAGGCTGGGATTCAAGCAGTATATTCCTTCCAAGCGCTCCAGGTATGGGGTAAAGGTGTATAAGCTCTGTGAGAGCGAGACTGGGTATACTCAGGCCTTCCGGGTGTATGAGGGAAAGGATAGCCACCTTGACCCTCCAGGTTGCCCAGAACATATGGGAACCACTGGCAAGATTGTCTGGGACCTGATATTACCCCTAATGAACAAAGGGTATCACTTGTACTTAGACAATTTTTATACAAGTGTCCTTTTGTTCAAGCTACTGTATTGCTTTGATACAGTAGCTTGCGGTACTATTAAAAAGAACCGCAAAGGTTTCCCAGGACAACTTGTACGCACCCGGCTACGAAGGGGGGAGACCTCAGCTCTGCGCCAAGAGGAGCTGTTGGCACTTAAGTACAGAGACAAGAAGGATGCATACCTTCTTACCACCATCCACACAGAGAGGACGGTGGCGGTCTCTGTACGTGGCAGAGCTGAGATCATAAGGAAGCCAGTGTGCATCAAGTCTTATAACCGACATATGGGTGGGGTTGATCTGGCAGATCAGCTGCTGCAGCCCTACCTAATTATGCGGAAGACAAGGGCCTGGTACAAAAAGGTTGCAATTTACCTAATGCAGATTGCAACCCACAACGCTTTTTTGTTGTTCAAAAAAGCAAACCCCGGAATGAAACAGACTTTTTTACAATTTCAGCTCCAGATCATTTCGGGGATTTTGTACCATGATGCACCTGCTCCCCGGGCGGTGATGGGAGAGAGCAGAGTTGGGGCTACTCATTTTATTTTTAAAATCCCCCCTACTGCCGCAAAGCAGAGACCACAAAAAAAATGCAGAGTCTGTACCAAGAGGGGGCAGAGAAGGGACACTGTATATCACTGTCCTGATTGACCTGGACAGCCTGGACTCTGCATTGGGGACTGCTTCAAGCGGTACCATACAATGGTCAATTTTTAAAAAATAAATACATTTGCTGTTATTTTTTTTTTGTTATGTTTACTGTTAAATTTTTTGTTGTTATTTTTTTACTTTTAATTTGCCAGATTTTTACATTTCACTAATATATTTTTTTTCTAAAATGGGGCTGTTCTTTTTTTTTTTTTTTTACAAAAACCCCTGTCAAACCTATGCATGGGGGACATAGGTGTTCTCAAGGTGCCTTGCAGAAAACAACCTGTAGTATTTTTTTTGCACTAACTTACAACAGTCTCTCCTAAATCATAGTCAAAAAGCAATGTGTGTGTAAAAATGAAAATTGAAAAATTACCATCATACACTTTCTCCAATTTTTTTAGCTAAAACAGTTACTTCAAATGCATCAAAGCACACCATATACAATACCTTGGGGTGTCAACATTTCAAAAATATGCACATTCATGGCAATAAATAAAAGTGGGGTTTACAATAGGCCCCAAACTAAAGATAGGCCTATCAGAAGAAATACTCTCACTTAATAACTAAAATCACAAGTCATAAAATTGTAACATAACCTTCCCAAAATCCTGGCAAACCTATGCATGGGGGGCATAGGTGTACTCAGGGTGCCTAGCAGAAAACAACCTGAAGTATTTTTTTGCACTAACTTACAACAGTCTCTCCTAAATCATAGTCAAAAAGCAATGTGTGTGTAAAAATGAAAATTGAAAAAATGCCACCATACACTTTCTCCAATTTTTTTTAGCTAAAACAGTTACTTCAAATGCATCAAAGCACACCATATACAATACCTTGGGGTGTCAACATTTCAAAAATATGCACATTCATGGAAACAAATAAATTGGGGTATGTTAAAATACCCCCAAAAAGACAATAGGCAAAGAAAATATGTTAAATGTGAAAAAAAAATCACAAACGCATGTTGGACATTTGGCATTACACCCCCCGAACAAGCCAAGAAACTTATGCATAGGTGGTATCACTGTACTCAGGAGATGTTGGTGAACACATATTGGGGTCTTCTTTGGCAGTAACACATAACAGGAGCTGAGAATTCATGTCTAAAGTACAATGTGTGTGAAAAATAACACACGAAAAATGACTGCCTAATAGTTTGACAAAGAATTAGTGCATGGAAAGTGTTAAAATACCAGCATTTGAAATACCCTAGGGTGTCTACTTTTCAAAAATATATGGTTTGATGGGGGTAAATTACATTGGCCGGCTTCAGAAATGTCCTACATAGGACATGGGTGCATGGGATGTGAAAATTCCAAGTTGAAAAACTGGAATGCGCCCCCTAAAAATAAGGCCTTTTAGCCCCCAGAGAACCCAACACACCTATACATGGGTGGTATCACTGTACTCAGGAGATGTTGTTGAATACATATTGAGGTTTTTTTGGCAGTAACACATAACAGGGACTGAGAATATATGCCTAAAGTACAACGTGTGTGAAAAATAACACAAAAAAAATGACTACCCAAAAGTTTGACAAAGACTAGTGGTTGAAATAGTGCATGGAAAGTGTTAAAATACCAGCATTTGAAATACCCTAGGGTGTCTACTTTTCAAAAATATATGGTTTGATGGGGGTAATTTACATTGGCTGGC
Source organism: Bombina bombina (assembly GCF_027579735.1). Taxonomy (NCBI): domain Eukaryota; kingdom Metazoa; phylum Chordata; class Amphibia; order Anura; family Bombinatoridae; genus Bombina; species Bombina bombina. Next base: position 672,427,662 of record NC_069501.1, on the reverse strand, counting down.
TTCAGAAATGTCCCAAATAGGACATGGGTGCATGATGACAGATGTGAAAATTCCAAGTTGAAAAACTGGAATGCGCCCCCTAAAATTAAGGCCTTTTAGCCCCCAGAGAACCCGACACACCTATACATGGGGGGTATCACTGTACTCAGGAGATGTTGTTGAATACATATTGAGGTTTTTTTTGGCAGTAACACATAACAGGGACTGAGAATATATGCCTAAAGTACAATGTGTGTGAAAAATAATGCAAAAAAATGACTACCTAAAAGTTTGACAAAGACTAGTGGTTGAATTAGTGCATGGAAAGTGTTAAAATACCAGCATTTGAAATACCCTAGGGTGTCTACTTTTCAAAAATATATGGTTTGATGGGGGTAATTTACATTGGCCGGCTTCAGAAATGTCCCAAATAGGACATGGGTGCATGATGACAGATGTGAAAATTCCAAGTTGAAAAACTGGAAAGCGCCCCCTAAAATTAAGGCCTTTTAGCCCCCAGAGAACCCGACACACCTATACATGGGGGGTATCACTGTACTCAGGAGATGTTGTTGAATACATATTGAGGTTTTTTTTGGCAGTAACACATAACAGGGACTGAGAATATATGCCTAAAGTACAATGTGTGTGAAAAATAATGCAAAAAAATGACTACCTAAAAGTTTGACAAAGACTAGTGGTTGAATTAGTGCATGGAAAGTGTTAAAATACCAGCATTTGAAATACCCTAGGGTGTCTACTTTTCAAAAATATATGGTTTGATGGGGGTAATTTACATTGGCCGGCTTCAGAAATGTCCCAAATAGGACATGGGTGCATGATGACAGATGTGAAAATTCCAAGTTGAAAAACTGGAATGCGCCCCCTAAAATTAAGGCCTTTTAGCCCCCAGAGAACCCGACACACCTATACATGGGGGGTATCACTGTACTCAGGAGATGTTGTTGAATACATATTGAGGTTTTTTTTGGCAGTAACACATAACAGGGACTGAGAATATATGCCTAAAGTACAATGTGTGTGAAAAATAATGCAAAAAAATGACTACCTAAAAGTTTGACAAAGACTAGTGGTTGAATTAGTGCATGGAAAGTGTTAAAATACCAGCATTTGAAATACCCTAGGGTGTCTACTTTTCAAAAATATATGGTTTGATGGGGGTAATTTACATTGGCCGGCTTCAGAAATGTCCCAAATAGGACATGGGTGCATGATGACAGATGTGAAAATTCCAAGTTGAAAAACTGGAATGCGCCCCCTAAAATTAAGGCCTTTTAGCCCCCAGAGAACCCGACACACCTATACATGGGGGGTATCACTGTACTCAGAAGTTGTTGTTGAACACATATTGAGGTGTTTTTGGTCAGTAACATATAACAGGAACTGAGAATCCATGCCTAAAGTACAATGCGTGTGAAAAATAACACACCAAAATGACTACCCTAGAGTGTCTACTTTTTAAAAATATATGGTTTGATGGGGGTAATTTGCATTGTCCGGCTTCAGAAATGTCCCAAATAGGACATGGGTGCATGACGACAGATGTGAAAATTCCAAATTAAAAAACTGGAATGCGCCCCCTAAAAATAAGGCCTTTTAGCCCCCAGAGAACCCAACAGACCTATACATGGGTGGTATCAATGTACTCAGGAGATGCTGCTGAAGACATATTGGGGTGTTATTTGGCAGTAACCCTTAACGTTCTCAGTAAATGTATTCTTGAATTGCTATTTTGTCAAAAAATCACCACTTTTTTTTTTTTTTTTTCAAACTTTGGCATAGATTGGTGGTAAAATAGTTGCATGGAAAGAGTCAAAATATGTTTAATACCTTAGGATGTGTTCTTTTAAAAAATATATATATTTGAAGGGTTAATCAGGGATTCCTGACAGATATCAGTGTTCCAATGTAACTATCGCTAATTTTTTTTAAAAAAATTTGGAAATAGCAAAGTGCTACTTGTACTTATTGCCCTATAACTTGCAAAAAAAGCAAAGAACATGTAAACATTGAGTATTTCTAAACTCAGGACAAAATTTAGAAACTATTTAGCATGGGAGTTTTTTGGTAGTTGTTGAAGTGTAGGAGATTTTGAGGGTCAAAGTTAGAAAAAGTGTGTTTTTTTCAATTTTTTCCCTCATATTTTATAAAATTTTTTATAGTAAATTATAAGATATGATGAAAATAATGGTATCTTTAGAAAGTCCATTTAATGGCGAGAAAAACGGTATATAATATGTGTGGGTACAGTAAATGAATAAGAGGAAAATTACAGCTAAACACAAACACCGCAGAAATGTAAAAATAGCCTTGGTCCCAAATGGACAGAAAATGGAAAAGTGCTGCGGTCATTAAGGGGTTAAACGGAGTGATAGCAAAAAAAAATTCTCTGGTACATTGAGCAAGTTTTTCTCTGAAATTACCTGTTAACCCCTGTGACAGGCACACATAAAAAGACACATTATAAAGAAGGCAATTAAAAAGAAAAAAACTTTTTAAAAATGTTAAAGGGCCATGATACCCAAATGTTGAAACACTTGAAAGTGATGCAGCATAGCTATAAAAAGCTGACTAGAAAATATCACCTGAACATCTCTATGTAAAAAAGAAAGATATTTTACCTCAAAAGTTCCCAAGTAGCCACATCCCATTGTAACAGACTTCTAAGCAGCAAATCAGTATGTCTGTCCCGGGACAGCTAAGGGAGTGAGCTTTCGTGCACACTCATCTTATTTCCCTATTCAGTTTAAGGAAGTTTACTATGAAATCTCATGAGAGTTAAGTCAAATCTCATGAGATCACAGTAAAAGAGTTCATGACCTCAGCACTGTTGATGCTGATTGGCTGCTGTTCATTTCTTCTTCTTTTTTTTTTACCTGCAGCTGGGCAGCAGCTGAGTATAACTTTTTACACAGAACTTACTCTGCTGAGCTGAGGAAGTTGTGAGGTAAAATATCTTCCATTTTACATAGAGATGCTCAGGTGATATTTTCCTGTCAGCTTTTTACAGTTATACTGCATTAGTTTCAAGTGATTTAGCATATGAGTATTATGTCCATTTAAAGCTGTTTATTTTAAAACTAACAGGAAGTGCTTAGTTTCTAATAAAGACAATTCCCACAACTTTAGTGTTGGACTGGGTCACTCTCAGCATAAAACAAAGGGTTTTTTTTCACATAAGAAAATCTATATTTTTTAACTGTAATACATTTCAAAAAGCATTTTTTCAGGTACAAGAAAGACAAAAATGAATGTCCCTTTTTTGAAAGATGTTGATTCTGGAAAGAGCCAATGTCTTATGGCTCAAACAAGCATATTTTGCATTCTCAACTTCTTTGCAATTAAGTAATTAAGGTAAATATTTTGTCCATATGCCAGATGTATATCAGATAATGACCAGTCAGTCTGAATAGATGGTCTATTTAATCAAACTTGGGAAATGGTAAGCTGATAGTAATATTCATTCAAATGTTAACCACCAACAAAATGCTGCAAGTAGTTCTGAGGATATCTCTAAGCTTGTGTCCTTCCTCTGGTTTATGAGTAACCATCGTATTAACGAATTGCACTGAACAGATTGGTATAGATCACTGTTTTCAATTACTCTCCCTATTTCTTCTCATGAACTAAATAATTGTTTTTTCTTTAATACCTCATAGGTGATTCTGGTGGACCTCTTGTAATGAAAGTTAGAAATAGATGGATACAGGTAGGAAGCCTTAAATGTAATGCTATATATAAAAGGCCAAGTGTGTTTGTCCGAAGCTGTCATGCGCAGTAGAGACAGCGTGAAAACAAACACACCTGGCCTTTCACAAACTTACCCGTCCTGATCTGCTGTCTGGAGGGAGTGGGCGGAACCGGGGCATGGTGGGCGTGACACGAACATGGTGGGGGCGTGGTCAGGTGAAGCAGGCATGGCAAGGTGTGGTCTGTAGAGAGAGTGTGCAAAAGAGGGGGGAGAAAGATCACAAAAGAGAGGGGGGAGAGCACATAAGAGAGAGGGGACAAAGCACAAAAGAGAAGGGGCAGAAAGAGCACAAAAGAGAGGGGGGCACAAAAGAGAGGGGGGAGAAAGAGCACAAGAGAGGGGGCAGAAAGAACACAAGAGAGAGGGAGCAGAAAGAGCACAAAAGAGAGGGGGCAGAACGAGCACAAGAGAGAGGCAGCAGAAAGAGCACAAAAGAGAGGGGGCAGAACGAGCACAAAAGAGAGGGGGCAGAACGAGCACAAAAGAGAGGGGGCAGAATGAGCACAAAAGAGAGGGGGCAGAATGAGCACAAAAGAGAGGGAAGGGTAGAAAGGGCACAAAAGACAGGTTGGAGAGCACAAAAGAGAGGGGGAAAGAGCACAAAAGAGAGGGGGGAGAGTGAGCACAAAAGAGAGGGGGGAGAAAGAGCACAAAAAAGAGGGCGGAGAAAGAGCACAAAAGAGAGGGCAGAGAAAGAGCACAAAAGAGAGGGCAGAGAAAGAGCACAAAAGAGAGGGTTGAGAAAGAGCACAAAAGAGAGGGGGTTGAGAAAGAGCACAAAAGAGAGGGTGGAGAAAGAGCACAAAAGAGAGGGTTGAGAAAGAGCACAAAAGAGAGGGTTGAGAAAGAGCACAAAAGAGAGGGTTGAGAAAGAGCACAAAAGAGAGGGGGCATAAAGAGCACAAAAGAGAGGGTGCATAAAGAGCACAAAAGAGAGGGGGCAGAAAGAGCACACAAGAAAGGGGGGAAACACAAAAGAAAAGGGAGGAGAAAGCACAAAAAGAGGGGGGAGAAGGAAGCAGAAAGAGCACAAAAGAGAGGGGGAGAGAGAGCACAAAAGAGAGGGGGGAGAGAGAGCACAAAAGAGAGGGGGAGAGAGAGCACAAAAGAGAGGGGGAGAGATTGCACAAAAGAGAGGGGCAGAAAGGGCACAAAAGAGAGGGGCAGAAAGAGCACAAAAGAGAGGGGGGAGGAAGAGACAGAAAGAGCACAAAAGAGATGGGGCAGAAAAGGCACAAAAGAGAGGGGCAGAAAGAGCACAAAAGAAACAGGGCAAAACGAGCACAAACGAGAGGGGGAGAAAGAGCACAAAAGAGAGGGGGAAACACAAAATAAAGGGGGGGAAGAGAACAAAAAAGAGGGGGAGAAGGAGGCAGAAAGAGCACAAAAGAGAGGGGGGAAAGAGCACAAAAGAGAGGGGGGGGGGAAAGAGCAGAAGAGAGAGGGGTTAAAGAGCACAAAAAAGAGGGGGGAGAAAGAGCACAAAAGAGAGGGGGCAGAAAGAGCACAAAAGAGAGGGGGCAGAAAGAGCACAAAAGAAAGAGGGCAGAAAGATCACAAAAGAGAGGGGGCAGAAAGAGCACAAAAGAAAGGGGGGAAACACAAAAGAAAGGGGGGGAGAAAGAGCACAAAGAAGAGGGGGGAGAAGGAAGCAGAAAGAGCATAAAATAGAGGGTGGGGGAAGAGCACAAAAGATAGGGGGAGAAAGAGCACAAAAGAGAGGGGGAGAGAGAGCAGAAAAAAGGGGGAGAGAGCACAAAAGAGAGTGGGGAGAGAGAGCACAAAAGAGAGGGGGGAGAGAGAGCACAAAAGAGAGGGGGGAGAGAGAGCACAAAAGAGAGGGGGGAGAAAGAGCACAGAAGAGAGGGGGGAGAGCACAAAAGAGAGGGCAGAGAAAGAGCACAAAAGAGAGGGTTGAGAAAGAGCACAAAAGAGAGGGGGTTGAGAAAGAGCACAAAAGAGAGGGTGGAGAAAGAGCACAAAAGAGAGGGTTGAGAAAGAGCACAAAAGAGAGGGTTGAGAAAGAGCACAAAAGAGAGGGTTGAGAAAGAGCACAAAAGAGAGGGGGCATAAAGAGCACAAAAGAGAGGGTGCATAAAGAGCACAAAAGAGAGGGGGCAGAAAGAGCACACAAGAAAGGGGGGAAACACAAAAGAAAAGGGAGGAGAAAGCACAAAAAGAGGGGGGAGAAGGAAGCAGAAAGAGCACAAAAGAGAGGGGGAGAGAGAGCACAAAAGAGAGGGGGGAGAGAGAGCACAAAAGAGAGGGGGAGAGAGAGCACAAAAGAGAGGGGGAGAGATTGCACAAAAGAGAGGGGCAGAAAGGGCACAAAAGAGAGGGGCAGAAAGAGCACAAAAGAGAGGGGGGAGGAGGAGACAGAAAGAGCACAAAAGAGATGGGGCAGAAAAGGCACAAAAGAGAGGGGCAGAAAGAGCACAAAAGAAACAGGGCAAAACGAGCACAAACGAGAGGGGGAGAAAGAGCACAAAAGAGAGGGGGAAACACAAAATAAAGGGGGGGAAGAGAACAAAAAAGAGGGGGAGAAGGAGGCAGAAAGAGCACAAAAGAGAGGGGGGAAAGAGCACAAAAGAGAGGGGGGGGGGGAAAGAGCAGAAGAGAGAGGGGTAAAAGAGCACAAAAAAGAGGGGGGAGAAAGAGCACAAAAGAGAGGGGGCAGAAAGAGCACAAAAGAGAGGGGGCAGAAAGAGCACAAAAGAAAGAGGGCAGAAAGATCACAAAAGAGAGGGGGCAGAAAGAGCACAAAAGAAAGGGGGGAAACACAAAAGAAAGGGGGGGAGAAAGAGCACAAAGAAGAGGGGGGAGAAGGAAGCAGAAAGAGCATAAAATAGAGGGTGGGGGAAGAGCACAAAAGATAGGGGGAGAAAGAGCACAAAAGAGAGGGGGAGAGAGAGCAGAAAAAAGGGGGAGAGAGCACAAAAGAGAGTGGGGAGAGAGAGCACAAAAGAGAGGGGGGAGAGAGAGCACAAAAGAGAGGGGGGAGAGAGAGCACAAAAGAGAGGGGGGAGAAAGAGCACAGAAGAGAGGGGGGAGAGCACAAAAGAGAGGGGGGAGAGAGAGCACAAAAGAGAGGGGCATAAAGAGCACAAAAGAGAGGGGGCATAAAGAGCACAAAAGAGAGGGGGGCAGAAAGAGCACAAAAGAAAGGGGGGAAACACAAAAGAAAAGGGAGGAGAAAGGGCACAAAAAGAGGGGGGAGAAGGAAGCAGAAAGAGCACAAAAGAGAGGGGGAGAGAGAGCACAAAAGAGAGGGGGGAGAGAGAGCACAAAAGAGAGGGTGAGAGAGAGCACAAAAGAGAGGGGGAGAGATTGCACAAAAGAGAGGGGCAGAAAGGGCACAAACGAGAGGGGCAGAAAGGGCACAAAAGAGAGGGGCAGAAAGAGCACAAAAGAGAGGGGGGAGGAGGAGACAGAAAGAGCACAAAAGAGAGGGGGGAAAGAGCACAAAAGAGAGGGGGGAAAGAGCAGAAGAGAGAGGGGCAAAAGATCACAAAAAAGAGGGGGGAGAAAGAGCACAAAAGAGAGGGGGCAGAAAGAGCACAAAAGAGAGGGGGCAGAAAGAGCACAAAAGAGAGAGGGCAGAAAGATCACAAAAGAGAGGGGGCAGAAAGAGCACAAAAGAAAGGGGGGAAACACAAAAGAAAGGGGGGGGGGAGAAAGAGCACAAAGAAGAGGGGGAGAAGGAAGAAGAAAGAGCATAAAATAGAGGGGGGAAAAAGAGCACAAAAGATAGGGGGAGAAAGAGCACAAAAGAGAGGGGGAGAGAGAGCAGAAAAAAAGGGGGAGAGAGCACAAAAGAGAGTGGGAGAGAGAGCACAAAAGAGAGGGGGAGATAGAGCACAAAAGAGAGGGGGGAGAGAGCACAAAAGAGAGGGGGGAGAGAGAGCACAAAAGAGAGGGGGAGAGAGATCACAAAAGAGAGGGGGGAGAAAGAGCACAGAAGAGAGGGGGCAGAAAGAGCACAAAAGAGAGGGGGCAGAAAGAGCACAAAAGAAAGAGGGCAGAAAGATCACAAAAGAGAGGGGACAGAAAGAGCACAAAAGAAAGGGGGGAAACACAAAAGAAAGGGGGGGGAGAAAGAGCACAAAGAAGAGGGGGAGAAGGAAGAAGAAAGAGCATAAAATAGAGGGGGGAAAAAGAGCACAAAAGATAGGGGGAGAAAGAGCACAAAAGAGAGGGGGAGAGAGAGCAGAAAAAAAGGGGGAGAGAGCACAAAAGAGAGTGGGAGAGAGAGCACAAAAGAGAGGGGGAGATAGAGCACAAAAGAGAGGGGGGAGAGAGCACAAAAGAGAGGGGGGAGAGAGAGCACAAAAGAGAGGGGGAGAGAGATCACAAAAGAGAGGGGGGAGAAAGAGCACAGAAGAGAGGGGGGAGAGCACAAAAGAGAGGGGGGGAGAGCACAAAAGAGAGTAGGGAGAGAGAGCAGAAAAGAGAGGGGGAGAGAGAGCGCACAAAAGAGAGGGAGGGAGAGAGAGAGCAGAAAAGAGAGGGGGAGAGAAAGTGAGCACAAAAGAGAGGGGGAGAGAAAGCTAGCACAAAAGAGAGGGGGGAGAGAGAGGGAGCACTAAAGAGAGAGGGGAGAGACAGAGAGCACAAAAGAGAGGTGGACAGAGAGAGAAAGCAAGGGGTGGGACGGCTGTACTGCAAAAAATGGCCAGTGTACACGGGCTTTAGGACTAGTATTAATATATAATGCAAATGTGCTTGTGTTACTTAAAAACATAGCCAAGTTTTAGTCTGTGATCACATTTTCTGTGTGACCCAAGTATTATTCTATACTTTTTACTGTGATTTTTAAGAATATACACTACAGTTATAAAATGAGGTTTCAGACTGAGGAAATTTAAAATTAAAACAAATTTGGAAAAATTGGAGGTGTTTCTATATATAGCCCAAGCATACTGTATACTAAAAGTACTACATTTCCCATTAATAAAGAAATATCAGCTAGGAGTTGCTGTAATATTATCACTATTATTTGTAGCCATGTGATTTACATAAGATTTGTCTTCTTTCTCCATAGGTTGGCATTGTGAGCTTTGGAAAATTTGAAGAATGTGGAAAGGAAGATTTTATGGGATTTTATACAAATGTGCCCCATATGATGAGCTGGATACAAAGCAAAATTACAGATTAATAACTTTAATAACTTTAATAGCAAGCAACCATTTAATGGAAAATCCTATCTTAATTTAGACTTTCTATATTACCAAGTAACAGTATCACAGTTCTTTTCTCAGTTAAAACAGTTAAAGGGATAGAAAACCCCATTTTTTCCCCCATGATTCAGATAGAGCATGCAATTGTAAGCAACTTTCTAATTTACTCCTATTATCAATTTTTATTTGTTCTCTTGGTATCTTTATTTGAAAAAGAAGGAATATAAACTAAGAAGCCAGCCCATTTTTGGTTTCAGCACCCTGGCTAGCGCTTGTGATTGGTGGCTACATTTAGCAAACCAATAAGCAAGTGCAACCCAGGATCTCAACCAAAAATGGGCCGGCTCTTAAGCTTACATTCCTGCTTTTCAAAAAAAGATACCAAGAGAACAAAGAAAATTAATAATAAGAGTAAATTAGAAAGTTGCTTAAAATTGCCTGTTCTATCTGGATTATGAAAGAAAACAATTGGGTTTACTATCCCTTTAAGCTGACAAAATTGGATTTTTTTAAGATTTTTTTTAAATACATTTTCTAAATGTAAATAAAATTAAATATATATTTGTCTGTGCTCACTAATATGAACAAAATACAAAGCCAAGTTGTTGTTTTTTAACTTTTAAATAAGACTAACTACAACCATAGAAATCAAAACTAAAAATGTATTAATAAAAAATAATCCCCTGTATGTTTTCACAATCAAAGATAGACCAGACAGGTGCAAACAACCATATTTCTTTCACAGCAATTATTATTATTAGTATCATTTTTTTGTATAGAGCTGCAAACTTCCATAGCACTGATAAACTACTCCTGATGTAACCAAAATGCTTCTGACATTTTTCTTTGTGGCCTCTATCCCCACTGATGAAATTATTGATTATTTTTTCTTGGCACCTCTCTTCCTGCTCACACATTTGGGATTTTCTCTCTTTTCCTAGTCACATGTACACTTAAAGGGACATGAAACCTACATTTTTTCTTTCATGATTCAGATAGAGAATACAATTTTAAACAACTTTCCAATTTTCTTCTATTATTTAATTTGCTTCCTGCTCTTGTTATCCTTTGCTGAAAGGTTTATCTTGGCAAGTTTAGGAGCAGCAAAGAACCTAGGTTCTAGCTGCTGATTGGTCACTGCATATACAGTATTTACCAATTGTCATTGGCTCACCCATGTCTTCAGTTAGAAACCAGTAGTACATTGCTGCTCCTTCAACAAATGATACCAAGGAAACAAATTAGATAATAGAAGTAAATTAGAAATTTGTTTAGAATTGTATTCTCTATCTGAATCATGAAATAAAAATGTTGGGTTTTATTTCCCTTGGGATAGTAAACCCAAAAACTTTTTAAATATTGTTTAAAACTTCATTATGCATATGAAATATTTGGAATAGGTACCAGTTAAATGTTTTCATTCGTTTTCTAGATATTGCTCTAGATAGGAAGTCCATCAATCTTTGAGCTTGTTCTATCTCTATTGTTTGAACAATGTGTGTCTAAAACATTAAAACATTATCATTTGATATAGTTATTATGATTACAACAGGTTATGCCTGACTATTAGTGGGCAATATTAAGTTAGATTCTCACACAGCTCGGAATCGAAACGTTACTAGAGCCTGTTGCGTAGGCCCATTTGGGCAATGAGGAAGGGGTCGAGGGGAAAGGGTCGAGGGGAAGGTGATAGAGAGGGGTAAGGGAGGGGGTTAGGAGGGAAGAGAAGAAAAAATTGGGGATGGGGAGTGAGATGGAAGCCGATTCAAGGAGGGGCAGAGAGTATGATAAGAGAGAGTTAGTATTCCTTTCCCTCCCATGTCAATTGCATCATTTTGTGTTCGTCAAGTTTGCCTAATTTTAGGTAGAAGTATCTTTCAAGCCGTAGCAGATCTCCTACTCTGACCCTCCACTACTGCACTTGGTGTTTGTTGTTTTTTCCAATACCTAGGGATAAGCCCTTTTGCTCCATTGAGCATCAATAGGAACAGAAGATATCTGGCTTCGCCCATCACCTTGGGCAAAGCATGATAGATTAAAAAGTTTGGTTTGGGAGGAATAATGGTCTTTAGTATCTTCCCCTTTCCGATAATGTCTCTCCCCAAAAGGTTTATATATGTGGGCATGTCCACCAAACATGAAGGAGGGTACCTTCCTCTCCACAGCCTCTCCAGCACTCCCCATTTGTGTTTGGATATATTTTTCTAAGCCTTTTGGGGGTCAAATACCACCTACTAAAGAATTTGAAGTGCATCTCTTGCACTCTAGTTGATACTGAAGTTTTTTTTATCTTTTTCAAAAATTTGTAGCCAGTCCTTGGTATCTGTGCTACATTCTAAGTCTGCCTGCCACGCTTTTACATAAGAAGGTAATGTAGATTCATCTTCGACTGTTAGGAGCTTATATAGTAGTGAAATTAAGTGCATTGGGTTTGAGGGCGCTGAACAGAGGTTTTCAAAGGGTGATTTTTGTCTATTCATTGTGATTTTTCCTTCATGTGTACTATAGAAGTGTGTGAGTTGTGCTACTCTGTACCAGTATGAGAATAATTGGCTGTCCCATTCGACAAGTTCTGTCTGTGTTTTAATTTTTCCCAAGTGAAGGATGTTGTATATAGAGGAGTCAGCTATTGGATATGTGCTTTCCTGGACGTGTGATCTATACTCTATTCTAATGTCAGGATTTTCCCATATAAGTATCAAGGGTGAGTGAGGTGTAGAGATGTTTCTGTCTATTCTAAGCTGTTTGTCCCACTGTGGGAACACCTCATCTATAAGTGGGTATTTTTTTTATCAACATTGGGCGAAGTGCAGGAGTAACCCAGGCCAAGGATCCCACATTCTCTCGTTGAAGGATCTCATTGTCGGCCTGTATCCAAGCTTTATTTGGAGTACAGCGACAAGCTTTCAACTAACCTCTGAAGACTTAAGGCCTTACTATATTCCTCCAGTTGCGGGACCCCAATACCCCCCCTGGCCCTGAGGAGATAGACGGTTTTCTTATTAATTTGAGGCTTTATTCCCTGCCAAATATATGACTTTATGGACACTTGTATTTGGTGCCGTAAATGTGATGTCGATGACAAAGGGATTGTCTGTAGTATGTACAGGACTCTGGGCAAAATGTTAATTTTGACCACATTAATATGTCCTATCCAGGAAATATCTGTTGGTAACACATCCCACGACCCCAATCTTTAATCATCTAGCAAAAGTCCACAAGTCCTTGGAGAATGTGGTAGGTAGACCTATAGTTAGTGGCATTGGCTCCCTTTTAGAACACACTTCGGAGTGGTTGGATCTAATCTTGCAACCAATGGTCTCCGAACGGTGGAACTATGTGAAGGACACCATGCACATTCTAAAACTATTGGAGAATATAGAGTGGAGAGAGGAATTTGTTTGGCTTACGGTGGATGTTAGATCACTTTACTCCTCCATCCCCCACGCTAATGGCTTACAAGCCTTAACATATTTTTTTGAACAGGTACCATGGAGATGACCCTGATTTCTGTGAATATGTGATCCGAGTAGCGGAGTTCCTGCTGTCACATAACTACTTTGAGTTTGAGGGGATGTTCTACCTCCAGATTTGTGGGACTGCGATGGGGGCAAAGTTTGCCCTCTCATACGCTAACCTCTTCATGGGGTGGTGGGAGCAGGACCACATCTATGGAGGTGGGGGCCCTCTCAACTCAAAGATAGTTTTTTATAGAAGGTTCATTGATTACCTTCTATTCATATAGAAGGGAGAGCAGAGTGAATTACCCTCTTTCATAAACTATCTGAATGACAATGATCTAGGATTAAGTTTCACTTTTGAGTCCAGTTCTACAAGCATCAACTATCTTGCTGTAACACTCTCGGGAGTTGGCGGTGAGAAAATACATACTAGGGCATACAGAAAGCCCATCTCGGGCAATACGTTGTTGAATGCAAAAAGCTGCCACCCAAAGAGTGTATTCAAAGGCATCCTAAAGGGACAATTCATTTGCCTAAAACGCAACTTCTCAGAGCTAGTACAATTTGAAACAGAGGCTGAACAATTGTCCAAAAGATTGTACACCTTGGGCTACTCCAAAAACTCTATCAATATGGCTCTAGAGGAGGTTAGAAAACGTGATAGGAAGAATTTACTATGCTCCAAACCAAGGAACAAGGTGAATAAAAATACACAAAAGACCACTCTGATCAATATCTGCAGATTTGTGGCATAATTAAAAAACATAATTTATGTAAGAACTTACCTGATAAATTCATTTCTTTCATATTGGCAAGAGTCCATGAGCTAGTGACATATGGGATATACAATCCTACCAGGAGGGGCAAAGTTTCCCAAACCTCAAAATGCCTATAAATACACCCCTCACCACACCCACAATTCAGTTTAACGAATAGCCAAGCAGTGGGGTGATAAAGAAAGGAGTAGAAAGCATCAACAAATGAAATTTGGAAATAATTGTGCTTTATACAAAAAATCATAACCACCATAAAAAGGGTGGGCCTCATGGACTCTTGCCAATATGAAAGAAATGAATTTATCAGGTAAGTTCTTACATAAATTATGTTTTCTTTCATGTAATTGGCAAGAGTCCATGAGCTAGTGACATATGGGATATCAATACCCAAGATGTGGAGTCTTCCACTCAAGAGGGAGGGAAGGAATAAAACAAAAATAAAACAAAAACATCCAAATTCCGCTGAGAAAATAATCCACAACCCAAAAATAAGTTTATTTTCACTTTTGAAAGAAAAAAAATTAAATAAAAAAGCAGAAGAATCAAACTGAAACAGCTGCCTGAAGAACTTTTCTACCAAAAACTGCTTCCGAAGAAGCAAATACATCAAAATGGTAGAATTTAGTAAAGAGGACCAAGTGGCTGCTTTGCAAATCTGATCAACTGAAGCTTCATTCTTAAAAGCCCATGAAGTGGAGACTGATCTAGTAGAATGAACTGTAATTCTCTGAGGCGGGGTTTGACCCGACTCCAAATAAGCTTGATGAATCAAAAGTTTCAACCAAGAAGCCAAGGAAATAGCAGAAGCTTTCTGACCTTTCCTAGGACCAGAAAATAAAACAAATAGACTGGAAGTCTTCCTGAAATTTTTAGTAGCTTCCACATAATATTTCAAAGCTCTTACCACATCCAAAGAATGTAAGGATCTCTCCAAAGAATTCTTAGGATTAGGACATAAAGAAGGGACAACAATTTCTCTACTAATGTTGTTAGAATTCACAACCTTAGGTAAAAATTTAAAAGAAGTCCGCAAAACTGCCTTATCCTGATGAAAAATCAGAAAAGGAGACTCACAGGAAAGAGCAGATAGCTCAGAAACTCTTCTAGCAGAAGAGATAGCCAAAAGGAACAACACTTTCCAAGAAAGTAGTTTAATGTCCAAAGAATGCATAGGTTCAAATGGAGGAGCCTGTAAAGCCCTCAGAACCAAATTAAGACTCCAAGGAGGAGAAATTGACTTAATGACAGGCTTAATACGAACTAAAGCCTGTACAAAACAGTTTATATCAGGAAGTATAGCAATCTTTCTGTGAAATAAAACAGAAAGAGCGGAGATTTGTCCTTTCAAGGAACTTACAGACAAACCCCTATCCAAACCATCCTGAAGAAACTGCAAAATTCTAGGAACTCTAAAAGAATGCCAGGAGAATTTATGAGAAGAACACCATGAAATGTAAGTCTTCCAAACTCTATAATAAATCTTTCTAGAGACAGATTTCCGAGCTTGTAACATATTATTAATCACTGAATCAGAGAAACCTCTATGACTTAGAACTAAGCATTCAATTTCCATACCTTCAAATTTAATGATTTGAGATCCTGATGGAAAAACGGACCTTGAGATAATAGGTCCGGCCGTAACGGAAGTGGCTGCAAAAAGTAGTCAAATTGAAAAAAAGACTAAACCCCAGGTAAGAAATAAATTTCTTAAAGTGTTTACATTCCCAAATATGAAACTGACAGTCTGCAGAAGGAAATACATGAACCTGACTCATGGCAAATTTAAGTACAATACATATATTTAGAACTTTATATAATTGCATAAAGTGCCAAACCATAGCTGAGAGTGTCTTAAGTAATAAAAACATACTTACCAAAAGACACCCATCCACATATAGCAGATAGCCAAACCAGTACTAAAACAGTTATTAGTAGAGGTAATGGTAAATTGAGAGTATATCGTCGATCTGAAAAGGGAGGTAGGAGATGAATCTCTACGACCGATAACAGAGAACCTATGAAATAGACCCCCGTTAGGGAAATCATCGTATTCAAATAAGTGATACTCCCTTCACGTCCCTCTGACATTCGCTGTACTCTGAGAGGAATCGGGCTTCAACAATGCTGAGAAGCGCATATCAACGTAGAAATCTTAGCACAAACTTACTTCACCACCTCCATAGGAGGCAAAGTTTGTAAAACTGAATTGTGGGTGTGGTGAGGGGTGTATTTATAGGCATTTTGAGGTTTGGGAAACTTTGCCCCACCTGGTAGGATTGTATATCCCATATGTCACTAGCTCATGGACTCTTGCCAATTACATGAAAGAAAACATTTCTCTATACTTAAAGCGGACGAAGATTTGGCAGATCTATCAACCAAATCATGCCGGTTTACATATTGGCGTAATATAATGATAGGAAACATTGTGTCTCCTACCAGACTTCCTGTAAAAAGCATTCAGGAATCGTCCTGGCTTACGCAGAAGGGGATGTTTAAATGCCACAACAGGGACTGTGTAGCCTGCGAGAAGGTTGAGATAGGGAGCCAGTTTAGCTCATTGGCTACAGGACAGCTTTTTCTAAAAAATGTGTCTGAACTGCAGGTCAACTTATACAATATATCTTATTACCTGCATTGATTGCAGCAAACAGTACGTGGGTCTCACTACACGTGAGGTCAGGTCGAGAATCAGGGAACATCTCTCGAGTATCAGGGTGGGGAATGCGAGTACCCCTCTGGTACCGCACTTCGCAAATAAACATGGAAAAAATTCAGACACATTCCATTGCACATGTATAGAAAAAGTCCTAAGACCTTCTAGAGGGGGAGACAGAGATAAGTTGCTTGCAAAATGTGAGATCTTCTGGATTTTCACATTGAAAACCAGACATCCATCAGGCCTAAACTCATCCTATGATCTCATCAATTATTGGGAGTAATAACATGATAGTTCATTAGTGCACAGTAGATACATTTCTCTGTATTTGATACTGATTTTCCTCACTATCATTTAATCAGAAATTATATATACCTAGATACAGTTGGAATTGACCTACTTTTTAATCCTCTATAATTGGAAATATAAGAATAATTATAATTCTTCATACTCAGGTATCTAAATTAAAATTACACCTCCATATGGCTCAATGTAATAAGGTTGCTCTGACAGTAGTCGTACTGAAAAGTGACGCCCTATCTTTATTTATAACTAATTGGCTACATTATGCAATTGTATAACTGTTACGGTACCAACAGTGTACCAAGGGTTAATACCAGATGAACAATGTCCTGCATAGGGAATCAGCAATTCACAACCCAGCCAGTTTCCCTGCAAACATGAGACCAAGCTCCACATTTCAGGTTTAAAAAAGAATAACTACTTTATTTGAAGGCAGCACACAGATTTATACACCCTGGCTTCAGGTTACAGAGGGCATTGGTTTAACAGTAAAGCAAACATATGAACAATGCATCAAACCTCTAACAATTGTCTATTCACAGGTAAAACAGATTAACATATTAAGTTAATTAACTAGGGAAGAACGTTTACTCAGACAATCTGATGTTTGGCAGTCTAGTTAACATAATCACACAAGGACACAATCAGTTTACCCAGACAGACTCCTGAGACACAATCAGATCTGAAACATACATAGAATACATCTTATTACAGAATATAGGAACAGTTCTTATTAGCTATAAAGTCTTTTATGCCCACTTGGCTTATAGAGTCACAATTGCTCCCAAAAGGTGCACTCACACCCTGTACCCATCCTGTATTTATGGATACAGGGTGACATAGACATAAGACAGAGTTATGAAAGTACATGGGGTGTCCAGCATATAAAATTCCATATTTTCATGCAGTCTCTGGGTATCCTTAAGCCCATGTACCTCCAGCCCAAAGAATGTTCCATAACAGGCCCTCCAATGTACAGTGGCGAGATTGGTTTCATCACATCTCTCCCCTTTTCCAAACAGACTAACAGGGTATCTGACCTCCTGCCGGTCAGTGCCCTGGTTAGTCCAGCAACCCACCCATAAAACACAATTAGTAGTACAGCCCACCCACAATAAATGGTTACTACACCTGAGTACGGGGAAAACTTGTCCATGTCCAGGTGCCTCACCACAGCTGTGTGGGGGACTGGTACGCTGAATTGGTGGGTTGCGAGGTGGGCAGAGACCAGCTGTACTCTGCCCGGGTGCCAGCACTACCATGGAAGTAGCCTGGTGGGAGCCTGGTTGCTGGAGGGGGAGACCGACTGTCTCCCCTTTGGATACATAGCTGTGCTGCTGGAGGGGGAGACCAATCGTCTCCCCTTTGGCTAAACAGCCGTGTTGCTGGGGGACAGGACCATCAAACTCCTCTCCCTCTGGTTTGTCATGCTCGGCTGTCCAGGGTATGTACTGTGCCATATACCACCAGAGCGCCTGGTAGGCATGTCAGTTTGCTGGGACAATCCATCTGTATTCCCGTTATGAGAGAGAATTCCTGTCCATACAAACAAGGGTTCAAATTCCTCAGTGCCCAGACCAGGGCCAAACAGTCCTTCAAAATCACATCAGCTTCTTTACGAGTTTTCTGTACCTGCTCTTTATAGGTATCCACAATCCCTTCATACTGACATAGGGTGCCCTTGAGTTGCAGCACCTCACTATGAGCCAGCGTCAGCTTCTCCTCCAGTGTCACTAAGTTTTTCTTTAATGTTTCATGTTCCACTCTCAAGCTGGTGTTTTCTGCAGTCTGTCGGTGCAGCTTGTCTAGCAGAGATTCCTGTTCTAAACGTGCTTTTTCCTCTGCGCTCCTCTTCTCCTTCATCAGCGCATTGTAACGGGACCTCCACATATCAATAGCGGATAGAGATTTACTGAGCTCAGCGTCCTGGGGCTTAGCAGCAGGTGGGTCAGTCTCTGCTGCACGGATCTGGGCACGGGTAGTCACAGAGTTAACATCAGCGGGACCCATAGGAGCGTAGGCAGAAACAAGGGGGGCCAAGTCATTTCCAAGAAGAACATCAGCAGGTAAGTCCTTCTTGACCCCCACATTCACAGGTCTAGCGCCCACTCCCCAATCCAAATGTACCCTGGCAACAGGTAGGCTGAACACATCGCCCCCTGCTACCCTCACAGCCACAGTGTCTCCAGTGTACTGTTTCTCAGACACCAAGTTCTTTTGAAGCAAGGTCATGGTAGCACCAGTATCCCGTAGACCACTGACCTTCTTCCCATTCACTTTAACCAGTTGCCGGTTATTCCGGTGGGCAGCTTGCACAAGGTCTGCCTCATGTAGGATGCTCCAGCATTCTTGCGCCTCTACGTAGCGGGCCGCAGGCTGAGGATTACGTGGGATTCCGCCGGCGGGTCTTCTCCAGGACTGCGCTTGGTTCGCTGCGTTTAGGGGACACTCTGGTCTTTTGTGCCCTAGTTGCTTACATCTAAAGCACCGAATAGGTTGTGAGTAGCACCGCAGGGCTCTCTGAGGGTAGTTTGTGGCCGGAGGCCGTGTGGTATAGTGGTGCGCCGGGGTTTGGTAACTGGCAGCTGCTGGGGTGACTGGGGGTCTGTACTCCACTCTAGCAGGGGGCTTAGTGGTAGCAGTGTCCAGTTTGCGGGCATCCGTATACTCATCTGCCAAGCGAGCCGCTTCCTGCAGGGTGGAGGGTTTACGGTCCCGAACCCACTCTCGAACTCCTGCGGGTAATTTGTCGAAGCAATGTTCCAACAGGAATAGCTGCAGCACCTCTTCCCCAGATATGGCTTGGCACCCCGCTATCCAGTGAGCTGCTGTGCGGTGCACCTTACATGCCCACTCAAGGTAGGAATCTCCAGCTAATTTAACAGTGTCTCTGAACCGCCTCCTGTATGCCTCCGGTGTAACCGCATACCTGGAGAGCAGAGCCTCTTTTACAGTATTATAATCCCTGACTTCCTCATCTGGAATGGCCCGAAAAGCCTCTCTGGCCCGGCCGGATAATTTTCCAGATAATATCGTGACCCAGTCCTCTGCGGGTACCTTGTGTAGTGCACATTGCCTCTCAAAATCCGCAAGGTACCCATCAATCTCTCCTTCTGTTTCCAGGAAGTTTTTAAAAGCTGCAAAATGTACTTTTCTCTTTTCCATCTTAGTCAGTATTGTAATAATCCCCCTCCTCCTGAGGTTACTGGCTTGTGTAGTTGCTCTTCTGGGCGATAAGGTTCATTCCGTCGCTGCCACCAATGTTACGGTACCAACAGTGTACCAAGGGTTAATACCAGATGAACAATGTCCTGCATAGGGAATCAGCAATTCACAACCCAGCCAGTTTCCCTGCAAACATGAGACCAAGCTCCACATTTCAGGTTTAAAAAAGAATAACTACTTTATTTGAAGGCAGCACACAGATTTATACACCCTGGCTTCAGGTTACAGAGGGCATTGGTTTAACAGTAAAGCAAACATATGAACAATGCATCAAACCTCTAACAATTGTCTATTCACAGGTAAAACAGATTAACATATTAAGTTAATTAACTAGGGAAGAACGTTTACTCAGACAATCTGATGTTTGGCAGTCTAGTTAACATAATCACACAAGGACACAATCAGTTTACCCAGACAGACTCCTGAGACACAATCAGATCTGAAACATACATAGAATACATCTTATTACAGAATATAGGAACAGTTCTTATTAGCTATAAAGTCTTTTATGCCCACTTGGCTTATAGAGTCACAATTGCTCCCAAAAGGTGCACTCACACCCTGTACCCATCCTGTATTTATGGATACAGGGTGACATAGACATAAGACAGAGTTATGAAAGTACATGGGGTGTCCAGCATATAAAATTCCATATTTTCATGCAGTCTCTGGGTATCCTTAAGCCCATGTACCTCCAGCCCAAAGAATGTTCCATAACAGGCCCTCCAATGTACAGTGGCGAGATTGGTTTCATCACAATAACCTTATTATTTAGTGTCAGATTAAGAATCAGTAACAACCAAGTGATTGGGACATGTACTGTATATTAGGCTATTCCTTATGATGGGTAGTCATACATTGAAACATTTTTGTATATTTTGGCTTATTATATATATCCAAGAAACTTTAACATTGTTACCCCACTATATAGTGAGCGAAATTTTTAAGCATATATAGTGTCTAGAAGCTCCTTAAGGGAGCATATTTGCTCTAGAACGGTATTCTGCTGGACCGGTATCACTCCTTAAATAGCCTAACATGAAGTTGATAGAACTAAGGGGTTTTTTTTGAGTATAGGGCATATACACAGTATACACAGGGTAGCATAGTGACAGCTCATTTATACTGTTAGAAATGTTCCAGCAAGAAGTATATATATGATAGGGAGTTTTTAAAGTCATGTCACTCAGCAAGCATTGAAGTCCACAGAAATAGTCAATTTGTACATTCATGTAATACTAATATATTTAAGTTAAGTGATATACTGGGCACAGTACATTATCACACTGGGAGTATAGGTGTTCGGTTAGAAATAATGTTACCTGTGGGACAGGAAATAGTTAACATGTAAATGATGCAATTAACTATTATCCTATAGGAGTCATTTACTCTCTTTTAAAAGGCGGGGATATCACCTACGCAAATCAGCAGCTTTGATAATGGCAATGTGCCGAAACATGTCAGCTGTATGAGCTGACTCCTATTAGGGCAATACCATCACTGTTTTTCGTTGTTTTACTACCAGTTTTGGATAAATAAAGACTTTCGTTTTACTTTTTACTGGTGCTCCGCTACTTCTCTGTTTGTTCACATTTGCTCTTGAACATATAGCCAGTTAGCACGGTAACTTGGGAGATAACTCCTACTATTCCCAGGAGCCCAGCTTGGCCACACTGCATGACGGGCTGTACCCAATAGGAGGCCAAGGAGCAGAGGACGCACCCCCCCCCCCCCTCCATAGACGTCTGAGGAGGGACTGAATTGGATTGGCTGGCGGAGGTGTCCGGAAATCTACACAGGCATTAGGAAACGAGAAGCACGCTCAAGTAGCGGTACCTGATACGAAGAGAATCACCAGACACAGCCTTCTTCTTCCCCAGGACCGGACTGATTGCAGGAGAGGGGGTAAGAGTGGGATATTCATTCCTTTAAGCAGCATAGAGGCAATGGCCATTTGGGACTGTTCTTTTTAAACTCTAGCGTGTAGCAGCGGTGTCACATAATACACATACAGCACTATACTTGCAGAGGAGAGATCCCACATTTTCACTATCCAGGAAATACTCTTGTTTTTCCAGCTAGTGAGATCATGTATAACATCATCTCTTAAACGTTTGTAGTTGAGTTCCACTAGGTCCTTCACTACTGGGGTAATTGTAATACCCAAATATTTTATTGTGTGAGATGCAATTTTAATAGGGCAGTTCTGTTTGAGGGTGTCCCAAGTTTTTGTGGGCTCCGTGATATTAAGGATTTCTGTTTTTGTTGGGTTTAATAAAAAGTCAGATACTGTGCCGCGTGAATTGAAGGAACAGTGTCAGATAATGTCAAAAGTATATCGTCCGCATACATTGCGAGCTTGTTTTCAGTGCCACCTACTATAATACCCCTAATCCTAGGGTTATTTTGTATCCTGCTCGCTAAAACCTCTATAGTCAACATGAAAAGGAGCAGTGATAAGGGACATCCCTGCCTCGTCCCATTATTAATTTTAAATGTCTTATATAGTGTTCTATTCACTCTCATCTTGGCGTTAGGCACAGAAAATAATGTAAATATTCTATTAGTAAAGCTAGGGCCAATGCCCAACTTGGTTAAAGTGTTGCGCATAAAAGACCAGTTTACCCGGTCAAATGCCTTTTCCGTGTCAGATGAGACCAGTGCTAGTGGAATTGACTTGTTATGGGCATGGGTCATTAACTGAAGGACTTTCAGGGTGTTGTCTCGGGCCTCGCATGCTGGGATAAACCCTACTTGATCCGGTGAGATTAGCTGGGGGAGGAATCTATTTATTAGATTGGACATAATCTTAGCTAAGATTTTCACATCGGAATTCAGTAAAGATATTTGATGATAGTTTCCAGCTTTGTTTTGAGGTTTGTCTGGCTTGGGAATCACTGTTATGTGGGCCTCTAGCATAGTATCTGGCAAGAGCGGAGCTTCACTCAGTTGATTAAAGATGTTTACAAGGCGGGGCGCAAGAATTTCTGAGAAAGTTTTGTAATACTTTAATCCAAAGCCATCTGGGCCTGGGCTTTTGCCTGATGGTAAATCTTTGATTGCCGCAATAATTTCCTCTACTGTAAAGGGTGTTTCTAGATATTCTGAATCCTCTTTTGATAGTTGGGGCATGGAGACACTAGATAAATATTCCAGTATCGCCAAATCAGTGGGGGGTTCGGAGACCTGCTCCTCTCTCTCCTCACTAGGAGTATGTAAATTATATAATGACTCATAAAAGTCTCCAAATATGTTTGCTATCACGATACCATCTTCCTTGGTCTCCCCATTTTTGTCAACCATCTCATACACATATGATTTTAACTTCCTACGCACTATAGCGCGGGCTAAAAGCTTACCCGCTCCGTCGCCCTGCTCAAAAAATTTGTGTCTGAGTAGAAGTGCTTTCTTTTGATGTTCTTCTTGTAGGTAATGCACAAGATTAGTTCTGGCTTGGGGCAGGGCAGACCTGAGTGCATCGTCAGTCGAGCACTTTTTGTGAGCGTTCTCTGCATGTATTAACTGATCTAATAGTGTTTTGTATTGTATTCTCCTTTGCCTAGTGATTTTAGCCTTATGCTTTATTAGCACCCCTCTGACAACACTCTTATGAGCTTCCCATACAGTATTGCAATTTGTGTCTCCATCCTCATTAAATATGAAATACTCGGGGCGGAGCTAGCCTGTGTGGAGAGAAGACGTGCTGTGTGTGAGCTCCTGAGCAAATTTTATTAATAACACCGTTTAAAAGTGACTCTTAGTGAAATTTTAAGAAATTTTAAGAGATTTGTATGCTCTTCTGAGCGGCGACTAACTTGAGGCAGCAGAGGATCGAGAGATATCCACAACACTCTCTTTGAGGCTGAGAATACTGGAGCCGACCCTGCAGAGGCATTACAGCCTGACCGGAGCCCAGAGAACTCATTACCCGAGTGACATACAGGGGAAGCGGTCGCACATCAAGGAGTGGGTGAGTCAGAGACTTACAGAAAACCGCATCCCCTGATAACTTAAACCGCCAGTAATACAGAACTAAAAAGGCGCGAAAGCACGCCATTATCACTCAGTGGGACCCGGAAGTGAAGAGGGGAAGCGGCCCTGAAGTACTGTAAAACGAGCAGGGGTTCTCGCTGTGCCGTTAAAAAGGTAATAAGACACTCAATATATGAACTCCGATCACTTGCCCATAAGTTATAATTGCACAGAGAGGGGTACATTTTTAAAAAATACACGACCGGTTTTTACTCTTTCTGGTTACTGCCCGCAGAGAGGTGTGTCAATATTGCTGCTGCTCCGGAACTGAGCTATACACTGAAGAGCGCCATAGTAAAGCGCAGGGGGAGAGGAGAGTGAGTGCTGGGTCAATTGCACATAAACCTGGGTACTAAGTATAAACACAAGTTGACACCAATAAAATACAGAAGCACACAATCATTTGATACTGTGAACAGACCCCACAACCTAAAGCTTGATTGGCAATCCAGCAGCAAATTAATTCTTTTGAACCTACGCACCAGCAAATATATAACAAGCATTAATCTAGCTATACTCCTTACTTTCTCTCACTAGCAGTTGGCTAATTAGCACAGCACTATCTGGACACTATACATTGCAGCTTTTTCTGGTCAATAGCTAAACTATCAATACCCCCTAAAGTTTATATTCAAACACAGAAGCGGGGAACACTTGGAGAATAAAATGTGAACAACACCCTAATTACTACAGAGGGAATCGAAAATCATATTCCATAGTGCCTGCAACATCAAAATGAGTCTCAATATGAACTGAGAATTAAAAAGCATACCTCTTGTTAACTTGAATGAACTGCCTGTCTAACCACACAATATATAGACTGAGTTGTCATATCCTTTAAATAGGACCGCCATCTGTACACCTTGTAACCCAATAAGAAATAACAACCCCAGCTGGCGGCAAAATAAACCCTTCTCTTTCAGTGTATATCTATCTCAACTATATCCAATTTGCAGCACCATGGCATCCAAAAGACCCACTAAAGGGGATAAAACAATAAAATCTACACCTGTGTCTACATTCTTTAAAACTTCTCAAACAAATAAACAGCAAACAGACGCAGAGGCGGAAGAAGAATCTGACACTGACTCTCAACAAATACCACAAGATAAAAGCCCGCTAACAAAAGCCGATCTCAGAAATCTAGTATCCAAAAAGGACATTGCAGACAATTTTGAAAAATTGTGGGAGAAAATTGATTCCATACACTCATCTGTAACCAACAGCCTTTCTGATATCAAATCTGACTTGCTGGAGATGGGTAATAGGATTGAGACACTAGAAGACCAAAAAGATGATATGGTAGATCAAATGGATGAAATGTCTCAGACCATGTCCTCTCAACAACAACTGCTGGAAGAATTTCAAGACAAATTGGAGGATATGGAGAACAGGAGCAGACGTAACAATATTCGTCTCAAAGGTGTTCCAGAGGAAGTGAGCCCTGCAGAAATCCCAGCTTATCTCTCCCAACTTTTCATGCAGATTACAAACTCTTCAGCTGACTATATCTTCCATATAGAAAGAGCACATAGGGCACTAAAAGCCAAGCCAAAACCAGGTCTTCTCCCAAGAGACATCATAATCAAACTAACCTTCTTCCCAGATAAAGAGAAAATTCTACAAGCAGCAAGGAAACATCCCACTTATAAACATCAAGGCAATGTGATACAGTTCTACCAGGATCTCAGTGTCAGAACATTACAAAGGAGAAGTGCCCTACATCCTCTCACTGCCCTCCTTAGGAAACACCAGATCCCATACAGGTGGGGATTCCCGTTTGCCTTATACATTACAAAAGACTCTAAAACAATTACGCTTAAAGATCCAGAAGACATACCTGAAATCTGCAAGATTTTGGCTCTAGAGACACCTATAATCCCGACCACAGCACTGAATCCAGAGAAGAATAAAGACCCAGACAGACAACCAGATCCATCTAAATGGCAGACAATTAACCACAAAAAGCAAAAAACTAAAGAAACGAGAGGGAAAATATCCTAAATGACAGTACACCTGACTTGAAGATACGAAGAAATGGAATCCATATCCTTTGGAGCCTGAGAAAGGTGGAAGTAGACTGAAGGAGCACTAAACAAAGATTAATCCAGATTACCTTCAAAACATCTGGACCCACAGTTCTATTTCCTTTCCGGGCAACTTAGCCCTCTTCACTGACACTTCTTCGCAGAGACTCTTACCGATCTATCAATATAGACATTACAAGATGTTGTGGGACCTTAAGTTTCCCCCAGAGTATAGGAGTATAGTAGTATAATATTTTTTTTTTTTCTTATTTGTTCTTATGATATTTCAAAGTTCATTCTCCAAGGGTCCTACTGTTGGGGACCCTAAATTGCTAATTATAATGTTGTTAATACTGTATTCTTCTTCTAGCTCCCTCCCCATCCCCAGTGACGACACAGCACAGTTCACCAACTATAACCCAGAGCATCTACAGTCTATTCCACTAGACTTCAGATCCAGGGACCTACAGGTAACAACTCTCCCTTTACACCAGTCCACAATAGACACACAATCATGATACCTAGAATAAAGATATTATCCCATAATGTAAGGGGATTGAATACTGACGTAAAAAGGCGCATGGCGATGACACAATACAACTCCCTACATGCCAACATTTTATTTCTTCAAGAGACCCACCTACTTAACGACAGCATCCCAAAATATTGGGCGAAGTACTTTAATACCCATTATCACTCCACAGCAACAACTAAAAAAAGGGGCACATCCATTCTCATACACTCCTCGCTTAATTTCACACAAGAAGATGTAATTGCAGACACTGAGGGGAGATATATAATAGTAAAAGGGAGAATCTTAGACTCGGAAATTACTCTATGCAACGTTTATGCACCTAACGAAAATAAACACAACTTCTTTCAACATATA
This sequence comes from Bombina bombina, assembly GCF_027579735.1. Classification (NCBI taxonomy): domain Eukaryota; kingdom Metazoa; phylum Chordata; class Amphibia; order Anura; family Bombinatoridae; genus Bombina; species Bombina bombina. Next base: position 672,401,362 of record NC_069501.1, on the reverse strand, counting down.
TCATACCTACTTACACAATGGTCCCATACTAAAATATTTATGGCAGGAGACTTCAATATCACTATGCTACCTACTGAACCCAAGACGCCTAGACCCCTAACCAACAAGCAGACCAGACATAATCGTATTGTCAAAGCAATACAAGAAACCTTACTACCTCATTCCCTGATAGATACCTGGGCTACACTATGGTGTGACTAATGACACTACGTTTTACTCGGCACCACATAGATCCTACATTAGATTAGACTATATCTATGTAAGTCAGATATTACAGCCTTTGTTACACAGCTCACAGATTCATGCTTGTGTGTGGTCAGATCACTCTATTATCACTCTACAGCTGGAGGGGCTGTGTGACCCACATAGAAGTAAGACGTGGACCTTTGATAAGTCGTACATTAGAAACCCACAGACACATGACAATATACTTAAGCTTCTTACTGAATATTGGCAAATTAATACTGACACAGCAACTAACCCAGGGATCACGTGGGCGGCCCACAAAGCGGTACTACGGGGGATACTTATTAAGGAAAAAGCAACACAGACAACAATTAAAACAACTCCATACAGAAATAGAGGAATTAGAGAAAAAACATAAAATTACTAAAACAGCGACCAGTCAGAAAACTCTCCAATCTAAAAAACTGCACTAGCCACTCTCCTTTATTCACGAGCCACTAGAGCCAGTCAGAATGATCAAGCTCAGTACTTCGCAAATAAACCTGATAGATACATGGCACACAAGATCCAGGAACGTTGTCGGGCCTCAGTAATCTCCTCAATCGAGACACCTACTAGTTTAGTGACCTCACACCCACAGGAAATAGTAGACACTTTTGCAGCTTACTATGGTGACTTGTATGACGGGAGAAAGGTTCTACATGATACAAAGACAGAGACGCTTACCTCGCCTTTTTTTAATTAAGGCTTAGTGCAGACTCTGACTGAGGAACAGAGGGAAACCCTGAACGCACCCATATCTCCTATGGAGGCGCTTGGGGCCATCAAAGACCTCAATCCAGGGAAGGCGGCGGGACCGGACGGCTTTTCCGGCGAGTATTATAAGCTCTTTAAAGTCACATTGGTCCCACATCTAGTTAAATTCTGTAACTATGTAATGGAGGGGGGGGGGGGTTATCCCACCTGAGCTTCTGGCTGCAAAAATAGTAGTAATCCCCAAGCCGGGGAAGGACCACAAAAAATGCGAAAATTATCGCCCGATATCCCTAATTAACCAGGATCTTAAAATTTTTACAAAAATAATAGCAAACCGACTTAAACATATTATACCCCAACTAGTACATCCGGATCAGGTGGGTTTTGTCAAAGGTAGGGAAGCCCCAGACAATATACGCAAAGTAACTAACTTGGTTCAGGTCCTGCAAGACTCAAAAACGCCTTCTCTGCTCCTGTCATTGGATGCGGAGAAGGCGTTTGATCACATTGACTGGGAATACATGTTCCTGGTGTTACATAAGATGGGGTTTGAGGGAGCTGTTGTAAGAGCATTAAAGGCTATCTACTCCACACCGGGAGCCCAGGTCTCGTCAGCGGGATATAAATCTCAAATCTTCCCAATCCGTAACGGGACCAGACAGGGGTGCCCTCCGTCTCCGTTGCTTTTTGCTCTATGTATAGAGCCTCTAGCCGCTAAAATTCGTTCGCAGACAGATATAGCAGGAGTTAAGACGGCTAAGATGGAATATAAAATGGCCTTGTTTGCGGACGATATACTTCTGACGTTGACGAACCCCCTAATATCACTGCCCAACCTCCATAGAACTCTAGAAACCTTTTCTACTAATTTCTGGATTTAAGATAAATGCAGAGAAATGCGAGGCTCTCCCCATAGTGGTCCCCCGACAGACACACGAACTACTGGAATCAAACTTTCATTTTAAATGGATGAAACACACCTTAAAATACCTAGGAGTCCATCTTCCCTCCTCCCCCTCGCTACTATATAAAGTTAATTATCCCCCACTATTCAAACAGATTAGAAAAGACATATCAAAATGGAAAAGTTATAAATTCTCATGGCTGGGTAGGGTGGCCTCGGTTAAGATGAACATCTTGCCGAGGATACTATATCTCTTTAGAACCCTACCTATTAAAATGGTAAAAACAGATCTAGCAACACTACAAAAGGATATATTAGTATTTATCAGGGGAGACAAAACAAACAGAATTGCAAAATCAGCTTTATTTAGACATAAGACACTAGGAGTCATCGGGGTTCCTAACCTATTTGAATACTATAATGCTGCCAGAATGGCACAGGACAGCCTGTTACTAAAGAGAAACAGAGAGATCATGTGGCCCACATTAGAGGCAAGTTTGGGAGGTAGGGATGAGACTGATGCTATACTTTGGGATCCTGAGAGAACACAACCCCTCAAAGAGACGGACAGAAATTACACCACAACCCTCACGGTAGCCACTTGGAAAAAAGCAAGAACTAAATTTAACCTAATGCCACAATACTCTTTATACATCCCGATTAGATATATACTACCCAATGAGCTCTGGGCCCAACTAAAGAAATGGGAAAATAAGGGTTTATATAGAGTGGCAGATTTTATGGAAGGCAGAACAATACTTTCATTTAACCAATTGCAGACAAAACTGAACCCCTTTAAGCTACACTGGTATTTATATTTACAGATACAGTCAGCTCTACATGCATACATAAGAAACCCAAGAGATAACCACATAACACCGCTAGAAACCCTGTGTAGGTCGGAGGACCGCACTAGACATTCCATTTCAATCTTATATGTGGCCATACAGGCTTCACAGATCGCAACCAAAACCCCTACTATGTTGGCATGGGAGAGGGAGTTACTTATAAACAAAGACATCAAAGAATGGGAATCAATATTCCAAAATGCAGACAAAGGACTACTAAGTGTAGATCTAAAGGAAAATATCACTAAGACTATACATCGATGGTACCTGACACCCATTAGAATGGCTCATATGCATCTGCAGGGAAGTCCACTGTGTTACAGAGGGTGCGGAGAAATAGGAACATATAGGCATATGTGGTGGGACTGTAGAGAAATCTCAGGCATATGGAAACATTTATCCTCTTTCCTCAGCCGAATCTTGAATGAAAGCATAGATCTCACAATCCAACAAGCGTTATTACACATACCCATTAATAGATTTAATAAACACATCAACACATTCATCAGGATATTATGTACGGTCACAAGGACATGCATAGCCAGATATTGGAAGACAGGTAGTCCAACCTGGACAGAAACTTACAATAAAATTCAGTACACATACAACATGTACGACCTAGCATCCAACACTTTAGATAACAAGGAAGTTGTCCAAGCAGTATGGTACTACTGGATAATGAAATGAAAGGCAGATAAAGAAGTCTGATGGGAAAGGTAGCCACAGATGACTAATATGAACACCAAAAAAAAAATACACCTGTTGCAGTACAAGCAATAAAAACTGGAACAAGATGTGTCGTCACTCCCCATCCCCATCCCCTTCCCCCCTGACTCCCTATAACTCAACTTATTTAATCTTACCTTCCTTTAGGGTTATATTTTCTAAAAGTTCAGTTGTATATAGATAGAGGATTTAAACGTAGATTTATTGGAAGCTCTAGTAGAGTTCAACAGAGAGAGAGGTCACCACCAGACACAAGAACTACATTAGATCTTATCATTGATAGCCTGATGATAAGAAAAAAGAGGCGAAAACTAAATATCATCTGCATCAATAAACCTCTGGATATGATATCTGATCATTACCTGCTGAACCTACATAGTTATATAAGTATCAATAGAAATGACTAGAATAATATAAAGATTATTAACTGTATCATTTGTCTTTAGAAATGTAACTGTATAAACCTACACTCTGGAACCCATAATGATGGAGATTGATGCAGAGGAAGGTATTTCTGTAAATGTTTATTATTTCTGATAAATAAAAAATATTCAAACATAAATATGAAATACTCTCTAAGTGTGTTTTGTAGCTCTTCTTGCCGAATGGGATCATCCAAGAGTGTGTCGTCAAGCCTCCAAACATATGGCGTTACAGGGGCATTGGGCCAGGTTATCGAACATCACACTGGCGCATGGTCTGACCAGGTGATTGCTCGAATACTAGTGTTAAATGAAATTGAAAGGCCTGCTGGGTCCGTGAGTAGATAGTCAATACGCAAGTATTTTCTTTGCGGATGGGAATAAAAAGTAAAGTCCTTATTCGCCAGGTGCAACACACGCCAAATGTCATGTAAGGCCAATTCTTTTAGGGTGCTCGCCATGCATTTTAATATTCTATGGGGAGCACTGGAGATACCGTTCGATGTGTTGAGGTCGGGATTAAGGGGCATGTTAAGGTCGCCTCCAAGAAACAATATACCTGTCCGATTTTCTAAGACCTTGAGGGCTATTTCCTGTAGGAAGGGCAGTTGTGCTTGGTTGGGAAAGTGGACATTGACCAAAGTAATTGGTTGTCCATGGAGTGAGCCAGTTAGGATTAAATACCTCCTCCCTGGGTCTCTTATCGTTTGTGCAAGCCTAAATGGCAAGTTAGCACTAAAAAGTACACCCACCCCATTTTTTTTGGTAGGCCCAGACGCAAAATAGCGATTGTACCACTTAGGCTCATGCAATCTAGCAAAATGCGTCTTTTGTAAGAAAACAATATCCCCTCCCATTCTCTTAATGTCCCTTATGACTATGGAGCGTTTCCCCCGGCTGTAAAGTCCCTTAGAATTAATCGTGATCAACTCCACTGGTAAGTTGTTAATGCAATTGTGTTGAGGAGCCATTTCAACTGGCTTAGGGTAGCTAAGAGAAAGGGGGAAAGAAAAAAAAAAGGGGGGTTAAGTTAGGAGCAGGGGAAAGAGGAAAAAGTGGTTTTGGGGATATGTGAAGATCTGGTTGTTGTTGGGTTAAGAGGGTGTTTGAGGAAATATAGGTGGTTAGAAATTTGACCTATGTATTATAGGAGTTATATCAGTGTCTGTGGATAGGTCTTGGGTAGAAAAATGGATCTGAAGGTAGGGGAACGTTATATATAACTACAATCAATCAACCACTAACAATAGGGAACAAATATAACAAATGAACAAATAATAATTTCGGGGGGGAAGTTATCCATGTGTCTTCACTTATTATTATGCAAACATTTATTTTAAACATATATAAGTAATTCTTTGCATCTTAGGTTGTCTAGTATATAGTGCAAAAGATGATGATGTGTATGTAGGACTACAAAGCGCACAGATTATTAGGATTACCTGGTTTCGCTTCCTTCCATAATGAGTTGAGTCCATGTGAACTGTTTATAGCTGAGGGGTCAGCTTAATAGAAATTAAACCCAATGCAATGGTTCAATGTCCCACTTCTAGCCGCCCATATATTATTTAGTTGCTATAATCACGCATTGCCAAAGTGTATTCGATAGAATTCCACTTTTCTTAAATGGTGTTCGGCATGATATGTACAGTATCATGCAGTTTTCTATCTTGTAAAATGTTGGATTCTAGATACAGTATCTCACAAAAGTGAGTACACCCCTCACATTTTTGTAAATATTTTATTATATCTTTTCATGTGACAACACTGAAGAAATGACACGTTGCTACAATGTAAAGTAGTGAGTGTACAGCCTGTATAACAATGTTAATTTGCTGTCCCCTCAAAATAACTCAACACACAGCCATTAATGTCTAAACCGTTGGCAACAAAAGTGAGTACACCCCTAAGTGGAAATGTCCAAAGTGGGCCCAAAGTTTCAATATTTTGTGTGGCCACCATTATTTTCCAGCACTGCCTTAACCCTCTTGGGCATGGAGTTCACCAGAGCTTCACAGGTTGCCACTGGAGTCCTCTTCCACTCCTCCAGGATGACATCACAGAGCTGGTGGATGTTAGAAACCTTGCACTCTCTCACCTTCCATTTGAGGATGCCCCACAGATGCTCAATAAGATTTAGGTCTGAAGACATGCTTGGCCAGTCCATCACCTTTACCTTCAGATTCTTTAGCAAGGCAGTTGTCATCTTGGAGGTGTGTTTAGGGTTGTTATCATTTTGGAATACTGCCCTGCGGCCCAGTCTCCGAAGGGAGGGGATCATGCTCTGCTTCAGTATGTCACAGTACATGTTGGCATTCATGGTTCCCTCAATGAACTGTAGCTCCCCAGTGCTGGAAGCCCTCATGCAGGCCCAGACCATGACACTCCCACCACCATGCTTGATTGTAGGCAAAAACCCACAAGAATGCTGGACTGGGTGAGAACTGCTAGAGGCAAAGAGTACAATCAAGTACCATATACCATATAGTCTTCCAAATAAAGCCCACTGTATGGGTAAGCGGTAATGAGTTCTTAAACCCCTTAATTATATACAACAGCTACAAAAGTAGCAAATAGTGTATCCACCTGTGTATCCACAGCGCTTAAGCAAGCAAAAAGTTAGTAACTACGTTACCTGTAGGGGTGTTTCAGAGTAGACAGGGAATAACATCACTCAATTCCACTGAATAGATGATAAAGGCTCCGTTTAGGGAAAGCAGATATGTCCAATATAGCTGTATCCCATGAGGTATCCTTGTAGACACTGAAGTATTGTGGTGATTAGAGGAGGTATTCTAACAGCTCACTTACACTGCTCGTTCATACCTCACAACGTGTACACTGTATGTCTGATTTGTTCACTTGATACCTCCTACGTAGATCCAACCAATGCCCTTACACCTGTAACTCAGGGGGCGGATGGTGAAAGCCAATCGGGTAGCCAGGACAGCCAGCCGCTGACAGAGCCATCCAGCTGAAGGAAGATGTGCCTCGTAAAGGTAAAAAAGGCTGTTCCGATGCAGGCACATAAATCCAAAACCAAAATGATGTACGGAACAGCTTGAAAGTTAAAAAGTCTATACTTTATTGTTTAAACAATTAAAAATTCCATATACTCTCCATGGAAGGTCAGAATGAGTACAAGAGGGGAAACAGTATACGCGTTTTGGCGTTAGCCGTAATCACTACTGGTAACAAAAGTGCACAAAAGAGCACATTTAAAAATGGTATGTAAGACTCCCATTGGACTAAACCTTAGATGGCCTAACCAATGCCCTTGTACATAAGGTTGCTAGGATATGAGTAAGTAAATAAACAAAGCAACCATGTTATATTTAGACATGTATTTCAATAAAATAAAAAATATTCATTAAATTAAATAAACCCCTATATCAGCGTCAGTATCATTATAACTAATGTATACAAAAAATGCATTGTGTAAGCATCAAAAATACTATGGGCCCGATCCGATAAAAATCGTCGCCCACAAAAGCTGGCGACGCCAATATTTGCGATGGTTTGGTATCCTATATACGGTGTAAGTTACGCGCATAGATTTCTGGCGTCACCCGTAGTTTTTTGGGCCATAGACTGACATACAAAACACGCGCAGTTTCGTATCCAATATACGGCGTAAGTACTTACGCGCGCAGATTTCAGAAAATCTACTCCAATCTCATCTCGCCACAAATTTCAGCCGCAGGAACGCTTGCACTGACTTAGAAACCAATGTAACTCTCGGAAGGCCTAACAAGTGCATGCTTAACAACATACATATCAGCAGCTTGATCACAATAGTTAACCTCTTAAAAGCATTTAATATTCCTGCCCCTGCAAGTTTGTCAAACCAATCACAAAGGGGTGCATCATGGGGCCCAGGGGGACATCATGGGGCCCAGGGGGACATCATGGGGCCCAGGGGTGCATCATGGGGCCCAGGGGGACATCATGGGGCCAAGGGGGACATCATGGGGCCCAAGGGGACATCATGGGGCCCAAGGGGTGCTGGAAGCCCTACAATCCCCTGTTGTTCTGTCTACACATGCTGAATCTATATTTGTTGCTGAGGTCCATGGTGATGGTGCTGCCCCTGCTGCAGCTGGTCATCGAATTACATACTGCGGAGTTCCACTGCATGTAAGGGAAACTACTACATCCCACCCCCATTCCCTTAACCACCCTAATTACTGAAAATATATCATTAGTTCAATTCATGTTTTGTTCACTATGATTTATTGACTATCATTTCGAGGAATGAAAATGGATGTTTATACCTTATGTTCACACCTTCTGTAAAAACATTATTATTTAGATATATATACCCATGTGCAGGGATAGGCAAGGTGTCCTTCACTAAAACTCTTTACCTTAGAAAATGTCAGCAACAGCCTTGGCTCGTGCCTATCCCTGCACATGGGTCAATTTCTATTGGATGTGAGAAACCTTGATCTTAAAAGTGAATATCACTATATGTACCCTTCATACATAACTATGTGATGTGGTTTAGAGAACATGAATATGTCATAAACATGATGATATTACCTTTTCTGGGCCATTTCCACACGGGCCTTATTAAATTTTTCAAAGATATTAATGTACTAAAACACCCCTCACATGGATGTGGATGACAATTATATGGTAAATAACAGAGGACAAGATTTAGGATTAAATAAAACAAGATTTATTTTCTTTTAGGCTTCTTAGATGAGGGGGCTGAGGGGCCTAGAGTGCGTCTCCTGCCTCTCCTGGGTTTGGTTGATTCCGAGGATCCTGCAGGAGTGCTGGCCACAGATGAGATGCTGGAGGCAATGTCCTGCTGGTGGGTGAAATTCTCCACCACACACCCAACAGTTGGTTCTGTTCCCTCCATCGGTTGTCACTCTGAATCTGCATGTCAGACATTACTCTCAGCATCTGAGATTGATTCTGGACCATAGCAGTTAAAGATGCTGCCATGTCCCGTTGCAGCTCAATGGAAAGCTGTTGTAAAGTCTGTTGACTCCTATAAAACCTGTGTTGGTCCCTCTGTATTCTCTCGCAGGTTGATGTGAGACTCTTGCAGGTTACTGTTTGCCTCCTCTGTAGGGCAATGTATTCATCGCCCATGGCGGAAGTCAGCGGATCCATGGGCTCTTCCCCAGCAGGGACTCTAGGCACCGATTCCATTTCTATATCCTCAGCTGGTGGTGCGGGCTGGGGAATCTCAGCTGGTGGAGCGGGCTGGGGAATCTCAGCTGGTGGAGCGGGCTGGGGAATCTCAGCTGGTGGTGCGGGCTGGGGAATCTCAGCTGGTGGAGCGGGCTGGGGAATCTCAGCTGGTGGAGCTCTTCCAAGTGCAGCAGATGGTGCAGATGTCCGGATGGACTGATAGTCCCATTGCCTGCTGGTGTGCACCCACTCAGCCTGCTGGTAGAATCCCGGAGTGGCATGATATTGTTGGGGGGGGTAAAGGCATCTACCCTTCGGGGCTGGCTTGGCTCCCCCTCCAAGCCAAAGGAATAGTCCTCCGGCCAGGGCTCCTGCCAGGTATCCTCCTGTAATGCTGGCGGCATGACATTCGGATTGTCAATTGAGGCAGTCCAACCCAGGTCATGCCTGGCATACTCCTGCTGGACTCTCCGGACCGGTGGTCGAGGTGGAGAAATACTTTGTTCCGGTGGTGGAGGGGGATGCATGGGTGTTGGCACCCTGGTGACTGGAGGTTCTGTGGAGGAGTCAAATGATGAGAGGGATTAGTACAGTCAGATATATATCCATGTGGGCATACAATGTACATGCTAGGGCCTATACACATTCTCATGTCAAACTCTATAACATGCATGTGCACATTGAGATTTGTGATATGAGGGTTTTTAATATGCAAAGTATACATGTATGTGTTTCATACAATAGTTCTGTGTACATGTCAGTGATGGAGAAAATGTGTTCTTTAAGTGACACTATGGTTGTGATGACTATAGTGTCCATTTACTGAAAACTCTACATGTGGCTTGTGGCCTGTGTTACTCTGAGATATGTTAGTATTTCACTATTCCACCTAATATCATGAATTTCAATGTGTTAAGTAGCATTAAATGGACATTAAACCCATTTTGATTCTTTCATGATTCGGCTAGAGAATGCAATTGTAAACAACATTGTAATTTACTTCCATTACCTAATTTGCTTCATTCACTTGATATTCTTAGCTGAAAAGCATATCTAGATAGGCTCAGAAGCTGCTGATTGGTGGCTGCACATCAATGCCTCGTGTGATTGCCTCACCCATGTGCATTGATATTTAATAAACAAAGATTAACGGCTAGATTTAGAGTTTGGCGTTAGCCGTCAAAACCAGCGTTAGAGGCTCCTAACGCTGGTTTTGGGCTACCGCTGGTATTTAGAGTCAGTCAGGAAAGGGTCTAACGCTCACTTTCCAGCTGCGACTTTTCCATACCGCAGATCCCCCTACGCCATTTGTGTATCCTATCTTTTCAATGGGATCTTTCTAATGCCGGTATTTAGAGTCTTGGCTGAAGTGAGCGTTAGAAATCTAACGACAAAACTCCAGCCGCAGAAAAAAGTCAGGAGTTAAGAGCTTTCTGGGCTAAAGCCGGTTTATAAAGCTCTTAACTACTGTGCTATAAAGTACACTAACACCCATAAACTACCTATGTACCCCTAAACCGAGGTCCCCCCACATCGCCGCCACTCTATTAATTTTTTTTAACCCCTAATCTGCCGCTCCGTACACCGCCGCAACCTACGTTATCCCTATGAACCTCTAATCTGCTGCCCCTAACACCGCCGACCACTATATTATATTTATTAACCCCTAATCTGCCGCCCCCAATGTCGCCTCCACCTACCTACAATTATTAACCCCTAATCTGCCGACCGGACCTCACCGCTACTATAATAAATGTATTAACACCTAATTCGCCTCACTCCCGCCTCACTAACCCTATAATAAATAGTATTAACCCCTAATCTGCCCTCCCTAACATCGCCGACACCTAACTTCAAGTATTAACCCCTAATCTGCCGACCGGACCTCACCGCTACTCTAATACATTTATTAACCCCTAAAGTTAAGTCTAACCTTAACCCTAACACCCCCCTAAGTTAAATATAATTTAAATCTAATGAAATAAATTAACTCTTATTAAATAAATTATTCCTATTTAAAGCTAAATACTTACCTGTAAAATAAACCCTAATATAGCTACAATATAAATTAAAATTATATTGTAGCTATTTTAGGATTAATATTTATTTTACAGGCAACTTTGTATTTATTTTAACCAGGTACAATAGCTATTAGCTACCTAGTTAAAATAATTACAAAATTACCTGTAAAATAAATCCTAACCTAAGTTACAATTAAACCTAACACTACACTATCAATAAATTAATTAAATAAAATACCTACAATTACCTACAATTAAACCTAACACTACACTATCAATAAATTAATTAAATACAATACCTACAAATAAATACAATTAAATAAACTAACTAAAGTACAAAAAATAAAAAAGAACTAAGTTACAAAAAATAAAAAAATATTTACAAACATTAGAAAAATATTACAACAATTTTAAACTAATTACACCTACTCTAAGCCCCCTAATAAAATAACAAAGACCCCCAAAATAAAAAAATGCCCTACCCTATTCTAAAATTAAAATAGAAAAGCTCTTTTACCTTACCAGCCCTGAAAAGGGCCTTTTGCGGGGCATGCCCCAAAGAATTCAGCTCTTTTGCCTGAAAAAAACAAACATACAATACCCATCCCCAACATTACAACCCACCACCCACATACCCCTAATCTAACCCAAACCCCCCTTAAATAAACCTAACACTAAGCCCCTGAAGATCTCCCTACCTTGTCTTCACCACACCGGGTTCACTGATCGGTCCAGAAGAACCTCTGAAGTCTTCATCCAAGCCCAAGCGGGGGGCTGAAGATGTCCATGATCCGGCTGAAGTCTTCATCCAAGCGGGAGCTGAAGAGGTCCATGATCCGACTGAAGTCTTCATCCAAGCTGGAGCTGAAGAGGTCCATGATCCGGCTGAAGTCTTCTATCAAGAGGCATCTTCAATCTTCTTTCTTCCGGATCCATGTTCATCCCGCCGACGAGGAACATCCATCTTCACCGACGACTTCCCGACGAATGACGGTTCCTTTAAGGGATGTCATCCAGGATGGCGTCCCTCGAATTCCGATTGGCTGATAGGATTCTATCAGCCAATCGGAATTAAGGTAGGAAAATTCTGATTGGCTGATGGAATCAGCCAATCAGATTCAAGTTCAATCCGATTGGCTGATCCAATCAGCCAATCAGATCGAGCTCGCATTCTATTGGCTGATCGGAACAGCCAATAGAATGCGAGCTCAATCGGATTGGCTGATTCCATCAGCCAATCAGAATTTTCCTACCTTAATTCCGATTGGCTGATAGAATCCTATCAGCCAATCGGAATTCGAGGGACGCCATCTTGGATGACGTCCCTTAAAGGAACCGTCATTCGTCGGGAAGTCGTCGGTGAAGATGGATGTTCCGTGTCAGCGGGATGAACATGGATCCGCAAGAAAGAAGTTTGAAATTGCCGCTTGATAGAAGACTTCAGCCGGATCATGGACATCTTCAGCCCCCCGCTTGGGCTTGGATGAAGACTTCGGAGGTTCTTCTGGTCCGATCGGTGAACCCGGTGTGGTGAAGACAAGGTAGGGAGATCTTCAGGGGCTTAGTGTTAGGTTTATTTAAGGGGGGTTTGGGTTAGATTAGGGGTATGTGGGTGGTGGGTTGTAATGTTGGGGGGGGGTATTGTATGTTATTTTTTACAGGCAAAAGAGCTGTTTTCTTTGGGGCATGCCCCGCAAAAGGCCCTTTTCAGGGCTGTTAAGGTAAAAGAGCTTTTCTATTTTAATTTTAGAATAGGGTAGGGCATATTTTTATTTTGGGGGTCTTTGTTATTTTATTAGGGGGCTTAGAGTAGGTGTAATTAGTTTAAAATTGTTGTAATATTTTTCTAATGTTTGTAAATATTTTTTTATTTTTTGTAACTTAGTTCTTTTTTATTTTTTGTACTTTAGTTAGTTTATTTAATTGTATTTATTTGTAGGTATTGTATTTAATTAATTTATTGATAGTGTAGTGTTAGGTTTAATTGTAGGTAATTGTAGGTATTTTATTTAATTAATTTAATGGTAGTGTAGTGTTAGGTTTAATTGTAACTTAGGTTAGGATTTATTTTACAGGTAATTTTGTAATTATTTTAACTAGGTAGCTATTAAATAGTTAATAACTATTTAATAGCTATTGTACCTGGTTAAAATAAATACAAAGTTGCCTGTAAAATAAATATAAATCCTAAAATAGCTACAATATAATTATTATTTATATTGTAGCTATATTAGGATTTATTTTACAGGTAAGTATTTAGCTTTAAATAGGAATAATTTATTTAATAAGAGTTAATTTATTTCGTTAGATTTAAATTATATTTAACTTAGGGGGGTGTTAGTGTTAGGGTTAGACTTAGCTTTAGGGGTTAATACATTTATTAGAGTAGCGGTGAGATCCGGTCGGCAGATTAGGGGTTAATTATTGTAGGTAGTTGGCGGCGACGTTGTGGGGGGCAGATTAGGGGTTAATAAATATAATATAGGGGCTGGCGGTGTTAGGGGCAGCCGATTAGGGGTACATAGGTATAATGTAGGTTGCGGCGGTGTACAGAGCGGCAGATTAGGGGTTAATAATAATATACAGGGGTCAGCAATAGCGGGGTCGGCAGATTAGGGGTTAATAAGTGTAAGGTTAGGGGTGTTTAGACTCGGGGTACATGTTAGAGTGTTAGGTGCAGACATAGAAAGTGTTTCCTCATAGGAAACAATGGGGCTGCGTTAGGAGCTGAACGCTGCTTTTTTGCAGGTTGCTCAAAATGCCCCATTGTTTTCTATGGGGGAATCGTGCACGAGCCCGTTTTTGAAGCTGGCCGCGTCCGTAAGCACCGCTGGTATAGAGAGTTGCAATGGTGGTAAATATGCTATACGCTCCCTTTTTGGAGCCTAACGCAGCCCTTCTGTGAACTCTAAATACCAGCGGTATTTAAAAGGTGCGGGAGAAAAAAAAGCCAGCGTTAGCTACGCGGGTCGTTACCGACAAAACTCTAAATCTAGCCGTAAGAAAATAATGAAGCAAAATAGATAATAGAAGTAAATTGGGATGTTGTTGAAAACTGTATTCTCTATCTGAATAATGAAATAAAAAGATTTGGTTTAATGTCCCTTTAATGTTAAATCTCATTGTAGATGTTTTTGTTAGTAGGCCAAATACCATGCTCCTCATTGTGTACATGAATGTGTGACAATATAGGATATTATAACTCAAATACATATAATACTGGCGTGTGGGATGTTACTCACCAGCATGCTCTGCTGATGTTGCAATCCCTGAGTCACGAGCCCCTGGAAGTCCACGGACTGCTGTGACGCTCAGGGACCTACGAATCAGCTCCTGCCACTCGTTGTATTCCGCCTCATAGTGAGGCCCACCTCCTGTTGCCCTCTGTGACATTGCTTCTTGGCCCCTCTTCTCCTTAACTCTCCTCTTACAGTCGTTCCACCTCTTCTTTAGGCCATCCACATTCCTCCTCTGCTGGGACACACCATTAACGGCCTCCACCACCTTCTGCCAGGCATCTTTACGCCTACAGGCAAAGAGGGCGGTATGGTTCTCCAGGACGGTCTGGACTAGAGCGAGGTTTTCAGCGAATGTGAAGTTGGGGCACCTCATATGCTCCTCGTCCTGGTCCACCTGGCTCCCTGTCCCTGGTGTGGGTTCCTCCCTATCCTCTCCCTCCTCCCCCCTTCTATCCCCATGGGCACCCTATATCCCTCTTCTGAGTGTGCCTGGCCTTGGGGCAACCCCACTCCCATCCTCCCTTCTAGCTCTCCCTCTCCCCACTCCGCTCACTCCCTGACGGGGACCCTGCTGCTCCTCCTGTCCATAATCCTCTCCCTGCAACTCCCCTTCCCTCCTCCTCCCCGCCCTAGCTCTCCCTGACATCCTCACACTACACACACACACTCACACTCACTCCCATTTCAATCACACACAATCACAACCAAACACTCAGCCTTTCACACTGTAAAAGATAAAAAAAATGTGTAAGGTGTTATAAAAAAAAAAGTGTGGTGTATTTTGTATATGTGTGTATGCAAAATGTGTGCAATATGTAAAAAAGTGACAGTAATGTACAAGCTTAACAAATCCACCAAATCCGACCTAACTAAATATGATGCAATGCGCCTCTCTCTCTACTCTAACCACTTTCTCCTACTCACTGTAGTGTGCTGTAGCTCCAAGAACCGACCAAACACACTAAAGAAAATGGCGGCTGCGCAGGGGTTTAAGTATGAATTTTGAATCTCGTCATTACGTGGCGCATCTCTTAGAACTGGCGTAAGTTTTTACGAGTCGTAGGCTAATTTGCATAAAACTACACTTTATTGAGACTTTCCGTGATCAAAATACTGGCGTAAGTACTTGCGACGACTAAAATGTGTATTTGCGCACATTTTAGCTGATCGACGGTTTTTCCTACATACGCCAGTTTAGCATCTGACGGCGCTGGATATTGGATAGCTTGAGTTGCGAGCTGAAACTGCGGGCGACGCGGGTTCCCTCGCTTGCGCCGAAAACTACGCCGTATATCGGATCGCGCCCTATATGTATATATTAGATTCAAAGCATGAGAATAATAATACAGGGAGTGCAGAATTATTAGGCAAATGAGTATTTTGACCACATCATCCTCTTTATGCATGTTGTCTTACTCCAAGCTGTATAGGCTTGAAAGCCTACTACCAAGTAAGCATATTAGGTGATGTGCATCTCTGTAATGAGAAGGGGTGTGGTCTAATGACATCAACACCCTATATCAGGTGTGCATAATTATTAGGCAACTTCCTTTCCTTTGACAAAATGGGTCAAAAGAAGGACTTGACAGGCTCAGAAAAGTCAAAAATAGTGAGATATCTTGCAGAGGGATGCAGCACTCTTAAAATTGCAAAGCTTCTGAAGCGTGATCATCGAACAATCAAGCGTTTCATTCAAAATAGTCAACAGGGTCGCAAGAAGCGTGTGGAAAAACCAAGGCGCAAAATAACTGCCCATGAACTGAGAAAAGTCAAGCGTGCAGCTGCCAAGATGCCACTTGCCACCAGTTTGGCCATATTTCAGAGCTGCAACATCACTGGAGTGCCCAAAAGCACAAGGTGTGCAATACTCAGAGACATGGCCAAGGTAAGAAAGGCTGAAAGACGACCACCACTGAACAAGACACACAAGCTGAAACGTCAAGACTGGGCCAAGAAATATCTCAAGACTGATTTTTCTAAGGTTTTATGGACTGATGAAATGAGAGTGAATCTTGATGGGCCAGATGGATGGGCCCGTGGCTGGATTGGTAAAGGGCAGAGAGCTGCAGTCCGACTCAGACGCCAGCAAGGTGGAGGTGGAGTACTGGTTTGGGCTGGTATCATCAAAGATGAGCTTGTGGGGCCTTTTCGTGTTGAGGATGGAGTCAAGCTCAACTCCCAGTCCTACTGCCAGTTTCTGGAAGACACCTTCTTCAAGCAGTGGTACAGGAAGAAGTCTGCATCCTTCAAGAAAAACATGATTTTCATGCAGGACAATGCTCCATCACACACGTCCAAGTACTCCACAGCGTGGCTGGCAAGAAAGGGTATAAAAGAAGAAAATCTAATGACATGGCCTCCTTGTTCACCTGATCTGAACCCCATTGAGAACCTGTGGTCCATCATCAAATGTGAGATTTACAAGGAGGGAAAACAGTACACCTCTCTGAACAGTGTCTGGGAGGCTGTGGTTGCTGCTGCACGCAATGTTGATGGTGAACAGATCAAAACACTGACAGAATCCATGGATGGCAGGCTTTTGAGTGTCCTTGCAAAGAAAGGTGGCTATATTGGTCACTGATTTGTTTTTGTTTTGTTTTTGAATGTCAGAAATGTATATTTGTGAATGTTGAGATGTTATATTGGTTTCACTGGTAAAAATAAATAATTGAAATGGGTATATATTTGTTTTTTGTTAAGTTGCCTAATAATTATGCACAGTAATAGTCACCTGCACACACAGATATCCCCCTAAAATAGCTATAACTAAAAACAAACTAAAAACTACTTCCAAAACTATTCAGCTTTGATATTAATGAGTTTTTTGGGTTCATTGAGAACATGGTTGTTGTTCAATAATAAAATGAATCCTCAAAAATACAACTTGCCTAATAATTCTGCACTCCCTGTATATTACAAAAGATATTTATATAGAGAGCCTCCGTTAGCAATAAGATATTATCAAATCTCACTATATGTATTTACATACATTTTAGATGAAAAAATATATATTATAATGTTATTATAATAATATGAGAGGATATGTAATTTAGAAGAGGAAACAAATTTGATTGGAGATTAATCTGTAATTTTACTGGGATAGTATGTGTATGGTTATTCCCAGTAATTTATCAAATCATATTCTGCATTAAGTCCCTGTGGGACCTTGGTACTTAATTTAAAAATCCACAAATTTCTCTCTTTTCCAACAATTTTTGCCTATCCCCACCCCGTTTGGGAGGGGGAATCTTGTCTACAGCCAGCCATTTAAGGCTAGAAGCATCTTTGTTATGTAAAGTGGCAAAATGCTGTACTAATGGAGATGAGGATTTCCCTAGTCTGATGGTCGAAAGATTTTCTCTGATACGAGATCTGATGTCACGGGTCGTGAGTCTGACGTATTGAACATTGCACAAAGTGCATGTGATTAAATAAATCACATAGTTTGAGGTACAGTTCAAACAATAGTTTATGTCAAAAGTACGGCCCGTGACAGCAGATGTGAATGTATCGGAGATATCAATGTAATCACAAGCTTTGCACCTATTACTCCCACATCTGTACATTCCCTTACTGGTTAGCCATGAGCTGGTGGGGGGGGATATATTAGGTAAGACAGTAGGTGAAAGATAATTTCGTAGAGATTTATTTCTCCGGTAAGAACACCTAATGCCTGATTTAACACAGTCAATAAGTTTGTCTTCTGCCACCAAAAACTTAAAGTGTTTTTTGACTATATTACAAATGCTCTGATAATCACTGCTGTAATCTGTTACAAATGTAACCTGTTTAGTACTGTCTAATTTAGACAGTTTAGGCTTGTCTACCAGGAGCGATGATCTATCAATGCCACCCACTTCTTTTTTAGCGTTCTTGATAGTTTGTTGAGGATAACCCCTCTCACATAAACGACTAACCAAATCAGATTGATGTTTTTGAAAACTATTTTCAGTAGTGCAATCTCTTTTAGTTCTAATAAACTGTCCTTTGGCAATAGAATAGGAAACATTATTTGGATGGCAACTTGTGGCATGCAGTAGAGAGAAATTGGTTTTCTATAAATTTCACTTTCTACTGCACCTCTTTGTGTTCCTCTAAGTGTGGCATCCAAGAAATTGATAGATGTTTTTGATGTTTCATAAGTGAAACTTAAGTTGGTATCATTTGTATTAATATAGTCAATAAAGGAAAGTATCTCTTCACTATCTCCTTGCCATACCAGTAAGAGATCATCGATGAAACGATGAAACGATGAAACAACCATAATATATGATGTTATTCCTGAAGGAGTTGGTGCCTCCAAAGATGTGGGACAGCTCCCACCAACCCATATAAAGGTTGGCATAGGAAGGGGCAAATTTAGCCCCCATAGCTGATCCACATCTTTGGAGATAAAAAACCCCTTCAAACTCAAAATAATTATGGTGGAGAAGGAAGCTGGCTACTTCAATGCCAAAATCACAGAAATCTGCGATAGAGAATTGTGTTAACATAGTTTTCAGTGCTATCCGACCCGTGTGGTTGGGGAATTGAGGAGTATAAAGCCCTAACATCCACTGTCAGCCAACAGTAGGAGGGGTCCTATGTGATATCTTGTATCACCCTTAGTACATGCTTTGTAGCACGAAGGTAACTTGGCAGTATCTGAACCAGGGGGAAAAGAATGGCATCCAACCATTCAGATGTATGCTCGAATAGAGAACCTATCTCGCTAACTATGGGACGTCCTTTGACATCCGTAAGCGATTTATGCACCTTCGGTGGTGAAAAACTGGAATAACTGGATGAGAGACATACAAATATTCAAAAGTATCATGATCAATAAATCCTCTCTCTAAACCATCATCCAGAAGGTGCATTAATTCCACTTGATATTTTCTAGTTGGATCAGCTGGGAGAACAAAATATTGAGCAGCATCAGTCAATTGGCGTAAGGCCTCTGCCTTGTATGTTTCTATCCATTACCACAACCGAGCCCCCCTTGTCAGCTTCTCTAATCACAATATTAGTATTAGTATGTAGTTCTTGCAGTGCTATTCTTTCTGGTTCTGATAGATTGTCTTTTATTTTATTGTTCTTGTTAGATACCAGATCTCTCAGATCTTTTTCTACTCTATTGTAAAATTTCTCTATCAGGGGGCTTCGGTTGTGAAACAAGATTCTAGATCACCTAGTGGCAATAGGGTCACCTTTTCGGATAGTGACATAGATTCAGGGGAAGATCAGAACCCCCAAACATCAGGAAATAGAGATAGACCTGGTATTATTAAATCAAACCAACAACCTATCCCAAAAGTTATACACACTCAAGACACAGGTACACAACCTGTTACCAGACCCAAAGAACCAGGGAGATATCAATCCTCTGTACACCTTCCCCAACAGACAGCAACCACTGCCTTTGGGGATACACATTCACACTCTGATACCACTCAAATTGAGCAGGTTTTTTCTGTAGCTCCAAGGAACCAGGAAGGGGGAAGGGCAACTGGGGGGAAACAGAATCGATATATCCACTAAGAGGGTCCAAACAGATGAGCAAATACAAACCATCAGCATCATAAATCTATCACAGGTTTAATTAAGTGCATCACAAACTAAGCTACTAAGTTTGGGATTAGGTTTTGTATCTCTAACGAGATTCAATCTGTTTAAAACCATGATTGATGTTAAACGCTTAGTCCGCAATATCACATTAAAAAACATTTTTCTGGCTGTGATACAAGATCTTTTACTGATTTAAGTGCTATAAGCCAGAATTAATCTGAATACCAATTTAGGTTTTTCAGAAACATGTGATGTTATTTCACTTGACAGACTAGCAAATGAAACTAATAGCGACACACCAGAAACTATTGTATAACAATCTGTAGGATATAAGAAACCATCCACTTTCTACCCAATCCACAACCGAGGCCCCCTGATAGAGAAATTTTATAATAGAGTAGAAAAAGATCTGAGAGATCTGGTATCTAACGAGAACAATAAAATAAAAAGACAATCTATCAGCACTGCAAGAACTACATACTAATATTAATATTGTGATTAGAGAAGCTGACAAGGGAGGCTCGGTTGTGGTAATGGATAGACAAGCATACAAGGCAGAGGCCTTACGCCAATTGACTGATGCTGCTCAATATTTTGTTCTCCCTGCTGATCCAACTAGAAAATATCAAGTGGAATTAATGCACCTTCTGGATGATGGTTTAGAGAGAGGATTTATTGATCATGACACTTTTGAATATTTGTATGTCTCTTATCTAGTTATTCCAGTTTTTCACCACCGAAGGTGCATAAATCGCTTACGGATGTCAAAGGACATCCCATAGTTAGCGGAATAGGTTCTCTATTCGAGCATACATCTGAATGGTTGGATGCCATTCTTTCCCCCCTGGTTCAGATACTGCCAAGTTACCTTCGTGATACAAAGCATGTACTAAGGGTGATACAAGATATAACATGGGACCCCTCCTATTGTTGGCTGACAGTGGATGTTAGTGCTTTATACTCCTCAATTCCCCACCACACGGGTCGGATAGCACTAAAAACTATGCTAACACAATTCTCTAATTTGAGTGAAGATTTCTGCGATTTTGGCATTGAAGTAGCCAGCTTCCTGCTTCACCATAATTATTTTGAGTTTGAGGTTTTTTTTTTTATCTCCAAAGATGTGGGACAGCTATGGGGGCTTAATTTGCCCCTTCCTATGCCAACCTTTATATGGGTTGGTAGGAGCTGTCCCACATCTTTGAACACACCAATCCCTTCAGGAATAACATCATATATTATGATTGTTTCATCGATGATCTCTTACTGGTATGGCAAGGAGATAATGAAGAGATACTTTCCTTTATTGACTATATTAATACAAATGATGCCAACTTAAGTTTCACTTATGAAACATCAAAAACATCTATTAATTTCTTGGATGTCACACTTAGAGGCACACAAAGAGGTGCAGTAGAGAGTGAAATTTATAGAAAACCAATTTCTGGTAACTCTCTACTGCATGCCACAAGTTGTCATCCAAAAAATGTTTCCTATTCTATTGCCAAAGGACAGTTTATTAGAACTAAAAGAAATTGCACTACTGAAAATAGTTTTCAAAAACATCAATCTGATTTGGTTAGTCGTTTACGTGAGAGGGGTTATCCTCAACAAACTATCAAGAACGCTAAAAAAGAAGTGGGTGACATTGATAGATCATCGCTCCTGGTAGACAAGCCTAAACTGTCTAAATTAGACAGTACTAAACAGGTTACATTTGTAACAGATTACAGCAGCGATTATCAGAGCATTTGTAATATAGTCAAAAAACACTTTAAGCTTTTGGTGGCAGAAGACAAACTTATTGACTGTGTCAAATCAGGCATTAGGTGTTCTTACCGGAGAAATAAATCTCTAGGAAATTATCTTTCACCTATTGTCTTACCTAATATATCCCCCACCACCAGCTCATGGCTAACCAGTAAGGGAATGTACAGATGTGGGAGTAATAGGTGCAAAGTTTGTGATTACATTGATATCTCCGATACATTCACATCTGCTGTCACGGGCCGTACTTTTGACATAAACTATTGTTTGAACTGTACCTCAAACTATGTGATTTATTTAATCACATGCACTTTGTGCAATATTCAATACGTCGAACTCACGACCCGTGACATCAGATCTCGTATCAGAGAACATCTTTCGACCATCAGACTAGGGAAATCCTCATATCCATTAGTACCAAGGTCCCACAGGGACTTAATGCAGAATATGATTTGATAAATTACTGGGAATAACATACACATACTATCCCAGTAAAATTACAGATCAATCTCCAATCAAATTTGTTTCCTCTTCTAAATTACATATCCTCTCATATTATTATAAAAACATTATAATATATTTAGTTTCATCTAGAATGTATGTAAATACATATAGTGAGATTTGATAATATCTTATTGCTAACGGAGGTTCTCTATATAAATATATTTTGTAATATATTATTCTTCTCATGCTTTGAATCTAATATATACATATAGTATTTTTGATACTTACACAATGCATTTTTATATACATTAGTTATAATGATACTGACGCTGATATAGGGGTTTATTTAATTTATATTTTGAAATTTTTTTATTTTATTGAAATACATGTCTAAATATAACATGGTTGCTTTGTTTATTTACTTATTCATATCCTAGCAACCTTATGTACAAGGGCATTGGTAATGCCATATAAGGTTTAGTCCAATGGGAGTCTTACATACCATTTTTAAATGTGCTCTTTTGCGCACTTTTGTTACCAGTAGTGATTACGGCTAACGCCGAAACACGTATACTGTTTCACCTCTTGTACTCATTCTGACCTTCCATGGAGAGTATAAGGAACTTTTAATTGTTCAAACAATAAAGTATAGACTTTTTAACTTTCAAGCTGTTCCGTACATCATTTTGGTTTTGGATTTATCTGATTGTAGGCAAGACACACTTGTCTTTGTACTCCTCACCTGGTTCCCACAACACACACTTGACACCATCTGAACCAAATAAGTTTATCTTGGTCTCATCGGACCACAGGACAAGGTTCCAGTATTTCATGTCCTTAGTCTGCTTGTCTTCAGCAAATTGTTTGCAGGCTTTCTGTCAGAGCATGTGTGGCAGGTGTATATACCTTTAAATTTTCTCCTCCAATCAATCTCTCACACCTTTCATAAAACCACACCTCTCACTAAAGCCAATGCTTAGTATTTTGTTATCTACTCATAGAGTAACATATATTCTCTCTAAGCTCCTAAGCTCTAACCTGTTGCTATAATCTCCAGTCTATTGTGTGAGCAGCTGCAACTCTCTACTCTGATCTGTGCTCACATCCTCCTCTGCCACTCCTGTTCTCCTCTAGAGTAACTACTCGCACTGGAAGCTGTTATCAACCACTTGTCTCTGCCTAACATCCTCAAGGATAACAAAAGGACTTTCTACAGTGTAAGGTAATCGTTTCTCTTATTTTCCTTGTGTAACGATATCCTCAAATTAATCCGTTAACAGGCATATCTCAGCTGTTTCCCTTCTGACCGCTCCTGTGACATCAGACGCCAGACTCTCTCTTTCTCTCACTACCGAAGCCTCAGGAAAATCTCCGCCCATACAGCACTTTGCAGACATGCTGAAGCTAGTTTGTTCTCTACCAGACTGAGACTTCCATACAACAGTAAATTCACATAACAGATATAATTGTGCAGTTTCTCTGGAACTATTGCGATAATACTGACTTTGTTGTGATCTCCTGCAAATTGGGTTTTGGGATTCTCTGATGTTAATGTAATCCGTCTGACCATTTCAGACTCCATTCCTGCAGATAGACTTTTTGGTCACTTGTTAAACCCTATCTTATTATCTGGGCTCTTCATAAAATATTTCTATTTGTTTGCACTTCCACCTAGTGTAAATAAAGATCATAGTGTAACAAAGCACCTATTTTCTAAAGTACTTAGATTATTTCTGTTTCTCAATTTTAAGATACAAACAAGGAACTGATTAACTGTTACATAATACTAAGCCTAAAAAACGTTAAGCTTATGATGGAGCAACCAGATCTACCACAGGTTGTTTATAACCTCTCCCAAAAAGTAGACCAGATGGGACAAGCTATTCTGGATCTACAATTAGAAAATCAAGTTCTAAGGGAATTACTTAAAGAATCTAAAGAACAACAAGCCTCTGCACCTGAACCACAGGTTTGTTTACCAGAAATCTTTTCTGGCGAAATAAAATTGTACAGGCAATTTAAAAACGCCTGTCTAGAACATACCCCTCTGACAGAGTCAATGTACTCACTACAATTTCCTTTCTTAGATCAGAACCTAGGATTTGGGCTGATCAACTGTGTGTAAATAATGCACCCATTCTAAATTCATTAAATGATTTTTTCCACGCTATGGATGAGCTATACTGTGATACCGATATACAGCTATCAGCAGAACAAAAAATGAGAAATCTAAGGCAAGGTAAAAAACCAGTCGAAGATTATATTACAGAGTTCAAGTTGTATGCTTCTGATTCTTCCTGGAGTTTAGTGTCTTTACGTAACCAGTTCAGACTTGGGCTATCAGAGACTCTTAAAGATGAACTTGCACGTATAGAGCTGCCAAGTACACTGGAAGCTTTAATGAAACTTGCCACACAAATAGACAGAAGGTTGAGAGAACTGAAGGCTGTGCGAGATCATGCAGACAACACACCCAAAGCTCAAGCGACTGGTTACTCCATATAATCCAGTTCTGTTCACGATCAGTCAACTCCCATGGAAATTGGAATCCTAAGGGGACCCCTTTCTCCTCAGGAAAGGCTACGTAGAAGGACACAAAACTTATGTATGTACTGTACCAATCCTATGCATACTGTCAGTGACTGTCCAGTCCTACGGAAAAACAAAAAGAGTAAGTTTATGCTTATACATAATTCCCAGAAATTTGAGAATAATCAATCATACTGCAATCTCTCTCTCCTCCTACAGTGGGACCTTAAACGAATAAAGACGAACACCATAATCGACTCAGGAGCCTTCGGCAACTTTATTGATAATTCAACTGTAATGCTTAATAAAATACCTGCTAAAAAAAAACGACTCCTGTCTCTCTTAGGGTTATTGATGGCTCCACAATCACAAATGGGCCCATTACACACCATACAATACCTCTGCTTGTTATTAGTGAATGCGGTCATACTGAAATATAACATTTGATGTTATTCCTTCCCCACATTTTACCATAGTTCTAGGACTTCCTTGGCTGCAGCTCCATAACCCAACCATCAACTGGTCGAGTCTACAATTAACTCTTAACTCCTCATACTGTAATCAAACCTGTTTCCCTCAACAGGATCTTCTCCACACAGTATGTAATGATTTATCTCTTCCGGACCAATATACTGATTTTGCTGATGTATTCAGCAAAACTGAGGCTGAATCTCTACCTCCACACCGGGTATACGATTGCCCAATAGAACTTATCCCTGGAAGCACTATACCTGTAGGATATCTGTACCCACTCAGCCAACCAGAACTTGAGCACCTCGAACAGTATCTACAAGAAAACCTCTGCAAAGGTTTCATCCGACCATCAACCTCACCCACAGCTGCTGGAATGTTTCTCGTAACAAACAAAGACTCAACTTTGAGACCCATAATTGACTACCGTGAGCTAAATAAACGCACAGTAAAAAATCGATACCCACTCCCACTGATACCCAAACTAATTGAGAGGCTAAGTAATGCAGTAATATTCTCCAAACTAGATCTTCGAGGTGCATACAATCTAATCCGCATAAGAGAGGGAGACGAATGGCTCACAGCCTTCAGGACCAGGTATGGGTTGTTTGAGTACCTAGTGATGCCATTCGGCCTTTGTAATGCCCCTGCGACAGTCCAGCATTTTATAAATGATATCTTTAGAGACCTCCTGGACGTCTGTATGGTAGTGTACCTCGACGACATCTTAATCTACTCCAACAACCTCGAGGATCACATTAAACACGTAAAATGGGTATAAGCCAGACGAAGGGTACATAAACTTTACGCGAAACCAGGGAAATGTTCATTCCATAACACCACTATCTCTTTTTTGGGTTATAACATCTCATCAACAGGTATACAAATGCAACCTTAAAAAAAAAAAAAGGGGAGATTGTGGGAGGCGCTCAAAGAGCAGTCTGCTCCTAAATATGTCCATATATATATATATATTAAAATATATATTAAAAAAAAACAAATAATTAGAAATCCCTTATTAAAATAAATCTGTGTGCTGATAATTAAAAGTTCCTTTAGAACGTTACTCACAGAATATAAAGAAAACCTCACTCAAATTCCAAACATATCTATAATTTTATTAAACACTCTAAAATTAACACAATCAATTCTTATATTCCTAGGACACCGGTGTCTCAATTTACATATAATATTCCATATAAGAATTCCTAAATAGATTGCTTTTAATTAAAAATATATAAAACAATTTTTACAGTTAGTAACTTGGTTAATATAAGTTGCTCAGTTGATACAAATCACTCAATTGATACAAGTTATCTCAAACAATTTCAATAAGCAAGCATATACTTTGTCTTTAAATGTTCCGTGTAAAAAACAGAGAATGAAGCGAAAAAAAAAAAAAAAAAAAAAGGAAGAAAAAAAGAAAAACAGAGAATGAAGCCAAGAAAAAAAAAAAGTTATTAAATTTGATGATTACACTAAGCACTTTTTGATCGTGTATTCAATCATATGCACTTTGCCCAAAAGTTTTTTGACTTTCTGTGTCTTATATCAAGGCCAAATTTCCATATCAACAGATTTAACACTCTCAGTATCGGTGCAGTTCCTTTGTTAAAAGTACGTTTAACGGATATATTAATGAATTCCTTTTTGCAAAGATAAATATTACATGCAGAGTCCAAGCCTCTTAGTTGAAAAATAAGGTTTACAATACCTGTTGTCTCCTGATAATAGAGAGTTCCTCACTCATTTTTCAAATATTGCTTCTCAGCAGTTCACTTGGTCACAAGCTGTTGAGTGTTTGGCTACCAGGAGCCATTACTCACCAATCAGCTTTAAGGTTGTGTAGAGCGTGCACTGTTTGAATCCGGTGCTTTAAGCTCCTACCGCAGTTTCTCCATACAGTTGTTTCTTTCCTTAGTGTGTGAAGTCGTATTTGCGGTTATGGGAGCATCCAGGGAAACACTTTCAATTGTCTTTCGTCAGATAGAAACAAACAGACAAATTCTCCAATAGTTTGCTTTTTTCCTCTGTATTCTTTGGAGCTCAGGTGTTTGATCAACGCGTGTCGGCTCTCTGTGAGCCTTTGTCAAGATCTTAAAAGCAATCTATTTAGGAATTCTTATATGGAATATTATATGTAAATTGAGACACCGGTGTCCTAGGAATATAGGAATTGATTGTGTTAATTTTAGAGTGTTTAATAAAATTATAGATATGTTTGGAATTTGAGTGAGGTTTTCTTTATATTCTGTGAGTAACTTTCTAAAGGAACTTTTAATTATCAGCACACAGATTTTAATAAGGGATTTCTAATTATTTGTTTTTTTAATATATATATATATATATATATATATATATATATATATATATATATATATATATATATAAAAAAGGACATATTTAGGAGCAGACTGCTCTTTGAGCGCCTCCCACAATCTCCCCTTTTTTCTTGTATATATTGGTTACTTCCGTTTGGAGAGAGGTGTAACAATAGTGGGTGTGCTAAGTGCTGCTGAAACCAGGATCCTAGACAAACCCTGTTAACTATACAAATGCAACCTGAAAAGGTGGATTCGGTAAAGAATTGGCCAATACCTAACAATAAAAAAGAATTACAAAGGTTCCTTGGATTTTCTAATTATTATAGAAAATTCATTAAGAATTTTATACAAATTGTAAAACCACTCACCCAACTTACAGGATCCAATAAATCATATATCTGGACTCCTGAACTCACGCAAGTTTCAATCACTTAAAACAATACTTCACAACAGCACCAATCTTAAAATTTCCCAATGTCAACCTACAATATATACTGGAAGTGGATTCTTCCGACCACGCTATTGGTGCAGTCCTATCTCAACGAGACTCACTAACGGAGTCACTACATCCAATATCCTTCTTTTCCAAAATTATGACGTCCGCTGAAAGGAACTACGCAATCGGCGACAAAGAATTACTGGCCATCTGAAGATCTCTCAAATTTTGGAGATATTTGTTAGAGGGAGCATCTCACCCAATTATAATTTTCACCGATCATAAGAATTTGCAGTATCTTCAAAATAATAAAACCTTATCCACCAGACAGGTTCGTTGGAGCCTATATTTTTCGAGGTTTGATTTCCAAATCGTATACCGCCCTGCCAGTAAAAATGGCAAAGCAGACGCTCTCTCATGACAACCTACAATTCCAATTGAATCCACAAACCCAACTTCCATTATTCACTCCGAAAAGTTCCTAGGACTCACTTCCGATTTTCTTACAGAAATAAGAGAAGCAACCAAACACTCTCCAGAGGTTTCCAACAAAAAGAACCCATAAGAATGAGATATATTTCTACAACCACAGGATGTTTATACCTGTTAACCTCAGACAAAAGGTACTTGAAGACCATCATGATTCTCCCTTAGCAGGGCATCCCGGAGTTAAACGAACTCATGATCTCCTATGCAGAACGTATTGTTGGCCAAAAATGTTGAACACTGTCTTGGAGTATGTGAGAACCTGTGCCATTTGTCAGACCTCAAAAACAGAAAGAAAACCTCCGTATGGACTACTCATGCCCCTACCTGTCTCAGACAGACCTTGGCAACAGATAAGCCTAGACTTCATAGTAGAACTTCATCCGTCTAATAACCAAAACACTATACTAGTTGTTATAGACACGTTTACAAAGATGGCTCATTTTTTACCATACCACAAATTACCAACATCATCAGAAACAGCCACACTTTTCCTCCATAACATAGTCAGACTCCATGGGGTACCCTCTGTTATAATATCTACCAGGGGAACTCAGTTTATGTCACGTTTTTGGAAAAACCTTTGCCTATCTCTAAAAATTAACCACCATTTCACCAAAAGGCCAACGGACAGGCTGAATAATTAAACCAATGGCTTGATGAATACTTAAGGTGCTTTTGCTCATATCAACAAAACAACTGGTTACAATTTCTACCCATGGCTGAATTCGCCTACAACAATTTAACTAATTCCTTGACTAACTTGTCACCTTTTAATGCTAACTACGGTTACCATCCTACTCTGACAACTATATCCTCAACACCTTCTACATCTCCATTAGTCTATGAACTTAACAACCAATTACTCGATAACTTCAGATTTATTAAAGAGAATATTCTCAACGCTCAATCTAACCAAAAACGTTATTTCTATCTTCGGAGAAGAAAACCACCCTCGTATCAAGTAGGAGATCAGGTTTGGTTATCCACTAGGAACCTTAAATCACATGTTCCAAAAATTGGCCCAAAAATTCTGCGGTCCATTCGCTATATCTAAAATAATTAATGAAAATGCAGTTACCTTGGATCTTCCTAACACCTTGAAAATTCATCCGACATTTCATGTCTCCCTGATTAAACCTTATACAGGTACTAGAGCTATACTTCCCTCACTGCCACCTTCGTTAGCTCAGCAAGATTCTGAAGTCTACAAAATTCAATCCCTCCTAGAGTCAAGGTTTTATAGGGGCTCCTTACAATATCTTGTCCGATGGAAGAACTTCTCCGCAGATGATGACAGTTGGGAACCTTCTGCTAACATCAACGTCCCCCGGTTGGTTTCTCAATTCCTCCGAAGATATCCTGATCGTCCCAGACCACAAGCTGAGGATCAGCTTGCTTGAGGAGGGGGTCATGTCAGAACATGTGTGGCAGGTGTATATACCTTTAAATTTTTTCCTCCAATCAACCTCTCACACCTTTCATAAAACCACACCTCTCACTAAAGCCAATGCTTAGTATTTTGTTATCTACTCATAGAGTAACATATATTCTCTCTAAGCTCCTGATATTTACTTATTGGAAATTCTTCCTAGACGAATCTCTAACCTGTTGCTATAATCTCCAGTCTATTGTGTGAGCCGCTGCAACTCTCTACTCTGATCTGTGCTCAAGCCCTCCTCTGGCGCTCCTCTTCTCCTCTAGAGTAACTACTCACACTGGAAGCTGTTATCAACCACTTGTCTCTGCCTTACATCCTCAAGGATAACAAAAGGACTTTCTACAGTGTAAGGTAATCGTTTCTCTAATTTACCTTCTGTAACAATATCCTCACATTAATCCGCTAACAGGCATATCTCAGCTGTTTCCCTTCTGACTGCTCCTGAGACGTCAGACGCCAGACTCTCTCTCTCTCACTACCGAAGCCTCAGGAAAATCTCCGCCCATACAGCACTTTGCAGACATGCTGAAGCTAGTTTGTTCTCTACCGGACTGAGACTTCCATACAACAGTAAGTTCACATAACAGATATCATTGTGCAGTTTCTCTGGAACTATTGCGATAATAATACTGACTTTGTTGTGATCTCCTGCAAATTGGGTTTTGGGATTCTCTTATGTTAATGTAATCCGTCTGACCATTTCAGACTCCATTCCTGCAGATAGACTTTTTGGTCACTTGTTAAGCCCTATCTTATTATCTGGGCTCTTCATAAAATCACACTATTTCTATTTGTTTGCACTTCCACCTAGTGTAAATAAAGATCATAGTGTAACAAAGCACCTATTTTCTAAAGTACTTAGATTATTTCTGTTTCTCAATTTTAAGATACAAACAAGGAACTGATTAACTGTTACACTTTCTTGTGCATCATTTTTAGAAGAGGCTTCCTTCTGGGACAACAGCCATGCAAACCAATTTCATGCAGTGTGCGGCGTATGGTCTGAGCACTGACAGGCTAACTCCCCACCCCTTCAACCTCTGCAGCAATGCTGGCAGCACACATACGTCTATTTCCAAAAGGCAACCTCTGGCTATGAAGCTGAGCATGTGCACTCAACTTCTTTGGTCGACCATGGTGAGGCCTGTTCTGAGTGGAACCTGTCCTGTGAAACTGCTGTATGGTCTTGCCCCCCGTGCTGCAGCTCAGTTTCAGGGTCTTGGCAATCTTCTTATAACCTAGGCCATCTTTATGTAGAGCAACAGTTCTTTTTTTCAGAATCTCAGAAAGTTCTTTGCCATGAGATGCCATGTTGAACTTCCAGTGACCAGTAAGAGAGAGTGTGAGAGCGATAACACCAAATTTAACACACCTGCTCCCCATTCACACCTGAGACCTTGTAACACTAATGGGTCACATGACACCGGGGAGGGAAATGGCTAATTGGGCCCAATTTGGACATTTCCACTTAGGGGTGTACTCACTTTTGTTGCAACGGTTTAGACATTAATGGCTGTGTGTTATTTTGAGGGGACAGCAAATTTATACTGTTACACAGTCTGTACTCACTAATTTACATTATAGCAAAGTGTCCTTTCTTCAGTGTTGTCACATGAAAAGATATAATAAAATATTTACAAAAATGTGAGCGGTGTACTCACTTTTGTGAGATACTGTATATTTCTACAATTGCTATAAAAAATGTATGTACTAAAAGTACCCAGCAACCTGCAAATGCAATCTTATTTTAAGCAATCCCTTCTATTCCGTCTTTTGCTTGTTGAATTATGTATGGGTGAGCTAGCTGCATCTAAGTAATCAGCATGTGACCATTCAAACCCACTATAGTGATTTTAGTGCACCCCCCCTAGCCATACATACGTAATTTAAGTATTGCTATCACCTCTTGCCCAGGGTTATTCAAATGTATTCTGTGCTATCAACACTGCAACTCTATGTTGTGAGGTAGCGTTTTTTTAATCTTATTATAACAATTACTACTGAATACTTATCAGCTACAAATATTCTTCAATTTGAGATAACCACAACATAACAAATAAGCAGTTCTTAACAATATCAGGGGACTTATCTGTACCAGTGTCTTGAGTTCATGGAGTCCATCTATTAAAGTACCTACAAAGGCCAAAGTCTTTTTCAACCCTGTTGGGTTAAAGTATTATAACTAGGAGTGAGGTCATATCTGGACCGTTGGTCAGCCTGGTAAGTTCTCGTGCAGGAGGGGTGCATCTCTCAATGTTTCTGGTATTTATGCTGGCGTGTTTGATGGACCTCTGATGTCTGTGCCCAAGGTTTGATTAAATGCTTGTAGATCAGTGATGCTCCTATAGGTGACCATGGTGTTGTCTTTAGAGACTATGACGCTTGTAGGGAAACCCCATCTATATGGTATCCCCTGTTCCTTAAGGACAGTAGTGACGTATCTCAGATCCCTTCTTTTCTGAAGCGTGGCTGGGCAAAGATCTGAGAAAACATGTATTTCCACTCCATTATATTCCAGGGGGTTCTTTGATCTGGCATTTTTAAGAATGTCTTATTTGTCCCTAAAGGACGACAGCTTAATGATGACCTCTCTGGGTGGTGCTCTATTAGGTCGTTTAAGCCTTAGGGCACGATGCGCCCTCTCGATTTGTACTTCAGCTGCTGAGGGCTTATTTTTAATGTACCTAAAGAGATCTTGGATATAGGCATGAAGAGCAGGGGGGCTTATTGATTTAGGAATCCCACAAAACCGTAGATCGTTTCTCCTGCTTCTATTCTCCAAATCCTCTATGCGCTCCATGAGACTGTGTACCACCACTTCTTGTGATTGTAAATAGCTAGATTGATGTTGAAGATCCGAACACAAGCATTCTTGTTTTTCCTCCATTTGCGTGACCTTTTTGTCTACTGCTGTTATATCTTTCTTGAGTTCGCCAAACATGGATTTAATATCTAGCATAGCTTCTCTAATGTCTTCTTTGGAGGACAGGTGTTTGAGGTCTTCTTTGGTGACATAGTTGTGCTGATTTGGCTCCATATTATGTACCTGAGCTGTGGTTATTTGCTTGCGGATATCTTGCATGTCTCTGGGGGCATTAGATGCTGCATCTGAAGGTAACTATCCATGCTTGAGGATTGTGTATTTCTGGAAGGCCTTAAAGTTCTTCTGTTTGGCATTACCACTCTTGCAACGTATAGATGCAGTTGTGATTCTCTATTTAGGGTAGTGTTTCTTTTTTTCTTAAGTTAAAACTTTGCTTATCCAAAAGTGATTTCGAGTGGAGACACCACTCAGCACCTCTGCTAGTGCGCCAGATATTTAACACAGCAGCCTGTAG
The DNA here is from genome assembly GCF_027579735.1 of Bombina bombina. NCBI lineage: Eukaryota > Metazoa > Chordata > Amphibia > Anura > Bombinatoridae > Bombina > Bombina bombina. Next base: position 672,368,329 of record NC_069501.1, on the reverse strand, counting down.
GTTCTGAATCCCTTCTCAGCACTCTGGAGATGATCTGTTTAGCTTTAAGTGTATTGTTAGCTAAGTAGCATATACTGACAATGTTTAGGCTACTTTTTCGTGCACAGGCTCTTATGTTAGTGCCATATTAACATTTTGTTTAAGTTTTCTTCTTTTATTATCTTTTACTTTATCCCCCTCCCTGTTTTCTCTTCCTTTATTATTTAATAGCCCCTGCAATGTGTGTCTATGATGGGACTAGGACCCACACCCTGCAGTCACAGCACCTCACCGATGTTATTTAGGCCCTGAAAAGCCATGTGAATATCCATGTCATGGGTAAGAATGTAAAAGAACTGTGGCCTCCTAGATAAGTCAGTATTGTCCCTCCCCTTGTCACCTGCACTATGGTTTTCTACTACGTGTGACTTCTGTTATAATTCGGGTGAGATTGGGTTCTTCGGTATCTCAGCTGCGTGGCTGTGAAGTTAAGGCCTCACGGCTTGGAACTGCCTTTTCCTTTTGCTAGGGTCGCTAATGTGCTAAGAAGGATCATGCCTCATAAGGGTCTCTGCAGCGAGTGGGGGTGTGATGGGGCTTTAACCGATCATATATGGGCTATGGTCAGTGCCGGCTATTCTTTCCACTCCTGTGCGGTGGCATTCTGCTGCGTGCAAGCCCTGTTATGGCCTGGGGTTGAAAAGTCCACAAGTCAAAAAACAAGCCAGGAGTCTAAACCAGAGCTGGTAGTCAGACGAGCCGAGTCAGGAGCCAAAGCGCATAGTCAGGCGAGTCGAGTCAAGAGCCAAAGCCAGTAGTCAGACGAGCCGGAATCAGGAACAAGGAGAACAGCAGAGTCAAGAACAAGCCAGGGATCAGGAACCAGGAGGTACATCAGACAGCCAGGTAATACACTGGAACTCACAAACAGGTAAGAGACAACGCAAGGGCAAAGCATACTGAACAGAGGCCCTTTAAATAATAAGTGATGACATCACAATTCTGAGACTGCAACCTGTCTCACACGGATAATGTACACCAGTCTGGCCATAAAAGGGCATGCAGGAAATGAGCAGCATCACACACTATGCACCAGAGTCAGCAAGAGAGGTGAGTAAAATTGCTGCCAGCAGCACATGGCAAACAAAGCAGGGAAAAAACCCTGACATCTAGAAACTCTTTTGTAAATTGATCCTCCAACCATGTTTTTGAAGAAACCACACTAGTTGTTTCATGTGAGATTCTGCTAAATGAAGATTGAGCTAGTACCAAGATATCATCCAAATAAGGAAACCCCACAAAACCCTGCTCTCTGATTACAGATAGAAGGGCACAGAGAACTTTTGAAAAGATTCTTGGAGCTGTTGCTAGGCCAAACGGAAGAGCGACAAATTGGTAATGCTTGTCTAGAAAAGAGAATCTCAGAAAACGATAGTGACCAGGATGAACCGGAATATGAACATGAAATGACCTTGCTGAACAAAAGGCAGAATAGTCTTTATAGTCACCATCTTGAAAGTTTTTAATGATTTAGACGATTTAGAAATTTCAAATCCAGAATTGGTCTGAATGAACCTTCTTTCTTTGGGACAATTAATAGATTTGAATAAAAACCCAAACCCTGTTCCTGTAGAGGAACTGGAACAATCACCCCTGAAAGCTCCAGGTCTGAAACAGATTTGCAAAAAGCCTGAGCCTTCACAGGGTTTGTTGGAACATGAGAAAGAAAGAATCTTCCCATGGGACGTCTTATTCTGAAACCTATTCGATACTCCTGAGAAACATTTTTCTGAATCCACTGGTTTTGAACAGAGACTGTCCAAATGTGTTGAAATATTTTCAATCTGCCCCCCCCCCCCCCCCACACCAGTTGAACTGGAGTGAGGGCCGCACCTTCATGCAGTCTTAGGGACTGAATTAGGTTTTTTGAAAGGCTTGGATTTATTCCAATTCAGAGATGGTCTCCAATTAGAGCCAGAGGCCTTAGGGGAAGGAGAGGTTTTTTTGTTCTCTATTCTGATAAAAGAAACGAAAACTATTGGGAGCTTTAAATTTACCCTTAGATTTCTTATCTTGGGGCAGAAAAACGCCCATTCCCCCGATGATAGTGGAGAAAATAGAATCCAATTGAGAACCAAATAAATTATTACCCTGAAATGATAAAGATAGTAATCTAGATTTAGACACCATATCAGCATTCCAAGATTTAAGCCATAAAGCTCTTCTAGTAAGAATAGCAGTCATAGCCTTCTCTATGGCTGCAGCAATAACATAATTTATGCTTACCTGATAAATTCCTTTCTCCTGTAGTGTAGTCAGTCCACGGGTCATCCATTACTTATGGGATTATATCTCCTCCCTAACAGGAAGTGCAAGAGGATCACCCAAGCAGAGCTGCTATATAGCTCCTCCCCTCTACGTCATACCCAGTCATTCGACCGAAACCAAACGAGAAAGGAGAAACTATAGGGTGCAGTGGTGACTGGAGTTTAATTTAAAATTTAGACCTGCCGTAAAACAGGGCGGGCCGTGGACTGACTACACTACAGGAGAAAGGAATTTATCAGGTAAGCATAAATTATGTTTTCTCCTGTTAAGTGTAGTCAGTCCACGGGTCATCCATTACTTATGGGATACCAATACCAAAGCTAAAAGTACACGGATGACGGGAGGGACAGGCAGGACCTTTACACGGAAGGAACCACTGCCTGAAGAACCTTTCTCCCAAAAACAGCCTCCGAAGAAGCAAAAGTGTCAAATTTGTAAAATTTTGAAAAGGTGTGAAGTGAAGACCAAGTTGCAGCCTTGCAAATCTGTTCAACAGAGGCCTCATTTTTAAAGGCCCAAGTGGAAGCCACAGCTCTGGTAGAATGAGCTGTAATTCTTTCAGGAGGCTGCTGTCCAGCAGTCTCATAGGCTAAACGTATTATGCTACGAAGCCAGAAGGAGAGAGAGGTAGCCGAAGCCTTTTGACCTCTCCTCTGTCCAGAATAAACGACAAACAGGGAAGAGGTTTGTCGAAAATCTTTAGTTGCCTGTAAATAGAATTTCAGGGCACGGACGACGTCCAGATTGTGCAGAAGTTGTTCCTTCTTTGAGGAAGGATTAGGGCACAATGAAGGAACAACAATCTCTTGATTGATATTCTTGTTAGTGACTACCGTAGGTAAGAACCCAGGTTTAGTATGCAGAACTACCTTGTCTGAATGAAAAATCAGATAAGGAGAATCACAATGTAAGGCCGATAACTCAGAGACTCTTCGAGCCGAGGAAATAGCCATTAGAAACAGAACTTTCCAAGATAACAGCTTGATATCAATGGAATGAAGGGGTTCAAACGGAACACCCTGTAAAACGTTAAGAACTAAGTTTAAACTCCATGGCGGAGCAACAGATTTAAACACAGGCTTAATCCTGGCCAAAGCCTGACAAAAAGCCTGAACGTCTGGAACTTCTGACAGACGCTTGTGTAAAAGAATGGACAGAGCTGAGATCTGTCCCTTTAACGAACTTACAGATAAACCCTTTTCTAAGCCTTCTTGTAGAAAAGACAATATCCTAGGAATCCTAACCTTACTCCATGAGTAACTCTTGGATTCGCACCAATGTAAGTATTTACGCCATATTTTATGGTAAATTCTCCTGGTAACAGGTTTCCTAGCCTGTATTAAGGTATCAATCACTGACTCCGAGAATCCACGCTTTGATAGAATCAAGCGTTCAATCTCCATGCAGTCAGCCTCAGAGAAATTAGATTTGGATGTTTGAAAGGACCCTGAACCAGAAGGTCCTGTCTCAGAGGCAGAGACCATGGTGGACAGGACGACATGTCCACTAGATCTGCATACCAGGTCCTGCGTGGCCACGCAGGCGCTATTAGAATCACCGATGCTCTCTCCTGTTTGATCCTGGCAATCAGTCGAGGAAGTATCGGGAAGGGTGGAAACACATAAGCCATGTTGAAGACCCAAGGTGCTGTCAGAGCATCTATCAGAACCGCTCCCGGGTCCCTGGACCTTGATCCGTAACAAGGAAGCTTGGCGTTCTGGCGAGACGCCATGAGATCCAGATCTGGTTTGCCCCAACGCCGAAGCAGTTGTGCGAATACCTCCGGGTGAAGTTCCCACTCCCCCGGATGAAAAGTTTGGCGACTTAAGAAATCCGCCTCCCAGTTCTCCACGCCTGGGATGTGGATCGCTGACAGGTGGCAAGAGTGAGACTCTGCCCAGTGAATTATCTTTGAGACTTCCATCATCGCTAGGGAACTCCTTGTCCCTCCCTGGTGATTGATGTAAGCCACAGTCGTGATGTTGTCCGACTGAAACCTGATGAACCTCAGAGTTGCTAGCTGAGGCCAAGCCAGAAGAGCATTGAGAACTGCTCTTAATTCCAGAATGTTTATTGGAAGGAGACTCTCCTCCTGAGTCCATGATCCCTGAGCCTTCAGGGAATTCCAGACAGCGCCCCAACCTAGTAGGCTGGCGTCTGTTGTTACAATCGTCCAGTCTGGCCTGCTGAAGGGCATTCCCCTGGACAGATGTGGCCGAGAAAGCCACCATAGAAGAGAATCTCTGGTCTCTTGATCTAGATTCAGCATAGGGGACAAATCTGAGTAATCCCCATTCCACTGACTTAGCATGCACAATTGTAGTGGTCTGAGATGCAGGCGTGCAAAAGGTACTATGTCCATTGCCGCTACCATTAAGCCGATTACCTCCATGCATTGAGCCACTGACGGGTGTTGAATGGAATGAAGGACACGGCAAGCATTTAGAAGTTTTGTTAACCTGTCTTCTGCAGGTAAATTTTAATTTCTACAGAATCTATAAGAGTCCCCAAGAAGGGAACTCTTGTGAGTGGCAATAGAGAACTCTTTTCTACGTTCACCTTCCACCCATGCGACCTTAGAAATGCCAGAACCAACTCTGTATGAGACTTGGCAGTCTGGAAACTTGACGCTTGTATCAGAATGTCGTCTAGGTACGGAGCTACCGAAATTCCTCGCGGTCTTAGTACCGCCAGAAGAGAGCCCAGAATCTTTGTAAAGATTCTTGGAGCCGTGGCTAACCCGAAGGGAAGAGCTACAAATTGGTAATGCCTGTTTAGGAAGGCAAACCTTAGGTACCGATAATGATCCTTGTGAATCGGTATGTGAAGGTAGGCATCCTTTAAATCCACTGTGGTCATGTATTGACCCCTTTGGATCATAGGTAAGATTGTCCGAATAGTTTCCATTTTGAACGATGGAACTCTTAGGAATTTGTTTAGGATCTTTAAGTCCAAAATTGGTCTGAAGGTTCCCTCTTTTTTGGGAACCACAAACAGATTTGAGTAAAATCCTTGTCCGTGTTCCGACCGCGGAACTGGATGGATCACTCCCATTAATAAAAGGTCTTGTACACAGCGTAGAAACGCTTCTCTCTTTAACTGGTTTGCTGACAGCCTTGAAAGATGAAATCTCCCTTTTGGAGGAGAAGCTTTGAAGTCCAGAAGATATCCCTGAGATATGATCTGTAACGCCCAGGGATCCTGGACATCACTTGCCCAAGCCTGGGCGAAGAGAGAAAGTCTGCCCCCCACTAGATCCGTTTCCGGATCGGGGGCCCTCACTTCATGCTGTCTTAGGGGCAGCAGCAGGTTTTCTGGCCTGCTTGCCCTTGTTCCAGGACTGGTTAGGTTTCCAGCCCTGTCTGTAGCGAGCAACAGTTCCTTCCTGCTTTGGAGCTGAGGAAGTTGATGCTGCTCCTGCCTTGAAGTTACGAAAGGCACGAAAATTAGACTGTCTAGCCCTTGGTTTGGCTCTGTCTTGAGGCAGGGCATGACCCTTACCTCCAGTAATGTCAGCGATAATTTCTTAGAAACCGGGCCCGAATAATGTCTGCCCTTTGAAAGGTATGTTAAGCAATTTAGATTTAGAAGTCACATCGGCTGACCAAGATTTAAGCCACAGCGCTCTGCGCGCTTGAATGGCGAATCCTGAATTCTTAGCCGTAAGTTTAATTAAGTGTACTACGGCATCGGAAATAAATGAATTAGCTAGCTTAAGGACTCCAAGCTTGTCTGTAATCTCATCCAATGTAACTGAGTTAATGGTCTCTTCCAGAGACTCAAACCAGAATGCCGCCGCAGCCGTGACAGGCGCAATGCATGCAAGGGGTTGTAATATAAAACCTTGTTGAACAAACATTTTCTTAAGGTAACCCTCTAACTTTTTTCCATTGGATCTGAAAAAGCACAGCTATCCTCCACCGGGATAGTGGTGCGTTTAGCCAGAGTAGAAACTGCTCCCTCCACCTTAGGGATCGTCTGCCATAAGTCCCGTGTGGTGGCGTCTATTGGAAACATTTTTCTAAATATAGGAGGGGGAGAAAAGGGCACACCAGGTCTATCCCACTCCTTGTTAATAATTTCTGTAAGCCTTTTAGGAATAGGAAAAAAGTCAGTACACGTCGGTACCGCAAAATATTTATCCAGCCTACACATTTTCTCTGGAATTGCAACCGTGTTACAATCATTCAGAGTCGCTAATACCTCCCCTAGCAATACACGGAGGTTCTCAAGCTTAAATTTAAAATTTGAAATGTCTGAGTCCAGTTTACTTGGATCAGATCCGTCACCCACAGAATGAAGCTCTCCGTCCTCATGTTCTGCAAATTGTGACGCAGTATCAGACATGGCTCTAATATTATCAGCGCACTCTGTTCTCACCCCAGAGTGGTCGCGTTTACCCCTAATTTCTGGCAATTTAGATAATACTTCAGTCATAACATTAGCCATGTCTTGCAAAGTGATTTGTATGGGCCGCCCTGATGTACTTGGCGCCACAATATCACGCACCTCCTGAGCGGGAGACGAAGGTACTGACACGTGAGGAGAGTTAGTCGGCATAACTTCCCCCTCGTTGTCTGGTGAAATTTTCTTTACATGTACACTTTTATTTAAAGTAGCATCAATGCAATTAGTACACAAATTTCTATTGGGCTCCACATTGGCCTTTAAACATATTGCACAAAGAGTTTCCTCTGTGTCAGACATGTTTAACAGACTAGCAATGAAACTAGCAAGCTTGGAAAATACTTTTGAAATAAATTTACAAGCAATATAAAAAACGTTACTGTGCCTTTAAGAAGTACCAATAAACTGTCACAGTTGAAACTACAATGAACCAAATTTGTTATAGCAACCAAATTTTCACAGTAAATGCAATAAGTTAGCAAAGGATTGCACCCACCAGCAAATGGATGATTAACCCCTTAATACCCAAAAAAACGGATAACAGAATATAAACGTTTTATCACAGTCAAAAGCACAGTCTCACAGGTCTGCTGTGAGTGATTACCTCCCTCAAAACTAGTTTTGGAGACCCCTGGGCTCTGTAGAGACGTCCTGGATCATGGAGGAAGGAATAGGAAGACTGTGACTGAATTCTTACTGCGCAAGAAAGCGCCAAAATAGGCCCCTCCCACTCATATTATAACAGTGGGGAAGCTCAGTAAACTGAATTTATTCATAAATAAACGACAGCCATGTGGAAAAATAATGCCCAAAATTTTTTAGCACCAAGTACCTCAGAAAAAAACGATTAACATGCCAGTAAAACGTTTTAAAATAAAATTATGAAATGATACTAATAAGCCTGCTGCTAGTCGCTTTCACTGCAGTGGGGGCTCAAATATAAGTTAAATGTATACAGTATTTTCTTAGTGAAGTTCCATTCCCCAGAAATACCTCAGTGTAACATACATACATATCAGCCTGATACCAGTCGCTACTACTGCATTTAAGGCTGCACTTACATTATATGGGTATTAGCAGTATTTTCTCAGTCAATTCCATTCCTTAGAAAATAATATACTGCAACATACCTCCTTGCAGGTGAACCCTGCCCGCTGTCCCCTGTTCTGAAGTTACCACACTCCTCAGAATGGCCGAGAACAGCAAATGGATCTTAGTTACGACCGCTAAGATCATACACAAACTCAGGTAGATTCTTCTTCTAATGCTGCCTGAGAAAAAACAACACACTCCGGTGCTGTTTAAAATAACAAACTTTTGATTGAAGATATAAAAACTAATTTTAATAACCAGTCCTCTCACACGTCCTATCTATTAGTTAGGTGCAAGAGAATGACAGGGTATGACGTAGAGGGGAGGAGCTATATAGCAGCTCTGCTTGGGTGATCCTCTTGCACTTCCTGTTAGGGAGGAGATATAATCCCATAAGTAATGGATGACCCGTGGACTGACTACACTTAACAGGAGAAATAATCTTTAATATCTACAGGAATATCATGTACAACATTAGACTGTGAAGTTTTAACAGTTGATGTATTTGTACTTATAGAAACATTATCAGCATGTAATATTTTTTCATAACAAGTGCCACATATTTGAGCTGAAGAAGTAAGATCAGATAATTTACAACATACACACTTAGCTTTGGTAGAATTGTGTTCAGGCAGCTTAGTTCCTACAGTAACTTCAGAGGCAGGATCAGTATGAGACATCTTGCAAAATGTAACAAAAAAGAAAAAATAACATTTAAACAAAATATCCAGTTTCCTCAAATAGCAGTTTCAGTAATGGGAAAAAATGCTTATAACATTTTTATACAAAAGTAAAATCAAAAGCAAGCAACCTAGCCCTCTAAGATCAAATGAGAGCAGAGAGCAAAAAGAGGGAGAGACTTATATAACAAATTTAAGGCGCCAATAACGTTGCAAATGCAAAGCAAAAAAACTTTTGGCACCAAAGATAAATGATGCGACTTGCGTCATAACAGGCGTGACTTTGCGCCAAAAAACCTTGTGACAAGAAAGTCGCCACAAATGATGTGACTCGCATCACAGCAGACGCGACTTCGCACCAAAAATCTTTGCAACAAAAACGTTGCAATAAAAAGTAACATTCTGCGTCATTGCGAGACTAAGCCCGCAAAATTTTTGAAAAAAACCAGACTTCAAGTTATAATTAACTGGAACCCCAGCTAAGCCTAAAACTCCCATAAACATAATTCCCAAGCTGAAACTGTCTAGACTGCAAAGGGAAATACACAGACCTGACTCATGGCAAATATATACAATATACATTTAAAACTTTATAAGATTAAGTGCTAAACATAGCTGAGAGTGTCTTAAAAAATGATATATACTTACCAGAAGACACCCATCCACATATAGCAGACAGCCAAACCAGTACTGAAACATATCAGCAGAGATAATGGTAGAGGAGTATAATGTCGATCTGCAAAGTGAGGCAGAGAGGAATCTTTGCAACCGATTACAGAAAGCCTTAGAATAGGATTTCCCATAGGTGAAAACATGGCATTGTTAGGCAATACTCCCTTCACATCCCTCAGACAAACACTGTACTTTGAGAGGAACTGGGCTTCAATATGCTTAGAAGTACCTATCACAGAAGAAAATCAAGCACACACTTGCTTTACCATCCTCCACAAGGAGGCAAAGTTTGTAAAACTAAGGTATGAGTGAGGTGGGAGGTGTATTTATAGGCATTTTGAGGTTTGGGAAACTTTGCCCCCTCCTGGTAGGAATGTATATCCCATACGTCACTAGCTCATGGACTCTTGCCACTTACATGAAAGAAAATACCTGTTACTTTTTTCATTTTATTGTGATCAGAAGCAGAAAATATCACAAGACAACAGAAACCGGTTTGCAAAAATTTTATTAAATCATTTTAAATTAAAATATATTAGCATTTTTACTCTTATAAATATCACAATCTTGTAACTTCAAGTAAAAGCTGCATAAACAATGTTAAAATGATACAGAAAAAATGTTCTTGTGATTTAGATGTGCAACAGTTGTGCATGAAATAATAGTGTTGTAAACAACGAATTCCTTAGAAATGTCTAAAAGTAAGCAGTGGTTATGTCAGTAAAAGGAACCACAGGATGCTTGTGTAAACCCTACTGAATTTTAAAAAGGACATAAAAGTGCAAAAAGAAAATGCATTAATAAAATACTCTAGGTTTATTACCTCTGCAAAATGGCCAAACACAGTGAAAATCAGTTCCACAGCAGTTAAGGCTGTGACACACTGCAAACGGAGCGGCGCTCAGTCTGTCCTGGCTTTTCATCTCTGAGCACTCTGCTGCATCAGCTTGGGTAGCTGAGTGCGCAGAGATGAAATATTTGAACTTCAGAAGTGATGCGACACGGTGCAAAGATGCTGCTTCGCCTCGCGCCGCATCACTTGCAGTGTGTCACAGGTTTAATGCACTACTGAGAGCTAGCTGAACTGGTGATCATGTGTGTAGCCACCAATCAACTAGCACCTAGTAGAACATTGCTGCTCTTGAGCCGATCTAGGTATGCTTTTCAACAAAGGATACCAATGAAACAAAGCATGTTTGATAATAGAATTAAACTGAAAAGTCTCTTAAAATTACATTTTTTATCTGAAACATGAAAGTTAACTTTTGACTTTGATGTCCCTTTAAAACGCCAGTTCATCCACACTGAGGAAAGTCAATGCTGTTTCAACCTGTGATAGGCAGCACTAACCTGCCAAATTGGAAATTTATAGAAAGGGTGTTAGGGTTTTGCAAATCTGCTTAAACAAAAGGAATTATAAACTTTATTTTATAATAATCATTATTATTTTCTTTAAAGCATTTAATGTTAAATTGCAAGTAATAAAATGTGAAAATACTGTGTCCCTTATATGTTTACAGTCACATTCAATAGTTTTAATAATTCAACGTCATATTATAAAATAACCCAGCAAATTATTTATTGTACAGATCAGTGGTTACAAATTATAGTCAGATGCACAGGCAAAATGTTAAAGACAACACAATTTTGTGTTAAAGGGACATTCTAATAAAAAATGTTATGGTAGATCCCAATTCTTTAGAAAAGTTTATCAAAAGATTTATCAAAAAAACTTCACCACTAAAGTCTATTGGAATTTTGTAGATAAATCATTAAACTTTTCTAAAGGATTGGGATCGACCCCTATGCATTTTCAGCTCCCAAGCAGGAAAACTCCAATGAACCAATCAGAGACCTCAGATGCACATGCAAACACTGCATCTCCCGAGTGGGACTTTATGTATGTGTTTAACCCTTTATGTAGATTAAACAGTATGGGGTTGATGACCGTTGATCAATATCTTGCACTTGTTTTCAGCAGATGACTATTTCTGAATATTTGGCCACTATTGTCATCGTGTTTTTCCCAGTGATCACAATCACAAAATGCTTCTGATGTCAATAGCCCTGAAGCTCGAAATCATTACTTCTTGAAAACACCACAAACTTTGCTTATTTAATGTTTCAATATCTTAATTAAAACTAGAAAACACAAATGGCAATATTGGGGGTTTTGAACAAGGGTATTATGGGTACAGTGGGCATATGTGTTTGTTGGGTTATTAATTCTGTTTGGTGACGTTGCTCTTTAATGGCATCTAATATGGCAAGGGTAGTGTCAGTATGTTTTACGCATGTGCAAAACCAATGTTACATCATCAACATTTTGAGGCACCTAGTAAGATAAAACGTGTTGCCTGGGGGTTTATCAAGTACTTTTAGCTGTGGAATTTGATAAGTGAAAAAAAGGCATGAAAATGTGTCCATAATTATTGTGAATATAGATTTTGATCCAAATGAAAAAAGATATTGGCACATATTAAGTATAGGGCCATTTTTCACAAAACAGATAAAGTTAAAAAAAGATCCCAATTAAAGGGACAGTCTACACCAGAATTGTTATTGTTTAAAAAGATAGCTAACGCCTTTACTACCTATCCCCCAGCTTTGCACAACCAACATTGTTATATTAATATATTTTATAACCTTTAAACCTCTAAATGTCTGCCTGTTTCTAAGCCACTACAGACAGCGTCTTATCACATGCTTTTTTATTTGCTTTTCACAACGGGGAATGCTAGTTCATGTGAGCCATATAGATAACATTGGGCTCATGCCCAAGGGTTTGTGGCAGACACTGCACTAATTGTATTAAATGTATGTCAATAGATAATTAATAAAAAGTCATGTGATCAGGAGGATGTCAGAAAAGGCTTAAATACAAGGTAATTTCAGAGGTAAAAAGTGCATTAATATAACCATGTTGGTTAAGCAAAACTGGGGAATGGGTAATAAAGGGATTATCTATCTTTTTAAACAATACATTTTTTAGAGTAGACTGTCCCTTTAACAATGAAAATGTCTAATTGTGATTACATTGGCATCAAAAAAGGGCTCATCTACAGCTCTTAACAAGTAGATAATTACCAAACATAGTTAGCTGGGATCTGCATTGCAATAATGACAGTCTCTAACAAATAAGAGCATGCCATGTCTGCATTATACAGTCCCTTTAAAAGAGTCGTCTTCTGTACAGATCTGAGAGGTCAGAAATTGGTAAAATCACCACAACTGGACACATAGCACATGATCTTGAATAACATAGAATTACAATAAGCAGTGGTAAATCTGTATTAAAAAAGTCTAATATTTCATGTTGCATATAACAGTATTTCTTTAAGGATAAAAACAATCTCTTTACTGGCAGAAAATCAACTATAAACAAAGCAAAAACATTAACACAGACAATAAATTTGCTTTGCATTTTAGCCCTATTGCTAGGCTAATTTTAATACATGTTAAAAAGGCTCAATCTAGCAATTACCACTCACTTTACTCTCAGCAATCTTTTAGTGTCTAGGTGGTAAATACTATAGACTTGCACAAACAAAAGGATTATTATTATTAAAATAGCAAAGTCACGGTTTCATTTGCTCAGATTCAACCCAATTTACCAAAGCAATACAAACATACAGGTGAATATGAAAGAACTGACACAGGAGATGAAGCACCAACACATTTTCTTCACACTACAGCTGAGATAGCAGAAGGTTTTTTTGCTTCAGTTGAGGAGCTAATATCCAGTATGTAGTGCTTGTGGAAGGTATAAGTAAACTTCACTTTTGCTTTGCAAGTATAAACCGGAGGTTTTCACACTTGCTGCCTATGAAAAAGTCAGTGGGGCCTGTTAGTACAATGGAGCAGGCTGACGACAAGCCTTGCTAATGGGCTATACAAACAATCAGGGTGGATTTGAATTAAATCAGATCAGTAATTAAATCACAATTTGAATCACTAATAATAACATTGATTTAAATCATGGTTTTCTATATAAAGGTTTCAATTTTAGAATAATAATTTTTCATATTATTTTTCCAGTTACATCAGAAAATTACTGATTTAGTTATATACCATTAGAAATACAGAGATAATTATGAAATTATTGGGAGGTGAACTATCTCCAGTTTAATAGGCTCATCGTTCATATTTGATCAACTTTGAGCTGTACTTTATTGGAAGGAGAAAAATAATCATTACTTTAATAATATCAATTTAAATGGTTTTATTTAACTAAAACCAATAACATTATAGGTTTCACTTTCATTTTTAATGTATGCCCCTCTCTCCTCACACTTAGGTCCTAGTGCAAATTTATTCCACTCCAACCAATCTTCTTGAAACTTAGTAAGGGGTTGATTCTATGTACATGCAATTTTTAACAGCTTTCCAATGTACTTCAATGATCTAATTTACTTTGTTCTCTTGGTATCCTTTGTTAAAAAGGATTGGTAGGCTCAGGAGAAGCAACTACTGGGAGATAGCTTCTGATTGGTAGCTACAGATATATGCCTCTTGTCACTGGCTCACCCAATGTGTTCAGCTAGCTCCTGGTATTGTATTGTTGATCCTTCAACAAAGGAAACAAAAAAAACTAAAGCAGATTTGATAATAGAAGTAAATCTTCAAGTTGCTTAAAATTCTATACTTTATCTTTATTATAAAAGAAAAAAAAATGTGGGGTGTATGTTCCTTTAAGGTCTATTTCTCAAATGTGTATATTTATTTTAGAAAACATTTTCTGTGAATAAAAAGGCCTGTTATCTCTGCAGGCACAAATTCACAGTTTTGAAAACTACAACATCAAGAATATGTGATAATATCTTCTAGCCAGAAAAAAAATGTCCAAAATAATGTTACATAAACCTCTAGAATATGAAATTGTGTATTGATTAATTACCAGAAAAAAAATAAACATTGCAGCCATGAATATATAGCCTCACGCTACATAATTAAAAATGTATCCTTATTTCAGGATGAATAACCTTTGGATTATAATGTATCTTAAATAGAAAACTATCTTCAGAAAGATTTTAGCATTTTATAATTTTTTTTTTTTTTAAATATCCCATTTAAATCAAATTAATTAAAAAAAAAATCATTGATTTGTATCCAATCAATACTTTCAATGTCACTTTGGCTGGAAATACTTTCAGCATCACCAAGGTTACATTGTTACATTCCCAGAAAATCTACTTGCTAAAGAGATTCAAAATGAGGCAATGCCAAAACCAGTAGGTCTCACGTACAAAATAAATCTTTAGAATTTCATTAAAGGGACATAATGCTCATATACTTAATCACTTGAAAGTGATGAAGTATAACTGTAAAAAGCTGACAGAAAAATATCACCTGAGCATCTCTATGTAAAAAAGGAAGATATTTTACCTCACAGTGTCTTCAGCTCACCAGAGTAAGTGCTGTGTAAAAAGTTATCTTTCAGTTACTGCCCCGCTGCAGGTTAAAAGAAAAAAAAAAAAAAGAAGACGAAATGAACAGCAGCCAATCAGCAACAGCAGTTCTGAGGTTATGAACTCTTTTACTGTGATCTCATGAGATTTCATAGAAAACTTCCTTCAACTGAATAGGGAAATAACTTGAGTGTGCATGAGGCGGACTCCCTTGCTTGTCCTGGGACAGACATACTGATTTGCTGCTTATAGCCCTTTACAATGGGATGTGAATACTTAGGAAATTTTGAGGTAAAATTTCTTTCTTTTTTACAAAATGTTCAGGTGATATTTTCTAGTCAGCTTTTTACAGGTATGCTGCATCACTTTCAAGTGCTTCAACATTTGGGTATCATGGTCCTTTAAATTGTAGTCTTAGGTCACAGATAGCTCCCGTGAAGGGAAACAACAACCTCTATCTTTTCCTCCAAAGCAGGAAAGAATATACATTTTCACACCACAAAACACTTGCTTTTTCTCTGTAGTCCAATAAACCCCCTTAAATTTGCACTATGAAAAAACTATGAAGCCCTTTTGAGGACTTGGGGGCACACAAGCAGCCCTTTAAGTACTGCTGGTTGTCTAGAACGTCTTAAAAACTGAATGCTTCATCTGCTCCCTTAGCTCTAGATACTGCTGAAACAGAGCACAAATAATAATGCACTTTCTGCTAACGACATCCATAAAACCATCAGCTAGTAATAATATTTAACTGTATAAGGATACATTATTCTGTTATCTTCACTCTATGAGGAGAAACATAAACTTATGAAGTGAATATCTTGCCCTCAGCTGTACATTTATCATTGCATCTGATGAACTTGTTAGTGTTTCAGGCTCTTAACAACACAATGTATGCAAGATGATATTTATGTGTGTCTAATAAAATAACTTCATAGTAATAGTGAAGATACATTTCCATCAAGGAACCAGCCTAGCTATTGATTTTCTTCTGTAGCTATCAGACTTCATCATTGGCCTCAAATATATTATGGCATCACACTTTAAACACAATATTTGTTGTCAATTACAGCACCCCGGTGACCTTGTTTTCTACTCTAAAGTTCTAGAATGATTACTCCAAGACATTGGGGTAAATTCAGTACAAATGCCTGCCACATCATTTACCTACAACCATAGAAGATTATAATGGGGAATTTTGTATAAAAAGATTTATACACTTTGCAACTGTACTAGGTCATTCTCTGGTTTGTGAGACTTTCATGAAGATAGTTCAGGCAGCAGGCAGGTCTGAACTCAGAAGGATGTGCCTGGTATCTGTACTTGTAGTAGTTCTACAGACCTTTCACAATTATTTTTAAGGACTTTCAAAAGGGACATGTTAACTGCTACTGAATTAATATAGCTCTTCTAACTGCAACATTCGGGACCATATTGGTTGAGGACATTTCTAACAAAAATTTGATTTCAGTAATGAAATAAAGTTTATTGCGAAGATCTGGTAAACGACAGTAGTTTACTATGGATTTTACTATATAAAAGAGATATGTATATCTATTTCTATAAGAAGAGGTAATGCCACTAATATTTTTAATTGTGTAGTGAAATTGAGTACTTTCTTCTTCATTAACCACCATATATTATTTTCACAGTATACCTTTTTATTAAAGGTCAGTGAAATCCCAATTGAAAAGCCTATTAGATACCTATTTTTTAAAGTTATTTTCCTGTTATATTGTATGTGACTATTTAGGTTTATAGTGGATTCAAATGGCAATATTCAAACAGATTGGAATGTCTTACAAAATTAAGCCAAAGATCAACCAAAATGCACAGAATGATTATGGATTGGAATAGGAATAATAGAGACAGTGAAACTAGTGATGGAGGGAAAATCCTCACAACCCTAGGTATAATTGATGGATATGATTAAAACTCCCATTAATTCAAATCAAAGTCTAATGCCTTCATTAATAGTTTTATAGTCATGAGATTCTCAATCTGTGTGGAATTATTTTCCTCAGATTTTCTGAAACAAACTCCAAATAGCACAAATCTGGTCTTTTATCAATTAAATGGCTGATTTTCCTGAACTATAATTTTAGAGAATTGAGCAACATACATCCAAACTTTATGTAAGAATGACTTAAAGGGACATGAAACCCAAATTTTTTCTTTCATGATTTAGAAAGAGCATGCAATTTTAAACAACTTTCTAATTTACTTCTATAATCTAATTTGCTTCATTCTCTTGATATTCTTTGCTGCAAAGCATATCTAGCTAGGCTCAGTAGCTGCTGATTGGTGGCTGCACATAGATGCCTCGTGTGATTGGCTCACCCATGTGCATTGCTATTTCTTCATCAAAGGATATCTAGAAAATGAAGCAAATTAGATTATAGAAGTAAATTCGAATGTTGTTTAAAATTGTATTCTCGATCTGAATCATGAAAGAAAAATGTTGGGTTTAGTGTCACTTTAAAGTTAAAGGAACATAAGACCCATAAATTATCTTTCATGATTGAAATCGAGCATACAATTTTAAACAACTTTCCAATTTACTTGTTATCTAATTTGCTTCGTTCTTTTGGTATCCTTTATTGAAAAGGATACCTAGGTAGGCTCAGGAGCTATGAGCGATCTCCAGTCAATAAAGAAACACCTAAAAAAAACTAAGCAAAATTGATAATCGATCTAAATAGGAAAATGCTCTATCTGAACCATGAAAGATTTTTGGGGTGTTTTAAGTCCCTTTAAAACATTTAGTTGATATATATCAAAAAAGCTAAGAAGACTATTTTTCCCTTGCTTCTTTTTTCTTCTTCTTTGATGAGCAAGGATAAAACATATGCATGTCCTTTTATAAGACACAAAAACCGAAAACTTGCCCTGATCCATATAAAAAATATATCTGCACATCTCAACACTGCCTTAGACAAACCACAAGGATAAGACTCTTTAAAGTCACTAATCTACAATATATAACTTATCTGCTGGCAAAACATCTGTACTTCAAAGTTCAATTGCCTTACACAAAATGTGCCTGTATTTTCAACTCCCTATAAAGATTTGAACATTGAGTAGAACAGATATTCTCAGTTAAAATGCTTGACAAGTACTGAGCATCATAAAACTATGTATCATTCCCCAAGGTCTCCTGCCCAACCTTGTTCTTTTTATTTTGCATGTTGCAGTGGTTTCACTGAGATGAAAATACATGTCATAAGCTCAAGCAAGTCATTTAAATCTTTGGAAGGTTGTGTAGATGCTCCCATCCATCAGAATGGTTAAATTATTTAATTAGGTAAATTAACTTTTACAGTGATCACGTTTATTATGTGTATGTTTGATATCAATAAATGTAATTGTACCGCAAACCCCTATAATCTTCATTTCTTATTTGTTTTGTAAGATTTGTGATTAGCCATTCATTCATATTATTTATTTAGTGATTTAGATAAAGCATAACATTTTAGATTGACTACTATTATTTAATTTGTTCTAATGGTATTCTTTACTGAAGTGAAACTCTAGACAGGTAGCATGCACATATGCCTGGAGCAATGTATGGCAGAAAACATTGCTGCCACCTAGTGCACTTGCAGATGTATACCATTGTTAAAAGCATTCTTGCAAAATGTCTGGCATATAGTGTTTTAGACACACGTACGTGCCTCAACCTACTTACCTGCTTTTAAACAAAGGATACCAAATGAACAAAGTAAGTTTTTAAATAGAAATACATTTGAAAGCTTTTTTTTTAAAAAAAATGTTACACTTAATCTTTTAGGGTAAAAAAAATGACAATAGTTCTTGTTTCACTTATGCCAAGAGAGGATAGAGCTCAAATGTTTGTAGTTAAGAATGCTACAATTTGCCTGCCCGAGTCACATACTATACAATAATTGTTTAGAGCAGTGCGCCAAAATAACTTGCATCTAACCTTAGATGGCCACAATCAAAAGAATATAAAATAATCATAGCATTTTTTTCAAGAAGTTTATTCTTGGACTGCTCTTGTAAAACCCTGAAGCTTGTGCCAACAAAGTGGCAGTTTCAAATACTTTTAAAACAT
Organism: Bombina bombina; assembly: GCF_027579735.1. Taxonomy (NCBI): domain Eukaryota; kingdom Metazoa; phylum Chordata; class Amphibia; order Anura; family Bombinatoridae; genus Bombina; species Bombina bombina. Next base: position 672,349,688 of record NC_069501.1, on the reverse strand, counting down.
GTATTTTGTATGTAGATCTTTAGTAACTCAGCGATTAATTGCTAATAGATGCTAACAACATATTTCAATTTTATACAGTGCAATAAATGTATAAATGCAAAAAAAAATATGAGGGGTAGACAATGTATGATAAAACTTGTTAAAGGAATATGAACCCCCCCAAAAAAAAATCTCATGATTTAGGTAGAACATACAATTTTAAACAACTTTCCAGTTTACGTCTATTATCAAATTTGTTTCTCTTGGTATCATTTGTTGAAGGAGCAGCAATGCACTACTGGTTTTTAACTTAACACATGGTGAGCCAATGACAATCAGTATGTGTATAATTTATATATATATATATATATATATATATATATATATATATATATATATATATATATATATACACACACATATATACATATATATATATATATATACACACATATATACACACACACACACACACATATATACATACATACATACACACAGTATATATACACCGGTATATGCAGCCATCAAACAGCAGCTAGAACCTAGGTTCTTTGCTGCTCCTGAGATTACCTAGATAAACCTTCCAGAAAAGGATAACAAGAGAAGGAAGTAAATTAATAATAGAAGTAAATTGGAAAGTTGATTAAAATTGTATGCTCTGTCTAAATCATAAATGTCTAATTATGACTACTGTCTCTTTAATACCAGAAAACAAAAACATATACATTCCTTTACTGTAAGCAATCCTATTTTTAAGATAAGGAGGGAACAGAATGTGATTGTTCTTTACATTTGAAATATGTTTCCCAAGGCTTTCCTTATAAAAATAAAGGGGATGTGACTATGGTCCTTAGGTATTATTGAGGCATACTACACAAAGACCACGAATAGTAAAGTACAGGTGGCCCTCGTTTTAGAACGGTTCAATTTACACCGTTTCAGAATAACAACCTTTTTTCCAGTCATGTGACTGCTATTGAAAAGCATTGAGAAGCAGTGTATTTATTAAAATAGCCAGTAGGTGGAGCTGTCCGCTTGTCTTGCAGCAAAGCCAAGCAAGCTGAAATTAACCAGTTTTACCAGACCTGAGCTATCGAGCAGATTTCAAAGGAACAAGATCTTCCTGTCTATCTCAGTCCAGATTGGAATGCATAGAAAGAACTGTTTGCAGAAAAATGCAAGTGAAGTCTGTGTTGTGTGATTATTTTATTAGGTTTATAATGCTGTTTAGCAAATGTTTTTGTTCATTTAACTTAGTTAAATTATATGTTCTGTGTTGTGTGATTATTTTGCTAAGTTTATAATGCTGTCTAGCATTTAAAGTCTTCATTTCAAAGCTTTTAAAATAATGTATTAGGTGTTACTTATGACAATTTTGAGAGGGGCCTGGAACCTATCTCCCTCACTTTCCATTGACTTACATTATAAACTGGGTTTCAATTTACAACGGTTTCGATTTACAACCATTCCTTCTGGAACCTAACCCCGGCGTAAACTGAGGGCTACCTGTAAATGCTAAATTCACACTTCTAATTAAATTTAATGTGTAGCAATGACATTTATACCAATAAACATTGTGATGATGATAAATAAAAGGAAAAAAGGTTAACATTTAATCTTGGATTTAAAAGGGACAGTCAAGTCCAAAAAAACCTTTCATGATTCAAATAGGGCATGTAATTTTATACCACGTTCCAATTTACTTTTATCACCAATTTTGCTTTGTTCTCTTGGTATTCTTAGTTGGAAGCTAAACCTATGTTCATATGCTAATTTCTTAGACCTTGAATGCCGCCTCTAATCTAAATGCATTTTGACAGTTTTTCATCACTAGAGGGCATTAGTTCATGTGTCTCATATAGATAACATTGAGCTCATGCACATGAATTTACAGAGGAGTGAGCACTGATTGGCTAAAATGCAAGTCTGTCAAAAGAACTGAAATAAGGGGGCAGTCTGCAGGGTTTAGATACAAGGTAATTACAGAGGTAAAACTTGTATTATTAGAACTGTGTAGGTTATACAAAACTGGGGAATGGGTAATTAAGGGATTATGTATATTTTAAAACAACAATAATTCTGGTGTTGACTGTCCATTTAAGCTGCAAAAAATGTACTTTGAATTAAAATCAGCATCTTGCAAAAATCTCTGAGAAAAAGAAAAAACTATAAAGGCTAAATTCCATTCATTCAAATCACAATACATGCTGTCTCATATATAATCACCATAAACTAGCACTTTTAAAGTCTTTAAAAAAAGTATATCAAAAAACACTATTAACCAGCTCCCTTACTGAGACCAAAAAGTGTTTTACTTCTAAAAAATAATATCAAACCATCTCTCTTTTTTGTGTTAAAAAAAGTGCTTCTTACAGAGGCCAAAAAGTTCTGCAACCTAAGTTTTGAAAATGCTGCAAATAAATAGCTGATCTAGGAAATTTGTAGCACTTTGAAACCTTAGGTTACAGAGTTTGCTTTATGGTCTCTTTAGGGAGCGTGTGACAAGCTACATTTTTTGTTCTGCAAAAAAAAAAAAAAAGAAAAAAGAAAAAACAACAATCACTGTTTAATGTTCCTACAAATAGCTTCATTTAAATCATTACTAAGGACATTACATTTTCACCTGCATACAGGACATATACTTGTAATGCCCACAGCTATCAGAAACGGCAGATATCCAAAAACATACTACTGATTACAGCTGTCATACATACAATTTGTACTCTATGTAATCTGTATTTTGACACATAATTAAAGTAGTTTGACTTGAATAGATTATATCCACCTATATTACTTACAAAACTGAGTGGAAATCTGCATCTAATGTTTATGGCTTCTGTAAGAAAAGATTAAAAAATAAATTAGACTGTTAAATAGCTTGCTGTGTGCATTGCTGCTTAGTAAGAAAGTACAGCCCAGGGTACTTTCTGTAACAATAATCTTCACTGAGCTTGTTGTGTAAAGTTCCAGACATGTGTAAATTAATAAAGTTGCGTTAGACGGAAGCTTTCCCATTGCTCAACCATCAGGAGTATAGAGGCGAATAAGGTGCTGCAGCTCTGTTGGGTAACCACTCACAGGACATCGATTGTGAGTTTTCACATAGTAGTAGGCACAGCGGTAGCAGTATACGTATCCTGAAGTGCCCAGGGCTGTATCATTTACACGCACCTTGCGACAAAGAGGACACACAGTCTTTAACTTAGGAAGGAGTGGAGAATAGGTTTCCAGTTCAAAATGGATGGGTGGGGGAGGGGCGGGAAAGGTACTTAGAGCCTTGAGAGTATCTTGGTTTTCTGATGAGTACCACCATTCCAGAAACTGCAGAAAGAAAACCCCCAGTGATAAGCTGGTTGAGAGGGAAAATGCCATGCCGCTGAGTGCTTTTTTTACAATATTTCTTACTCTCTGGCTCATGCTGTGGAGAGTAGAAAAGAAAATTAATTAGTTATAACAACAACATGTATGCCAGACATTAATTAGGATAAAGGAAACAAGTTTACATTTAGACTGTTTTTTTTATTAAAAGGGACACACATGAAAAAATTACTAGCATTTAATATTTGCATTAACCCCTTAAAGACCAGAGACATATCCTGTACGTCGCTGGATTTTTAAATGGGGCTTATTAGTGAGACCCAAGCTATTAAGTCCCAAAAACCTTTAACAACCAGGGACATTCAGGGTATGTGAATCCCATTTTAATATATGTTTAACCCCTGCAAAGAAGCTAAAGGGACATAAAACACAACATTTTTCTTTCATGTTTCAGATACAGCATACGATTTTAAACAACTTTCCAATTTACTTCAATTCACAAATTGGCTTCATTCCTTTGGTATTCTTTGTTAAAGGAGCAGCATTGTACTACAAGAAGCTAGCTGAACACATTGGGTGAACCTATATATATATATATATATATATATATATATATATATATATATATATATATATATATACACAGGGAGTGCAGAATTATTAGGCAAGTTGTATTTTTGAGGATTAATTTTATTATTGAACAACAACCATGTTCTCAATGAACCCAAAAAACTCATTAATATCAAAGCTGAATAGTTTTGGAAGTAGTTTTTAGTTTGTTTTTAGTTATAGCTATTTTAGGGGGATATCTGTGTGTGCAGGTGACTATTACTGTGCATAATTATCAGGCAACTTAACAAAAAACAAATATATACCCATTTCAATTATTTATTTTTACTAGTGAAACCAATATAACATCTCAACATTCACAAATATACATTTCTGACATTCAAAAACAAAACAAAAACAAATCAGTGACCAATATAGCCACCTTTCTTTGCAAGGACACTCAAAGGCCTGCCATCCATGGATTCTGTCAGTGTTTTGATCTGTTCACCATCAAAATTGCGTGCAGCAGCAACCACAGCCTCCCAGACACTGTTCAGAGAGGTGTACTGTTTTCCCTCCTTGTAAATCTCACATTTGATGATGGACCACAGGTTCTCAATGGGGTTCAGATCAGGTGAACAAGGAGGCCATGTCATTAGATTTTCTTCTTTTATACCCTTTCTTGCCAGCCACGCTGTGGAGTACTTGGACGCGTGTGATGGAGCATTGTCCTGCATGAAAATCATGTTTTTCTTGAAGGATGCAGACTTCTTCCTGTACCACTGCTTGAAGAAGGTGTCTTCCAGAAACCGGCAGTAGGACTGGGAGTTGAGCTTGACTCCATCCTCAACCCGAAAAGGCCCCACAAGCTCATCTTTGATGATACCAGCCCAAACCAGTACTCCGCCTCCACCTTGCTGGCATCTGAGTCGGACTGGAGCTCTCTGCCCTTTACCAATCCAGCCACGGGCCCATCCATCTGGCCCATCAAGACTCACTCTCATTTCATCAGTCCATAAAACCTTAGAAAAATCAGTCTTGAGATATTTCTTGGCCCAGTCTTGACGTTTCAGCTTGTGTGTCTTGTTCAGTGGTGGTCGTCTTTCAGCCTTTCTTACCTTGGCCATGTCTCTGAGTATTGCACACCTTGTGCTTTTGGGCACTCCAGTGATGTTGCAGCTCTGAAATATGGCCAAACTGGTGGCAAGTGGCCTCTTGGCAGCTGCACGCGTGACTTTTCTCAGTTCATGGGCAGTTATTTTGCGCCTTGGTTTTTCCACACGCTTCTTGCGACCCTGTTGACTATTTTGAATGAAACGCTTGATTGTTCGATGATCACGCTTCAGAAGCTTTGCAATTTTAAGAGTGCTGCATCCCTCTGCAAGATATCTCACTATTTTTGACTTTTCTGAGCCTGTCAAGTCCTTCTTTTGACCCATTTTGCCAAAGGAAAGGAAGTTGCCTAATAATTATGCACACCTGATATAGGGTGTTGATGTCATTAGACCACACCCCTTCTCATTACAGAGATGCACATCACCTAATATGCTTAATTGGTAGCAGGCTTTCGAGCCTATACAGCTTGGAGTAAGACAACATGCATAAAGAGGATGATGTGGTCAAAATACTCATTTGCCTAATAATTCTGCACACAGTGTATATATGTAGCCACAAATCAGCAGCTAGTTCCCAGTAGTGCATTGCTGCTATAGATCCTACCCAGGTATACTTTTCAACAAAAGATACCAAGAGAACAAAGCAAATTAGATAACTGAAGTAAATTGGAAAGTTGTTTGAAATTGTATGCTCAATCTGAATCTTGAAAGAAAGTGTTTGGGTTACAAGTCCCTTTAAAGGGATATGAAATCCATTTTTCTGTAATTTAGACAGAGCATACCATTTAAAAAAAAAAAAAGTTTCCAATTCTATTATCAAATTTGCTTAGTTACCATGATGTTCTGTGTTAAAGACATACCTAGGTAGGTATCTGGAGCACTTTATGGCAGGAAATAGTGCTGCCATGTAGTGCTCTAGCAAATGGATAACATCTTGCAAACCTGCCTCCATATAGTGCTCCAGAAATGGGCCGGCTCCTAAGTATATATATATATAAACAAAAGATACCAAGAGAATGAAGATACTTTGATAATAGAAGTAATACAAATTAGAAAGTTGTTTAAAAAGTGTATTCTGACTCAGATAGTTGTAATAATGATCTATCCCTTGCTGAGACCTCTATGCCTGGCCTGTATAAGAAGATACAATCACTGCAGACAATCCTTGTCAGATAGCTGAACTCACCAATACCTTGTCCATCCACAAATGTGCTTTATTCTGAATATCAGGTTACAGCAGATAATGAATACAGCAGATGATTGAATGTTTACAGTATTTAAGCGGTCAAAAGTTGATACTGATCGTAGCTTGCAATGTAATTAACATGAGTGCTTGTTACATGAGGCCTGTTAGCTGCAGCCATGACAAAGGAACACATCATCAAACTACAAGGGCGGAGCAATACACAAAAAGGAAATGCATAATAGGTCAGAGGTAAGATACTATAGAAAACAGGAGCGTTACCAAAAAAGGTCACTAGATGGCAGTACATAATAAACATAGAGAAGCTGTGAGAAAAATGGCATAAAAATATATAATTTCTTAACTATAACAACATGAATATTAACAGAGGCTATGTAATATTCTATGCCCATTTAGGCAGCACAAAGTGCATGCTCTATCTGAATCATGAAGACATTTTTTGGGGTTTCATATAACTTTAAACATACAGGTAAACCCCCACTTGGGAGCTGCAAGTATTCCAGCTTCAGAGCAGAACATGGACAGTGAGGCAATCAAGAGCGGCATTTACACGTAACCGCCATTCAGCCATATCCTGCTCAGGAGCTCCAATGCTTGTGGCTCCTGAGCAGCACTTTACCTATGTGTTTCAGAAAGTGCAATGTTTGCTTTACAATGTCCCTTTAAGAACACAAAATTACTAGTTAAAGGGATACTGAACCCAATTTTTTTCTTTTGTGATTCAGAAAGAGCATGCAATTTTAAGCAACTTTCTAATTTATGCCTTTTATCAATTTCTTTGTTTTCTTGTTATCTTTATTTTAAAAAGAAAGTCCAGAACCCTGGACAGCACTTGTTTATTGGTGGATGAATTTATCCACCAATCAGCAATAACAATCTAGGTTGTTCACCAAAAATGGGCCGGCATCTAAACTTACATTCTTGCTTTTCAATTAAAGATACCAAGAGAATGAAGAACATTTGCTAATAGGAGTAAATTAGAAAGTTGCTTAAAATTGCATGCTCTATCTGAATCACATAAGAAAACATTTGGGTTCAGCGTCCCTTTAAGTTAAAAGTGTGGCAGACATTTAAACTGGTTTAGTCTTCTTCTATAATTATTTGCCATCTTACAATTTTCTCACATATGTATATTAGTGCAAGATCACTACGTCTCTGCAAATCCAGATCTTAAAGGGGCAGTCAAGTCCAAAATAAACTTTCATGATTCAAAAAGGGAATGTAATTTTAAACAACTTTCCAATTTACTTGTATTACCAATTTTGCTTTGTTCTCTTGGTATTCTTAGTTGAAAGCTAAACCTAGGAGGCTCATATGCTAATTGTTTAGACCATGAATGGCGTTAGTTCATGTATGTCATATAGATAACATTAAACTCATGCACGTGAAGTTACCTAGGAGTAAGCACTGATTGGCTAAAATGCAAGTTTGTCAAAAGAACTGAAATAAGGGGGCAGTTTACAGCGGCTTAGATACAAGGTAAACAAAGAGGTAAAAAGTGTATTATTATAACTGTTGGTTATGCAAAACTGGGGAATGGGTAATGAAAGGATTATCTATCTTTTTTAAACAACAAAAATTCTAGTGTTGACTGTCCCTTTAATGTGGTGATCTTGCACCAGAAATGAGCCGACTAGCTCTTACTTCCACATTCGTATCCTACCGAAGGATCCGAATGCACAAGTCTAATGTATATCACACTAGATATCTAAAGTGTGCTATTAAGATTTTCTTTGAACCCGATCAAAGAAAAAAGTTAGGTAATATTCTAATTAACAGCACAATGCTTTCAGTTAACAAAAAGCCTATATTCAGAACGATCCAACAAACCCTTATAAGAATCTCATAAACGACAAGTGAAACTCTGGAAGCAATATTGGGGAAGGTTCTATTGTATAGTAAAATATAACGAATATTCTACCTAAAACAGTCTCATTATTCAATTGACAAAGAACATTTTCTTGAAACTAGCAAATACATCTAAGGTAAAACATTCCTTTTTGATGTCTTACTCTTGCAACAGCATACCTTAGTGCAGAATGAGCCGAGAATGATTTTTCTGATTTGCTCCCCATGGCTTGTAGATCTTCTACAGTCAACCTGGCAAGCTGTACCCCGGCTAAGTGAAGTAGTGGAGAATGATGCCTTGTATTTCCAAGAATATAACGTAGTTGGTAAAACAAGAAACAACCTTCCCATGCCATTTTCACAAAGGGATAGGAAGCCAAAATAGCCTTGTAGCATTTCTTGCAGAAAGATGTTGGGTTTTGAATTGAATAATCTTGCTCCTCTCGCAGCTTTTTCACTAGCTTTTCTAATTTCACCCGCAAGTAGGGAACCAACACCAGAAGCAACAGGGACCTCCAATACTTGTTCCTTGGCAAATGCCTCTGTTTGCCAGTACTCCCTAGGGCCATGCGCTTTAGCCCATAGAAATTTTCAGAAAAGGAAGCGCTTGCCCAGGACAGGTAGTGCTGCTGTAGAAGCAAATCGAGCAGGGTGTAAAGTTCATCAAACCATCTAAACACAATGCCATAGCGTGCAGGGTTAGATTCAGCGAGGACCTAAAAAGAATATGTTAAATTAGCACTGATTATGTCACTTTTATTATGGTTAGCACAGAAATTTGTAAATCACAGCTTTTTATGCACCGGGGGCAATCATTTGTTCCACAAGACTCACTATATATATATATATATATATATATATATATATATATATATATATATATATATATATATATATATATATATAAATAAATAAATAAATGGTGCAAAATTATTATCATTAGTTATTTGTAGAGCACCACCAATCGGGGTTATTTGTAGAGCACCAATAGATTCCGCAACGCTATAAACAAAGGTATTATATGCAAGGTAACATTTATAGGAGACAAATGTGTAGAGAGGTCTGCAAAAAGTTGCACTGTTTTAAACCAGCTCTCATGAAGGTGATCCACCAAACATCTGGGCTCATAGGATTACATGCTAAGGGGGTTCAGGGAACGAAAACGGTTAGAGAGCTACTGAGGTAAGGAAATGTTAGCGTACATTGTATGCGTCCCAGTTTAAAGGGACACTGTACTCAAAAATTTTCTTTCGTGATTCACATAGAGCATGCATTTTTAAGCAACTTTCTAATTACTCCTATTATCAAATTTTCTTCATTCTCTTGGTATGTTTATTTGAAAAGCAAGAATGTAAGTTTAGATGCCGGCCCATTTTTGGTGAACAACCTGGGTTGTCCTTGCTGATTGGTCAGCACCAATAAACAAGTGCTGCCCATGGTACTGAAGCAAACATTTGCTGGCTCCTTAGCTGAGATGCTTTCTTTTTCAAATAAAGATAGCAAGAGAACAAATTAAAATTGATAATAGAAGTAAATTAGAAAGTTGTTTAAAATTGCATGCTCTATCTGAATAATGAAAGAAAAAATTTGGGTTCAGTGTCCCTTTAAGGAAACCTTGAAAACAGGAGGAGTGTCTTGTGGAGCAAGGCAAAGAGTTCCACAAGATAGGGGCCAATCTGGAGAATTCCTGTAGGCGGAAATGTGAAGAGGTAACAAGAGAGAAGATGGTTGTGAGAAGAGCGAAGGGGACAGGATGGGGGAGTATCTGGAGACAAGGTCTGAGAAATAAGGGGGAGCAGTGTAATTGAGGGCCTTGAATGTCAGAGTCAGGAAGGAGGTTAAAGGAAGCAAGTGATCAGCCTGGTAGAGGCATTCATTATGGAATGTAAAAAGATAGACAGCAGCTAGGGGGACCAGAGTGGATGGAGTTGTAATAGTCAAAATGGGAGATGAGGATAGAGTGGATTTAAATCTTAGTTGTTTCTTGTGTGAGGAAGTGGCAAATTTTGGAGAGGTTTTTAAGGTGGAAATTGCAGGAATTCGCCAAAGACTGGATGTGGGGAGTGAAAGATAGATCTGAGTCAAGTTTGACTCCATACGCAGGTTTGGGGTAATGAGGTTATTATTAACAGTTATATAAAGTTTGGGGACAGAGATTTTGGAAGGGGCTCAGTTTTGGAGAGAATTAACTTAAGGTAGTGAGAGGACATCCAGGATGAAATATTAGAAAGACAGTTATTGACACGCATTAACAAGGAAGAGGTTAAATCTAGGGCAGAGAGTTAGATATGGGTATCATCAGCATACAATTGCTATTGAAACCCGTGAGACTCTATTAAAGGGTTACTGAACCCAATTGTTTTCTTTCATGATTCAGATAGAGCATACAAATTTGAAGCAACTTTTTAAATTACTCCTATTATCATTTTTTCTTCGTTCTTTTGGTATCTTTATTTGAAAAAGCAGGAATGTAAGCTTACAAGCCAGCCTATTTTTGGTTCAGCACCCTGGATAGCGCATGCCGATTGGTGGCTGTATTAAGCCGGCAATCAGTAAGCGCTACCCAGGTGCTGAACCAAAAATGGGCCGGCTGAAAAAGTTACATTCCTGCTTTTTCAAATAAAGATAGCAAAAGAACGGAGAAAAAAAAATTGATAATGGGGTAAATTAGAAAGTTGCTTAAAATTGCTGAATCACGAAAGAAAACATTTGGGTTCAGTATCCCTTTAAGGAACTGAAGGAAGACGTATAAATTGAGAACAGAAGGGGACCAAGGACAGATAGAAAGTGAGATAAAAGAAGGCGCCAACATAGTGCAGAAATCAATGGGGTAGGACACGCAATATATGTAAGTCGATAATACTCACAAGATTTCAGACACTTGATAAGTGTCACAAGAGCCTCCTGGACCCTCAGAGTCGTCCAGCTAACTCCCACTCCAATGTGGTAAGGTGAATCCGCTCGTATATACCGGCTGTGATGGCTCCAATAGCGGTCTCAGCTTCAGACAGTATTTCAAACTGACAATCCTGTGGCCAGCTCAGGATTCAAATATGCGGTCAGTGCTCACCCGTTGAGAGCCAATTAGCAAGACAACTCAAAGATGGTGATGAAGTAGTAAAATAAAGGTTACCAGTTAAGAATAAAAGATTGTGGCTAAAATCTTAATAAAATAAATAAGACTTTATTTAGCACAACGTTTCTCGGTCTGTACGGTCTCGGTCTGTACGTGACCGTTTCCTCAGGTGCAAAAGTGTATACACAAAGGAAACGGTCACGTACAGACCGAGAAACGTTGTGCTAAATAAAGTCTTATTTATTTTATTAAGATTTTAGCCATAAACTTTTATTCTTAACTGGTAACCTTTATTTTACTACTTCATCACCATCTTTGAGTTGTCTTGCTAATTGGCTCTCAACGGGTGAGCACTGACCGCATATTTGAATCCTGAGCTGGCCACAGGATTGTCAGTTTGAAATACTGTCTGAAGCTGAGACCACCATTGGAGCCATCACAGCCGGTATATACGAGCGGATTCACCTTACCACATTGGAGTGGGAGTTAGCTGGACGACTCTGAGGGTCCAGGAGGCTCTTGTGACACTTATCAAGTGTCTGAAATCTTGTGAGTATTATCGACTTACATATATTGCGTGTCCTACCCCATTGATTTCTGCACTATGTTGGCGCCTTCTTTTATCTCACTTTCTATCTAGTTATTCGCCCTGGGTCACCAACAGGATTCGTTTGAAGAAGCTGCTTGCCATCTGTGATTTGGATACTATCCATATTATCATCGAATATACTAGGACTTTGTGTTTGAGACTGTCTCATTTATATACTATAACAACACTTTGTCCATTATACGACTCTTACTTTGTTTTTCATTGCCATTTACAACTTATTTGGTAATGAGTTTTCTATAACCCACTTTTTTATCCTTGTAATCATCTTTATAGGAGCAATCTTATCTAGTTCCTGCCATATAATAAGTGTTCTTTGACAGTCACTTATTTTAGTTATTATTATTTTTGTTATATATACAACAGTCAATTGACCGTTGGCGCACTGATTATCTTTTTTATTTTTTTTGTTTGACCAAGGACAGAGCCTTATGGTACCCCAACAGAAAGGGGTAAAGGCGCAGAGGATGTGCCAGAGAATGTTATGTTAAAGGTCCAGTTAGACAAGTAGGAGGAGAAATACAAGAGGTCTGAAGGGTCAACAGTATCAAAGGCTGCAGACACATCAAGAAGAATTAACAGAGAGTAAGTGGGCTTTTGATTTTGCTGTAATTAGGTCATTAGTAACCTTAATGATTGCTGTCTCTGTGGAGTGTTGGGGGCGGAATCCAGATTGCAATGGATCAAGGAGGGAGTTTAATGTGAGGAAATGTGATAAACATGTATATACTAGCTGTTCGATAAGTTTTGAGGTAAGGGAGATTAAGGAAATAGGGTGATAGTTGGATGGGGCTGTTGGATCGAAAGAAGGTTTTTCTTACTGTACCACTACTTGCATATAATTGCAAAGGGGTTAAATACATAGTTAAAGCCAGCTCCAGAGTAGCAATGCACTTCCAATAGTGTACGATGTTGCTGATCATACCTAGGAAAAGTTTTTAAAAAAGAATACCAAGAGAAAAAAGTAAATTGAAAAGTCTCTTAAAATTACATGCTCCATCTGAAACATGAAAGTTTAGTTTTGTTTTGTCTTTCATGGTCCTTTAAACGAACATTGGAAGATTCTCCCATCCAGCAAGAGAGATGAAGAAGCTGTTCCAAAAAGTGAGTTTTAAAGGAACATTCTACAACAAATTTAAATGCAGAACTGGGCATTTCAAATTGTATTAAACACCAGGGTTGTAGAATGTGCATAGCCAGTAGCAAGCCCAGAGTAAAAGGAGATTCAGAGTATTTGTCTACACTCTAGCCTTGTTTTTATCCCAACCATAGTAATTTAACATGCAACACTTTTAAAATGTACACCATTCCCTACAACTAATCAGCTTAGGCCTAGTTTCCATTGCTTGGGGTACAGAAACCAATGGCACTATGTCTTTAAATATATGGAGTATTGGTGCTATGTATCTTTATAGGGAACTCATTGTCTCATGGATTGAAGACCCACTGAAAATGATACCTTTATTAAGCACTCTAAATCCAGAAAATATATATTTTTTTCCCCCCATTTTCAAAAGAGCTTTATTGAAGTTACATTAAATTACATACAAGTAAAATATCAACAAGGGGGTCCAATCTGCCCCTGGTACATCATAAACATACAGAAAATTGAAGGTAATAAATAGTTACGGTTTACGGTATCAATAGACTAGGGCTAAGCATAAGCCATATGGGAAATGTAATACCAAATAACTATTAGTGGCGAGACTCAAAGATCTCAAGAGACTCTGATATGAAAGTCTAAAAAAGGGGGAATAGGGGAAAGAAGGGGGAGGGTTGCTAAAAGGGAGGGGATACATAAAGACAACCATGACCTGGGAGCACTAAACCCAATACGTGTCAATCAATCGCAGGTGACCAGTTAACTTGAGGACAACACATTAGGTTTCCAGTCTGTGTCGTAAGTTCCTTTCCAGTCAGCCCAAGTCAGTTCAAACAGGTCAGAGTTACCTAATTTGTGAAAGATGTCTTTCTCCATTGTATAAAGATAAGCCACATAGGAGCAAACATTAGACCAACTAGGTGGGGATTCTTTCTTCCAATCACAAGCTATTAAGTGTTTTATAGACATAAAAAGGTATATACTTATGTATGCATGATGTTTAGGGAGGGTGTGTACCCCTATATGTAGGAGGGCGACTGAGGGTGAACTACGGAGAGATATGCCCAGCCTGGGCAGAACCTGAAAGCACCTGTGCCAAAGAGGGCGAAGTTTGGGGCACTCCCACCAGATGTGCAGGGAGTCACCCCTTTGGCCGCATCCTCTACAACATTGGGGAGACGAACTAGGAAATATTCTAGCCAGTCTAGTGGGGACGTAATACCAATGGGCCAACAGCTTATAGTAGGTTTAAAATAGGGTTGTGCAATGTATAGCTTTTTGGGTGCATTCCAAGGTGTGTCCCCACGTATCTAAGGTGACTGACCTCCCAAGCAGGGATTCCCACCTCAGGAGGTGAGCCGCTGTCTCCGATTGCAGGTTAAGGCCTAGAAGGGCGTAATGGCGGGAGAGGGATCTATTAAGTCTATTGCCTTGAATCCATGTGGCCTCCCAAGGAGTTAGGGGACGGGCCAGTGCGGGCCTGAAGCCCCAGCTGACCAGGAAGCTTTTGATTCTATGAAATTCAAACGTCATATACTATGGTAGAGTTCGTTCAGGGTCAATCTGAGAAATGGGCCTAAATCCGGTCCCTGGTGGAGAGAGCCAGAGATCCGAGACCACGCTGACACCCAGCTGAGCCCATTTCAGGGGGTGGGTGTCTTGCAGTCCTGCCAGTAACCCAGCAAGAGAGGTGATAGGGGAGGGGTGTGGGGCAATATGACCAGAATGGCGTATTTTGTCCCAGAAATACAGGCATTCTCGAATAACAGGGTTCGACTGAGTCAGTTCCCTGCGACAATGCGGAGGTGTCCAGATTAGGTTGTGCAGGTCAAGGTTGCAAGGCAAAGAAGCCTGTTCAATAGAGCGCCATTTGCAGGAGGATTGTTTAAAGGGACATGAAAGCCAATTTTTTTATTTCGTGATTTAGAAAGAGCATGTCATTTTAAACAACTTTCTAATTTACTTCTATTATCTAATTTGCTTCATTCTCTTGATATCACTTGCTGAAAAGCATATCTAGATATGCTCAGTAGCTGCTGATTGGTTGCTGCACCTAGAGGCCTTGTGTGATTGGCTCACACATGTGCATTGCTATTTCTTCAACAAAGGATATCTAAAGAATTGAGCAAATTAGATAATAGAAGTAAATTGGAAAGTTGTTTAAAATTGCATGCCCTATCTGAATCATGAAAGTTTAATTTTGACTAGACTGTCCCTTTAACTCCCCACTGTGAGACATGGGTGAGCATTGCCCCCTCATAGTATCTGACTATCGAGGGGGAGCCCAGACCACCACATACCCGCGGTAGCTGTAGTACTCTCTGCGCAACTCTTGGTGGTTTACCCCGCCAAATGTGCTTGGTAAATTCGCTCTGGAACTGCAGGATAATTTGTCTGGGTACTGGGAGGCATCTGAATAGATATGCAAGTCGGGGCAGAAAGGACATTTTTAGGGCTGCAATCCGTCCAATCCACGAAACATGAGACCCAGAAAATATTTTAAGTTACTTCATGTTGTGTCTGTATTGTGGTTAGTGTGTTTCAAACTAATCACAATACAGACACAACATAAAGTAACTTAAAATATTTTCTGGACTTTGAGTGCTTAATAAATGTATCCTTTTCAGTGGGTCTTCAACCTATGAGAAAACAGAATTTATGCTTACCTGATAAATTACTTTCTCCAACGGTGTGTCCGGTCCACGGCGTCATCCATTACTTGTGGGAAATATTCTCTTCCCCAACAGGAAATGGCAAAGAGCACAGCAAAAGCTGTCCATATAGCCCCTCCTTGGCTCCGCCCCCCCAGTCATTCGACCGATGGTTAGGAGAAAAAAAGGAGAAACTATAGGGTGCCGTGGTGACTGTAGTGTATAGAGAAAGAAATTTTTCAAACCGGATTAAAAAAATCAGGGCGGGCCGTGGACCGGACACACCGTTGGAGAAAGTAATTTATCAGGTAAGCATAAATTCTGTTTTCTCCAACATTGGTGTGTCCGGTCCACGGCGTCATCCATTACTTGTGGGAACCAATACCAAAGCTTTAGGACACGGATGAAGGGAGGGAGCAAATCAGGTTATCTAAACGGAAGGCACCACGGCTTGCAAAACCTTTCTCCCAAAAATAGCTTCCGAAGAAGCAAAAGTATCAAATTTGTAAAATTTGGCAAAAGTGTGCAGAGAAGACCAAGTCGCTGCCTTACATATCTGATCAACAGAAGCCTTGTTCTTGAAGGCCCATGTGGAAGCCACAGCTCAAGTGGAGTGAGCTGTGATTCGTTCAGGAGGCTGCCGTCCGGCAGTCTCATAAGCCAATCGGATAATGCTTTTCAGCCAGAAAGACAGAGAGGTAGCAGTAGCTTTTTGTTCTCTCCTCTTACCAGAGTAAACGACAAACAAAGATGAGGTTTGTCTAAAATCCTTAGTTGCTTCTAAATAGAACTTTAAAGCACGAACTACATCTAAATTGTGTAACAAACGTTCCTTCTTTGAAACTGGATTCGGACACAGAGAAGGAACAACTATTTCCTGGTTAATATTCCTGTTGGAAACAACCTTCGGAAGAAAACCAGGCTTAGTACGCAAAACGACCTTATCTGAATGGAACACCAGATAGGGTGGGTTACACTGCAGAGCAGATAATTCAGACACTCTTCTTGCAGAAGAAATAGCAACCAAAAACAGAACTTTCCAAGATAGCAACTTGATATCTATGGAATGTAAGGGTTCAAACGGAACCCCTTGAAGAACTGAAAGAACTAAATTTAGACTCCAAGGAGGAGTCAAGGGTCTGTAAACAGGCTTGATTCTGACCAAGGCCTGTACAAAAGCTTGTACATCTGGCCCAGCTGCCAGTCGTTTGTGTAACAAGACAGATAAAGCAGAAATCTGTCCTTTTAGAGAACTCGCCGACAATCCCTTATCCAAACCTTCTTGAAGAAAGTAGAGGATCTTAGGAATTTTAATCTTACTCCAGGAGAATCCCTTGGATTCACACCAACAGATATATCTTTTCCATATTTAATGGTAAATCTTTATAGTCACAGGTTTTCTGGCTTGGACCAGAGTATCTATCACCGAATCTGAAAACCCACGCTTGGATAAGATCAAACGTTCAATTTCCAAGCAGTCAGCTGCAGAGAAACTAGATTTGGATGTTCGAATGGACCTTGTATTAGAAGATCCTGTCTCAAAGGTAGCTTCCATGGTGGAGCCGATGACATATTCACCAGGTCTGCATACCAAGTCCTGCGCGGCCACGCAGGAGCTATCAGAATCACAGAGGCCTTCTCCTGTTTGATCCTGGCTACAAGCCTGGGGAGGAGAGGAAACGGTGGAAACGCATAAGCTAGGTTGAACGACCAAGGCGCCACTAATGCATCCACTAGAGTCGCCTTGGGATCCCTGGATCTGGACCTGTAGCAAGGAACCTTGAAGTTCTGACGGGACGCCATCAGATCCATGTCTGGAATGCCCCATAATTGAGTCAACTGGGCAAACACCTCCGGGTGGAGTTCCCACTCCCCCCGATGGAAAGTCTGACGACTCAGGTAATCCGCCTCCCAGTTGTCTACTCCTGGGATGTGGATTGCAGATAGGTGGCAGGAGTGATCCTCCGCCCATTTGATGATTTTGGATACCTCTCTCATCGCCAAGGAACTCTTTGTTCCCCCCTGATGATTAATGTAAGCTACAGTCGTCATGTTGTCCGACTGTAATCTTATGAATCCGGCCTTCGCTACTTGAGGCCAAGCCTGGAGAGCATTGAATATCGCTCTCAGTTCCAGGATGTTTATCGGAAGAAGAGACTCTTCCCGAGACCATAGACCCTGAGCTTTCAGGGAGTCCCAGACCGCGCCCCAGCCTAATAGACCGGCGTCCGTCGTGACAATGACCCACTTTGGTCTGTGGAAATTCATTCCCTGAGACAGGTGATCCTGGGACAACCACCAACGGAGTGAGTCTCTGGTTATCTGGTCTACTTGAATCTTTGGAGACAAGTCTGTATAATCCCCATTCCACTGCTTGAGCATGCACAGTTGTAATGGTCTTAGATGAATTCGAGCAAAAGGAACTATGTCCATTGCTGCCACCATCAACCCTACTACTTCCATGCACTGAGCTATGGAAGGCTGCAGAATAGAGAGAAGAACTTGACAAGTGTTTAGAAGCTTTGACTTTCTGACTTCTGTCAAGAAGATCTTCATTTCTGAAGAATCTATTATTGTTCCCAAAAAGGGAACTCTTGTCGACGGAGACAGGGAACTCTTTTCTACGTTCACCTTCCACCCGTGAGATCTGAGAAAGGCTAGAACAATGTCTGTATGAGCCTTTGCCTTGGAAAGAGATGACGCTTGAATTAGAATGTCGTCCAGGTAAGGTGCCACTGCAATGCCCCTTGGTCTTAGAACCGCTAGAAGGGACCCGAGCAACTTTGTGAAAATTCTGGGAGCAGTGGCTAGTCCGAATGGGAGAGCCACGAACTGATAATGTTTGTCCAGAAAGGCGAACCTTAGGAACTGATGATGATCTTTGTGGATAGGAATATGTAGATAAGCATCCTTTAAATCCACGGTAGTCATATATTGACCCTCCTGGATTGCAGGTAAAATTGTTCGAATGGTTTCCATTTTGAACGAAGGAACTCTGAGAAATTTGTTTAGAATTTTTAAATCCAGAATTGGTCTGAAAGTTCCCTCTTTTTTGGGAACTACAAACAGATTTGAGTAAAACCCCTGACCTTGTTCCACAGTTGGAACTGGGTGTATCACTCCCATCTTTAACAGGTCTTCTACACAATGTAAGAATGCCTGTCTCTTTATTTGGTTTGAAGATAAGTGAGAAATGTGGAACCTTCCCCTTGGGGGTAGTTCCTTGAATTCTAGAAGATAACCCTGAGAGACTATTTCTAGTGCCCAGGGATCCTGAACATCTCTTGCCCAAGCCTGAGCAAAGAGAGAGAGTCTGCCCCCTAATAGATCCGGTCCCGGATCGGGGGCTACCCCTTCATGCTGTTTTGGTAGCAGTAGCAGGCTTCTTGGCCTGTTTACCCTTGTTCCAGCCTTGCATTGGTTTCCAAGCTGGTTTAGTCTGGGAAGCGTTACCCTCTTGTCTTGGACTTATTCTTAGCCTTGAAAGGCCTATCTTGTGGGAGGGCCTGGCCCTTTACCCCAGTGATATCTGAAATAATTTCCTTCAATTCTGGCTTAAAAAGGGTCTTACCTTTGAAAGGGATATTAAGCAATTTTGTCTTGGAAGATACATCCGCCGACCAAGACTTTAGCCAGAGACCCTGAATTTTTCGCCGCTAATTTCGCTAACTGCAAAGCGGTGTCTAAAATAAAGGAATTAGCCAACTTAAGTGCGTGAATTCTGTCCATGACCTCCTCATATGGAGTCTCCCTACTGAGCGACTTTTCCAGTTCCTCGAACCAGAACCACGCCGCTGTAGTGACAGGAATAATGCACAAAATAGGTTGAAGGAGGTATCCTTGCTGTACAAAAATCTTTTTAAGCAAGCCCTCCAATTTTTAATCCATAGGATCTTTGAAAGCACAATTGTCCTCAATGGGACTGTTTGCCATGTGTCCTTCCTGGGGTCGACCATGGGGAACAATTTCTTAAATATAGGAGGAGGGACAAAAGGTATGCCTGGCTTCTCCCACTCCTTATTCACTATGTCCGCCACCCTTTTAGGTATTGGAAAGGCATCAGGGTGCACCGGGACCTCTAGGAACTTGTCCATCTTGCACAATTTTTCTGGGATGACCAGATTGTTACAATCATCCAGAGTAGATAGCACCTCCTTAAGTAATGCGCGGAGATGCTCTAATTTAAATGTCACAACATCAGGTTCTGCCTGCTGAGAAATTCTTCCTGTATCAGAAATTTCTCCATCTGACAAACCCTCCCTCACTGCCACTTCAGACTGGTGTGAGGGTATGACAGATAAATTATCATCAGCGCCTTCCTGCTCTACAGTGTTTAAAACTGAGCAATCGCGCTTTCTCTGAAATCCTGGCATTTTGGATAAAATATTAGCTATGGAGTTATCCATTACTGCCGTCAATTGTTGCATAGTAACAAGCATTGGCGCGCTAGAAGTACTAGGGGTCGCCTGCGCGGGCATAACTGGTATAGACACAGAAGGAGAGGATGCAGAACTATCCCTACTTCCTTCATCTGAGGAATCATCCTGGGCAACCTTACTAAATGTGACAGTACTGTCCTTACTTTGTTTGGACGCCATGGCACAATTATCACATACATTTGAAGGGGGAACCACCTTGGTCTCCATACATACAGAACATGATCTATCTGAAGGTACAGACATGTTAAACAGGCTTAAACTGGTTAATAAAGCACAAAAACCGTTTTTAAACAAAACCACTACTGTCTCTTTAAATGTTAAACAGGGCACACTTTATTACTGAATATGTGAAAAACTATGAAGGAATTATCCAATCTTTACCAAATTTTCACCACATTGTCTTAATGCATTCAAACTATTGCACCCCAATTTTCAAGCTGTTAACCCTTAAAATGCGGAAACCGGAGCCGTTTGCAATTTAACCCCACTACAGTCCCAGCCACAGCCTTTGCTGCGACTTCACTTATCCCAGGGGGGTATACGATACCAATTCCAGCCTTCTAGGAACGTTTTCAGTGGATACCAGACCCTCTCACATGTAGCTGCATGCACTGCACTCAAAAGAAACTGCGCAATAATGGCGCGAAAATGAGGCTCTGCCTACTACAGAGAAAGGCCCTTCCTGACTGGGAAGGTGTCTTAACTAGTGCCTGGCGATAAAAACGTTCCCCAAATAGTAAAAAGTTTGAAATCCACTTCAAAACTTTAATAATAACTTAAATAAACAATCGATTTAGCCCTTAAGAGTGTCCACCAGTTAATAGCCCATAATAAGCCCTTTATTCTATCTGAGTCTAAGAAAATGGCTTACCGATCCCCATGAGGGAAAATGACAGCCTTCCAGCATTACACAGTCTTGTTAGAAAAATGGCTAGTCATACCTTGAGCAGAAAAGTCTGCAAACTGTTCCCCCCAACTGAAGTTCTCTGGGCTCAACAGTCCTGCGTGGGAACAGCAATTGATTTTAGTTTCTGCTGCTAAAATCATACTCCTCTTTTAAACAGAACTCTTCATCTCTTTCTGTTTCAGAGTAAATAGTACATACCAGTACCATTTCAAAATAACAAACTTTTGATAGAAGAATAAAAAACTACAACTAAACACCACATACTCTTCACCATCTCCGTGGAGATGCTATTTGTTCAGAGCGGCAAAGAGAATGACTGGGGGGCGGAGCCAAGGAGGGGCTATATGGACAGCTTTTGCTGTGCTCTTTGCCATTTCCTGTTGGGGAAGAGAATATTTCCCACAAGTAATGGATGACGCCGTGGACCGGACACACCAATGTTGGAGAAAACTAGTTTCTATTGAGGTGGTAAAGTTTGGAAACTGGTGGTAAAAACAATGTATCTCAATTAAAGTCTATGGGGAATTTTTATATTACCACCGGTTTCCAAACTTTACCACCTCAATGGAAACTAGGCCTTTAAATACACTAAAGTGTAGCTTGATGGTATAAATTACCACCTGGGAGCCTTGTCAAAAACACAATTGCTTATTAGTGGGCTAGTTCAGATGGTTGTGTATAAGCATGTATTATCAAATTTTAACAACAAAACATCCCTAGAGTAGGATGAAAAGAAAGATATGCCTCTAAACACAAATAGTATTAATATATAGAGACAAATAAGATAAAAATATAACTTTTAATATAAACATGTAAAAAGACACACTAATATTAAAACACTTAAATTCTGGTGAAGTTCTATATGCTGGAATCAAAATTCATATAAAGGTGGACCTCGATTTACGCCGGTTCAATTTGTGCCGTTTCAGAATAACAGCCTTTTTTTCAGTCATGTGACTGCTATTGAAAAGCATTGAGAAGCATTGTATTGATTAAAATAGCCAGTAGGTGGAGCTGTCCGCTTGTGTTGCAGCAAAATATGCAAAGCCAAGCACAGAAACAGGCTGGAATTAATTAGTCTAGCTAGACATGAACTATAGAGCAATTTTCATAGGAACAAGATCTTCCTGTCTAAAAATCGGTCCAGATTGGAATGCATAGAAAGAACCGTTAGCAGAAAAATGCAAGTAAAGTCTGTGTTGTGTGAAGATTTCATAAGGTTTATAATGCAGTTTAGCAAATGTTTTTGTTCATTTAACTTAGTTTAATTATATATTCTGTGTTGTGTGATTATTTGATACTGCTTATAATGCTGTTTAGCATTTAAAGTCTTTATTTAAAAGCTTAAAAATAATGTATTAGGTGTTACTTATGACAATTTTGAGAGGGGTTTGGAACCTAACTCCCTCACTTCCCATTGACTTACATTATAAACTGTGTTTCAATGTACAATGGTTTTGATTTACAACCATTCCTTCTGGAACCTAACCCTGGCGTAAATTGAGGGCTACCTGTATTGTCATTTAATATATGTGGGAGAGTGCTTGGTATATACTTGTCTGGATAACTGCCCCCCGATGTGGACCCCAGAAAAGAGATCACCTGATTATATCAGGTTGAACTTGGAGAGAAAAAAACCTGATAATGTGAACATTACAGATTGTATTTAGTCGATTGTAAGCATAATAGCCCACCAGGCTGGTATTAACCATCTAACAAATTAAACTCCCAGATTTACTCAGCGAGGTATATTAAATTGTGACAAAATCCAGGGTTCATAGAAATAGTAACAAAGTATGCAGTGCTGTTTCAACACATCCTATTGTATTGTCCGTGTGTAATATTTAGATTGCTACTAAAAACCTTGATTATAACGGGAGGGTTAATACCCCACAATATTAAAGTATATCATCCCACACTAAAATATAATGGGTTAGGATAAGGTCAATGACCTTCTACAGTAAACTCCACTGTACCGTGAAATACCCTGGTAAGTCTAAATATATTCTATAAATTGTATGTACATTTAGCGGTTTGCTATATCTATAAATTAGATAGTATTGTCAGTGTGTAATATTTAGATTGCTACTAAAAAGCTTGATTATAACCGGAGGGTTAAAGGGACACTAAACCCAATTTTTTCATTCATGATTCAGATAGAGCATGCAATTTTAAGCACCTTTCTAATTTACTCCTATTATCAATTTTTCTTTGTTCTCTTGCTATCTTGATTTGAAAAAGCAGTACTGTAAGCTTTAGAGCTGGACCATTTTTTGTTCAACACCTGGGTAGCACTTGCTGATTTGTGGCTAAATATAGCAAACCAATCAGCAAGCGCTACCCAGGTGCTGAACTAAAAATGGGCCGGCTCCTAACCTTTCATTACTGCTTTTTCAAATCAAGATAACATGAGAACAAAGAAAAATTGATAATAGGAGTAAATTAGAAAGTTGCTTAAAATTGCATGCTCTATCTGAATCATGAAAGAAAAAATTTGGGGTTAGTATCCCTTTAACCCCTTGATGACAACTGACGTACCAGGTACGTCATGAAAAAACTAACAGTTAATGACAATAGACGTACCTGGTACGTCAGTTGTCTAACAGAGTGCTGGAAGCGATCACAATCGCTTACAGCAGCTCTGAGGGTATTGCAGTGATGCCTTGATATGGAGGCATCCTGCAATACCACTTTACAAGCCTCCGATGCAGAGAGAGACACTCTGTGGCCCTCTCTGCACCGGTAGCGATGGTGCCGTTGTCCGGGTGTGAGGAAGCGTGCGCGTGCACGAGGCGCGTGTGTGTGCATGGGGGCGCGTGCATGTACATTAGCCACACCGACACCAATGAATGAGGGCAGAAAGGGAGAAAAAGGTAAAAAAAATAAAAATAAATATAAAAGGATCTGGGAGGGGGTGGGGGGCTGCTACACTACAGAAAGAGTTTTAAGTTAAAAATACTTTGGTTTTTGGGGCCAAACTGGGTACTGGCAGACAGCTGCCAGTACCCAAGATGGCGGTAATTAGGTAGGGGAGAGGGTTAGAGAACTGGAGGGAGGGGGGGGGGATCAGGGAGGTTGGGGCTTAGGCAGGGGTCCATCACAGCTAAAATATTTTATTATTTTTATTAAAAAAAAACCCCCAAAAAAAACAAAACACTCTTTTATTTAGTACTGGCAGACTTTCTGCCAGTACTTAAGATGGCGGGAACAATTGTGGGGTGGGGGAGGGAAGAAAGCTGTTTGGGAGGGATCAGGGGGTGGGATGTGTCAGGTGGGAGGCTGATCTCTAAAATTAACCCTGCAAGCTCCCTAATTTAACCCCTTCACTGCTGGGCATAATTAACGTGTGGTGCGCAGCAGCATTTAGCGGCCTTCTAATTACCAAAAAGCAACGCCAAAGCCATATAAGTCTGCTATTTCTGAACAAAGGGGATCCCAGAAAAGCTTTAACAAAAATTTCTGCCATAATAGCACAAGCTGTTTGTAAATAATTTCAGTGAGAAACCTAAAATTGTGAAAAATGTAAAGGTTTTTTTTTTTTTATTTGCTCGCATTTGGCGGTGAAATGGTGGCATAAAATATACCAAAATGGGCCTAGATCAATACTTGGGGTTGTCTACTACACTACACTAAAGCTAAAATTAACCCTACAAGCTCCCTAATTAACCCCTTCACTCCTGGGCATAAAACATGTGTGGTGCGCAGCGGCATTTAGCGGCCTTCTAATTACCAAAAAGCAACCTCAAAGCTATTTAAGTCTGTTATTTCTGAAAAAAGGGGATCCCAGAGAAGCATTTACAACCATTTGTGCCATAATTGCAGAAGCTGTTTGTAAATAATTTCAGTGGGAAACCTAAAGTTTGTGACAAATTTTGTGAAAAAGTGAACTTTTTTTTTTTTTTTTTATCGCATTTGGCGGTGAAATGGTGGCATGAAATATACCAAAATGGGCCTAGATCAATACTTGGGGTTGTCTTCAAAAAAATATATATACATGTCAAGGGATATTCAGGTATTCCTGACAGATATCAGGGTTCCAATGTAACTAGCGCTAATTTTGAAAAAAAGTGGTTTGGAAATAGCAAAGTGCAACTTTTATTTATTGCCCCATAAATTGCAAAAAAAGCAAAGAACATGTAAACATTGGGTATTTCTAAACTCAGGACAATATTTAGAAACTATTTAGCATGGGTGTTTTTTGGTAATTGTAGATGTGTAACATATTTTGGGGGGGTCAAAGTTAGAAAAAGTGTGTTTTTTCCATTTTTTCCTCATATTTTTTTTTTTTTTTTAGTAAATTATAAAACATGATGAAAATAATGGTATCTTTAGAAAGTCCATTTAATGGCGAGAAAAACTGTATATAAATATGTGTGGGTACAGTAAATGAGTAAGAGGAAAATTACAGCTAAACACAAACACTGCAGAAATGTAAAAATAGCCATTGTCATTAAGGGTAAGAAAATTGAAAAATGGCCCGGTCATTAAGGGGTTAAAACCCTAACAATATTAAAGTATATCATCCCACACTACAATATAATGTGTTAGGATTAGGTCAATGACCTTCTACAGTAAACTCCACTGTACCGTGAAATACCATGGTAAGTCTAAATATATTCTATAAATTGTATGTACATTTAGCGGTTTGTTATATCTATAAATTAGGTAGCACAAATTTGCTTACCAATTATAACAGAATTATTCACTGCTTGTAAATTAAAGGGACACTGAACCCAAATTTTTTCCTTTGTGATTCAGATAGAGCATGCAATTTTAAGCGACTTTCTAATTTACTCTTATTATCTATTTTTTATTTGTTCTCTTGCTATCTTTATTTAAAAAAGAAGGTATCTAAGCTTTTTTTGTTCAGAACTCTGGACAGCACTTTTTTATTGGTGGATGAATTTATCCACCAATCAGCAAGGACAACCCAGGTTGTTCACCAAAAATGGGCCGGCATCTATACTTACATTCTTGCATTTCAAATAATGATACCAAGAGAATGAAGAAAATGTGATAATAGGAGTAAATTAGAAAGTTGCTTAAAATGTCATGCTCTATCTGAATCACAAAAAAAAAAAAAAAAAAATAATAAAAAAAAAAAATTTGGGTTCATTGTCCCTTTAATTTTTTAACTCAGGACTAACCGGGCTTATATTGTGGAGTTTACTTATCAGTGAATATTATTAACCCAGTATGCTGGATAGCACAATTCTATACTTAGCAATGTAGTATTGATGGCACAATTTCCATGTCAAAATTTGTTGTTCTTAAATGAGATTTAGGCTATAAATCCTAGATAGCTCCAGCGGTTTGAACTTTATATAAATCAGTTTGATGGCATAATCAGCTTGCCACTGGTAGATAGATTATATACCGCTGTATGATAAGGCAAATAGCTCAACCTATATATTATATAAAATTTAAGAACAAACAGTATATTGAGCCTTATATATTTGATAGCATCATTCGCATATCAATAGTTAATACGTAAGAATTGTCAGCACCTTTTGCATGCCACAAGTTAACGTAAGAGATGTAGAATTATCCACTGAATAAAAATCCTTAACTAAGTTCATACTATTATTGATTAAAGCTATTATTGTATTAAGCAGATTAAAACAAGAGCACAACCCCCTAACACGGTCGCGTTTCACTATCGCTTCCTCAGAGGGGTACACGGGGCTGACAAAGGAACCTATTTACCTTATTTGTAAACCCTCCTACTGGGTTGGATTGGTCATAGCCCTGTACGTGACAAGACATATTATTGGTTAACAGGTCTCCGAAGGAAGTTACGTAGATTATGTCTCACAAATTATTGATGTTGTTGATTCGTTGCCATAACTACCAAAATGGTGTCAGTATAACATAACAATGTGAAATATTACTGAGAGGAAAATATTGCATGAGAGATCAGTAAGTGATTATGTTTGTTCAACAAAGATCAGTTTTATGTAAGAAAACGTGTAATTTTTATTGGCTAATGTATATATTCGTGAAGTATAGGGATCAATGTGTCATTAACAGAGCGATCGGTATCTCATATTTCTTTGTGTGTCCGAAAGATTTTTTGTACTAGGTCAAATGTGTACATCTGTTGGCTGGTATATTCACAGAATAATTACTGCATTGATTATTGAATTCTAAACGTGATGACAGATATTCAGAAAATTAGACCAGTAGGATGTTTATGTTTGTTGTTCAAAAATCAGTATGTGTAAGAAAACGTCTTACCAATAATGGATACTATATACTCACAAGTTATTAAAGTCAATAACTTGTTAAAAGAGAGATCAAACTATCATATTTCTGAAATTAATGTGCAGCGTCAAATATGCATGTCCGATAGTAGATATATTTATATGCATATTTGACGCTGCACATTCATTTCAGAAATATGATAGTTTGATCTCTCTTTTAACAAGTTATTGACTTTAATAACTTGCGAGTATATATTACCCATTATTAGTAAGACACGTTACACATACTGATTTTTGACCAACAAACATAAACATCTTACTGGTCTAATTTTCTGAATATCTGTCATCAGGTTTAGAATTCAATAATCAATGCGGTAATTATTCTGTGAATATACCAGCCAACAGATGTACACATTTGACCTAGTACAAAAAATATTTCGGACACACAAAGAAATATGAGATACTGATCGCTTTGTTAATGACACTGATCCCTATACAGGTGGTCCTCGGTTTACGCTGGTTCAATTTGCGCCGTTTCAGAATAACAACCTTTTTTTCAGTCATGTGACTGCTATTGAAAAGTTTTGGAAAGCAAAGTGCACTAATTAAAATAGCCAGTAGGTGGAGCTGTCCGCTTGTTTTGCAGCAAATCTATGCAACTTAAAGGGACAGTCTAGTCAAAATTAAACTTTCATGATTCAGATAGGGCATGCAATTTTAAACAACTTTCCAATTTACTTCTATTATCTAATTTGCTCAATTCTTTAGATATCCTTTGTTGAAGAAATAGCAATGCACATGTGTGAGCCAATCACACAAGGCCTCTAGGTACAGCAACCAATCAGCAGCTAATGAGCATATCTAGATATGCTTTCCAGCAAGTGGTATCAAGAGAATGAAACAAATTACATAACAGAAGTAAATTAGAAAGTTGTTTAAAATTATATGCTCTTTCTAAATCACGAAAGAAAAAAATTGGCTTTCATGTCCCTTTAACAGCCTGAAATTGATCTGTGTACACAGAGCAGATATTAGCTATCGAGCAAAAAGTTTTAGCAGGCACTTCCCTATGATCTTCCTGTCCAGCTGCTTGAGGTGAAGGTGCCTAACTGCCTATTAATCACTGCAGATCAAAATGCATAGAATAGGTGCCGACCCAATATTATCAAACATGCTAACAATGCAGATAACTGTTTGCAGAAAAATGCAAGTAAAACAACGTTTTTGTTCATTAAACCTAGTTTGATGATGATGCAGTCTGTTGTGTGATTATTTAATTAGGTGCTGTTAGCAAATGTTTTTGTTCATTAAACTTAGTTTGAGGATGATACAATCTATATTATTAGGTTTATAATGTTGTTTAGCATTTAAAGTCTTCATTTCAAAGCTTTAAAAATAATGTATTAGGTTTTACTTACGACAATTTTGAGAGGGAACTTGAACTTAACTCCCTCACTTCCCATTGACTTACATTATAAACTGGGTTTCAATTTACAGCAGTTTCGATTTACAACCATTCCTCCTGGAACCTAACCCAGGCGTAAACGGAGGGCTACCTGTACTTCACGAATATATACATTAGCCAATAAAATTTAGACAAGTTTTCTTACATACACTAATCTTTGTTGAACAAACATAAGAACTTACTGATCTCTCATGCAATATTTTCCTCTCTGTAATATTTCACATTGTGATGTTATACTGACACAATTTTGGTAGTTATGGCAAAGAATCAACAACATCAATAATTTGTGAGACAAACTATGTAACTTCCTTTGGAGACCTGTTATCCAATAATATGTCTTGTCACGTACAGGGCTATGACCAATCCAACCCAGTAGGAGGGTTTACAAATAAGGTAAATAGGTTCCTTTGTCAGCCCCGTGTACCCCTCTGAGGAAGCGATAGTGAAACGCGACCGCGTTAGGGGGTTGTGCTCTTGTTTTAATCTGCTTAATTCTGGTCAATACAATAATAGCTTTAATCAATAATAGTCTGAACTTAGTTAAGGGTTTTTATTCAGTGGATAATTCTACATCTCTTATGTTAACTTGTGGCATGCAAAAGGTGCTGCCAATTCTTACTTATTAACTATTGATATGCGAATGGTGCTATCAAATATATAAGGCTCAATATACTGTTTGTTCTTACATTTTATATAATATACAGTTGCAAGAAAAAGTATGTGAACCCTTTGGAATGATATGGATTTCTGCACAAATTGGTCATAAAATGTGATCTGATCATCATCTAAGTCACAACAATAGACAATCACAGTCTGCTTAAACTAATAACACACAAATAATTAAATTTTGCCATGTTTTTTATTGAACACACCATGTAAACATTCACAGTGCAGGTGGAAAAAGTATGTGAACCCTTGGATTTAATAACTGGTTGAACCTCCTTTGGCAGCAATAACTTTAGCCAAATGTTTCCTGTAGTTGCAGATCAGACGTGCACAACGGTCAGTAATTCTTAACCATTCCTCTTTACAGAACTGTTTCAGTTCAGCAATATTCTTGGGATGTCTGGTGTGAATCGCTTTCTTGAGGTCATGCCACAGCATCTCAATGGAGTTGAGGTCAGGACTCTGACTGGGCCACTTCAGAAGGCGTATTTTCTTCTGTTTAAGCCATTCTGTTGTTGATTTACTTCTATGCTTTGGGTCATTGTCCTGTTGCAACACCCATCTTTCTGTTGAGCTTCAGCTGGTAGACAGATGGCCTTAAGTTCCCCTGCAAAATGTCTTGATAAACTTGGGAATTCATTTTTCCTTCGATGATAGCAATCCGTCCAGGCCCTGACGCAGCAAAGCAGCCCCAAACCATTATTCCCCCACCACCATACTTCACAGTTGGGATGAGGTTTTGATGTTGGTGTGCTGTGCCTCTTTTTCGCCACACATAGTGTTGTGTTTCTTCCAAACAACTCAACTTTGGTTTCATCTGTCCACAGAATATTTTTCCAGTACTGCTGTGGAACATCCAGGTGCTCTTGTGCAATCTGTAAACATGCAGCAATGTTTTGTTTGGACAGCAGTGGCTTCCTCTGTGGTATCCTCCCATGAAATCCATTCTTGTTTAGTGTTTTACGTATTGTAGATTCGCTAACAGGGATGTTAGCATTTGCCAGTGACTTTTGTAAGTCTTTAGCCGACACTCTAGGATTCTTCTTCACCTCATTGAGCAGTCTGCGCTGTACTCTTGCAGTCATCTTTACAGGACGGCCACTTCTAGGGAGAGTAGCAGCAGTGCTGAACTTTCTCCATTTATAGACAATTTGTCTTACCGTGGACTGATGAACAGCAAGGCTTTTGGAGATACTTTTATAACCCTTTCCAGCTTTATGCAAGTCAACAATTCTTAATCGTAGGTCTTCTGAGAGCTCTTTTGTGCGAGGCATCATTCACATCAGGCAATGCTTCTTGTGAAAAGCAAACCCAGAACTGGTGTGTGTTTTATAGGGCAGGGCAGCTGTAACCAACACCTCCAATATCATCTCATTGATTGGACTCCAGTTGGCTGACATCTCACTCCAATTAGCTCTTGGAGATGTCATTAGTCTAGGGGTTCACATACTTTTTCCACCTGCACTGTGAATGTTTACATGGTGTGTTCAATAAAAACATGGCAACATTTCATTCTTTGTGTGTTATTAGTTTAAGCAGACTGTGATTGTCTATTGTTGTGACTTAGATGATGATCAGATCACATTTTATGACCAATTTGTGCAGAAATCCATATAATTCCAAAGGGTTGACATACTTTTTCTTGCAACTGTATAGGTTGAGCTATTTGCCTTATCATACAGCGGTATATAATCTATCTACCAGTGGCAAGCTGATTATGCCATCAAACGGATATATACAAATTTCAAACTGCTGGAGATATCTAGAATTTATAGCCTAAATCTCATTTAAGAACAGCAAATTTTAATATGGAAATTGTGCCATCAATTCTACATTGCTAAGTATAGAATTGTGCTATACAGCATACTGGGTTAATAATATTCACTGATAAGTAAACTCCACAATATAAGCCCGGTTTGTCCGGAGTTAAAATATTAATTTACAAGCGGTGTATAATTCTGTTATAATTGGTAAGCAAATTTGTACTACCTAATTTATAGATATAACAAACCTCTAAATGTACATACAATTTATAGAATATATTTAGACTTACCAGGGTATTTCACGGTACAGTGGAGTTTACTGTAGAAGGTCATTGACCTAATCCTAACACATTATATTGTAGTGTGGGATAATATACTTTAAAGGGACACTGTACCCAAACATTTTCTTTCGTGATTCAGATAGAGCATGAAATTTTTAGCAACTTTCTAATTTACTCCTATTATCAAATTTTCTTCATTCTCTTGGTATCTTTATTTGAAATGCAAGAATGTAAGTTTAGATGCCGGCCCATTTTTGGTGAACAACCTGGGTTGTCCTTGCTGATTGGTGGATAAATTCATCCACCAATAAAAAAGTGCTGTCCAGAGTACTGAAACCAAAAAAAAGCTTAGATGCCTTCTTTTTCAAATAATGATAGCAAGAGAACGAAGAAAAATTGATAATAGGAGTAAATTAAAAAGTTGCTTAAAATTGCATGCTCTTTCTGAATTACAAAAGAAAATTTTTGGGTACAGTGTCCCTTTAATATTGTCAGGGTATTAACCCTCCGGTTATAATCAAGCTTTTTAGTAGCAATCTAAATATTACACACAGACAATAGTATTAATAGATGTGTTGAAACAGCACTGCATAATTTGTTACTATTTCTATGAACCCTGGATTCTGTTACAATTTAATAAACCTCGCTGAGTAAATCTGGGAGTTTAATTTGTTAGATGGTTAATACCAGCCTGGTGGGCTATTATGCTTACAATCGACTAAATACAATCTGTAATGTTCACATTATCAGTTTTTTTCTCTCCAAGTTCAACCTGATATAATCAGGTGATCTCTTTTCTGGGGTACACATCGGGGGCAGCTATCCAGACAAGTATACACCAAGCACTCTCCCACATATATTAAATGACAATACATAAATTTTGACTCCAGCACATAGAATGTCACCAGAATCTAAAAGTTTTTAATATTAGTGTGTGTGGGCAGCTAACTAGGTATCTACCTGCATGTGGCTGTCTTTTTACATGTTTATATTAAAAGTTATATGTTAATCTTATTCGTCTCTCTATATTAATACTATTTGTGTTTAGAGGCATATATTTATTTTCATCCTACTCTAGGGATGTTTTGTTGTTAAAATTTGGAAACTAGGCCTTAGTTGATGACATTGCAGAGGGATGAGAACACAGGCCCATACTCATCAGTTTTAATAAAAGCCTCTGAAGTGCTATACAGTGCACAGATATTTAGCTTTAGCTCTCTGAGATACTGATTGTCCAGGTGATGGCATCCATGATGTCAACTGCGAGTCCCATCCAGTATTAGCAAACACTCAGACATAGCTCAACAGATACTTCTTCTGTGTAAGAACCCTTTACTCTGGTATAATGCCTCTGGGGTACGTGTTGGGACTGTTTAATATATATATATATATATATATCCCTAACCCTGAAAACATTTTTGCTGTACACTAGCAAAAAAGCAAAAAATGTATCTAGTAAAAAAAAATCACTACGGTACTTTTTTTATCCCTTGGAAAATATGTTTTGTTTTTTTTAATTATATATTTTTTAAATTTCTATTCCTGGAAGCCTTTTAGCAGTATGTTTGTGTTTGCAAAAAGCCTTCTAGTAAAAGCAGGTAGGATTAATAACACATGAAAATGCTCGGCAAGTCACATGCACAAATACACATTATCGATAATATAATGATAGCCTTTAGCAAAAGCATTTTTGGAAATGCAAGGATATTGGGAAAAAACAATGCTTCCAGGGGTGTGAACATTTTAAAAAATTTGCTCTCCAAAGTTCAATGCTGTGTCCAATAAAAGTGGTACTAACTTTATGTAAGCAAATGAAAGTGTACCAAAAAAAATTCTAATACAATTTGTAATGCATTGCAGTATAAGGGATTATAGGACATTACACGGCTATGCAGGACGCATATTAGCCAAGGTATTTTAGAAGAAAGAGTAATACTATAACACTTACCTTAACAACGTGATGTAAAGCAGGTCTCACAGCAGCCATCAAACTCTCCTGGGCTACTACCTCAAAAATGGATGGACGGTCATCAGCAGGTGAAGCAGATGTGATGTGGGCCCCACGTTCAGCCATTTTTAAGATCTTAGGCAAAAATCTTCACATTGACAGAAATTTAGAGGAAATAAATCTGTTTGTTGACAATTCCTATATGACACAAGATACATTTTTTTTTACTATTTTCATTTTGCAAAAAAAAAAAAAAAGCAAAACAGGATAGCTTTTAAAGTGAGTGGTTCCAAAACATTAATTTTGAGTTGAAAAGTAATCTTCAAACATTTTGGTGCTGGTTGCCCTTCAGGGACCTCAATACTGTATTGTGTCCTCATTACAGGAACATTTAACAGCTGGGTGCAGCTACAGTAACATGGTTACTACTCACCATGCTAATATTGTATTCTTGTATCTGCAGCTCCGTTTAAAGCCATTGTCCCATTTTAATCCATTACAGAAGACAGTTGGTAAAGCTCTGCATCTTTATAATGCATGTATTGTTGCATCCTGTGATAGAAGCAGTGAGCTTTCACATATCAGTGATCTTACTGGATTTTTGACAGCTGTACATTGCACTTTGGATTAGTTTAAAGGTTACATAACAAATATAAAAATGTAACCAGAGATAAATTAGAGAAAAAAAAAAATAAAAACCCGCTCTGTACTGTGCACGCTAAGCTGAAGTGCACAATAAGACTTGTTAATATCTCTGATCTGCTTCTGTCATAGGGTGCTAGAATACTTAGGGCTCAATTTAAGAAGGGCTAAAAAGACAGTGGCAGACATATCTGTCTTTGTCCGCCAAGCATTGCGGCTAGCAAATCATTGCGCAAGTCCAGGGGGATTGAGAAATGCCACTTTACAGTTGGTGTAGCAGGTTAAGAAGCAGCGGTCTCATGGTCGCTTCGTTTTAACTCTCGGCTGCGGGCTCATTTGTATGAGCCTGCAGCCAAAGGAACTCAGAAGCTGCATTTGCAGCCTTTTAAATAGAGCCCTTAAACTCCAAGATGTAGGCGTCCAATGTGAAGATGCAACGTTTCACAAACTAGGTTAAAATATGAGAACAGCTTCTGTAGTGGGTTAAAATAAGATAATTACTTTAAAAAGAGCTGCAGGTTCAGGTAGGAAAAATATTAGCATGGTAAGTAGTAACCCTGCTAGTGTAGTTGTACGCAGAAGTCTAATGTTCCTTTAACGTGTTACTAAATGTGTTGAAAACTGATCCTTTAGGTGTACTCTTGGAATTGAAATAGCTTGGTTTGCTCAGTGAAACCACCAACAATAATCAACATTTCTGTACCTAAGTACTGACCTTTGTGTATAGATAGGCTTACCAGATGTCCCACTTTTACTGGGATTGTCCCGGTTTGGAGGCGCTGTCCCAGTGTCCCACCCAGTTGTTCATTCTGTCCCAGTAGGGTTGCCACCTCCAGGTTTCAAATCATGTGTCCGGGTTTCAGACCACCTGAAACCCAGACACATTATTCAAAATGACTGGACTGTGGCTCTTCAGCATAGTTAGATGCTGGTACTTTGTTACATACAGCCCTGCTTAGCTTAACGTTAGTGTCCTTCAAAGTTTACATTTAGTAATACAGGCTGAGTGAGCAGCATAGGGTTTTTTTTAATTTTGTAGTACTACTTGGTTTATTTTTCTAAGAATTTAACACCCCCCGCCGACCTCTGGTGACATTGCCGGTAATACACCTTTAGGGGAATCATATGGGTATGACTAGGAAGTACAGACAGGCAGGATTTTTGGCCTGGATCTTGCTTTACTTCATGCAGGATAGAATTTTGGCTATAATCTTCCTGCATTATGGTATAGAGTAGCTTCTTAAACAGCTTTAGCGGGTACGTGTTTCTTTTTTACTTTCATTCATTGTTGTATTTATGCCTTATCAGTATTTGGCTCTGTTCCTTAATTAGACACATAAAACACATATTACACTGCAGATATTAATTTGTGAAATTGATAATTATGAAAGTGATAATTATGCTTTATGTTTGGCATTATTTAGAATCTGAGATTTAGATTAGTGATTTATTTGCCATGACAACGTAATGATGCCTTTTTCACTAGGGGGTGGTGTTATGGTCTATTTAAACTGTGTGATTCACTAGTTTGACTGAGGAAGGGTAGAGTATCCACGAAACATTACACACATAAAAGCTACTACTTTAAAAGGACCGGTAATTGCCACGCCCCCTTGACCACGCTCCTGACCACACCCCCACTGGCACCGCACCAGGTGGTCCCAGTTTCACCTCTAAAAATTATGGTAAGCCTATGTATAGAGAGAGAAAAGATAAGCAAGTGTGCATTAATGTTCTTGATCTTGACAATATGTGGCGTTTTTAAAAAGATAGAGAGACAGAAAGATAAAACAACAAACGTGCAGGTATCTGGAGAGTGAAGGAGAAAGTAGGTAGAGAAATATTCTACTTGGCAACTTTTCTAAATTAGCAGCAATTCCAGATGATCTGTGATATTTTAGAATTCACAAAAGACGGCAGCGATACTCACAAAGGTGTACAACATCCGCCAGTGTGCTCCAGGTGAAGTACATTCTTATTCTTTACTCGCCTGCACTCTGTCAGTTCCGCAGCTTTACTTATGAGCTATGATAAATAAAATACAGTATGTTAGCGAATGTTAAACTCAGGTGGACTTAACCCGTTTGTTGCCAAAGTGAAAAGCGATACACAATCCAGAGGTAAAAGGTCACAGGACCACACATGCATGCATCTGTCAAGAACAGATGTTGGATTTAACATTGCAGTGCGCCGCAATAAATACAACAATGTAACAAATTACAGCAAATACCGTTCTGCTGTTTTGTCCGCAGCTCCCTCACTAGCCCGCTCACTAGTAATCTGCGCCTTCATAGCTCATTTGCACCATTTCGAGCTCAGCTCGCACTTCCTGTCTATGAAACGCAATGTGTCAAGATGATTTCCGACACATGGAACGCACGACAGATGTAGCAGAGAACGTGTGGAACGCAAACCGCTAAACAATTCTGCTGTTCATGACCCAGCTGTAACACGTTACATAAACCAAGCTTATGCTCATAAATGTTATGTTTATCAGCTAGATCTATATCTGAACTGTGGTTTTTATGTTTATACCGAACGTGCAATTAAAATATCTAAAATATTAGGAATTGTATATACCATGAACAAACATATGCGTTTTCTTTTAAATGTATCTGTAATATTCCGCCATTCGTTTAACTGTTATATTAAACTATAGTTTAAAAGCTGCTTCCGCCCTTTGGAACGCATAGGTTGACACGATTTTTTCGTACTTCCGGTGTGTGCAACGCAGACAGGAGGTTCCGGAGCCGAGATCTGTGCAGCTTCATTTTCCCACTTCTGAAGCTAAACGGTATCTGCTGATATAGCCCACAGCTACCTGCAGTTGTACTCAGCGGGTGAGTGACATAGGGCGAAATAAGAAATAAGTAGGATGTCCCTTGCTGGCCAACATAACGTGTGAGGGAGGGAGCCGCCCGTGTGAATTGGCTTCTATATGTATGAGCTGCTAGTGCACGATTTAGATACATCCTTATTTTTATGCTGTGGTTATGCAGTTTTGCATTCTTTGAACGATGGTGCAAAATAAAACTGTATACATACTTTTATTTTTTATATTCTAGTATTTACAAGCTAGCAATTTGGGATCAATATAATGACGGGTAAAGGGTCTGTCACATTTGCATGTTTTGGGGATCCCCTGGTGACATGCACATATCCAAAGCAGACATTAGATCAGATTTATTGTCTGCTGCTCCCATGTATATTCAAATTCAGACATCAGACTTGATGCAGGACCTCCTGCCCCTCTTATGTCAGATCCATTCCCAAATCACGGCGTTACTTCGTGAACCCTTATGCCATGTATTTAAGGTTTCCAGGTGTCCTTTACATAAACACTGGGCACTGTGCTGGTGACGTAACAATGGTAGATGGGGTCACACAATCCCCCCAAAAAGTTCTTCCTTAGCTCCTGGTGTTGATCCCACAACATATATTTTTATCAACTGAACTGTCATTTTACAACTTGGCTGCCAGTAACATGCACATCAATAATCCTATATTATAAAAGACAAGAGTTTGTCTGAAGCCGTCATGCGCAGTTCAGACAAACTCTTGCAGCTGATCGCACGCGCACCCACCCGGCAGCAGCGCGAGGACCCGGCACAGCTGATCAGTGAAAGAAAGCAGCGCGAGGACCGGCAAGTGAAGGCGCACAGGAGAGAGAGAGAGAGAGAAAAAAAAAATAATAATAATAAAAAAAAAATAACACGGCCCGTGTGAACGGGCTTTAGGACTAGTTTTACATATTTGGCTACCAGTGACACGTATAAACAGAAGCGACTTGATTCCCCTGACTGACCCCAACATCTTTCTTTCCTCTATTTTTAATGTGTTGAGGCATAGGAGACCTTTTACATTTAGCAAACACTTTAACATTTTTTTAAAAAAAAAAAATAGACATTTAAGTGTCCAGTGTTTTTGTGGAGATTTTACTGGGCAGCCTGCTAAAATACTTGACTGTCCAGTTAAATAGTGGACACCTGGCAACCCTACATGTATATGCCCACAGCAGACCACAGACTAGAAGCATAGGTGGTTCACTGTATCCCTTATTCTAGGTGGTGTTACTGTAGACAGAAACCGCCTTTTTTTCTTGTTCTCATAGTGGTTCAGATTCTGCATCTCAAGTAGAAGCCATTCACCTGATGATTTCTCTTTGAATGCTTGGGAGTGTGAAAGTTTACATCAGTTTGTAGCTCTGATTAGGTTAAATACTTATTAGTAGTATAAAATGTTTGTAAGATACATTATTGCTTGTATTTTAATTCTAAAAATATTGGGTGAAGTGCAGACTCCCAGACAACACTGCTATATTCCACACTTCCAATGTTTGCACACATTAGTAACTCATTTTTAGTAGTCCTTAATTAGCCTTAGCAGAATAGATTAGGCAACCATTGCTTTGTCACTAAAATGTTATACCTATCTTTTCAATATTTAAGCAACTAATATTATTAAAAAAAAAAAAATACATCTGTACCTGTATTAATATCAGACTGATCTTTGTATACATAATTTTGTCTAGCATTTTTTAGTGTTTAATGTCCTTTCAATGGGAAGTTAAACTCATAATGTATAGTTGCCAACACTTCATAAAAATATCCAGGGACACTATGCAGCAGAGCAAGCAAGCAAGCAGGTTACTGGAGTATTGATAACCTACTGTTTGACTGCTCTGCCCACTCAGTTCTGCGATCAAAACACTGATTTGATAGTAATAGTATCATTTTAGACTTATACATTGCTTATTATACAGATTACAGCATTAAGCTCTTACACCTACTCTATACTATTGACAATACCAGTCTCTGGAACACATTTTGGGCATATGGTTATTGTTACAACACATCAAAATTAGGCAGACAAATAATATGTGAACCCATTCAATAATAATAACTATATTCCAGTAGTAATATACACCAAATGTTGGGCACACGAGGTAGCAATTTATATGGCTGTCTAGCCAGTAGAGTATTAATAACACAGCAATACAAAAAAAAGTATATATAATTTTAAGTAGAGATAAAGCTTCAATGCAGCTGATTGATTATGCACAGCACCGGATTGGGTGAACTGTTGGGGGCAAATGGATTTTTGTATTATCTAGTCTGACAGCAATTTTCATGTTTGCACTGTGTGTAGGATGTTGTTTATGTTTAAAACTCATGCTAAAATCAGTCAACTACAGACAATACAGATTGCTAAAATATGAAGATTACTGTCAGTCTAAATAATGCAAAGATGCAAACAATAAATTATCTACAGTAGTAGCCAAGTATACCCCCCCCGTTTACAATAAATCAGCACAGCTCCTTGCCTAGAGTGGAGGAGCTGTTTGTAAATGTTTTTTTCTTTTGATTTGTGGCAGTTTAAACATTGATCACTCAAATAGGTGCAGCAAGCAGTCACTGCCTAGACCTGCTCTGGCAGCTCCTCCCCATTAACTTGTGTCACACATGCCCCAGCTCAGCTGCATCCCTCCAAATCTCCTGGAGGGGACATTTCAAGGGACAAAAAATAATAATCCAGGGACATACAACAAAATCCAGGGACTATCCCTGGAAATCAGGGACTGTTGGAAACTATGATAACAAGGCCCTGTGTATCTTATTTAGTATACAAAGCTTTTACAATGCCATATACAGAAAAATGATCAGTGATAAATGTGCCATTAGTTTAAATGCAAATAATACAGAATACATATAATAAATGCATTTAAACAAATCTATGGTTAAAGGGATAGGAAAGTCAAAATTAAACTTGCATGATTCAGATAGAGCATGTCATTTTAACCCTTTAACGACGCATGTCGTACAGGGTACGTCGCACACAACCTGGTCTTTAAAGACCAGCGACGTACCCTGTACGACATCAGGGTTTCTCGCTTCCAGCCGCTTTCAAGGTATTGCTGTGATGCCTCGATATTGAGGCATCACTGCAATACCTTTTTTTCCAAAACCGATGAAGAGAGAGCCACTCTGTGGCCCTCTCTGCACCGGTAGCGATGGGCCCGATCGTTTGTGGGTGGGAGCAGCTGCAGAGAGGCGGGCGGGGGCCTGCAGGGAGCGCGCGTGCAACAGCCACTGCCACCAATGAATTAATGAATGGGAGAGAGGGAGGAGGGGAAATAACTGTCAAAAGGATCTGGGAGAGGGAGGAGGGTATTGAGGGGGGCAGCTACACTACAGAAAAAATGTAATTATATAAAAAAAATCTTAAAAAAACATTTTTGGGAGGCAAATTGGGTAATGGCAGACAGCTGCCAGTACCCAAGATGGCAGCAAATAGGTTGTGGGCAAGGGTTATAGAGCTGTTTGGGGGGGGGGTCCATCACAGCTAAACAGATATTTAAAAAAAAAAAAAAAGCCTTTTATTTTAGTACTGGCAGACTTTCTGCCAGCACTTAAGATGGCGAGGACAATTGTGTGGTGGGAGAGGGAAGAGAGATGTTTGGGAGGGATCAGGGGGTCTGATGTCTCAGGTGGGAGGCTGATCTCTACACTAAACCTAAAATTAACCCTGCAAGCTCCCTACAAGCTATCTAATTAACCCCTGCACTGCTGGGCATAATATACGTGTGATGCACAGCAGCATTTAGTGGCCTTCTAATTACCAAAAAGCAACACAAAAGCCATAAATGTCTGCTATTTCTGATCAAAGGGGATCCCAGAGAAGCATTTACAACCATTTATGCCATAATTGCACAAGTTGTTTGTAAATAATTTCAGTGAGAAACCTAAAATTGTGATTTTTTTTTTTTTTTTTTTTATTTGATCGCATTTGGCGGTAAAATGGTGGCATTAAATATACCAAGATGGGCCTAGATCAATACTTGGGGTTGTCTACTACACTAAAGCTAAAATTAACCCTAGAAGCTCCCTACATGCTCCCTAATTAACCCCTTCACTGCTGGGCATAATACATGTGTGGTGCGCAGTGGCATTTAGCGACCTTCTAATTATCAAAAAGCAACGCCAAAGCCATATGTGTCTATTTATGAACAAAGGGGATACCAGAGAAGCGACCATTTATGCCATCATTGCACAAGTTGTTTGCAAATAATTTCAGTGAGAAACCTAAAGTTTGTGAAAAAAATTAGGAAAAAGTGAATTTTTTCTTTATTTGATCTCATTTGGCGGTGAAATGGGGGCATGAAATATACCAAAATGGGCCTAGATCACTACTTTGGGATGTCTTCTAAAAAAAAATATATGCATGTCAAGGGATATTCAGGGATTCCTGAAAGATATCAGTGTCCCAATGTAACTAGCGCTAATTTTGAAAAAAAAAAGTGGTTTGGAAATAGCAAAGTGCTACTTGTACTTATTGCCCTATAACTTGCAAAAAAAGCAAAGAACATGTAAATATTGGGTATTTCTAAACTCAGGTAACAGATTTTGGGGGTCAAAGTTAGAAAAAGTGTGTTTTTTTTTTTCCATTTTTTCCTCATATTTTATAATTTCTTTTTATAGTAAATTATAAGATATGATGAAAATAATGGTATCTTTAGAAAGTCCATTTAATGGCGAGAAAAACGGTATATAATATGTGTGGGTACAGTAAATGAGTAAGAGGAAAATTACAGCTAAACACAAACACCGCAGAAATGTAAAAATAGCCCTGGTCCTTAAGGGAAAGAAATTGAAAAATGGCCTTGTCCTTAAGGGGTTGACACTTTTAAATTCACTTCTATTTCCAAATGTGCTTCATTCTCTTAGTATCCCTTGTTAAAAAGTGAATACACACATATCATACACTATTTGGAGTTGCTGCTTATTGGTGCCTGCACATATTTATCTCTTGTGATTGGTTAAATAGATATTTTCAGCTTCCTGTCAGTAGTGCAATGTTGTCCCTTCAGCAATGGATAACAAGAGAATGAAGAAAATTTGATAATAGAATTAAATTGGAAAGTTGTTTAAAATTGTATGTTATATCTGAATCTTAAAAGACAATTTTGGGGTTTACTATCCCTTTTGAACAGTCCTCAGTATATTTTTCCTTTACTTAGAGTGAATGTAAAGTTTCATCAAGTAGTGCCCGTTTTTTAAAAATACTATTTAAAAACAGGGGCACTTTCATTGATGAAACTTTACATTGCACCATATTTGTAGAAATACTTACCTCTTCGTCTTGAAAGCCTCTCCAGCGCTTCGCCAGCCCGTTGCAAGCCTCTTCCTACGTCAGAAATGACGATTCCAGCCTTCCTCCAATCACGGCATTGCTTTAGGCAATGCTTCCCCCAGGGGGGAAGCCGTGATTGGAGGATGACGGAATCGTCATTGCTATTGCCAAAAATACTCCAATTGGTGGATACAAAGCAATCCTTTAATTTCTCAATATTATCCTAATATTATTAACTTTTGCTTCTACATAGGGACAAGAGGAATACGTGTGATCAGAACTGCCAAGAGGAGCACGAGAAACAGCCTGATTTGCATTTTTAATTACACAGTAGCAGTGATCCAAAATCTTTCCCTCACGAGTAGAACATTTAATTATTGTTTATATTTAGGACATTCTGTACACAGATAACACTGACTAAAATCAAATATCAGTGGCTGTGCTTTCAATTAAAGGGACATAATACTCATATGCTAAATCACTTGAAACTGATGCAGTATAACTGTAAAAAGCTGACAGGAAAATATCACCTGAGCATCTCTATGTAAAAAAGGAAGATATTTTACCTCACAATCTCCTCAGCTCAGCAGAGTAAGTTCTGTGTAAAAAGTTATACTCAACTGCTCCCAGCTGCAGGTAAAAAAATTAAAAAAAATGAAGAAATGAACAGCAGCCAATCAGCATCAACAGTGCTGAGGTCATGAACTTTTACTGTGATCTCATGAGGTTTGACTTGACTCTCATGAGATTTCATTGTAAACTTCCTTTACCTGATTGGTGAAATAAGATGAGAGTGCACGATGCTCATCCCTTCAGATGTCCCAGGACAGACACACTAAAATGCTGCTTAGAAATCCTTTACAATGGGAGGTGGCTACTGAGGAACTTTTGAGGTAAAATATCTTTCTTTTTTACATAGAGATGTTCAGGAGATATTTTCTAGTCAGCTTTTTACAGCTATGCTGCATCACTTTCAAGTGTTTAAACATTTGGGTATTATGGCCCTTTAATCTCACTGGATCCCTTTCACCAATACATTATATGATAGATCCTCCCAGAGCTAGTGTGATTTGCACAACTTTGACTCACAGTACAGCTGTAAGGGAGATTCCCCGAATGATACAGTCACATAACCTCCTCTGCTAACTGATCTGGTCCATTTTGAAAGAAGGGAAAACATTCCTGAAATATTTGTATCTCTTACGCTTCGCTTTTCTATTAAGCTGCACAGCTAATGTGCATTTGCCACTGAAATGGTAAGACATTTTACTTAACGCTAATACCAGTATGCTGCAAAAATGATTATAATCTAAATTAATTCAGATTTGACCAGAGAAGCCACACCTGTCACCATTGTTACCTATTTTATACATTTAAAAAAAAAATGTTTTTTTTTCTGTTAAATTTTTCCCTAGTGGTTGCTACATTACATAACATTCATTAATTAAAGGGACATCTATTCCAGAATTTTTATTTAAAAGGGTAGATAATATTTTTATTACCCATCCCCAGTTTTGCATAACCAACACGGTTTGATTAATATACTTTTTATCTCTGTGATTACCTTGTATCTAAGCCTCTGCAGACTTGCATTTTAGCCAATCTGTGCTGACTCATAAATAACTCCACGGGAGTGAGCACAATGTTGGCTATTTTTCTATTTCCTATTGTTATCAATTGCATGCCTTAACTGAATCATGAAAGTTTAATTTTACCTAGACTGTCCTGGTAATCAAATAAATTCTACACCTTACAGGGCCATAATAGTTGAAAAATGATCTGCTCTCTGTAAAGCATGTAATTTTAAGACTATCGACCCTACAATATTGTGTGTTTAACCCCCACTGTAGAGGACTCAGTGTTCTGCTGAGCTGTGTGACTAGCATTGCTGGTTGGATCAGGGGTGTGTTCCGTTTGGGACCAACTTTGTCTCCGCTGGTCCTGAGCAAAACTTCTACAGTGCAT
This sequence comes from Bombina bombina, assembly GCF_027579735.1. Taxonomy (NCBI): domain Eukaryota; kingdom Metazoa; phylum Chordata; class Amphibia; order Anura; family Bombinatoridae; genus Bombina; species Bombina bombina. The sequence continues at coordinate 672,305,827 of NC_069501.1, read as the reverse complement.
TTAACTCCTTTTCGGGGGGACGGGGGTTAAACACACAGTAGTGTAGGGTCATTAGTTTTAAAATAATTTTTCAACTATTATGGCGATTTAAGACCAGTACATAACACCATGCTATAAAATGAATCGCCAAAACATTAAAAAAGTGACAGTCAGTTTTTTGTTAATTCCTTTAGGTTCTAACACTACTAATTTGTAAATCTAAAAATGTGTCTCATTGTTTTAAAATACATTTCTGATTTCCATCCCTTCCTGGGACAGAAAGTGGGTGTTTGGTAATAAACATGAGGGAATTATTGTGGCAGGATTAGTGGTGTAACATCAGGGCTTACATTTCAAGGTGCCAGTCCCAGTTTTTAAGGCACCACAAGCACAGTTTTGTGTGCTACAGGGGGTGTTCTAACTGGGGTAAGTCAGTAATCTTGGTATATGCTTTGCAGCCTGGAAATGTTTTGCTGCACAGATGTTGAATGCAGATGCCTTATTTCTTCTCCATATCTGAGCACTACATGTCTGGGTGTTGGGAGACAAGGGCAAAGATACTAATATTTTTAGTTTACGTGTGTGTTGGACTAAAGATGGTAAAACACTTTCTAGTAAGGGAAACAGGGAAATACAATTTATATATTGAAAGTCTCCAACAAAATCTAGAAGGGAATATATTTATAGACAGAAGAATTTAGGAAGACAATGGAAACATATGGGCACAAGTAGGTGAAAAAGAAATGGAAGAAGATGGTGCCAGTACAGCATAATAATGTGGTTGTTTGTAGCTGTTTCTCTAATCGAGATCTAGGCTTTTTTAAATCAGCTCTGTAAAATGACAGATTTGGAATATGTTTCCCTCACTATTGAGATAAGTGAATATAAGCTACAGATAAAGTAAAGATGCCAGGACACAGGGAGATCATTTGCTTTACATACCTCTTATGTGTCAATTTCAAGGGCACAGCCTTATAAATGCCCCTGTTTTTGAAGCGCTTCCAACTTTTAATATTGATTTCCAATCCCAGAGGAAACTTTGGTGGTAATCTACAGTGTTACTTCATGTATATAGTTTGTTTTTTCTTCTTAGCCCACGTGAATGAGGTTTCAGAAATGTGCTTACACATCGTCAAGCAAACTCACTGGAGAACTATGCAGACATTAAATGAGCATATATAACTAAAATTCCAATTTTTTTTGCTGAAGGAGACACCATATTAATGCACCATTAAACTTAAATGAATTCATCCATACAACCATGAACATAATCGTGTATATACATTCATATCCCCCCTCTGCAGTTTATATGTAAGAATTGTTGATTATGTCCAGAGTGGCTGACATGCATACTTAAAGGAGCAGTAAAGTCAAAATGAAATATTCATCATTCAGACGATGCAAATTTTAAGCAACTTTCCAATTTACTTTCATGATCAAATTTGGTTTGTTCTCTTGGTATTTTTTGTTGAAGAGTAAACGTAGGTAGGCTGAAATGAGTTTAGGAGCTTGCACGTGTCTTTTAGCATTCTATGGCAGCAGTGTTTGCAACTATGCATAACATTGCTATAAGCATTGCTGCAAACACTGCTGCTAGATTGCTAGACATGTGCATGTTCCTGAACTCACCTTGGATTACTCTTTAACAAAGGATGCCATAAGAACTAAGCTAAATTAAAAGTAAATTGGATAGCTGTTTAAAATTGTATTCCCTATTCAATACACAAGTTACATTTTTTACTTTTCTGTCCCTTTAAAGGGACACTTTACCCATAAACTTTCTGTCACGTTCATGAGCAGTATCCATACTTGAACTTGTATTATTTTGTATGAAGGGAAAAAAAATGTGTAAACGCTGTTTAAAGTTAAAGTGAAAACTAATACAACTGTATTAGTTGTTTGCTTCCTACAATTGTTTATTGGGTGATAGGTACTTTCTGCTAATGCTCATTTATAATTAATAGGAAGTAACTATAAGGTAATTGGTATTGTAGCTTACATTTAAACAACATTTTGCATTATATTTATTCAGACAATAAAAATGTGACAGTGTTTTAATGATACTCATCTAGATGATAAAACTTCTTCTTAGTGTCCCATTAAGTAATGCAGTTTGATTTCTTTGCTATATAATGATCGTTAAGAGTGGTTAATTTATATCTGTCCCTAGTTGGCCACAGCAAAGGCGATGTAATAAAACATACTAGGCTTTGTAAAGGAGATATCTGTGAACTGCTGTGAAGTAACAAACACTGCACATTTTGTTAATGAAATCACAATGTTAAATGTATGCATAGTGTTTGCAGTACAATGCTGATATGTAGATCTATAGTGTGATTATATCAAATGGGACTTTACCCTCCCTTTATTAGAAATGGCTGCACTGTCCCTCTTTCAATCCTGAAAATTTAGTCAAGCAGGTTCTCCCCACTAAATAAATCTAATCTGTATTGTGCATCTGCAGGGCAGGGTCCTTCTTATTGTGTCCTAAAGCTTCTGGCTGCTTTCAGAACATTTTGCCTTTAGTGCTTATTGATGGTTTCTTCGTTGTTACAGGCGTTTGAAGAAAAGAAGGAACCATGACAGACTCCAAGTATTTCACTACTAACAAAAAAGGTACTCACTTCACTAACAGGCAATGCTTAAGATGCTGACAAATGATACTTTCTTTTAGCGTTTTATTTTCTGAACCTATATTTCTCTTGTAAGATGTATCGAGTCCACGGGTTTAACCATACTTATGGGATATTCTCCTTCCCTACAGGAAGTGGCAGAGAGAGCACCCACAGTAGAGCTGTCCATATAGCTCCACCCCCCAGTCATTCTCTCTGCCTGCTTAACTGCTAGGAAGGGCAAAGGGAGTGTGGTGACAAAAATGTTAGTTTTTATTTTCTCAAGCAAAAGTTTGTTATTTTAAATGGTACCGGTGGTACTATTTACTCTCTGGCAGAAAAGGGATGAAGATTTCTGCAAGGTGGATGATGATCTTAGCATTTTGTAACTAAGATCCACTGCTGTTCTCACAAGGGCTGAAGAGTACAGGAAAACTTCAGTTGGGGGAACAGTTTGCAGGCTAAACTGCATTAAGGTATGTTCAGTCTATTTTTTTCTAGACAGACTGTTATTTCTAGAAAAGGCTGGCAATATCCCCATGAGGGAAAGGTAAGCTGTATTCAGTAATAGAGGAATCCAAGCTTGCATAAAGGGCTCATAGTTACTGGTGACACTGATAGGAAAAAACGTTTTGGTTTAATTACAAATAAAACGTTTTTTGAGGGACTTTAAGGGGTCTTTGTGGCTTGTTTAAGGGTTATTAACCCACATGGCTAGTTTAAGAAACACTCTGTGGTGTTTCTTTTATGCCCCATAACATCAAGTGAGGTGGGAGGGGCCTATTTTCAGTTGCACAGAAGCATCCAGCTACTTCTCCAGAGATTCCTGCTGTATTTGAGGGCTGTAAAGAGGTTTTTTTCCCCACATATCGTTCCTAAGGGGCAGGTAGGTGCCACAGCAGAGCTGTGGCAAGGTGCTGGACGTTATTTTACCGGTTTTTAAGTTTTTTTTAATCCGGTTTTTACATTAAGGGGTTAATTGTTTATTTGCATAGTGGTGTAAAGTTACTAAGGCTTTATGATGCTATTGTAAACATTTCGTTTTGTTTACTGCTTTTTTACACTATTTTGCAGAGTTTGTGCAGCTTTTTTTCTCTTAAAGGCACAGTACCGTTTTTGTTTAAAGTGTTATTTTCTTTGATTAAAGTGTTTTCCAAGCTTGTTTGTTTCATTACTAGCATGTTTAACATGTCTGACACCAAGGAAAATCCTTGTTCTATGTGTTTAGAAGCCATTGTGGAACCTCCTCTTAGAATGTGTCCCACTTGCACTAATATGTCTATAAATTATAAAGAGCATATTTTAGCACTTAAAAATATTGCAATATATGATTCTCAGTTAGAAGGAAATAAAGGGTTTAGCATCTAGCTCTCCCCAAGTGTCACAACCAGTAACGCCCGCACAAGTGACGCCAAGTACCTCTAATGCGTCAAATTCATTTACTTTACAAGACATGGCCATAGTTATGAATAAAACCCTCACAGAGGTTTTCTCTAAACTGCCTGGTTTACAAGGAAAACGTGACAGCTCTGGGTTAAGAACAAATGCTGAGCCATCTGTCGCTTTAGTAGCCGTATCCGATATACCCTCACAATGTTCTGAAGTAGGGGTAAGGGATTTGTTATCTGAGGGAGAGATTTCTGATTCAGGAAAGACGCTCCCTCAGACAGATTCTGATATGATGGCCTTTAAATTTAAGCTTGAACACCTCCGCTTATTGCTCAAGGAGGTATTAGCTACTCTAGACGATTGTGACCCTATAGTGGTCACAGAGAAATTGTGTAAAATGGACAGATACTTAGAGGTTCCTGTTTACACTGTTGTTTTTCCAGTCCCTAAGAGGATTGGGACTATTGTTACTAAGGAGTGGGATAGACCAGGCATTCCGTTCGCTCCCCCTCCTGTTTTTAAGAAAATGTTTCCCATATCTGACACCATACAGGACTCGTGGCAGACTGTTCCTAAAGTGGAGGGAGCTATTTCTACTCTTGCTAAGCGTACAACTATACCTATCGAAGACAGTTGTGCTTTCAAAGATCCTATGGATAAAAAATCAGAGGGTCTTCTAAAGAATATTTTTGTTCATCAAGGTTTTCTTCTCCAACCTATTGCATGCATTGTTCCTGTAACTACTGCAGCTGCTTTCTGGTTTGAGGCTCTAGAAGAGGCTCTCCAGGTGGAGACTCCATTAGAGGATATTATGGATAGAATTAAGGCCCTTAAGTTGGCTAATTCTTTCATTACAGATGCCGCTTTCCAAATGGCTAAATTAGCGGCAAAGAATTCAGGTTTTGCCATTTTAGCACCCAGGGCGTTATGGCTTAAGTCCTGGTCTGCTGATGTGTCATCAAAATCTAAGTGGTTGAACATCCCTTTCAAAGGAAAGACCCTATTCGGGCCTACACTGAAATAAATTATTTCAGACATCACTGGAGGGAAAGGCCATGCCCTCCCTCAGGATAAAAAAAGATGAGGACCAAACAAAATAATTTTCGTTCCTTTCGGAACTTCAAAGGTCCCGCTTCAGCTTCCCCTGCAGCAAAGCAAGAGGGGAATTCTGTCCAATCCAAGTCAGTCTGGAGACCTAACCAGGCTTGGAACAAAGGTAAACAGGCCAAGAAGCCTGCTGCTGCCTCTAAGACAGCATGAAGGGGTAGCCCCCGATCCGGGACCGGATCTAGTAGGGGGCAGACTCTCTTCGCTCAGGCTTGGGCAAGAGATGTTCACGATTCCTGGGCTTTAGAAATTGTGTCCCAAGGATATCTTCTGGACTTCAAAGACTCCCCCCCCAAGGGGGAGATTTTACATTTCTCAATTGTCTGCAAACCAGAAAAAGAGAGAGGCGTTCTTACACTGTGTAGAAGACCTACATACCATGGGAGTGATCCGCCCAGTTCCAAGAGCGGAACAAGGGCTAGGTTTTTACTTCAACCTGTTTGTGGTTCCCAAAAAAGAGGGAACTTTCAGACCGATCTTGGATCTTAAAATTCTAAACAAATTCCTCAGAGTACCATCTTTCAAGATGGAGACTATTCGGACTATTCTTCCTCTGATCCAGGAGGGTCAATATATGACTACCGTGGATTTAAAGGATGCGTATCTACACATCCCTATTCACAGAGATCATCATCAATGCCTTTCTGGACAGGCATTACCAGTTTGTGGCCCTTCCTTTCGAGTTGGCCACGGCTCCCAGAATTTTCACAAAGGTGCTAGGGTCCCTTTTGGCGGTTCTAAGACCGCGGGGTATAGCAGTGGCGCCTTATCTAGACGACATCTTAATTCAGGCGTCGACTTTCCAGCTAGCCAAGTCTCACACGGACATCTTGTTGGCTTTTCTGAGATCTCACGGATGGAAGGTGAACATAAAGAGCTCTCTCGTCCCTCTCACAAGAGTTTCCTTCCTAGGGACTCTGATAGACTTGGTAGAAATGAAAATGTTTCTGACGGAGGTCAGAAAATTAAAACTTTTAATCACTTGCCGAGCTCTTCATTCCATTCCTTGGCCATCAGTGGCTCAGTGTATGGAGGTAATCAGACTCATGGTAGCGGCAATGGACATAGTTCCTTATGCCCGCCTACACCTCAGACCACTGCAACTATGCATGCTCAAACAGTGGAATGGGGATTATGCAGATTTATCCCCTCAACTGCATATGGACCAAGAGACCAGAGATTCTCTTCTCTGGTGGTTGTCTCAGGACCACCTGTCTCAGGGAATGTGTTTCCGCAGGCCAGAGTGGCTCATAGTAACGACAGATGCCAGCCTGCTAGGCTGGGGTGCAGTCTGGAAATCCCTGAAAGCACAGGGCTTATGGTCTCGGGAGGAATCTCTCCTCCCGATAAACATTCTAGAACTGAGAGCGATATTCAATGCGCTTCAGGCATGGCCTCAGCTAGCTGCGGCCAAATTCATCAGATTTCAGTCGGACAACATCACGACTGTAGCCTATATCAATCATCAAGGAGGAACACAGAGTTCTCTAGCGATGATGGAGGTAACCAAAATAATCCGATGGGCGGAGGATCACTCTTGCCATCTCTCAGCAATCCATATCCCAGGGGTAGAGAACTGGGAGGCGAATTTCCTAAGTCGTCAGACTTTTCATCCGGGGGAGTGGGAGCTCCATCCAGAGGTATTTGCCCAGCTGACTCAGCTATGGGGCACACCAGAATTGGATCTGATGGCGTCCCGACAGAACGCCAAACTTCCTTGTTATGGGTCCAGGTCCCGGGATCCCCAGGCGGTACTGATAGATGCTCTAGCAGTGCCCTGGTCCTTCAATCTGGCTTATGTATTTCCTCTCCTCCCACGTCTGGTTGCCAGAATCAAGCAGGAGAGAGCTTCGGTGATTCTGATAGCGCCTGCTTGGCCACTCAGGACTTGGTATGCAGACCTCGTGGACATGTCATCTGTTCCACCGTGGACTCTGCCAATGAGGCAGGACCTTCTAATCCAAGGTCCATTCAAGCATCCAAATCTAACTTCTCTGCGTCTGACTGCTTGGAGATTGAACGCCTGATTCTATCAAAGCGTGGTTTCTCTGAGTCGGTCATTGATACCCTGATTCAGGCTAGAAAGCCTGTCACCAGGAAAATCTATAATAAGATTTGGCGCAGATATCTTTGTTGGTGTGAATCCAAGGGTTACTCATGGAGTAAGATTAGGATTCCTAGAATTTTGTCCTTTCTCCAAGAAGGATTGGAGAAGGGATTATCAGTTAGTTCCTTAAAAGGACAAATATCTGCTTTGTCTATTCATTTACACAAACGTCTGGCAGATGTCCCAGATGTTCAAGTGTTTTAGTCAGGCCTTGGTCAGGATCAAGCCTGTATTTAAACCTGTTGCTCCACCATGGAGCCTAAATTTGGTTCTTAATGTTCTTCAAGGGGTTCCGTTTGAACCTATGCATTGCATAGATATTAAGCTTCTATCTTGGAAAGTTTTGTTTTTAGTAGCTATCTCTTCGGCTCAAAGAGTTTCTGAGTTGTCTGCTTTACAGTGTGATTCACCTTACCTAGTTTTCCATGCAGATAAGGTGGTTTTGCGTACCAAACCTGGGTTTCTTCCTAAGGTTGTTTCTAATAGGAATATCAATCAGGAGATTGTTGTTCCTTCTCTGTGTCCTAATCCTTCATCAAAGAAGGAACGTCTGTTGCACAAACTTGATGTGGTTCGTGCTTTAAAGTTCTACTTACAAGCAACTAAAGATTTCCGTCAAACATCTTCATTGTTTGTTGTTTATTCTGGTAAACGGAGAGGTCAAAAGGCTACGGCTACCTCTCTTTCCTTTTGGCTGAAAAGCTTCATCCGTTTTGCTTATGAGACTGCTGGCCAGCAGCCTCCTGAAAGAATTACTGCTCATTCTACTAGAGCAGTGGCTTCCACATGGGCTTTTAAAAATGAGGCTTCTGTTGAACAGATTTGTAAGGCGACGACTTGGTCTTCGCTTCATACTTTTTCCAAATTTTATACTTTTGCTTCTTCGGAGGCTATTTTTGGGAGAAAAGTTCTACAAGCAGTGGTGCCTTCCGTTTAAGATACCTGTCTTGTCCCTCCCTTCATCCGTGTCCTAAAACTTTGGTATTGGTATCCCATAAGTATGGATGAATCCGTGGACTCGATACATCTTACAAGAGAAAACAGAATTTATACTTACCTGATAAATTTCTTTCTCTTGTGATGTATCGAGTCCACGGCCCGCCCTGTCTATTTAAGACAGGTAGTATAAATTTATTTAAAAAACTTCAGTCACCACTGCACCCTATAGTTTCTCCTTTTTCTTCCTAGCCTTCGGTCGAATGACTGGGGGGTGGAGCTAATGGAGGAGCTATATGGACAGCTCTGCTGTGGGTGCTCTCTCTGCCACTTCCTGTAGGGAAGGAGAATATCCCATAAGTATGGATGAATCCGTGGACTCGATACATCACAAGAGAAAGAAATTTATCAGGTAAGCATAAATTCTGTTTTTATTGAATTTTTTTTTTGTCATTGTTTTATAAAAAACAAACAAAAAATATCTATATGGCAAGTTAAAATCAAATCAAATAGTATGTTGTGTAGCACTTTTACACATTCCACATGGATAAAGTCAATAATACATTTTCATGACTTAGAGAGTGGACTTTGAAATAAAACATTTTAATTCTATAATCAAATTTACATTCTGTCCCAGGCTTTCATAATGCTTGTGCATGAGATCTGCTGTCTTATCTGTAGTGGGCCACATGCACTTTATTCTTCTTGTTTTGTGATTTGTCTTTTGTGAAATAATTTTCTGCATTTTAATCTCAAAAGGAATTTAGTAACAAAATGTATTTTTTAATTTCTTTCAATTAGTTGAAATCTTGGGCAATAACATACATTTAACAAATCAGAGGTGTTTTACATTTTAAAAACTACATGAGGGGTTTCCAGCAGCCTGGATATTGACGCCTGTGATTGGTTGCATTTACAGACTCGTTCTTGTGTGTTGAGAAACACTGAATCTCTACACAGAAGAGTTTATATTTGACTTTGAATAATTTAAAACAATGGGCCTTATTAAGAATACACATTTGGTTTATTTTCAGGGGAGATCTTTGAGCTGAAGGCTGAATTGAATAATGAGAAGAAAGAGAAGAGGAAGGAGGCTGTAAAGAAGGTTATTGCTGCCATGACTGTGGGAAAAGATGTCAGGTACAGGGAAATTTCTGATTTCCAAACAGTAAAACCTCTACACCAATATGCTTACCCTCTTAAGCCCATATCCTATTGATAACACACTATATAACCAATTATTTCAGATTTTTATTGGTGTTATGTTAACTTAGGTGGGCTAAAGTGTATGAGTTGTTTCCATAGCATTACATGTGAATAGGTCACTTTCTTAAGTTTATAGGTCGGTGCTACAGCTTTTCCTACCAAAAATATGACTATGTTTTCCTCTTTAGTTTGATTGCAGAGATCTATGCTTTTTACCCCTGAAAAATGCTCCATAATGGGTTAGCTCCAGACCAGAAAAGGATTGCTGGTGAGCAAATCGGGCAGCTTATGTGCATAACAACAATTTACTAGCCGTGTTCAGCACTAGATTGCAGCCCATTTCTTCTCTGGAGATGATTAACTATGTGTTTAACCCAGTGTTAATTTTGTCGACTAAAACTAGACTAAAATGAGTATAAAACTAAAGAAATTCTGATGACTAAAATACGACTAAAACTAAAATGGCATTTTAGTCAAAAGACTGACTAAAACTATATCAAAATGACATTTTAGTCAAAAGTCTATGACTGACTAAAACTAAATCAAAATGTGCTGACAAAAACATTTTATGCAAGGTGTTATAATCAATTCATATCTAATGACTGCTCTTTTGTAAAATTTATGAAACTTAATTTTATTAAATTTTAAGATAAATAAAGACATGTTATATACCACAACAGTTAAATCTGTTAAATATGTATTGTATGTTCAAACCTTAATACCATAAATAAAAGCAGGTTAATAAATCTTTACTCCAGGAGTATATAATGAGTTTGGAAGTTCTAGAGCAGTGATAATATAGTTGCCGAAAATGTTTAGAATCTGTGAATAATCAATTGATTCTTCCTATAGAAATAAGAATAACCCACAAGTATGGGTTTAAGTTATGCTGTGCCTGTGCTAGCTGCAGAAACTTTTTGTTGTGTTGAGTTACTTGATACTTGTTTTAATTATTAACAGAGAACTGTTAAAGTTTTTATATTGGGTAATATGTGCAATACAGCTTTTTTATATATATTTTAAAGTTGCACTTCTGTTTGTTTATGAAACTTGTTTTTATTTAATTTTAAGTTTAATAAAGATGTTATATATCACAATGGTGAAATCTGTGTCTGTATTGCATGTTTATACATTAATGCCATAAATAATAGCAGGTGTTATGTTTACTCCTGGAGTATAGAGCTGCAACAACTAATCAACATAATCGATAATAATAGATTATGAAAATAGTTGTCAACAAATCTCATAATTGATTAGTTGGTCTGTGCACAACACCAACTGCTTCACTCCACTGAGCTCCTGCACATGGTATTATGTTTTATGGTTATGTCCTTAGCCTAAAGGACATCTACAGACGTATACTTTTCACTTTTTCAGAACAGTATTACAACTGTAACTGTACCCCTGGCTTATGTGTAACCCAGATATAATAGTCATCATTTGGATTGTTTATATTAAATTAGATGATTTGGAACTATGCTTTGCATGATATAGTGCTGAGCTTGTTATTTATACCTAGCCCCTAGATTGATGGGAGTCATTTGAATTAATGTGCACTTTTATCAGTTTGCACAATTATTAGCGGATTGCTTCCTATTGCTGATGTACTGTATAAATAAATGTGTAAGGCTTTGTCCTGTTATTGATATATAGTCATTATCGCTTTTGATTTGTTTTTTATTGTTATATATTTTTAATCAATTGTGATAATATGTACCAGATTCAAACTTTATAAGTATAATTTTGTTATTTTTAGAGCGGGCTAGATATTTTTCCCCTAACCTTATAGCTGGTTATTTACCATTGCATATAGATATTCAAGATATTTTTTATGTTAGAATGAAGTCAAGGGTTACTTTATTCAGAGGCCCCTTGTCAAGGTGGAAGTTCTACCTCTTTTCAAACAGTTTTTGGTTTTGTTTAATTATAAAACTGTGCTCTGCTGCTTAAAAAAAATGGACAAACCGTTGTGTTAATGTAAAGTTTTAGTCTGAAGTTTATATTTGTAACACTCAGTATGTGGATTCTATTTACAATATAGGAAACAATTATTCGATTAATCGAAAAAATCATCGGCCGATTAATCGATTATGAAAATAATAGTTAGTTGCAGCCCTACTGGAGTATGTAATCAGTTTTGCAAATGATAGAGAAATGCTTAAATAATGCATTACACTTTAACTAAACTCCTTAGATTTTAGTCGACTAAAATCTACTGGAGATTTAGTCGACTAAAACTAGACTAAAACAATTCAAATGACTAAAATACGATTAAACTAAAATGGCATTTTTGTGAAAAGACTAAAACTAAGACTAAATAGAAATTTGCCGTCAAAATTAACGCTGGTTTAACCTCCTTTTTGGGTGTTATACACTCATTATGTGCAACAGTGCAATAATAAAATGCTTTAACAAATTAGAGCATTTTATTAATGCTCTTTTTTATTTTTATTTTTTTTATTTTCATTTTTATTGAGGACAACACAACATATGCTTTTACAGGGTAGGAAACAGACATGTCAGATATTCACAGCATATCCTAAATTGTGGAATGTACATTAAAATGTCCAGTCCCCTTTTTTCGCCCCCTTAAACAGTGTTGGTCACTCTTGGACCTATAGTATTATAGCATTTCAAAACTAGGGGTTAAAAAACAAAAACAAAAAAAAAAACACCCCACCAGCGGTGGAGTAGTAATTGCATTTAAATGAAGCAAAGGGATTCAAAAATGTTTTGGACTATTGCAAGATAAAAAAGTAAGCTATCTGAACAATATATATACTACATGTTAATACATCCCCAGGTCACCATTAGTTACCTCATTGTACCATGTATGAGATTTTTAGTTGACAAATACTTTTATTGAGCTATCTATGTATTGGCTCCTTCATGGACCCGGCCGTTGTCCAGAGGAGAGGCACTTATTATAAATGATATGCTTTCAGCAATGATGGAAAGGTATCGCTAAAAACATCCCATATGTAATCAATATAAGAATTGACCTAGGCAAGGGCCCCCTCAAACCCCTGGACTGGGAATCTATACAAAGATGTTTACTGTGATCAATTTAGGTAGCACAATGGTAACTCAGGCATATCAATATCTGCATATAAAATCTATAGTAGGTTATTGTCCATGACATCTGTAGCACAATCATTAATTAAAATAACCCTCCCGGAGCCCCCCACAACCCCTCAGGAGATGCAATACGACAAAGGTTTTGTTTGCAGATATCAACATATATAGTATAGCGTTGAAAGTTATTCAATATGTAAGGCATAACAGATGAAATAATGAAAAGGCTAATGTCGCCATACAGCAGCTTAATATGTGGTGCAATAAAAAAACCTTAACCCTTAAATTATCTAGTTAATAGAGCATTAGATTCTAGGCGTTGGTACTTATAACATTTGTACAGGCTTAACTAATGCACATTTAATCTAGCGAGTGAAACTTTAGGATCTAGGCGTTGGTAGACTTATAATTTTTGTCCAGTTGTAACTAGATCGCGTAAAACCCATAGTCAATAACCCCATAAACTTAAAAATATATCCCCACGAGTGTTGTGGAGGGCAGTTCCTTGAAATGTTATGTCTCATGGTGGTATTGGCTGATGTAGCTCCCTTGTGTTTGATCCGTGTGGTAACTTGGTGTTCAGCGTGTGCAGATTCTTTTAGATAGCGACATGCGGGTATTGGGTCAGAAATATGGGCATATTTTGTAGCATAAGTCCGAATGGAGGAAATTATTGTGAGAATTAAGTTGAAGCATGCCCTCCAAAACATGGCTCCTCTTGCAAGCTTCTGTTTCTGCAAGCGTAACCGCGATGAGTGATTTTTGAGTTAGGTCTTTTGTGGTTTTGTCAGCCAAGTCCCTTCTGATCGTTGGGTATTATCATGGCTGACTCACCTGTATCGAAGGGGACGGAAGCATTCATACCCAGCAACAGTGAGGTGTGTATTTTTATTTCAGTGGCACCGGGGCCCTTCGGCACAACAGTCAGGCTCAGATCTTATGTAGCCAGATCCCCACTGCAGGGATCACGCTGTTCATCTTGCAGAGCTTTGTTTATTTCTTTTCCTCCAGCCGAGGTGGAAGAATCTCTGACAAAGAAAGCTTTTCTTCTGTGGAATTTCCCTTGCGGTCGCCATCATTTTTTATATACTTTATAAGGTCTTGTTCTGAGTCATCTGCCATCGCATGCTTTATCAGCGGTTTGAAGGTTTCCATATAGTCCTTAGGTAATGATCTTTGATATAGTTTGTTGAGCAAGTTCTCTAATTTGGCGAAACTCTGATCTAGGGTTTGTACTAGGTCATATTCCCATGCGGTCGCCATTTTAAGATGGTTTTCTCGTTGGTAAGCTGGAGATTGAAAGATCATTGTGATGTAATTTAGTAACGCTGTGTTGTTCAGTATTTGCAGAAAGGTCAGTAATGCAGAGACCTGTTGCCAGCACTGGTAACCCGGAGAGTCAGACGAGGTTGTTTCCTATGTGTAGGCCGCCGCCATAGGCCTAAATCTTCCGAACTGTAGCCCTGATTTCATAGAAACGGCAATCAAAGAATATAATATAGCTACCACTTGTTGAGCGACTATTATTTGAGTGATGTGGGTGAATTTGCTGTAGATGGTGCTAAAATCAGCGGATTATAGAAGATTCCTTCAGAACCTGCAGGAAATGCGTCCTGTCAGGTACGCTGTTTGGACACGCCCCCTCTATTAATGCTCTTCTATGTCCCATTGAGCAAGAAAATCTACGTAGTTCTATGTTCAGCCATTCAACAAGTAGTCTTTTTAAATTGCTCCTTGTCAGTAAGGATTTACTTAAGACAGTTTATGAAGATGCAGCTTACTATGTTTGTAATGCTGGTGCTTTTTAGGACACATCTATCTTTTTTTTTTTTTTTTTTTCTTTTTTTTTTTTTTCTAAATAACACTACACCTTCCTATAGCTCTGCCTTTGTCTGCAAATATTGTACTCACCCCATCGCTCTGCTTAAGACTTATTTCCTCCAATATTGTCACCACCTCCTATTCCCATCTACAGGACTGCACATGTTTGTATTGCTCAACAAGACTTGTCCTGAGCATTCAGAGCTTCAAATGGTTAAAAAGGTAAAAAAAAAAAAAAAGTGCATGGGTACAGTTCAATTTGAAATAGAAGCATTTTTGCAATATACTTCCAATAGCAAAAATGCTTCTAGTGAACCTTTATTACTTTTTTTTTTTTTGCAGTATGTGCACATATGTTGTGAGGGTCAGTGCACCAGTATGCAAACACACTTTTTCAGAGAATGAGCAGTGGCTTGTAGGACATAAATTATGTCTTAAGAGAAGCAATACACACCTCTCTAAGCAGGCATGGTGTTTGAATATCGCTCAATATGTGCATATGCCCCTGAAAAACAGGAATAACTTTTGGAAGTATATTGCAAAAATGCTTCTATTTCAAATTTAAATGCACCTGTGCATGTTTCAGTTTTTATCTGTCTGTCCCTTTTAAGCAGGAATTGGAATGCTCACAACTTGTTAAAAAAAAAAAAAAAAAAAGTGGACCCCTCAATAGAAGGGATTCAAAAGTCTGAGTAAAAATTGTGCACACTCAAAAGAAAAGTATACATATACAATGATCAGCCACAACATTAATATCAGCTGCCTAATATTGTGTAGGTCTCCCTCGTGCTTCCAAAACAGCTCTGATGCGTCGAGGCATGAACTCCACAACACCTCTCAATGTGTCCTCTGGTATCTGGCACCAAGACATGAGCAGCAGATCCTTTAAATCCTGCATAGGGCCTCCATGGATTTGTTGTTCCAGCACATCATACACATGCTCAATCTGATTGAGATCTGGGGAATTTGGAGGCCAAGGCAACACCTTGAACTCTGTCATGTAGTGCCAGGGTGCATTATCCTGCTGAAAGAGGCCACTGTCATCAGGGAACACCATTGCCATGCGGTCTGCAACAATCTCTAGGTAGGTGGTACGTGTCAACGTAACATCCACATGAATGCCAGGACCCAAGGTTTCCCAGCAGAACATTGCCCAGAGCATAACACTGCCTCCTCCAGCTTGCCTTTTTCCCATAGTGCATCCTGCTGCCATCTCTTCCCCAGTTAAACAATGCACACGCACCCCTCCATCCACCTGATCTAAAAGAAAACGGGCATCATCAGACCAGGCAACCGTCTTCCATTGCTCCATGGTCTAGTTCTGATGCTCACATCCCCATTTAAGGCATTTTCGGCAGTGGAAAGCGCTCATCATGGGCACTCTGGACACTGACTATCTGCGGCGATGCACTGTGTGTTCTGACACCTTCTATCATGGCCAGCATTCATTTTTTCAGCAATTCCAGCTACAATAGCTCTTCTGTGTGATCAGACCAGGCAGGCTAGCCTTCTCTCCCCACATGCATCAATATGAGCCTTGGGCGTCCATGACCCTGACGGCAGTTCACCGGTTGCCATTCGTTACACCACTTTTGGTAGGTACTAACTACTGCATACCAGGTACACCCCACAAGACTTGTAGTTTTGGAGATGCTCTGACCCAGTCATCTAGCCATTACTATTTGGCCTGTGTCAAAGTCACTCACATCTTTTGGCTTGATCATTTTTACTGCTCCCAACACATGAAATTCAAGAAGTGACTGTTCAATTGCTGCCTAATATATCCCACCCCTTGACAGGTGCCATTGTGACGAAATAATCAGTTATTCACTTCAGCTGTCAGTGGTTTTAATTTTGTGGCTGATTAGTGTAATGCTTTCTACACCTCCTTTTTATAAGGTGACCCACACAGGTGCAGGGCCTTCTACCCCTTCATCATTTTTGTAGTTGTTTTTTGGAAATTGTACTATAGCAACATGCAGCAATGTTCAAGAGCTGCGGAATATGTTGGTGCTCTGTAAGTAAATTATGATGATTATGGTTATTAGTTTATTATTATTATTATTATAGTAGTTATTATAATAATACAAGTTTTTATGAAGCTTTAGATTACATGCCCACCAAAGCAATCTCACTTCTGGTTGCTGCAGGGTTAATGGCACAGTAAACATAAAAAAATAATAATGCAGAGATAGAGATAGATTGCCCCTTGGCTGATAAAGACACAACTTGTGGACAGAGACATCCCCACAACTGTAAGACAATTAAAACTAAAAGAAACCTGTAATCAGCAAAGCAAAAAACATTTTTAAATACCCTCTGTTAGATGGAAAATGGGGAAAAATGACTAACTGCCCTTTAAGGTTAAATAAAATGTTTCAGTGCTCCTTATTATTCATTGGCACTTCTGTGGGAACAACTATTTTGTCGGAAAGAACTTAGCTGTAAAGTGATCAGTCAGCTGCTGAATGTTCTCCATGGCCTAGAAACACTAAACCTTTATACTGATGATAAGATGTGAATTCTTAATGAGAAACACTTCTATTCATTAAAGTCAATTCACTTTATATGTACTTGGATCTTTCTAGGGTTTTGTTGTCTGTCCTAAACTCTCATCTCACACTTAATTTAAAGTTGCAGGTTATGCAAAGCTGGGAAATGGGTAGTAGGCATTATCTATCTTTTTAAACAATAAAAAAAAATCAAGTAGACTGTCCCTTTAAAATGGAGAGGTCGTTTTTTTTTTTTATAGCGTCATAACTTCTATCCTTCATTGCCTTTTCTGTCATTTACAGTTTATTATTTCTTTCTTACATTAAAGTTGGGATTTATAACAGCAATCTCAACATAGTCTTCTGCAGTAATGCAGTATGAATGCATACCTAGACCTCCCAGCAGTTGTGTTAGATGGTTGCATCACTGAAAACCTGACAGCACTGATCAGGCAAAACAGCACAGCCCTCATGCATTGCACACCTCACATCTTTTAAAGAAGACCCTCCAATATCCTGCCCCTTTATGTATCCCCAAGTCCCTTCAAATGAAACAAGCCTTAATTGTGCTTGCTTAATTGCTGGTAAGTGTGTGCATTATTTAGTTTGTGTCTGAGAACCAAGTCACTTCTTCTTTGAGGCTTTACAAATGGTTGATGCCTGTAATCTTTGTTTTTAGTACGATATTCAACAGATAGCCGGATGCTAGGAGCAGGGTCAGCGTGTTGGTTATCATATTATTCTACATGCTCCACTATTTGAGAAAGTCAGATATTTGTTTTCTTCACGACTGTCTGATTTAAATACTGATATATTAAGTCATAAAATATTCATTTTTCTTTTATAATACACTGTATTGCAGGGTTCTCCAAACCACGGGTCAGGACCAGTGTTCCCTCTAGGGCCATTTTTGTGAGAGACTCAGCAGTGAAACAAATAATTAGAGCAATTAGCAAACACTGCACAATACAGACTGCAAGGTGTGGTTCCCTTATTTACTGTTTCAGTGCTGGGCCTCTCACAAAACTGGCCTTAGAGGGAACACTGGTCAGGACCCATTACTGGGTCACTGCATCATGTTTACTGGGTCGTGACGTGTGTGTGTGTTGTTGGAGAGTGTGTGTGTTATATTAGAGTGTATGTGGTGAGTGTGTGTTTTATATACAAGTGTATGTGGTGTGTGTGTGTTATGTATGAAAGTGTATGTGGTGTGTGTGTTTGCTGTATGAGAGTGGTATATGGTATCATTGCACTGGGTCTTGGGGGAAAAAGTTTGAAGAACCCTGCTGTTTTTCACTCTACATATGATTCATTCAGGGTTTTAGTGTATCCTATATCTAGTTTAAATGTTTCACGTCTAAGCTGTTAAAATATTCGCCATTATAATTGAACATTGTTAAGGGACGTTAAAAACGGTGATATTGTTACTTAAAGGGGCACTGAACCCAAATTTTTTATTTTGTGATTCAGATAGAGCATGCAATTTTAAGCAACTTTATAATTTACTCCTATTATCAATTTTTCTTTGTTCTCTTGCTATCTTTATTTGAAAGTTCAGGACCCAAGACAGCACTTGTTTATTGGTGGATGAATGTATCCACCAATCAGCAAGAACAACCCAGTTTGTTCATCAAAAATGGGCTGGCATCTAAACTTACGTTCTTGCTTTTCAAATAAAAATACCAAGTGAATGAAGAACATTTGATAATAGGAGTAAATTAGAAAGTTGCTTAAAATTGCATGCTCTATCTGAATTACAAAAGAAAAAAATTGGGTTCAGTGTCCCTTTAAAGGAACAGTTTAGTCATAATTAGACATTCATGATTTAGACAGAGTATACAATTTTAGACAACTTTCCAATTTACTTATATTTAATTTGCTTTCTTCTCTTGTTATCCTTTGCTGAAAGGTTTTTCTAGGTAAGCTCAGGAGCAGCAAATAACCTAGGTTCTAGCTGCTGATTGGTGTCTGCATATATATATATATATATATATATATATATATACCAATTATCATTGGCTCACCCATGTGTTCAGTTAGAAACCAGTAGTGCATTGCTGATCCTTCAGCACATGATACAAAGAAAATGAAACAAATTTGATAATAGAAGTAAACTGGAAAGTTGTTTTAAATTGTATGTTATAGCTAAATCATTAAAATGTTTGGGTTTTATGTCCCTTTAAGTATCTTTTCTCCTGTTAAGTGTAGTCAGTCCACGGGTCATCCATTACTTATGGGATTATATCTCCTCCCTAACAGGAAGTGCAAGAGGATCACCCAAGCAGAGCTGCTATATAGCTCCTCCCCTCTACGTCATACCCAGTCATTCTCTTGCACCTAACTAATAGATAGGACGTGTGAGAGGACTGTGGTTATTAAAATTAGTTTTTATATCTTCAATCAAAAGTTTGTTATTTTAAACAGCACCGGAGTGTGTTGTTTTTTCTCAGGCAGCATTAGAAGAAGAATCTACCTGAGTTTGTGTATGATCTTAGCGGTCGTAACTAAGATCCATTTGCTGTTCTCGGCCATTCTGAGGAGTGAGGTAACTTCAGAACAGGGGACAGCGGGCAGGGTTCACCTGCAAGGAGGTATGTTGCAGTATATTATTTTCTAAGGAATGGAATTGACTGAGAAAATACTGCTAATACCCATATAATGTAAGTGCAGCCTTAAATGCAGTAGTAGCGACTGGTATCAGGCTGATATGTATGTATGTTACACTGAGGTATTTCTGGGGAATGGAACTTCACTAAGAAAATACTGTATACATTTAACTTATATTTGAGCCCCCACTGCAGTGAAAGCGACTAGCAGCAGGCTTATTAGTATCATTTCATAATTTTATTTTAAAACGTTTTACTGGCATGTTGATCGTTTTTTTCTGAGGTACTTGTTGATAAAAAATTTTGGGCATTATTTTTCCACATGGCTGTCTTTTATTTATGAATAAATTCAGTTTACTGAGCTTCCCCACTGTTATAATATGAGTGGGAGGGGCCTATTTTGGCGCTTTCTTGCGCAGTAAGAATTCAGTCACAGTCTTCCTATTCCTTCCTCCATGATCCAGGACGTCTCTACAGAGCCCAAGGGTCACCAAAACTAGTTTTGAGGGAGGTAATCACTCACAGCAGACCTGTGAGACTGTGCTTTTGACTGTGATTAAACGTTTAAATTCTGTTATCCGTTTTTTGGGTATTAAGGGGTTAATCATCCATTTGCTGGTGGGTGCAATCCTTTGCTAACTTATTGCATTTACTGTGAAAATTTGGTTGCTATAACAAATTTGGTTCATTGTAATTTCAACTGTGACAGTTTATTGGTGCTTCTTAAAGGCACAGTAACGTTTTTTATATTGCTTGTAAATTTATTTCAAAAGTAATTTCCAAGCTTGCTAGTTTCATTGCTAGTCTGTTAAACATGTCTGACACAGAGGAAACTCTTTGTGCAATATGTTTAAAGGCCAATGTGGAGCCCAATAGAAATTTGTGTACTAATTGCATTGATGCTACTTTAAATAAAAGTGTACATGTCAAGAAAATTTCACCAGACAACGAGGGGGAAGTTATGCCGACTAACTCTCCTCACGTGTCAGTACCTTCGTCTCCCGCTCAGGAGGTGCGTGATATTGTGGCGCCAAGCACATCAGGGCGGCCCATACAAATCACTTTGCAAGACATGGCTAATGTTATGACTGAAGTATTATCTAAATTGCCAGAAATTAGGGGTAAACGCGACCACTCTGGGGTGAGAACAGAGTCCACTGATAATATTAGAGCCATGTCTGATACTGCGTCACAATTTGCAGAACATGAGGACGGAGAGCTTCATTCTGTGGGTGACGGATCTGATCCAAGTAAACTGGACTCAGACATTTCAAATTTTAAATTAAAGCTTGAGAACCTCCGTGTATTGCTAGGGGAGGTATTAGCGGCTCTGAATGATTGTAACACGGTTGCAATTCCAGAGAAAATGTGTAGGCTGGATAAATATTTTGCGGTACCTACGTGTACTGACGTTTTTCCTATTCCTAAAAGGCTTACAGAAATTATTAACAAGGAGTGGGATAGACCTGGTGTGCCCTTTTCTCCCCCTCCTATATTTAGAAAAATGTTTCCAATAGACGCCACCACACGGGACTTATGGCAGACGGTCCCTAAGGTGGAGGGAGCAGTTTCTACTCTGGCTAAACGCACCACTATCCCGGTGGAGGATAGCTGTGCTTTTTCAGATCCAATGGATAAAAAGTTAGAGGGTTACCTTAAGAAAATGTTTGTTCAACAAGGTTTTATATTACAACCCCTTGCATGCATTGCGCCTGTCACGGCTGCGGCGGCATTCTGGTTTGAGTCTCTGGAAGAGACCATTAACTCAGTTACATTGGATGAGATTACAGACAAGCTTAGAGTCCTTAAGCTAGCTAATTCATTTATTTCCGATGCCGTAGTACACTTAATTAAACTTACGGCTAAGAATTCAGGATTCGCCATTCAAGCGCGCAGAGCGCTGTGGCTTAAATCTTGGTCAGCCGATGTGACTTCTAAATCTAAATTGCTTAACATACCTTTCAAAGGGCAGACATTATTCGGGCCCGGTTTCTAAGAAATTATCGCTGACATTACTGGAGGTAAGGGTCATGCCCTGCCTCAAGACAGAGCCAAACCAAGGGCTAGACAGTCTAATTTTCGTGCCTTTCGTAACTTCAAGGCAGGAACAGCATCAACTTCCTCAGCTCCAAAGCAGGAAGGAACTGTTGCTCGCTACAGACAGGGCTGGAAACCTAACCAGTCCTGGAACAAGGGCAAGCAGGCCAGAAAACCTGCTGCTGCCCCTAAGACAGCATGAAGTGAGGGCCCCCGATCCAGAAACGGATCTAGTGGGGGGCAGACTTTCTCTCTTCGCCCAGGCTTGGGCAAGAGATGTCCAGGATCCCTGGGCGTTAGAGATCATATCTCAGGGATATCTTCTGGACTTCAAAGCTTCTCCTCCAAAAGGGAGATTTCATCTTTCAAGGTTGTCAGCAAACCAGTTAAAGAGAGAAGCGTTTCTACGCTGTGTACAAGACCTTTTACTAATGGGAGTGATCCATCCAGTTCCGCGATCGGAACACGGACAGGGGTTTTACTCAAATCTGTTTGTGGTTCCCAAAAAAGAGGGAACCTTCAGACCAATTTTGGACTTAAAGATCCTAAACAAATTCCTAAGAGTTCCATCGTTCAAAATGGAAACTATTCGGACAATCTTTCCTATGATTCAAAGGGGTCAATACATGACCACAGTGGATTTAAAGGATGCCTACCTTCACATACCGATTCACAAGGATCATTATCGGTACCTAAGGTTTGCTTTCCTAAACAGGCATTACCAGTTTGTAGCTCTTCCCTTCAGGTTAGCCACGGCTCCAAGAATCTTTACAAAGGTTCTGGGCTCTCTTCTGGCGGTACTAAGACCGCGAGGAATTTCGGTAGCTCCGTACCTAGACGACATTCTGATACAAGCGTCAAGTTTCCAGACTGCAAAGTCTCATACAGAGTTGGTTCTGGCATTTCTAAGGTCGCATGGGTGGAAGGTGAACGTAGAAAAGAGTTCTCTATTGCCACTCACAAGAGTTCCCTTCTTGGGGACTCTTATAGATTCTGTAGAAATGAAAATTTACCTGACAGAAGACAGGTTAACAAAACTTCTAAATGCTTGCCGTGTCCTTCATTCCATTCAACACCCGTCAGTGGCTCAATGCATGGAGGTAATCGGCTTAATGGTAGCGGCAATGGACATAGTACCTTTTGCACGCCTGCATCTCAGACCACTACAATTGTGCATGCTAAGTCAGTGGAATGGGGATTACTCAGATTTGTCCCCTATGCTGAATCTGGATCAAGAGACCAGAGATTCTCTTCTATGGTGGCTTTCTCGGCCACATCTGTCCAGGGGGATGCCCTTCAGCAGGCCAGACTGGACTATTGTAACAACAGACGCCAGCCTACTAGGTTGGAGCGCTGTCTGGAATTCCCTGAAGGCTCAGGGATCATGGACTCAGGAGGAGAGTCTCCTTCCAATAAATATTCTGGAATTAAGAGCAGTTCTCAATGCTCTTCTGGCTTGGCCTCAGTTAGCAACTCTGAGGTTCATCAGGTTCCAGTCGGACAACATCACGACTGTGGCTTACATCAACCATCAGGGAGGGACAAGGAGTTCCCTAGCGATGATGGAAGTCTCAAAGATAATTCGCTGGGCAGAGTCTCACTCTTGCCACCTGTCAGCGATCCACATCCCAGGCGTGGAGAACTGGGAGGCGGATTTCCTAAGTCGCCAGACTTTTCATCCGAGGGAGTGGGAACTTCACCCGGAGGTATTTGCACAACTGCTTCGGCGTTGGGGCAAACCAGATCTGGATCTCATGGCGTCTCGTCAGAACGCCAAGCTTCCTTGCTACGGATCAAGGTCCAGGGACCCGGGAGCGGTTCTGATAGATGCTCTGACAGCACCTTGGGTCTTCAAAATGGCTTATGTGTTTCCACCCTTCCCGATACTTCCTCGACTGATTGCCAGGATCAAACAGGAGAGAGCATCGGTGATTCTAATAGCGCCTGCGTGGCCACGCAGGACCTGGTATGCAGATCTAGTGGACATGTCGTCCTGTCCACCATGGTCTCTGCCTCTTGAGACAGGACCTTCTGGTTCAGGGTCCTTTCAAACATCCAAATCTAATTTCTCTGAGGCTGACGGCATGGAGATTGAACGCTTGATTCTATCAAAGCGTGGATTCTCGGAGTCAGTGATTGATACCTTAATACAGGCTAGGAAACCTGTTACCAGGAAGATTTACCATAAAATATGGCGTAAATACTTACATTGGTGCGAATCCAAGAGTTACTCATGGAGTAAGGTTAGGATTCCTAGGATATTGTCTTTTCTACAAGAAGGCTTAGAAAAGGGTTTATCTGCTAGTTCGTTAAAGGGACAGATCTCAGCTCTGTCCATTCTTTTACACAAGCGTCTGTCAGAAGTTCCAGACGTTCAGGCTTTTTGTCAGGCTTTGGCCAGGATTAAGCCGGTGTTTAAAACTGTTGCTCCGCCATGGAGCTTAAACTTAGTTCTTAACGTTTTACAGGGTGTTCCGTTTGAACCCCTTCATTCCATTGATATCAAGCTGTTATCTTGGAAAGTTCTGTTCCTAATGGCTATTTCCTCGGCTCGAAGAGTCTCTGAGTTATCAGCCTTACATTGTGATTCTCCTTATCTGATTTTTCATTCAGACAAGGTAGTTCTGCGTACTAAACCTGGGTTCTTACCTAAGGTAGTCACTAACAAGAATATCAATCAAGAGATTGTTGTTCCTTCATTGTGCCCTAATCCTTCCTCAAAGAAGGAACGACTTCTGCACAATCTGGACGTCGTCCGTGCCCTGAAATTTTATTTACAGGCAACTAAAGATTTTCGACAAACCTCTTCCCTGTTTGTCGTTTATTCTGGACAGAGGAAAGGTCAAAAGGCTTCGGCTACCTCTCTCTCCTTCTGGCTTCGTAGCATAATACGTTTAGCCTATGAGACTGCTGGACAGCAGCCTCCTGAAAGAATTGCAGCTCATTCTACCAGAGCTGTGGCTTCCACTTGGGCCTTTAAAAATGAGGCCTCTGTTGAACAGATTTGCAAGGCTGCAACTTGGTCTTCACTTCACACCTTTTCAAAATTTTACAAATTTGACACTTTTGCTTCTTCGGAGGCTGTTTTTGGGAGAAAGGTTCTTCAGGCAGTGGTTCCTTCCGTGTAAAGGTCCTGCCTGTCCCTCCCGTCATCCGTGTACTTTTAGCTTTGGTATTGGTATCCCATAAGTAATGGATGACCCGTGGACTGACTACACTTAACAGGAGAAAACATAATTTATGCTTACCTGATAAATTCCTTTCTCCTGTAGTGTAGTCAGTCCACGGCCCGCCCTGTTTTTATGGCAGGTCTAAATTTTAAATTAAACTCCAGTCACCACTGCACCCTATAGTTTCTCCTTTCTCGTTTGGTTTCGGTCGAATGACTGGGTATGACGTAGAGGGGAGGAGCTATATAGCAGCTCTGCTTGGGTGATCCTCTTGCACTTCCTGTTAGGGAGGAGATATAATCCCATAAGTAATGGATGACCCGTGGACTGACTACACTACAGGAGAAAGGAATTTATCAGGTAAGCATAAATTATGTTATTTACAACTGCCCCTATATGGACTCCGTTTTTAAACCTAGAGAAACCTAGGTTACAAAATGGTGGCACCCATTACATTTTATAAACTAAAACTTATTTCTTTAATTAATATTTAAATAAAATAATCTAATTTTAAAATAAATCTGCAAATTATTTTCAGGCTAATAGTTGCTTTGAATATATAATTATGTTGAGTATTCATTTAGGGCTAGATTACAAGTGGAGCGCAAAAGTGGCTTGTTATTGCTACCGCGAGCTTGTAACTTGTAATACCAGCGCACATTATCGTGCCTGGTATTACAAAGTGGAGCCCTAATATCCCTTGTAATCTAGCCCAAAGTGTTTAATAGCACACCCAGAGCACATACTGTGCAGTCTTCTCCGAAGACAGACATGATGAAAGATTTATATGCAACATTCTGTCCCACAGTAAAAAGTTACACACCCTTGTTATTTGGTGGTGTGCTAGTGTATTGCCAAGCTTTTGCCTAACTTTACTTTTTCTTAACTCTCACAGCTCTCTATTTCCGGATGTGGTGAACTGCATGCAGACAGACAACTTGGAGCTGAAGAAACTTGTTTACCTTTACTTGATGAATTATGCCAAAAGCCAGCCAGATATGGCTATCATGGCTGTTAACAGTTTTGTCAAGGTAGCTATTTTAAAAGTCACACTAAAATGATACTCATGATTCCATGCCAGATACTGCATTTTAAAAGTTGACATTCATGTCCATTTTGTCATAAATCTTAAAGGGACATGAAGTTCAATTTTTTTTTTGCTTTCATTATTTATTTTATATATATTATTATATATGTCATTTTGCTGTATATAATTTTAAACAACTTTCCCATTTTCCTCTATTATAAAGTTAGCTTTATTCACTTGGTATCCTTTGTTGAAGGAGCAGCAATGTACTTCTAGGTGCTAGGTAAGCACATAGGGTAGCCCAATGACAAGAGGCATATATATGCAGCCGCCAATCAGCAGCTAGCTCCCAGTAGTGCATTGATGCTACTGAACTTACCTAGGTAAGTTCTTCAACATAGGATATCAACAGAACAAACCAAATTGGATATTAGAAGTAAATTGGAAAGTTGTTTAAAAATGCATGCTCTATCTGAATCATGAAAGAACATTTTTTACTTTATTGTCCTTTTAATTCTTAATGAACATAATTGAAGAAGTTTTTGTATACTACCAGTATTCTCTTTTTTCAGGATTGTGAGGATCCTAATCCTCTTATCAGGGCTCTAGCTGTGCGCACTATGGGTTGTATCCGTGTTGACAAGATAACAGAATACCTTTGTGAACCTCTGCGAAAGTGCCTAAAGGACGAAGACCCTTATGTGCGAAAAACAGCAGCTGTGTGTGTGGCCAAGCTCCATGACATTAATGCCCAAATGGTAGAAGATCAGGGCTTCCTGGACTCACTGCGGGATCTCATTGCTGACTCCAACCCAATGGTAACACATGCAACTGTAACTTTATCATTGCCAAAGTGGTTCAAATTTTAACTGGATGTTTGTTTTATGTGGAAAAGATGAACAGAAAAAATGAGAGAGCAATATATGTAGCAGATGTTACTAGACAATAGTCCTGTAAGTAGAGCCCATACAATATGTGTCCCTTTATGTAAAGTAAGGGTGAGACTAGGCAGACCTCCGCAATCAAATTACACTCCTATGTCTACCCTCACAAGCCTGCAGTATACACAGAGCAATGTAGGGAGAATTATCACGGAGCATAAGCGACCTGCAGCTGTACTCCCAAAACTGGTTAATATCAGCTTGCAGGCATAAGGAAAGTGTGAACAGCCACAATTAACTAAGATTCTATTGGGAGCAAGTAGGTTTCTTCACTCACCCTTACTCAATATGTTTTATGTGTCCGGTAAAACTGTTTGATCATAAATTACTATTACAAAAAATAATTATACGTTTGATTTTAAATATTACTTGATCAAGTTGTCCCTAATTCTTGACAACAGGCTTGTAGTATGCTTACTCTATACCACTAAAGAGGATTGTACTGTTAGGGATATATAAAGGCATTTGATATCATTATTAGGTTAACTTTATCGATAACTATTCAAGCTTTTGGCTTCTTTGGGCGCAATGTCATGGGGGCTGCGTCTGAGGGCTGTTTCTAGCACATGTGCACGCCTATTATTAGAGCCTCAGCGCCGGCCTGTATAGTTGCACTTCACCGCTGCTTCTATACGCAGCTCACAAGCAATTATTCTCATATCAAAGTTTCAAATATTCGCCTAGAAGGGATAACTTTTGTTCTCAAGAATTGAAATTGCAGACTCAGTCCAGAGGCAGAGGCCGTGATAAATCCTTCCCAAGCCAGCAATCCAAGATATTATGATGGTGTCCCTGCTCAAGCTCCTCTGGTTGGAGGCAGGCTTGCGAAATTCATAGAGGTTTGGACAACGAGTATTTCAGACAGATTGGTCCTTAATTTTCTATCAGGTTATTACCTAGAATTCAAGAAGAAGCCTTTACCTCACTTGGAGAATTTGCTACTCCCAAAGAATTCAACAAATATGGAAGCAATTCATCCATTAGCCCATTTGTCAAGTTATTGAAAGACCTAGTTATTCAAAGAGTGCCTATTTACAGCCAAATCAAGGATTTTACTCTTTACTTTTCTTGATAAAGAAAAAAGAATGGGAATTGGAGTCCAATTGCAGATCTTCGAAAGCTAAACTCCTTTCTGGTAATTCATACCTTTTTATGATGGAGACGGCCATTCCCATTATCAACCTTATGCCTCTGAGGGCATTTCTTTAGTCTGTGGATCTCAAGGATGCTTATTTCCACATTTCTATAGCAGACGCTCACAGAAAATATCTGAGGTTTGTAGTGGGCAATCAACACTTTCAGTTTGCAGCCCTACTATTCGGTATTTTAACAGCTCTAAGAGTATTCATGAAGGTCCTTGTCCCTCTTGTGGCAGAATTACATCTAAGAGGTCTATTTGTCATCTACTATTTAGACGACATTCTCCTTATTGCTGATTCTCTACAACAAGTAGCTATTCACAGAGAGATTCTAATTCAATTTCTTCAGGATCAAGGATTGATCATAAACTTCCCAAAGAGTCCTTTAAAGGGACAGTCTAGTCAAAATTAAACTTTCATTAATCATATAGGACTTGGAATTTTAATCAACTTTCCAATTTAATTTTATCATCAAATTTGATTTATCTTGGTATTCTTAGTTAAAACTAAACCTAGGTAGACTCATATGCTAGTTTCTAAGCCCTTGAAGGCCTCCTCCTTGTCACAAGCTTTAATTGCTTTTCACAACAAGAGACTGATAGTTCATGTGGGCTATATAGATAACACTGTGTCCACGCCCGGGGAGTTATTTAAGATTTAGCACAACACAGTACTAAATGCAAGTCAATAGATAATAAATAGTTACAGTCATGTGATCAGGGGGCTATCAGAAGATGCTTAGATACAAGGTAATCCGAGAGGTAAAAAGTATTCTAATATAATTGTATTGGTTATTGAAAACTGGAGAATGGGTAATAAAGGGAT
This sequence comes from Bombina bombina, assembly GCF_027579735.1. Lineage (NCBI taxonomy): Eukaryota > Metazoa > Chordata > Amphibia > Anura > Bombinatoridae > Bombina > Bombina bombina. The sequence goes on along the minus strand of NC_069501.1, from coordinate 672,277,358 downwards.
AATGTATCTTTTAAAACAATAACAATTCTATTGTAGACTGTCCCTTTAATCCCTTCTCAGGTCTAGTGTTTTTGGGAACTCACTGCAACACTCTCAAGGGGGTGGTATCTCTTCATCAGCCACAAATTCAGTTCCTGAAGCAGTCTGCAAAAGATGAAGTATCTGTCAGCTCGCCAGTGGATGAAGTTTTTGGTTCACATGGCCTCCGTTATTCATGTTGTCATATGGGCAAGTTGGAGAATGCATTCTTTTCAAAGTAATTTCCTGAGTCAATTTAGAAGAAAATTCAGTCTGTATCTTCGGATTCCATTCCCAGAAACTTTGAGATCTCTTCATTGGTGGGTACAAATTCAGAATCTGTCCAGAGGCCTTCCTTTAAAGGAACCAGACTGGGTTCTGCTTCAAATGGGGACATTTGCAATGGAGCATTTGCTAGGGGGACCTGGGGAAGACAAATTCAGACTTTTCCATCCAACCTTTTGATAAGAGCTTTTTATTTTGCTCTTCTGCATTTTAAAAGTCAGTTATAGGGGAAGTCAGTAAATATTTTGTCATACAACAGAACCACGACGACATACATTCAGTTTCAAGGGGGAACAGGAAGCCAGTTTTTTTTTAAAGCCATAGCTCCAATATTTGTATGGGCTCAGAGCAATGTTCAGCTCATAGCAGCTGATCATTTTCCAGGTCAGGAGAATATAATCGTGAAGCAGACAAAAAAATTCTCCAATGGAGTGACAACTCAACAATCGTTTGTCTCAAATAATCACCAGCAGGTGGGGAATGTCGGACATAGATCTTATGGCCTCTAAGGACAACAATCAAGTCGCCAGGTTTTTCAGCCTTTTCTACCAATGCCTCAAGCCTTTTAGGGGTGGATGCCCTTCTGCCGGATTGACCATTCAAGCTGATTTATGTTTTTTCTCCAATCCCTCTGATTTCTCGGTTGTTGAAGAGAATTCAAATGGAAAAAGCAACATTCATCCTAATCCTTCCTTTTTTTTGTCCATGCAGACCGTGGTTTTCTCTGGTTTTGAGAATAAAAGTTAATTCTCCTTGGGATCTTCCAATCTCTCGGGATTTGCTGTGTCAAGGTCCTGTGTTCCATCCAATACCCCAGAAGTTCAAGTTGACGGTATGTTTGCTGAAATCTCCAGATTATGTCAAATTAATATTTCATCCTCTGTTATTGAAACAGAATTGCAGGCCAGGAAAGGTTCTACTTCTAAGATCTACTATGGAGTCTGGGACACTTTTTCTACTTGGATGATCGGGCACCAAGCCCTCTACATCTTCAATTCAACATTTTAATTTGCTTGAATTTCTACATGATGGATTTCTATAGTCCCTTAGTGCTTAAACTTTGAAGGTTCAGATTTCTGACAGCCTGATGAAACAGCAATTATTTTTGCTGAGAAACGCGTTGCTGAATCTCTAGTGTGTTAAAGTTCACATTATTTTACAATATTTGCTCTGTTTTTACTACTTTTTTATCATTATACAAATTTGGTCGTATCTTGTCACCCCGCTTAATCCTGTGCGAAACCCTCCTGAATACCCGGATGACCACTACCCTCTGAGGATTTCCCATTGTGGCGATTGGTGCTTCGCTTCACGTGACTTGATGCTGGCGTGTGAGAGTTCCTGCCGAGAGTCTTTCGGGCGACTTTGGTCCCGTATTGTCTAGTGAGGCATCCGGTTGTGCCACCCTGTTTGTGAGTATCCATCTACTGGGAGGGCGTTTGTGTCTTTAGGTTTGTGTGCGTGTAGCTACCTAAATGATACTACCCTATGTGGCGCTTCTTTCTTTCCCTGCTTCTATAGGATCAATTCAAAATTTCAGATTTACCTGCAATTTCTGAGATCAAGTGGGCTCAACACCCCTTAATAATTTAGTTTTTCCAGGCCTTGGCTCATATCCAACCTATTATAAAATTGACTGTTCCTTCCTGGAAATTTTGCCTTTAGTCCTAGAAGCGCTAATGGAAGCTCCATTGAGCCTCTACACAAAGTTTTCCTTTTGGTTCTTGATTTTGAAGACCATATTCCTGGTGGCTGCTTCAGCCTGACGAGTTTCTGAATTTCAAGCACTTTCTATAAGAGAATCACACCTTTTTACTTTTATCAGGACAAAGTTTATCCTTCGAACAGTACCAAAATTCCTTCTTTAAGTTGTGTCTGGGTTTCACAAGAATAAAGATATCATCTAGTCTTCTTTTTGTCCAGAAAGTCAGCAAAACCTCTATATCGTCTTGATGTTATTCAATGTTTGCATATCTATGTCATGAGGACACAGTCAATTTTGGTTATTCATCATTCCTAAAGGACCTAGAATTGGTCAAGCTCCTGTCAAGTCCACTATCTCAAATTGGATAGTTCAGAGCATATAAACAGGTTCCAGAATGGCTTAAAGCACATTCTACTAGGGCAGTTGATACATCTTGGGCTTTGGGGGCATATGCAACTCCTAAAGAAATTTTCCAAGCTGCAGTTTGGAAGTCCTATAATACCCATATTTCTTACTACAAACTGGGTGTTCACCAATCGGCCTCTGCCGATATCTTTAATGCTTTTTATTCTTCTCACTCGTAGGTATTACTACCCAGGAGGGCCAAGATAATGAGAAATTTTGGTCCATATACCTGGGTAAAACCTACCAGGCTCCCTCCCAATTTTTTCCTAGACCACCTGTTGGCTGGACATCTCTATGAGGAGCAGGGGGTACTGTCTGGGAGTTACCTATATACAAGTAACTAGGGGAGTTGGCAGTTCTGTAGGTATTACCCAGGGATATGGGCTAACATATAGAATTACTATATTTTGTGTGAAAATGTCTAGTTTTTCTTTACATTCACCTTTTTCTCCTCCTATACCTTTATGGCCTGGGTTGAAAGTGAAACAAAAAAGAGGAGATAGCACTGGATGAGCCAATTAGGAGTTGCATATACATTAAGTTGTTGCCTTAGAACTGTCATTGCAGAGATTATTGGGGCGATGAAGGGATAAAGCAGCATTCTCGCAGCTGCAACATTACATTAGACTTTGCCACGTCTGGTAGTGTTTCATTATTTCCAGCTCCTGCTGCAAGACGATTCCCCTACAAATACTTCTTTGAAGGAGTTTTTTCCTGACCTCATTAATAACATCTCTGTGTCTCATTTTCCTTTAGTGTTCTCTTAGGTAACGAAAATTCAAGTTCAAACATTGCACTGGTTTGTAAAAGGTGTTGATGCACACATTTCCTCTGTTTCTCTCTGCTGTTCATATTTTGGAACCCCTGGTAGAATCAGTCACCCTTCCTCTGACCATTTCTCTTTTTGTTACTATATAAGGATAAGGAGTTTAAATTGCCTTTAATCCTGATGTTCTGGTCAGGCCAAAGGTGTGAGATTGTTTTATAATTAATCTTTGCACTTCTGATCTAATTCTTAAAGAGACAGTGTTTTATTTTCCTTCATTTCACGGAGGTCTAACTCAATCCAAAGGTTCTATGTTTCTTCTAGGTTTTTCTGTTTGTTTTGCAACTTGGGCTCAGTAATTACCAGAGAACTGTTGTTCCTGGAAAGAGAACTTCCTCAGTAAACATCCTATTAATAGGTTGGCTGACTCTGTTTTGAGGGGGGAAAAAAAAAAGCTTTGCAGTCTATTGACTGTCTATAGAATAAGGTTTTGACAGATGTATATGCCGCTGAGATTGTAGACGGTTTTCTTTATGGTATGCTTATGGGTATAACCAATAGGTTTGTAAAATGAATGTATTGACATCAAGTTATAAATGTCTCTCTGATTAATATGTATTGCAATAATTTCTATCAAAGGTGGGACCAAGTCATTGTTTTGCAACTCACAAATAAGTCTCGAGTCTTTGCATTCAAGTCAAGTCCTGATTTAACACAGGCAAATCCTCAACTTCAAGTGGTAAACAAGTCATTAGTGCTCTTTGTCCAATCTATTGTCAGAGTATTAATTACTATAGTAAATGCATACTAATTGATATCAGAAATGCTTTTAAAATATGTTTATCACTTCCAAGTTTAATTTCATGTGAGCTTAGCTATAGACTATTTTCACTGAGGACACTCATCTCAATTCAATTTGTCTGTCTAGGGATGTGCTTGAAAGTGTCACACAAACTTAAAGGGACAGTCAACACTAAAATTGTTATTGTTTAAAAAGATAGAGAGCGCCTTTACTATCCATTCCCCAGCTTTGCAAAACCAAATTGTTATATTAATATACTTTATAACCTTTAAACCTCCTTAATTTTTTGCCTGTTTCTAAGCCACTATAGACAGCCTTTTTTTACATGCTTTTTTATTAGCTTTTCACAACAGGAGACAGCTAATTCATGTGGGCCATATAGATAACATTGTGCTCACGCCCGTGGAGTTGTGGCTGACGCTGCAGTAATTGGCTAAAAAGCAAGTCAATAGATAATAAATAAATAGCACTGAGATAAGAGGGCAGTCTGCAGAGGCTTACTCCTTTTACTCCTTACTCCTTCATAACATCCAATATATATATATATATATATATATATATATATATATATATTAATATTAGAAAGAGTTCACTAGTGGCACTAGTACAGACAATCCCAATAGGGAATCTCACTCCGGTCCCTCAAATTAATGTTATTATAGTAATAATGCAGCTGGGCTATTCACAAAGATAGCAGTCCCATGGAATACAACAGAAAAATAGCTTTATACTTTTCCCAGTGTAACAAAACTCGTTAAAGGGCTCCACAGAGGGCCTTACGTTACATGTAGAAAGCTATGGATGCACATATCCTACACACCAGCAGTAGTGGAACTAAAGAATGAGCAGTCTGTGCTCTAACAGCCTATGGCTGTGTCCACTTACCGCTCTGCAGTGTGTCTGTGGTTGGTTCTCCGTGTTCCCAGTTTTCGGTTCCCAAACTGCAGTCTTCTGCCACATTATTTAGACAAGGAATGATCTGCACTCACAAAGACGTTTATAATGCCTACAGATACAGGTGGTTTCTCCAAAACATCTTACAAATGTAAAAGGGAAAAAAATTAGAAGGTATTAGTTCTAACAGAGAGAGCTAATCCAAACTAAAACCTGTGGTGCTTCAGATAGCTTAATATAAACTTGTACCACTATAGATAATAATTTTCATTTATTTTATAAGGTGGGATAAAAGGGTATTAAAATCCATTTAATAATGGTCTTATTTGTAAAAATACAGATTGTGCACTAAAATGAAATACACAATTGTATAAAAAACAGCACAAAAAATATACAGTCTATGTAGGGATGCCTACAAAACAATCACTACACACCAAACTTAATAAAATCAATAGACACAGAAAATTTGCACAAAGAAATTACTTAAAAGCAGCATACACAACGTAGGTACCCTAATGAGGGTTACAGAGTTCAGCGTAGTAAACAAACTAAACCACTCTGTAAGTTTACAGATATACGGATATCATAGAGTTTTCTCCATACAAAAAGTCTCCTCTCAATCTCCTTAATATTTGAATTTCCTGTATAGGAGATAGAGAGACAAGAGGACTTGTCACCAGCAAATACAGTTCCAAATATACGGTGTTAATGTATTACTTACACCGGATGGTGTCTGATGAATCTCTGGGTTGGTTAAAGGTTAGATTCCAGACTGGCAGTCTTTTTAGATAGGATTCGCAGCAGATCTTCAATCTGACCAGAAGCAAAAACCGGCATACTCCAAGGCGCCGTTTGTTATCTGTATGTTACGGAGCGCTGAAATTTTAAGTACGGATCCTCAGAGGGATCAAAACAGTGAGCAACGCATTTTGGCTGTTATGCCTTTGTCGAGCTCTACCTTCCGTTCACAACCTGAAGCCTTTTATAGGGATATTTACAGGCAATCCTTAAAATTATTATCTATAGCCGTACAAGTTTATACTAAGCTATCTGAAGCGCCACAGATTTTTAATTTGGATTAGCTCTCTCTGTTAGAACTAATACCTTCTAATTTTTTATCCTAGTCTTCTGACGCACACAGCAGCGTTCCGTTGAGCGGGGGGAGTGTCCAGTCGCCAATTCAGCCGTAGCCTATAGTGGATACGGAAAGCCCTAAGCCTAGCTGCCACTGAGGGCGTATGAACCTCTGAGTGAGATGTCGAGCTCCCTTTGCCTCTTAGAAGCCTGGCCAATGTGATAATATGAAAAGGAAAGTTCCAGAGGCAAAGTAAAATCAAAAAACTTTATTGTAATTCACAAGTATAAAAATACCCAGGGGGTCCAGGGTACACTCAGTAAAACATCACCGGTGTACTGAAGGCTAACATGTTTCGGCTATAGTGCAGTAATCATAGCTTTTAAGGTTTTACTGAGTGTACCCTGGATCCCCTGTGTATTTTTATCCTTGTGGATTACAATAACATTTTTTGATTTTACTTTGCCTCTATATGTGTATATATATATATATATGTATATATATATGTATATATATATATATATATATATATATATATATATATGTATATATATATATATGTATGTATATATATATATATATGTGTGTGTGTGTGTATGTGTATATATATATATATATATATATATATATATATATATACACACACACACACACATACAGTATATATATATATAATCACAACTATGATCTTTTGTTTTAGAAGGTATAAAGCCAGTCAGAGGCTCTTAAGTCAGTTTGTGAGTGATTGTTGGCTAAATCGTATCGCAAGTATTCAAAGTTTGGACTCATACAAATCATGCGACTCAAGTCCACAACCCTGATTTCTATTAAATATAAACCACTGCTTAGTGCTTTTTTATCCCTTTTAAGAGAGTGGAAGACGCCACAAAGGGATTGAATGCAAAACAAGCCAGTGTACTTGAAAAGATGAGTATGCAGTATCAGACAAGGGCTTCCTATAGGGCTGGAAAGTTTCCATAGCATGTTATAAATAACCAACTTGAGTTGCCCCACTATAAGTCACTTTGTATGCTTCATTTCATTTTGCCATATATTTATCTACCCTCACACACACTGCTGAAATTTCCCTAAATAGCAATAAATTAGCCCAGTAAGAAATTCATCCTTTGTCTAACTTTTGATTGGGCTAACAACTTTCTCTCTTGAGTAATAAGTTTTATCTCTGCTGGCAGCTGTATTATTTAAGCACTACATTCACACATATGCTCATATACATAGTAATATACATTAGAAAGATTAGTTTATTGCTGTTTCTTTTTTTTTTTTTCTTTGATGCTCGAAAAAACTATCAAAGCTGAATAGTTCTTGGCACACTTAGCTTTGCAAGACTTGTGATGTTTTGCATACAGATACAGCCTGTTGCCTGGCAACATCACAGACCCATCTCTTATTGGCCCTTTGAGAAGCAATGCTCCTGATGAGACTGCGTTTATTTGTTGCCTGGCAACCTGATCTGCTTTCCCTGGATCATTCCAGGGTGTTAACTTAGAAACTGAACTGATTTTGTTTACTGTTTAAAGTGAAATGACGTTAAACCTCAAACCATACTGTTTACTGATAAAGTGAGAGGAACAGCTGCAATTTCACGTTGCTCAGAAGTGGGCATTTTCATTTTGACAATATATAGCATTAATAGCTATGCCTTTAAATACATTTTGGTATATTAATATGTCAATAACAGCATGGTTTGTTTTTAAATGCTATCGATCATAATATATATAAACCTGAAGGTTCTTTTCAGTTGTATGAATAACAGCAAAACCTTCAGTCTAAATAGTCATTAAAGGGACAGGGAACCCCAACATTTTCTTTCATGATTTTGATAGAACATACAATTTTAACTTTCCAATTTACTTTCATTCTCAAATTTGCTTCATTCTCTTGTTATCCTTTGCGGAAGGAACAGCGTTGCACTACTAGCAATAGATGAACACATCTAGTCGGCCAATCACAAGAGACAAATGTGTGCACGTACCAATCATCAGCTAGCTCCCACTAGTGTAGATAGGTGCATATTCATTTTTTAACAAGGGATACCAAGAGAACAAAGCACATTTTAAAATAGAAGTGAGTTTAAAAGCGTATTAAATTTACATGCTCCTTCTGAATCATGCAAGTTTAATTTTGACTGTCCTATCCCTTTAATGAGCTTTAAAGTTAAATGGACTAAAACCTGAAGGAGAATGATCTGCTTGCTAGGTGAAAATGTTATTTCTAGGCACTGACTATTTGTAAGTTTATGACTTCTCTCTGTGAATGCCTGTTAGTGGATAATTTAATTATTAGAGCACTTTGCTGCATTGCATAACCTTATGTTTATAGCTGTTTAAGATCTAGAAAGCATATGCAGTACAGCAACTTGCACTATCAATGCATTAAAAGGACATTCCAGTGTAAATGCACATAGATGAATTGCGTCTTTGAATAGTAACAAATTTGCGATATTCATGTATTGGCAAAAATGCTTCTAGTAAAAGTTATGACTGTTTTTGTTATCATTGTTCTCTGCACATGCATGTGAAGCATAGCTAGTAGTGATGTCGCGAATAGTTCGCCCGCGAATAGTTCCCGGCGAACATAGCTTGTTCGCGTTTGCTGCGGCGGGCGAACATGTAAGACGTTCGATCTGCCCCCTATTTGTCATCATTGAGTAAAACTTTGACCCTGTACCTCACAGTCAGCAGACACATTCCAGCCAATCAGCAGCAGACCCTCCCTCCCAGACCCTCCTGGACAGCATCCATTTTAGATTAATTCGGAAGCTGCATTCTTAGAGAGAGGAGGGACAGTGTAGCTGCTGCTGATTTAATAGGAAATCGATAGCTAGGCTAGTGTATTCAGTGTCCACTACAGTCCTGAAGGACTCATCTGATCTCTGCTGTAAGGACAGCACCCCAAAAAGCCCTTTTTAGGGCTAGAACATCAGTCTGCTTTTTTTTCTTTTTTCTGTGTAATCTAATTGCAGTTGCCTGCCAGCGTGTGTGTCAGGCTCACAGCGTATACTGTGCCCACTTGCTCAGTGCCACCACTCATATCTGGTGTAACAGTAGTGTACATTTAAAAAAAAAAACCCCACTAATAGCAGTCAGTTTCCTTCACACGTGTGCGTTTAAGTGCCTGCCTGCCTGCCAGGGCACAGTGTCACCCCAGTGCAACTCATATCTGGTGTAACAGTAGTGTACATTTAAAAAAAAAAAAAAAACACTTTTTTTTTTACTGTGTTAAATAATAGCAGCCAGTTTCCTTCACACGTGTGCGTTTCAGTGCCTGCCTGCCAGGGCACAGTGTCACCCCAGTGCAACTCATATCTGGTGTAACAGTAGTGTACATTAAAAAATAACAACACTGATAGGGGACGTAACAGGAATTAAACTGATAAGAATAGTACTACTTAACACACCACTCCTATCTGGTGGCACATTAGATTGCACGCGCAGTGCCCCAAATTTGAAGTAGGAGGACCGACCAAGCATCTTTTTCCATCATTTGCCTGCCTATTGAAGTCTATGGCGGTTCGCCCGTTCGAACAGTTGTTGAAGTTCGCGTTCGACGTTCGGGAACCCAAATTTTTATGTTCGCGATATCACTAATAGCTATATATTCTCAGGGCACCAGCATTTTAAATACTGCAGCTGCTCAGAGCACTGCTGGGGCTTGTAATCATGTCAGAAATTAACAAACTGAGTCATTACCAGATGGTACAAGCACCTTTAGGTTCTCTGAGCAAGTGCAGTGTTTCAAATGCTGGTGCACGGTGCATACTTAAATACATGTTTGCAGCAGCTATAGCTTTTTTTAAGAAGCAGTTTTGCTAATACATGTATATGACAAAAATGCTTCTATTCAAAACTGAAATGAATCCATGTGGATTCCAATTTTTAATGAAAAATCCCTTTGTCTAAAACAATATTTTTTCTGTTTCTAGTTTCGGTATTTCCTTTTCTTATCTCTAGCTCGTAAACATTTTGTATGGAAGCCAGGTCAATGTTTTAAAGGGCCAGTAAACACCTGATAATTTCATTATATTTCTTCCAATAAATGTACAGTACATATCAGCAGAGTGTGAATGTTATTAGAACAGATTAACATCCTGTGTGCTGCAAACTCCACCCACCTCTTTCCTTATTTGGAGGAGCCAGTCTGGACTTGTGTCTGATGAATAAAGGGCTAGTATCCTTTATTATTTTAGCAAAATCTTTACGGATTGGCTGCGATAGTAAAGATAACAAACTGCAAATCAGGAACAGATATGTGGCAAGCTTAGGCTTGTGAAGACTGCCATGTACCCTTTTAGTGTTGTAACTGGAAAAGCCATTTTCAGACTTAAATTACAGGAAAAGAAGACAAAATAAATAATGAAAGTATATTGCAAAGAGATGTTTCCATGAATTATTAAGCACTTTATATTACAATCTCAAAGTGTTTTCTGTCTCTTTTAATGCTCTTTAGTGTATTGGTTTGTCATCCACTGAGTACAACATGGTCTATGTCAGCTTGTAGGTATAGTTTTTCTTTTATATATATATATATATATATATATATATATATATATATATATATATATATATATATATATATATATATATATATATATATATACATACACACACACACACACACATTTTTTGTATACATTATCAACTGCTAAGTTAAAAGGACGATCTACTCCAGAATTGTGATTGCTTAAAGATATAGATAATCCCTTTATTGCTCATTCCCCATTTTTGCATAACCAACACTGTTATAGGAATATACTTTCTACCTCTATATAACACACATGAACTAGCACTGTAAGTGGCAACCTTCAAGGGCTTAGAAATTAGCATATGTGCCTACCTAGGTTTAGCTTTCAATAAAGCATACCAAAAGAACAAGGGAAAGTTTTTTAAAACTGCATGCACTATCTGAATCTTGAAAGTTTAATTTTGACTAGACTGTCCCTTGAAATGTATTTAAATTTCTGAATTTTTTCTCTCAATTGTATGGATTATAGTTTCGGTTTCAAACCACAAGAGGGCAGCATCTGAATGAAGTTTGTTGTGGCTATTTAATAAATGAAGTCTAATGAAATTGTCTCTCTATTAAATAATATAGCAAGCAGCTAACAGTTTATTTTGATTTGTAAACTATTTTAGAAGATAAGTCTAAATTTTGTGTTTTGGAAATTATCTATTAAATTAATTGCCCGGAGGAAAGCAATACTCTGATTTGGTGTTCCAAGGGAGCAAATGTAAGTAACTGAAATAGAAGTAGAAGAATAAATGAAAATTAGCCTTAAAGGGATATGAAACCAATTTTTTTTTCTTTCATGTCAGATAGAGCATGCGATTTTAAACAACTTTCTAATTTACTTCTACTAATTTTTCTTTGAACTCTTGGTATCTTGTTTTTGGAAAAGCAGTGCTCACAGTTGAGAGTTCAATTTTATTTAATCTAAATGTAAATCTAGCGTCAGAGATGTCCAGGTGAGATCGCAATCCCTGAGACCATGATGTTTTAGAGTTTCCTTCCAATAGAATTCAAGATTGAGGAAGAAGTCTAGTTTTCCCATTTTAGTATAGTGTGGTTTTTCTAATTGTAAGGTTTTTGTAACTAGTTGTTTCCATTCTAGGATAGAGGGAATTTGAGTTGTTTTCCAATATCTTGGAATTAAGCGTTTGGCACTGTTTAACATGATCTTAAATAGAGTTAGTTGATATTGGGATGACATTTTGGGTGGATAGTTAAGTAGGATAACCAAGGGGGATATGTTGGTGGGGAGCAGCTTTGCAAGAATATTATCCATTTGTAAGAGCACTAGATGGCAGCATTATGTCCTGTCATGTAGTGCTCCAGACACCTACCTAGGCATCTCTTCAACACAAAATATCATGGGAACAAAGAATAGGAGTAAATTGGAAACTTTTTTTTTTTTTTTTTAATTGTGTGCTTTGTCTGAATCACAACATAAATTGTTTGGGTTTCATATTCCTTTAAACGTTTGACTCGCAATAAAAAAATATACTATTGTATTGTAATTCAAAAAGGTGCCATAATTCATATGCAGTAGCTGTAACTGCTTAGTACACAAAGTAAATAGATTTGGTAAAATATAGCATGTAGTTATGGCAATTAAAAAATCACTAAGGTGCTGGCAATTTATAGGTGTTAAAATATAGCTGTATAACTTTTCTTTCACTCATGGTTAGTGTTTGGCTGAAGCCATTTATTATCAACCAACTGTGTTTACTCTTTTTAAATCATAATGACAACAGAAACTACCCAAATGACCCTGATCAAAAGTTTACATACCCTAGTGATTTTGGCCTGATAACATGCACACAAGTTGATACAAAGGGGTTTGAATGGATATTAAAGGTAACCATCCTCACCTGTGATCTGTTTGCTTGTAATTAGTGTGTGTGTATAAAAGGTCAATGAGTTTCTGGACTCCTGACAGAGCCTTGCATCTTTCATCCTGTGCTGCACTTACGTTTCTGGATTCTGAGTCATGGGGAAAGAAAAAGAATTGTCAAAGGATCTGTGGGGAAAAAGGTAGTTGAACTGTATAAAACAGGAAAGGGATATAAAGATATCCAAGGAATTGAGAATGCAAATCAGCAGTGTTCAAACTCTAATCAAGAAGTGGAAAATGAGGGGTTCTGTTTGATAACATACTGCATTCATCTTGCCATCAATTTTGACCAAATTTCCTGTGCCTCTGTAGCTCACACATCCCCAAAACATCAGCGATCCACCTCCGTGTTTCACAGTAGGAATGGTGTACCTTTCATCATAGGCCTTGTTGACTCCTCTCCAAATGTAGCGTTTATGATTGTGGCCAAAAAGCTCAATTTTGGTCTCATCACTCCAAATGACTTTGTGCCAGAAGGTTTGAGGCTTGCCTCTGTGCTGTTTGGCGTATTGTAAGCGGGATACTTTGTGGCATTTGCGTAGTAATGGCTTTCTTCTGGCGACTTGACCATGCAGCCCATCTTTCTTCAAGTGCCTCCTTATTGTGCATCTTGAAACAGCCACACCACATGTCCTGTATTTCACCTGAAGTTATTTGTGGGTTTGTCTTTACATCCCGAACAATTTTCCTGGCAGTTGTTGCTGAAATTTTAGTTGGTCTACCTGACCATGGTTTGGTTTCAACAGAACCCCTCATTTTCCACTTCTTTATTAGATTTTGAACACTGCTGATTGTCATTCTCAATTCCTTGGATATCTTTTTATATATCTTTTCCCTTTCCTGTTTTATACAGTTCAACCACCTTTTCCCGCAGATCCTTTGACAATTCTTTTGCTTTCCCCCATGACTCAGAATCCAGAATTGTCAGTGCAGCACTGGATGAAAGATGCAAGGGTCTGTCAGGAGTCCAGAAACTCATTGACCTTTTATACACGCACACTAATTACAAGAAAACAGATCACAGGTGAGGATGGTTACCTTTAATAGCCATTCAAACCCCTTTGCGTCAACTTGTGTGCATGCTATCAGGCCAAAATCACCAGGGTATGTAAACTTTTGATCAGGGTCATTTGGGTAGTTTCTGTTGTCGTAATGATTGAAAAAGAGTAAACACAGTTGATTGATAATAAATGGCTTCAGCCAAACACTAACCATGAGTGAAAGAAAAGTTTTTGTGTTATTCATATTCTATTATTAGTGCAAAAGGTCCAGCACTCGGTATACTCCGTGAAGTTGGGGTGCATCCCACATTATACACAAGTAAAAGATCCAAAGAGAGCACTCGCCATAAGTTAAATAATATATTTAATCTTTTACTTGTGTGTGTGTGCGTGTGTGTATATACAGTATATATATATATATATATATATATATATATATATATAATATAAACATTTTTTAAAAGAGATGTAAAGGTTTCACTCACTCGTATTAAATGTAACTTACTGTTATGTTACAAAACATATCCGATTTCTGCATTATTTGTAGTGTACCATGAATTGCACAATTCTGTAAAATGGGGTAAAAGAAGTGCTTGGTGTATTAAAATTAATGCAAATAATCTTACAGGGTGGATTTGCTTTAGATCACGATTTTAATCGCTAGCGGTAAGACTTGATTTAAATAATTGTTTTCTACATAAAGGTTTAATTTCTCTTGTAAGGTGTATACAGTCCACGGATTCATCCTTTACTTGTGGGATATTCTCCTTCCTAACAGGAAGTGGCAAAGAGAGCACACAGCAGAGCTGTCTATATAGCTCCCCCTCTAGCTCCACCCCCCAGTCATTCTCTTTGCCGGCTCTAAGCAATAGGGTCTCTCTCGGAAGGGTAAAGTGAATGTGGTGTTAGATTTGTAGTTTGTGTTCTACAAGCAAAAGTTTTGTTATTTTTAAATGGTACCGGTTTGTACTATTTACTCTCCAGCAGAAAAGGGATGAAGATTTCTGCAGAGAGGAAAATGATTTTAGCATGTTGTAACTAAAATCCACTGCTGTTCCCACACAGGACTGAGGAGTACATGAAAACTTCAGTTGGGGGAAACGGTTTGCAGATTAGGCTGCAATAAGGTATGTTCAGTAATTTATTTCTAGACAAGACTGTGATAATGCTAGAAAAGGACTGATAAGATCCCCATGAGGGAAGGGTAATCTTTATTCAGAGACTAAGTATGGAATTACAAGCTTACATTACAGGGCTAATTTATGCTGGTAGACACCTTTTTATGGCAAACGGTTTTTACTTATAAACATCGTTTTTGAGACATTTAGAAGGTCCCTTTGGGTTTCTTTCAGGGATTGTTACCCACATGGCTAATATTATAACTCATAGGAGTGTTTCTTTAGGCCTCACAGCACCGGAGTAAGGTGGGAGGGGCCTAATTTCGCGCCTCAGATGCGTAGTTAGATGGACTAGATCTTCGGGTTGTGTTCACATGGTGGCTCCTGCTACAATTTGAGGACCCATAAGAAGCTTTTTCCATATAAATACGACTCCTAAGGGAAGGTAGGGCCACAGCAGAATTTGTTTTAACTGGTCTGTTAGCTTACTATTGATCCGGTTTGGGCATTAAGTGGTTAATCGATTTTTTAGCTAGTTGTGCAATCTTACCAATGCTTTAGGTACATACTGTGAAAATTTCAGAAAGTTTGGTGCATTTTTCACTGTTTTGGAAAATTGTGTGCCTTTTTTATTCCTTAAAGGCACAGTAACGTTTTTTTGCAAAGTGTGTTTTTGCTTGATTAATGTGATTTCTAAGCCTGTTTGTCTTACTACTAGTCTGTTAAACATGTCTGTCACCAAGGAAAATCCTTGTTCAATGTGTTTAGAAGGCATGGTGGAACCCCCTCTCAAAATGTGTCCCACGTGTACTGATATGTCTATACATTTTAAAGACCATATTGTTGCACTTAAAAATGTGGCCCAAGATGATTCTCAGACAGAAGGTAATGAGGTTAGCCCGTTGACCTCTCCCCAAGTGTCACAACCAGTTACGCCTGCTCAAGCGACGCCTAGCACCTCTAGCGCGTCTAACTCTTTTACCTTACAAGATTTGGCGGCAGTTATGGATAATACCCTCTCAGTATTTTTATCTAAGCTGCCCATGTTGCCTGCAAAGCGTGATAGCTCTGTTTTAAGAACAGATTATGAGCATTCTGATGCTTTAGTAGCCATATCCGATATACACTCACAACGCTCTGAAATGGGGGCGAGGGATGTGCTGTCTGAGGGAGAAGTTTCCGATTCGGGAAAGGTTGCTCCTCAGACAGACTCAGATACGTTGGCTTTTAAATTTAAACTAGAATACCTCCGCTTATTACTCAGGAAGGTATTAGTTACTCTGGATAACTGTGACCCTTTGGTGGTCCCAGAGAAATTGTGTAAAATGGACAAGTAGCTAGAAGTTCCTGTTTACACTGATGTGTTCCCGGTCCCTAAGAGGATTGCGGATATAGTAACTAGGGAGTGGGATAGACCAGGTATTCCGTTTGTTCCCCCTCCTGTTTTTAAGAAAATGTTCCCCATATCTGACACCACGCGACACTCAGATGGTCCCTAAGGTGGAGGGGGCTGTTTCTTCACTTGCTAAACGCACAACCATACCTATTGAGGACAGTTGTGCTTTTAAAGACCCTATGGATAAAAAATTAGAGGTTTTACTTAAGAAAATTTTTGTTCATCAAGGTTTTCTTCTCCAACCTATAGCGTGCATTGTTCCTGTAACTACTGCAGCTGCTTTCTGGTTGGAGGCGCTGGAAGATGCACTCCAGACGCAGACCTCATATGAGGATATTATGGACAGAATTAAGGCTCTTAAGCTGGCTAATTCTTTTATCACAGATGCCGCTTTCCAACTAGCTAAGTTAGCGGCAAATAATTCAGGTCTCGCCATTCTAGCGCAGGGCGCTATGGCTCAAGTCCTGGTCGGCCGATGTGTCGTCAAAATCCAAACTGCTGAACATCCCTTTCAAAGGAAAGACCCTTTTAGGGCCTGAATTGAAAGAGATTATCTCAGAAATCACTGGGGGAAAAGGCCATGCTCTCCCTCAGGACAAGTCCTTTAAGACAAAGAACAAACAAAATAATTTTCGTTCCTTTCGAAATTTCAGGAGTGGTCTCGCTTCATCCTCCCCTGCTGCAAAGCAAGAGGGTAACACTTCACAACCCAGAGCAGCCTGGAATCCTTACCAGGGCTGGAACAAGGGTAAACAGGCCAAGAAGCCTGCAGCTGCCCCCAAGACAGCATGAAGGGGTAGCCCCCGATCCGGGACCAGATCTAGTAGGGGGCAGACTCTCTCTCTTCGCTCAGGCCTGGGCAAGAGACGTACACGATCTCTGGGCCTTAGAGATTGTATCCCAGGGATATCTTCTAGAATTCAAGGACTCCCCTCCAAGGGGAAGGTTCCATATTTCTCGTCTGTCTACAGACATGACAAAGAAAGAGGCGTTCTTATGCTGTGTAGAAGACCTACCTACAATGGGAGTGATCCACCCAGTTCCAATTGCGGAACAAGGGCTGGGGTTTTACTCAAACCTGTTTGTGGTTCCCAAAAAAGAAGGAACTTTCAGACCAATCCTGGATCTCAAAATTCTAAACAAATTCCTCAGAGTCCTATCATTCAAGATGGAGTCCATTCGGACAATCTTACCAATGATCCAGGAGGGTCAATATATGACTACCGTGGATCTAAAGGATGCGTATCTACACATTCCTATCCACAAAGATCATCACCAGTTTCTCAGGTTTGCCTTTCTGGACAAGCATTTTCAGTTTGTGGCTCTCCCTTTCGGGTTGGCCACTGCTCCCAGAATTTTCACAAAGGTGCTAGGGTCCCTCCTGGCGGTGCTAAAACCGCGGGGCATAGCAGTGGCGCCTTATCTAGACGACATCTTAATTCAGGCGTCAACTTTCCAAAGAGCCAAGTCTCACACGGAAATCGTAGTGGCCTTTTTGAGGTCTCACGGGTGGAAAGTGAACATCAAAAAGAGTTCTCTCTCCCCCCTCACAAGAGTTCCCTTCCTAGGAACACTAATAGACTCGGTAGAAATGAAAATATTTCTGACGGAGGTCAGAAAGTTAAAACTGTTAACTACTTGCCGAGCTCTTTATTCCATTCCTCGGCCGTCTGTAGCTCAGTGCATGGAGACAATCGGACTAATAATAGCGGCAATGGACATAGTCCCTTTTGCACGGATACACCTCAGACCACTGCAACTATGCATGCTCAAACAGTGGAATGGGGATTATGCAGATTTGCCTCCTCAAATACAGTTGGACCAGGGGACCAGAGATTCTCTTCTCTGGTGGTTGTCTCAGGATCACCTGGCTCAGGGAATGTGTTTCCGCAGACCAGAGTGGATCATCGTAACGACCGACGCCAGTCTGTTGGGCTGGGGTGCTGTCTGGGACTCCCTGAAGGCTCAGGGCTTATGGTCTCGGGAAGAAGCTCTTCTCCCGATAAACATTCTGGAACTGAGGGCAATATTCAACGCTCTTCAGGCATGGCCTCAGCTAGCTGCGGCCAAATTCATCAGATTTCAGTCGGACAACATCACGACTGTAGCTTACATCAACCATCAAGGGGGAACAAGGAGTCCCCTAGCAATGATGGAAGTAACCAAAATAATCAGGTGGGCGGAGGATCACTCTTGCCACCTCTCAGCAATTCACATCCCAGGAGTAGACAACTGGGAAGCAGATTTTCTAAGTCGTCAGACTTTTCATCCGGGGGAGTGGGAACTCCACCTGGAGGTATTTGCCCAGCTGATTCAGCGATGGGGCACTCCAGAATTGGATCTGATGGCGTCCCGTCAGAATGCCAAACTTCCTCTTTATGGGTCCAGGTCCCGGGATCCCCAGGCGGCGTTGATAGATGCTCTAGCAGCGCCTTGGTCCTTCAATCTGGCCTATGTGTTTCCACTGTTTCCTCTCCTTCCTCGTCTGGTTGCCAGAATCAAGCAGGATAGGGCGTCTGTGATTCTAATAGCGCCTGTGTGGCCACGCAGGACCTGGTATGCAGACCTAGTGGACATGTCATCCGTTCCACCATGGACTCTGCCAATGAGGCAGGACCTTCTACTTCAAGGTCCTTTCAAACATCCAAATCTAATTTCTCTGCGTCTGACTGCTTGGAGATTGAACGCCTAATTCTATCTAAGCGTGGTTTCTCTGAGTCGGTTATCGATACCCTGATTCAGGCCAGAAAGCCTGTCACCAGGAAAATCTACCATAAGATTTGGCGAAAATATCTTTGTTGGTGCGAATCCAAGGGTTACTCTTGGAGTAAGATTAGGATTCCCAGGATATTGTCTTTTCTCCAAGAAGGATTGGAGAAAGGATTATCAGCTAGTTCCTTAAAAGGACAGATATCTGCTTTGTCTATTCTTTTACACAAACGTCTGGCAGATGTACCAGACGTTCAAGCATTTAGTCAGGCTTTAGTCAGAATCAAGCCTGTTTATAGACCTGTGGCTCCGCCATGGAGTCTGAATTTAGTTCTTTCAGTTCTGCAAGGGGTTCCGTTTGAACCTTTACATTCCATAGATATTAAACTTTTATCTTGGAAAGTTTTGTTTTTGGTAGCTATCTCTTCTGCTCGAAGAGTTTCAGAGTTATCTGCTTTGCAGTGTGACTCACCTTACTTGGTGTTCCACGCAGATAAGGTAGTTTTGCGTACCAAACTCGGTTTTCTTTCTAAGGGTGTGTCTAATAAGAATATTAATCAGGAAATTGTTGTTCCTTCCCTGTGTCCTAATCCTTTGAAGAAGGAACGTCTGTTACACAATTTTGATGTGATTCGTGCTTTAAAGTTATATTTACAAGCAACTAAGGATTTCAGACAAACAACTTCATTGTTTGTCATCTATTCTGGTAAGAGGAGAGGTCAGGAGACGACTGCTACCTCTTTCCTTTTGGCTGAAAAGCATCATCCGTCTGGCCTATGAGACTGCTGGCCAGCAGCCTCCTGAAACAATTACTGCTCATTCTACCAGAGCAGTGGTTTCCACATGGGTTTTTAAAAATGAGGCTTCTGTTGAACAGATTTGTAAGGCAGCGACTTGGTCTTCGCTGCATACCTTTTCTAAATTTTACAAATTCGATACTTTTGCTTCTTTGGAGGCTATTTTTGGGAGAAAGGTTTTACAAGCAGTGGTGCCTTCCGTTTAAGGTACCTGTCTTGTTCCCTCCCTTCATCTGTGTCCTAAAGCTTTGGTATTGGTATCCCACAAGTAAAGGATGATTCCGTGGACTGGATACACCTTACAAGAGAAAACAGAATTTATGCTTACCTGATAAATTACTTTCTCTTGTGGTGTATCCAGTCCACGGCCCGCCCTGGCTATTAAGTCAGGTAGATCTTTTTGTTTAAACTACAGTCACCACTGCACCCTATGGTTTCTCCTTTTTCTTCTTAACCTCCGGTCGAATGACTGGGGGGTGGAGCTAGAGGGGGAGCTATATGGACAGCTCTGCTGTGTGCTCTTTTTGCCACTTCCTGTTAGGAAGGAGAATATCCCACAAGTAAAGGATGAATCCGTGGACTGGATACACCACAAGAGAAAGTAATTTATCAGGTAAGCATAAATTCTGTTTTTTTTTAATAATAATAATAATAATAATAATAATAATAATAATTAATTTTCCCCTCCAGTTATATCAGAAAATACTGATTTAGTTATATACCATTATAAATACATAGATCGTTGACATTAATTAAATTATTGGGAGGTAAATATTTGATCAACTTTTCAGCTGTACTTTATTGGAAGGATAATAATGATGATTACCTTAATAATAACAATTTAAATAGGTTTATTTAACTAAAAAAATAACATATGTAATGTTTACTGCTTGCCCCTCCCGCCTCGCACTGGTCCTTGTGCAGATCTATTCCACTACAAACAATCTTTTATTCAGTGAGCTTCTTGAAACTTAGTAAAAGTTGATTCTGTGTACATAGATTTGCAGGGAGAAATAGCACTACAAACTCAGTAAAGTCAAAATAAAACTTTCATTATTCAGATAGAACATACAATGTTAAAGAACTTTCCAATTTACTTCCATTATTTCATTTGCTTTGTTCTCTTGGTATCCATTGTTGAAAAGCATACATAGGTAAGCTCAGGGGCAATGCACTACTGTGAACTAGCTGCTTGTCATTGTCTCACCCAATGTGTTCACCTAGCTCCCAGTAAAGCATTGCTCTCCTTCAACTGAGGATATCAAGAGAATGAAGCAAATTTGATAAAATAATTAACATAGTAGATGAGGTTGAAAAAAAGACAGAAGTCCATCAAGTTTAACCTATACTAATCCAATATACTAACAAAAAAAGCTCCAGTTGAGCTTAAATTAATCCCACTAAAAGGTGACCCATTTAATATTAGCAATCATATCTATGAATTTTGTTTCTAGCCAGAAATGTATCCAAACAATTTTTAAATGTATCTATATAGTATTGGCATTCACTAACTCCATTGGTAATGAGTTCCACAATTTTATTGAGAAAACGTTTCCGTCGCAGGAGATTAAATCTCCTTTCCTCCAACCTTAAATTATGACCTGTCACAAACAATTTTCTTGGTATAAACAGAGCTTCTGCCATCTCTGTATATGGGCCTTGAATATATTTATATAAAGTAATCATGTCGCCTCTCAAGCGCTTTTTTTTTCTCGAGAAAACAGACCCTGTTCGGCTAGCCTCTCCTTATTAGCTTTGTGGCCCTTCTCTGAACTTTTTTTAGTTCTGTAATATCTTTTTTTGTGATTGGGCTCCAGAACTGCACTCCATGCTTAAAGGGATACTAACCCTACATTTTTTCTTTCATGATTCAGATAGAGCATGCAATTTTTAGCAACTTTCTAATTTACTCCTATTATCAATTTTTCTTTGTTCTAATGCTATCTTGATTTGAAAAAGCAGTAATAAAAGGTTAGGAGCCGGCCCATTTTTAGTTCAGCACCTTGGTAGAGCTTTCTAATTGGTTTGCTACATTTAGCCACAAATCAGCAAGTGCTACCCAGGTTCTGAACAAAAAATGGTCCGACTCTAAAGCTTACAGTACTGCTTTTTCAAATCAAGATAGCATTAGAACAAAGAAAAATTGATAATAGGAGTAAATTAGAAAGGTGCTTAAAATCTCATGCTTTATCTGAATCATGAAAGAAAAAAATTGGGTTTAGTATCCCTTTAAGGTGAGGTCTTACCAGTGATTTAGATAGTGACAGAATGATGCTTTCGTCCCTCGAATCAATGCCTCTTAATACATGCTAGTATCTTATTAGCATTTGAAGCCGCTGCCCTGCATTGTGCACCCATCTTTAGCTTGTTATCTATTACTGCTCCCAAATCCCTTTCCTCCCCTGTTTGACTAAATAGTGTCCCATTTAAATAATACATTGCCTGCTTATTTTTACTTCCAAAATTTAGAACCTTGCATTTTCCCGTATTAAATCTCATTTTCCATTTACTTGCCCATACTTCTAATTTTTGCAGATCCCTTTGTAACGAAAGTTCATCCTGCTCTGACCAAATGACCTTACTTAACTTAGTATCAGCTGCAAAAATAGAGATGTCGCTATTTAATCTTTGCTCCAAGTCATTCATAAAAATATTAAAAAGAACAGGGCCCAGTACTGATTAAAAAAAAAATTGAAATCTGAAAATTGTATGCTTTATCTGCATCATGAAAGAAAATATTTTGGGGTTATGTCCCTTTTTAAGGTCTATTTCTCAACTTTGTATTATTATCAGTTATATCAGTGCTAACAGATTCCGGGTGTATGTATGTACTGTATTTTTCACTCCATAAGACGCACCTGAGCGTAAGACGCACCGAGGAAAACAAGAAAAAAAATATTCAGAATCAAATGGTGTAGTAAACTATTTAATAAACTATAACAGCAGTCAACAGTGGAATAAAGAACCATCATCAGTGTCATTAACAAATGAAGAGAGACTTTAAGGTTTTGAGTACTCTTCTAGTCTGTGTACCCCAATAACTCTGAATTGCTAGAGTCAGAATTTAAGAAGCTGTGATCACAAACATCACTTTCGACGCTATCTTCAGCTAAGAAATCATCTTCGATTCCATCCAAAGCATTACTAATGCCACATTTTTTGAATGACTGATTTCCTCCTTCACTGAGTGCCATGATGTTTTCACCCATTCACAAACTTGAGTGATAGAAGGCCTCTTCATTCGTCCAGTAGATGTCAGATCATGATTACCAGCAGCCATCCATTTGTTCCACTCTTCTTGCATAAAGACCTTAAATGGTTTGTTGATAGAAACGTTGAGAGGTTGCAACTGGCTGGTAAGACCTTCCCGAATTACAGCTAGATGAGTCTTTACTTCTTTAAAGCACTTTTTTGTAGTTTTGCTAATATGTGCTCTAAACTGGTCAAGCACTAATAAGGCAGGTTTTTTTCAGAAGCCCTCCAGGACGTTTGGACCACACTTTTTCAAGCCAAACTCTCATTCCATTTTCGTCCATCCATCCTTTCTCATGAACATGTACAACTCCTCTTCTTGGAATCACTTCTTTTGGAAATGTTTTCCTTTTGAAAATTAACATGGGTGGCAATTTGGTGCCATCTGCACAGCAAGACAACACAACCGTGTAATGGGTTTTCTCATGTCCGGAGGTTTTCACGGTGATCGTTTTGGCACCTTTCAGATCAACAGTCCTATTAGATGGCACATCAAAGGTTAGCGGGACTTCATCCATATTCCCAATCTGACCAATTTCAAACCCATTTTTCTAACTAGCATCAATTAAAAATTTGTGAAAAGACAGAATCTTTTCATATTCTTTTGGCATTTTTTGCGCAATTCTAGTTTTGTTGCGCATAGCAAGGCCACATCACCTCATAAACCTGTAGCACCACGATGGTGATCCAGTAAAATCATGAATGCCTTTCTCTACAGCAATGCGTTTGGCTTCATATGTTATCATTTTTGTAGAGACTGATAAGCCATTATTCCAGTGATGTGTGATCCATTCTTTCATGGTCACGTCTAACTGTGGCCACTTTGCAGCATGCCCACGAAAAGTGTGCTTACTTTTATTCGCTTTTTGCAGCTGATCCTCCTGTTTCCTCCACTCTCTTATCATTTTTTCAGTTGTAGTTGGCCCAAAATCTCTCTCTGCTGCTCTGTTTCCATGCTCCTTTGCATAGTTTACTACCTCTAGTTTAAAAGGAATTGTATATGCTATTCTTTTCTGCTTTATCATCTTTGTACCGGTATGTACGGGAGAGGTTTTCTGCAAGAAAATACAGTGATGAAGAAACTGTCAGTAATGTACCAGTATCTCCAATGTTTACCACTGAGCGCTGACCATTTGCGTTATCTCTGAGCATGGTCTTACCATAATTCAGAAAACACACTCTGGTGGCACAAATCAAATAGAATTGCATCCATATTAAAGATATATTACGGTAAATAGAATTGCATCCATATTAAAGTACGGTAAGAATTTACAACTATCCTAATACTGCTTAAAGGAATAGGAAAGACAAAATTAAACTTTCATGATTCAGATAGAGCATGTCATTTTAAGACAATTTTAAATTCACTTCTTTTTTCAAATGTGCTTCGTTCTCTTAGTATCCCTTGTTAAAAAATGAATATGCACATATAATACACTAGTGGGAGCTGCTGCTAATTGGTGCCTGCACACATTTGTCTCTTGTGATTGGCTAAATACCGTAGATATTTTCAGCTTCCTGTCAGTAGTCCCTTTAGCAATGGATAACAAGAGAATGAAGAAAATTTGATAATAGAATTAAATTGGAAAGTTGTTTAAAATTGTATGTTCTATCTGAACCATAAAATAACATTTTGTGGTTTACTATCCCTTTAAGAGAGAGAAACAAACAAAAAAATGGACTTAAGTCCATAAGGTATACATATGATTTGCAAAGTCAATTTTTTTGTTTGATTTTGGGCATCATGTCCCTTTTAGTATTTTTTTTTTTTTTTTTTCCATGCTATGATTTAAAAACGGTCAAGGAATCAACAAGTGCTAGAAAGGACCAGAGAACCTTTGGATTTACGGTATCATTTTGGAGCATTTATCAAATTCTGAGAATTAAGGAAGCAAACACATTTGTTGTGTTCAAGGACCAGGGAGATTTTAAACAAAAGGCCAGTAAAGGATATAGTGTAACAAAACAGGCACGAAAGCTGCAACCGAAATGTCTTGCCAGCATTGATTTTTTTACCTTAGCACTGTACTTGAAGGAAGGTACGCATGCGCACTACTGTCCCGGTGAGACCAGTTGCTAGGCGACAAGCGGGGGAATGCCATCTAGACGAAGCAGCGCGCTGCCGCACAGGCCCGACACAGGAACAGGTACCTTAAGTTGAATTGCAGGGCCCTTCTTCCAGCACAGTAAACCCAGCAATCTCCTCTCTGCATCCTTCCCTCCTCCATGCCACACAATCTCAGTGTGCTTCCCTACTTTTCACCCCTGCACTTGGCGATTTGGCTCCAGGGCGCACACACATTCGCTCCATAACACCTGTACACACTGTGATTGTGTTCTGTGAATAGCAGTGTTATGGAGGCTTTTAAAGTTTGACATGAAATAAAGCATCTTGGCTTTGTATATAGATTTTGACTTTTTGACTTTCTGGGTTATAGTGCGCTACACTACTTGTTACATTCGCTCCATAAGACGCACAGACATTTCCCCTTACTTTTGAGGGGGGGAAAAGCGCGTCTTTTGGAGCGAAAAATACAGTGTGTTTATTTTATAACATTTTTGCTTTGAACACTAAGGGGCCTAGTTATCAACGTGTCTACTTACCTGCCTTCGCCGGTTCAATACGCCCGCCTAAGCTCGCCTACCATTGCCTCCGTGGACCTGAATACGTTCGCCTAAGTTATCAATAAAGCTGTCAAAAGCCACGCACCAAGTACGGGACGATGAGCAGCGGACTGTGAGAGTTATCACTCATCCGATCTCGCTGCTCTTCGGCTTTTTTACAGCTTTATTGCTAGCCTGTCACTAAGCACCCACACTAAATCACACTGTTCTACCCCCTATACCGGAGCCCCCCGCAACTAAAGTTATTAACCCCTAAACCGCCGCTCCTAGACCCCGCCGCAACTCTTATAAATGTATTAACCTCTAAACCGCCGCTCCCGGACACCGCCGCCACCTACATTATACCTAGTAACCCCTATCCTGCCCCCCTATACCGTCGCCACCTATAATAAAGTTATTAACCCCTATCCTGACGATCCTGGACCTCGTCGCAACTAAATAAATAGTTTAACCCCTAAACCGCCGCTCCCGGACCCCGCCGCAACCTATATTAAACTTATTAACCCCTAATCTGCCCCCCCCACACTGTCGCCACCTATAATAAATGTATTAACCCCTATCCTGCCCCCCCCTATACCGCCGCCACTATAATAAAATTATTAACCCCTAAGTCTAACCCTAACCCTAACACCCCCCTAACTTAAATATTAATTAAATACATCTAAATATTATAACTCTTATTAACTAAATTAATCCTATTTAAAACTAAATACTTACCTTTAAAATAAACCCTAATATAGCTACAATATAAATAATAATTATATTGTAGCTATCTTAGGATTTATTTTTATTTTACAGGCAACTTTCAATTTATTTTAACTAGGTACAATAGCTATTAAATAGTTATTAACTATTTAATAGCTACCTAGTAAAATAAAGAGAAATTTACCTGTAAGATAAAAACTAACCTAAGTTACAATTACACCTAACACTACACTATACTTAAATAAATTATTCCTATTTAAAACTAAATACTTACCTGTAAAATAAACCCTAAGATAGCTACAATGTAATTAATAATTTATTTAAAAATTTATTTTAAAGGTAAGTATTAAGTTTTAAATAGGATTAATTTAGTTAATAAGAGTTATAATATTTAGATGTATTTAATTAATATTTAAGTTAGGGGGGTGTTAGGGTTAGGGTTAGACTTAGGTTTAGGGGTTAATAATTTTAGGATTTATATTTATTTTACAGGTAACTTGGTATTTATTTTAGCTAGTTAGAATAGTTATTAAATAGTTATTAACTATTTAATAACTACCTAGCTAAAAGAAATACAAAATTACCTGTAAAATAAATCCTAAGCTAAGTTACAATTAAACCTAACACTACACTATCATTACATTAATTAAATAAATTAGTTACAAATAACTACAATTAAATTAAATAAACTAACTAAAGTACAAAAAATAAAAAAAGCTAAGTTACAAAAAATAAAAAAAATAACTTACAAACATCCTCTTCTTTCCGACGACTACGACGAATAGATATTCCTTTAAGGGACGTCATCCAAGATGGCGTCCCTTCAATTCCGATTGGCTGATAGGATTCTATCAGCCAATCGGAATTAAGGTAGGAGAAATATGATTGGCTGATTGAATCAGCCAATCAGATTGAAGTTCAATCCGATTGGCTGATCCAATCAGCCAATCAGATTGAGCTTGCATTCTATTGGCTGTTCCGATCAGCCAATAGAATGCGAGCTCAATCTGATTGGCAAAAGAGCTGAATTCTTTGGGGCATGCCCCGCAAAAGGCCCTTTTAAGGGCTGGTAAGGTAAAAGAGCTTTGAACTTTTTAATTTAGAATAGGGTAGGGAATTTTTTTATTTTGGGGGGGTTTGTTATTTTATTAGGGGGCTTAGATTAGGTGTAAATAGCTTAAAATTGTTGTAATATTTTTTAAATGTTTGTAAGTTATTTTTTTTATTTTTTGTAACAGCTTTTTTTATTTCTCTTGTAAGGTGTATCCAGTCCACGGATCATCCATTATTTGTGGGATATTCTCCTTCCCTACAGGAGGAGAATATCCCACAAGTAATGGATGATCCGTGGACTGGATACACCACAAGAGAAATAAATTTATCAGGTAAGCATAAATTATGTTTTTAAGCAGCTGAGTAGGGCATCTGCAGTGTTCTTCACAGAACATGTTTCCAGACAGTTAGCATTATGAAGTAGCTGGATGAGGGAAATGTAAAACTTTGCAATATTATACGTTTAAAAATGTTACTTAAGCTATCCAAAGCACACTAATTGCATAATTTAACATCAATTGACTTAATTATAATTTGTGCACAAACCATAAAAATACAGGTATAAGACAATTTTAGCTTAATATTGGTTTACATTTTGTAGGGGGGGGGGTTCAGTTGGTTGGTGTGTCCTTTAAATAAGTACTGGGAAGAACACTGGTTTGAGATGTCCATTTTACTTAATGAAGGTGAGTAGGAAGCTCTGTATAAGACATTGCAAGTGACAGACTGTGTAGCTAGTAATTTGTATATCAAGCAACACCACACCTTTTAAAACTGATTTTGAATGGAGTGGCTCAAGGGAAATAAATGTTAAATACAACCGTAACAGTGTAATTTGAAGGTAATGGTTGAATTAGACACTTTGATAGGAGTTGTGTTAATCTGATTAGGACTGTGCAGCTGTTGCTCATTGCAGTTATTTAAAGTCTTATCACTTTTCATTTTGCTCACATTATTGTATCTATGTACTTTTTCTTTAATGAAAGAAAATAATTATATTTTTTGTTCCAGGCTACTTAAAAAGACCCCAGATACAGCATTTTAAAAGTAGCATGTTGCAGAATATATTAGAATGCCTGGATAATCTCTTGTATAGGATAGAATAAATGGATAGATTATCCTTGGTACATTGTTTTTTTTTCTTCTTATATTATTCTGTTAAAATTGGGTACTTGGGTCTGTTTCTGCATTAATTCAAACAAATGAGATTATAAAAAAATCAGACGTTATTGTGACTCCGTTCAGATTTAAATGATTTGTGATGATTATTGTGAAAAGTTTGCTAAACCACCAATCAATTGATTCTAATTTTTTAGCAAGAATATACAATATAATTTGATTGATAAAGATAATTTAGGCATCGCTATCACCTGATTGCCTTATAGAAGAGCAACGGCGTAGCTTGTGAGCTATTAACCCAGAATGGCCCTTGGAACAGTGTTTATTGACTATATCCCTTTACCAATTGTAGAGAGCCGACTGCTAACAGAGGTTTAGAAGCACCATTATTAAACCTTCAGATAAAACCTCACAAATGATTTCTGCTTCAGCAGAGGGAAGTGCTACATACATATGCATAGATTGTTTGCACAATTTCATTTATTCAAGAGCACTCTGCTTATTGAAACCATTTACCTTTTGTGTCTGCCACCCAAAATACATTTTCTATTGCGTTTATCAGCATTCCTCCATTCTGCTCTTCTGATAATGTTTTAATAGGTTGGTAATTGGAAGATTCGTATTAATCAGAAGCATATTATGCCTCATTAGCTGTGTTACACACTCATTTAATTTCCCAATTACCCTTTGACAGTAGCAGCGCAGTCTGAAGGCAGTGCTCCTATTAATCCTGTTTTTCCACTATTTGCTTCATGTTGCTCCCTCTGATGTCTCACTATCTGCTATGGAATAGAGCAGTTATAGAGGCGTCTAGTTCACCTCTGTTAGCAGCTATAGTGGATACCTACTGATTATGGAGAGAAATGCTGGTTTGTTTTACAATAAGGGATACATGGAACATGCTTATGTACTTTCTTTACACAGAATGAAAGTTAGGTGTTTGTGTGGGGTTGGAAGAATGGCAGGTAATAGTCTTTTTTTTATTTATTTATTTTTAAATTTCATCAGCTTTCCGTTTCATGCTTGTTTCAGCTTTCTCTTGTATATCTAGAACAGCAACATTAGAGGAGGGATTTCTGGCCCTGTGTACAGGGGCACTGTTCAGCTTTTACTAAAGAAAAAATCATACCCACAACTATGACAATTGGGTTTATTGAACAGGTTAATCTAACTGTGGGAACATTTTAATATATTATAAACAGCAGAAGACATAGGTGTCCACTGATGTTACGTATGTTCTTGTTTCAATGGTGCTGTCTAATTCATTTACATTTTTTATGCAATAATCCATTTATGAATCCTCATTAGATGCGTGTGCCTTACAAGCATTTTAGTCTTGTGTCAATTGTCTTCCTTGCAACTTCCTTGCTTTCTCTTTATCAGGTGGTAGCCAATGCTGTTGCAGCGCTCTCTGAAATAAGTGAGTCCCACCCCAACAGTAACCTACTGGATCTCAATCCCCAAAACATCAACAAGCTGCTGACTGCTCTGAATGAGTGCACTGAATGGGGACAAATCTTTATTTTGGACTGTCTGTCTAACTACAATCCTAAGGATGAGAGAGAGGCACAGAGGTGAGTGCCTTGTTGTAATAATACAATAGTTGTTTACAGTATTTTTTTTTAAAATAATGATTATTGAGAAACCATGTCCACATATAACACAGGTGTGAACTAGAGAGAGAGATCTCACACTAGCTCATGTGATAGTATAGTGGCCCATATGCACCAGGGATTTAAGAGCCATCCTAGTATTATGCTGATTCATTAAATTATGAACAAGTGATAATAGATCAGCTTTGTCAGATAACAGCATTTGCAGAGAGTTGTCTCAATGAGAGTGCTCCATTCTTAGTGATTCAGTTATGACTGTTGTGTTATTCCGTAAGCTTGCATCGGAATGGGTTGCATTCATAAATAACTGTTATTCTCTTTATTAAACCATGTCAGAAGAAACTATTACCTGAAAATGTGTAGTCTTGTTGGTTTCTCTTTCAAACAAAGGGTGTCATTCCCCTCTAAATGAAATTAATGGTTAATAGAGAGGCTCTGTAATAGCCCCCTGCCCCTTCAGTAGAAAAACTTCTTAGTGGCCAGAAAGGCAAGTGATCAGTGTTTCTCACCTGCTTCCCAGGGGGAGAACTAAATTCTCATTTGAATTAGGTGCTTCCCATATGACCTTTCAAATGAGGCTTACTTCCCTGTTTGACTAAACTCCAGTTTAGCTGCTGATACAATTGATTGCTATCATTTTAGAGAGATATGTGACCCCCTCATTTGAAAAGACAGGTTCCTCACTTTCAAACAAATTGGCATATGGCCTTCTAAGTAGTGCAAGTGCTATAGTAAACTCCCCGCACCCCTAGCAGTAAAAGAAGTGCCCATGTCACTGGGCATGTCACAAGTGTGCTTTACATTTGGGGATACTGAGAAAGCAGGTTACTCCTCCTATGTACAGTAGAACAGCATTCAACATTCTCAGCTCAGGGGAAGGGATGTGGTTAATAGTTAATGATTGTGAATGGAAGTGTGTATCATTTGGTAGGAATGCCTTGTAAGCTTTGTTAGACAATATACATTTTCTTCCTCACTCTTGTCTTCATATGAGCTGCTTTGGTACTGATCCATTAGTTCCTTAATACACCTCATAAGTAAGGGAAAGACAGATTTATGCTTAAATTAAAGGGACACTAAACCCCAAAAAATTATTTCATGATTGAAGTAGAGAATACAATTATAAACAACATTCCAATTTACTTCTATTAGCTAATTTGCTTCAGTCTTTAGATATCCTTTGTTGAAGAAATTGCAATGCACATGGGTGAGCCAATCACGTGAGGCATCTATGTGCAGCAACCAATCCGCAGCTACTGAGCCTCTCTAGATATTCTTTTCAGCAAAGTATTTCAAGAGAACATGAAGCAAGTTAAATAATAGAAGTAAATTAGAAAGTTGTTTAAAATCGCATGCTCCTTCTAAATCATGAAAGAGAAAATGTGGGTTTCATGTCTCTTTAATGCATTTTGAGGGCACAGTTAAAAAACTGAATCTAAATATGCTTTGTCTTTAACTTATCTTGAGTCTCTCAATCAGCAGCTAAGTGCAGTGCATTGTGCCTTCACTTTATGCAGTTCTCTACACAGATGAAATCTCTTTCATTAATAAGAGTGGTTTGGTTTTGTGCAGCATCTGTGAACGAGTCACACCTCGGCTGTCCCATGCAAATTCTGCTGTGGTCCTGTCAGCTGTTAAGGTGCTGATGAAGTTTTTGGAGCTGCTGCCTAAAGACTCTGATTACTACACCATGCTTTTGAAGAAGCTGGCACCTCCTTTGGTTACGCTACTGTCTGGGGAGCCAGAGGTGCAGTATGTAGCGCTGAGAAACATCAATCTTATTGTGCAGAAGAGGTATGTCACAACATGTTATTTATTGTTTAATGTCTGATTTACTGTCTGCTTATATTTTATTAAGGGGTATACATTTTATATATCAGCAATCAAGTAAAATCAGTAGCAAGCTTCTTGAGTATGTTTATCTTTTCTGCTGTGGTCAGTTAGGGACATGTATAAATGAGCTACTACACATATGTAACATGTTGCACGGTTGATGTAAACATTCCAGCTTTTCTGTCAGATGCACAATTAAGCATTTTAGGAGGGATTGAATCCCTGTTCTTTCTTTGACCTAGTTCTTTTTGATCTTAGAATTTGTATTTACGTGTCACATTTGTCAAACTCCGGTTATTTATTTTAACTATTACTGCCCTGTTTTATTTTCCATGATAACAGTAGCTGTTCTAACACAAGGCACCTTTGCACATTTCTAAATTGTCTGGAGCATATACTCTGTTTCCTATGTATCCAGTAAGCTATGAAGCCTGTGTTTTTATCAGGCATCTGCTGCAAGGTGTTTATATGGTTTTTTTCTTCTTATAAAGTTAGTACAATATTTGCAATTAGTTGAAGTTATCAGAGCACATTGTGTCTCAGGGGTTTTAGGAGATTTATATACAGACCTGCCCTTCTTATCTATTATTACTTCTGCATTACCTTTTATGTTAGACGGTGTCATATTGTAGCATTTTGTATCTTTTATCTACACAGTCAGTAAAGGTGGTTGCTGTATGAACAGCAGGATGTCAGACTTGTCAAAGTATTTTTTTTAGTATGTTAACAATAACAACATTTTACTGTAAATTGTCTTCTCTTCCTATTTAAGGCCAGAGATTCTGAAGCAAGAAATCAAGGTGTTTTTTGTCAAATATAATGACCCCATTTATGTCAAGCTGGAAAAATTGGACATAATGATTCGCCTTGCATCACAGGCCAACATTGCTCAGGTCAGTGTAAATCTGGGTATGTTTTTAAAATACAGTTTTTGAGGATTTTATTGAATGCTTTTCATCTAAAAAAACCCCACAAACTTATTAAACTTATTACATCCAAACTTGTTAAGGACGACTTTCAGTTTCCTGATTTATTTTTTTATTTTCATGGCAGGTGTTGGCTGAACTGAAGGAATATGCTACAGAGGTAGATGTAGATTTTGTTAGGAAAGCTGTTCGTGCCATTGGACGCTGTGCCATTAAAGTAGAGGTAAGGTCCCAGCATGTATCATGTTATTTATCTCTAGAGAAAATGAAATTATTATTTGTTGAAATGGCATTTACTGTCTTACTATACTTCAGTATGTATGGGAAACACATTTTCTTTGATTGCTGCTGGAGGTGGGTTGGTGAAATGTAAGAATGGTTTACAAAACAAAGACTGAATTAGATTGCTTTCCTCTATTGAGTGTATATTCACATGGAAGTAATTGCCATTAATGCACTGTACTAGTTTAAGAAACAGTTCTTCTGTGTATACAACATCTTCATATGATCCAGCTTTGCAAGTAATGCAGTCAGTCCTTGCAAGCTTTAATAAGTCTTTTTGCTCCTCAATAGAAGCATGACATCATTAGAGAGACATTGTAATGCTTTAGTAAAATGCTCTAGTTAATAATCTGCTGTGCTGGTCCTGAGCAGGAGACATAGAGTGACTGGCAGATACAGGCATGTACCACTCTGATTAGCTCACAAGCTATGTCCAGCTTAGGAAGAGCAATGCATTGTGACTTAAAACAATATTTAATAAGACATTGACCTGCAAAAATCTATCCCCTTTACTGTGTTCCCAATGATCCATGTTACCTTCTGAAGTGTATTAAATGGTTTGAAAACAGCTCATTTACCTTTTATGTTCTCATTTAAAACAGCTGTTTTCGCCTTCTGAAACCTTTACCTTTTTATGTTTAAATAGTTTTTATTGTTTTATATTTTTCGAAGAACAAGACTACATAAATAAAATAACATTAATTGTCTTTTCTCCAACATAGGTGTGTCCGGTCCACGGCGTCATCCTTACTTGTGGGATATTCTCCTCCCCAACAGGAAATGGCAAAGAGCCCAGCAAAGCTGGCCATATAGTCCCTCCCAGGCTCCACCTACCCCAGTCATTCTCTTTGCCGTTGCACAGGCAACATCTCCACGGAGATGGCTAAGAGTTTTTTTGGTGTTTAAACTTCTACCTCTCTTTCCTTTTGGCTTAAAAGCATTATCAGATTGGCTTTTGAGACTGCCGGACGGCAGCCTCCTGAAAGTATCACAGCTCACTCCACTAGGGCTGTGGCTTCCACATGGGCCTTCAAGAACGAGGCTCCTGTTGACCAGATATGTAAGGCAGCGACTTGGTCTTCACTGCACTCTTTGGCCAAATTTTACAAATTTTATACTTTTGCTTCTTCGGAGGCTATTTTTGGGAGAAAGGTTTTGCAAGCCGTGGTGCCTTCCGTTTAGGTGACCTGATTTGCTCCCTCCCTTCATCCGTGTCCTAAAGCTTTGGTATTGGTTCCCACAAGTAAGGATGACGCCGTGGACCGGACACACCTATGTTGGAGAAAACAGAATTTATGCTTACCTGATAAATTACTTTCTCCAACGGTGTGTCCGGTCCACGGCCCGCCCTGGTTTTTTAATCAGGTCTGAGGAATTATTTTCTCTAACTACAGTCACCACGTTACCATATGGTTTCTCCTATATATATTTCCTCCTGTCCGTCGGTCGAATGACTGGGGTAGGTGGAGCCTGGGAGGGACTATATGGCCAGCTTTGCTGGGCTCTTTGCCATTTCCTGTTGGGGAGGAGAATATCCCACAAGTAAGGATGACGCCGTGGACCGGACACACCGTTGGAGAAAGTAATTTATCAGGTAAGCATAAATTCTGTTTTCTTCTGTTGCCCTCTGAATTGGGAAATACTGCGTTACATGTTTACAGTGTCATATAAGTTTCAGATAATTAGTTTGTACAGGTATGAACACAATGTATTATTGACTGGTCACATAAATATCATAACATTATGGTTTTGTCCACACATGAGCAGTTCTATCGTAGATTCAACAGCAGGTTATCATTATTTGAACTGTATATAACATTCATCTTTAAACTGCATCCTCCAAGTTACTGGTTCTGCTCACTTCTTGTATCTATATTACTCTACATAAATACATCTGGCTGAAACTTTTTTAATTAAGGGTAAGCTTATGTACCCAGAAATATCCCATATCTTGAAATAGATTATCTAATAAACATAGGGTTGGGTAACTTGGAGTTAAAAAATTAAAAATTAACAATTGAAAAGGGGGCTGCAGGGGTGGGGGGGGGGCTGACGACACATCGTTCCTTAGTCTATATTATGTGTATATCAATGAGTTTAGTTTGGTTATAGTTTGATGGCCACTTAGATCTCTGATCTCCAGCTATCTCATGGGGTTGAGGAACCATTGCTTATCCAGTAATACCACACTGCTTGGGTTGTTTCTTTGTTATCTAGTGTATTTGACGCTATCTCGTACATGGTGTATGTATGTTGGATTTTGTTGTATATCTCTGTCCAGGTTGGAGCTCCAGTTTTCCAATATTTAGCTATGCATATCCTCGTGATTGTGCATAAGATCCTAATAAATGTATTGATATGTTTATGGTATTTACTGATATGTTCATGTAATAAAGCCTGTTGGATCGTGAGACTGATGTTTTCATCTACAATCTGACTGAGGAAAATAGATAGTCTGTTCCATGTCCCCATCACTTCTCTACAGTCCCACCACATGTGTCTACAAGTCCCTATTTCTCCACAGCCTCTATAACATAACCTGCTGCCCTGTGGGTACATATGGGCCGTTCGTGTTGCGATTAAGTACCACCGATATATAGTTTTAGTAACATTTTCTTTAAGATCTACACTAATCAGCCCTTTCTCCGCATTCTGAAACATTGATTCCCATTCTTTTATGTCTTTACAAATAAGTAGTTCCTGTTCCCATGCCAGCATAGTCGAAGTCTTGGAGGTGTTGTGGTTGGCCTGTATAGACACATATAGTAGAGATATTGTATGTTTGCTGCGTTCTTCTGTTTTACAGAAGATTTCTATTGGTGTGGTGGTCTCTTCTCTAGGGTGTTTTAGGTATGTTTGTAAGACAGAGTGTATCTGTAGATACATATACCAGTGTAGTTTCAGTGGGTCAATCTTTGTCTGTAGTTGATTAAACGTCATTATGATTCTTCCTGTTAAGTAATCTGCTACTCTGTACAAGCCTTTGTTTTCCCATTTCTCTTGTTAAGTGTATCCAGTCCACGGATCATCCATTACTTATGGGATATTCTCCTTCCCAACAGGAAGTTGCAAGAGGATCACCCACAGCAGAGCTGCTTTATAGCTCCTCCCCTAACTGTCATATCCAGTCATTCTCTTGCAAGCCTCAACCAAGATGGAGGTCGTAAGAGGAGTGTGGTGTTTTATACTTAGTTTATTGTTCAATCAAAAGTTTGTTATTTTTAAATGGTGCCGGAGTGTACTGTTTATCTCAGGCAGTATTTAGAAGAAGAATCTGCCTGCGTTTTCTATGATCTTAGCAGAAGTAACTAAGATCCTTTGCTGTTCTCACATATTCTGAGGAGTGAGGTAACTTCAGAGGGGGAATAGCGTGCAGGTTTTCCTGTAATAAGGTATGTGCAGTTAATATTTTTCTAGGGATGGAATTTGCTAGAAAATGCTGCTGATACCGAACTAATATAAGTAAAGCCTTAAATGCAGTGATAGCTACTGGTATCAGGCTTATTAATAGAGATGCATACTCTTATAAAAATGTAATATAAAACGTTTGCTGGCATGTTTAATCGTTTTTATATGTATTTGGTGATAAAACTTATTGGGGCCTAGTTTTTTTCCACATGGCTGGCTTGAATTTGGCCTAGAAACAGTTTCCTTAGGCTATCCACTGTTGTAATATGAGTGGGAGGGGCCTATTTTGCCGTTTTTTTTGCACAGCAAAAATTACAGACACAGACATCCAGCTTCTTCCTGTATGATCCAGGACATCTCTGGAGGGCTCAAAAGGCTTCAAAGTCGTTTTTGAGGGAGGTAAAAAGCCACAGTAGAGCTGTGGCAGTTGTTGTGACTGTTTGAAAAAAAAAAACAAACAAAAAAAAAAACGTTTTTGTCTTTTATTATTTTTTGGGTATTAAGGGGTTAATCATCCATTTGCAAGTGGGTGCAATGCTCTGCTAACTTGTTACATACACTGTAAACATTTTGTTAGTGTAACTGCCTTTTTTCACTGTAATTTCAAATTTTGACAAAATTTGTGTTTCTTAAAGGTGCAGTAACGTTTTTTATATTGCTTGTAAACTTGTTTAAAGTGTTTTCCAAGCTTGCTAGTCTCATTGCTAGTCTGTTTAAACATGTCTGACACAGAGGAAACTACTTGTTCATTATGTTTGAAAGCCATGGTGGAGCCCCATAGGAGAATGTGTACTAAATGTATTGATTTCACCTTAAACAGTAAAGATCAGTCTTTAAATATAAAAGAAATATCACCAGAAGATTCTGACGAGGGGGAAGTTATGCCGACTAACTCTCCCCACATGTCAGACACTTCGCCTCCCGCTCAGGGGATGCATGCTAATATGGCGCCAATTACATCAGGGACGCCCATAGCGATTACCTTGCAGGACATGGCTGCAATCATGAATAATACCCTGTCAGAGGTATTATCCAGGTTGCCTGAATTAAGAGGCAAGCGCGATTGCTCTGGGGTTAGGAGAAATACAGAGCGCGCAGATGCTGTAAGGGCCATGTCTGATACTGCGTCACAGTATGCAGATCATGAGGACGGAGAGCTTCAGTCTGTGGGTGACATCTCTGATTCGGGGAATCCTGATTCAGAGATTTCTAATTTTAAATTTAAGGTTGAGAACCTCCGTGTGTTGCTTGGGGAGGTATTAGCTGCTCTGAATGACTGTAACACAGTTGCAGTACCAGAGAAATTGTGTAGGCTGGATAAATACTATGCGGTACCGGTGTGTACTGATGTTTTTCCTATACCTAAGACAGCATGAAGGAACGGCCCCCTATCCGGCGACGGATCTAGTAGGGGGCAGACTTTCTCTCTTCGCCCAGGCGTGGGCAAGAGATGTTCAGGATCCCTGGGCGTTGGAGATCATATCTCAGGGATATCTTCTGGACTTCAAAGCTTCCCCTCCACAAGGGAGATTTCATCTTTCAAGGCTATCTGCAAATCAGATAAAGAAAGAGGCATTCCTACGCTGTGTGCAAGACCTCCTAGTTATGGGAATGATCCATCCAGTTCCGCGGACGGAACAAGGACAGGGTTTTTATTCGAATCTGTTTGTGGTTCCCAAAAAAAGAGGGAACCTTCAGACCAATTTTGGATCTAAAGATCTTAAACAAATTCCTCAGGTTTCCATCTTTCAAAATGGAAACTATTCGGACCATCCTACCCATGAACCAAGAAGGTCAGTACATGACCACAGTGGACTTAAAGGATGCCTACCTTCACATACCGATTCACAAAGATCATCATCGGTTTCTAAGGTTTGTCTTTCTAGACAGGCATTACCAATTTGTAGCTCTTCCCTTCGGGTTAGCTACAGCCCCGAGAATCTTTACAAAGGTTCTGGGCTCACTTCTGGCAGTTCTAAGACCGCGAGGCATAGCGGTGGCTCCGTGTCTAAACGACATCCTGATACAGGCGTCAAGCTTTCAAGTTGCCAAGCCTCATACAGAGATAGTTCTGGCATTTCTGAGGTCGCACGGGTGAAAAGTGAACGAGGAAAAGAGTTTTCTATCCCCACTCACAAGAGTCTCCTTCTTAGGGACTCTTATAGATTCTGTAGAAATGAAAATTTAATTGACGGAGTCCAGGTTCTTCTAAATGCTTGCCGTGTTCTTCACTCCATTCCGCGCCCTTCGGTAGCTCAGTGTATGGAGGTAATCGGCTTAATGGTAGGGGCAATGGACATAGTGCCATTTGCGCGCCTTCATCTCAGACCGCTGCAATTATGCATGCTGAGTCAGTGGAATGGGGATTACACAGATTTGTCCCCTCTGCTAAATCTGGATCAAGAGACCAGAGATTCTCTTCTCTGGTGGTTGTCTCGGGTACACCTGTCCAAGGGTATGACCTTTCGCAGGCCAGATTGGACAATTGTAACAACAGATGCCAGCCTTCTAGGTTGGGGTGCAGTCTGGAATTCCCTGAAGGCACAGGGATCGTGGACTCAGGAGGAGAAACTCCTTCCAATAAATATTCTGGAGTTAAGAGCGATATTCAATGCTCTTCTGGCTTGGCCTCAGTTAGCAACACTGAGGTTCATCAGATTTCAGTCGGACAACATCACGACTGTGGCTTACATCAACCATCAAGGGGGAACCAGGAGTTCCCTAGCGATGTTAGAAGTCTCAAATATAATTCGCTGGGCAGAGTACCACTCTTGCCACCTGTCAGCAATCCATATCCCAGGCGTGGAGAACTGGGAGGCGGATTTTCTAAGTCGTCAGACTTTCCATCCGGGGGAGTGGGAACTCCATCCGGAGGTGTTTGCTCAGTTGATTCATTGTTGGGGCAAACCAGAGTTGGATCTCATGACGTCTCGCCAGAACGCCAAGCTTCCTTGTTACGGATCCAGGTCCAGGGACCCAGAAGCGACGCTGATAGATGCTCTAGCAGCGCCTTGGTTCTTCAACCTGGCTTATGTGTTTCCACTGTTTTTTCTGCTCCCTCGACTGATTGCCAAAATCAAACAGGAGAGAGCATCGGTGATTCTGATAGCACCTGCGTGGCCACGCAGGACTTGGTATGCAGACCTAGTGGACATGTCATCCTTTCCCCATGGACTCTGCCTCTAAGACAGGACCTTCTGATACAAGGTCCTTTCAATCATCCAAATCTAATTTCTCTGAGACTGACTGCATGGAGATTGAACGCTTGATTCTATCAAAGCGTGGCTTCTCCGAGTCAGTCATTGATACTTTAATACAGGCACGAAAGCCTGTTACCAGGAAAATCTACCACAAGATATGGAGTAAATATCTTTATTGGTGTGAATCCAAGAATTACTCATGGGTTAAGGTTAGGATTCCTAGAATATTGTCTTTTCTCCAAGAGGGCTTGGACAAAGGATTATCAGCTAGTTCCTTAAAGGGACAGATTTCTGCTCTGTCTATTCTTTTGCACAAGCGTCTGGCAGAGGTTCCAGACGTCCAGGCATTTTGCCAGGCTTTGGTTAGAATTAAGCCTGTGTTTAAACCTGTTGCTCCCCCGTGGAGCTTAAACTTGGTTCTTAAGGTTCTTCAAGGAGTTCCGTTTGAACCCCTTCATTCCATTGATATTAAACTTTTATCTTGGAAAGTTCTGTTTTTGATGACTATTTCCTAGGCTCAGAGAGTCTCTGAGCTATCTGCCTTACAATGTGATTCTCCTTATCTGATTTTTCATGCAGATAAGGTAGTCCTGCGTACCAAACCTGGGTTTTTACCTAAGGTGGTTTCTAACAAGAATATCAATCAAGAGATTGTTGTTCCATCATTGTGTCCTAATCCTTCTTTAAAGAAGGAACGTCTTTTACATAATCTGGATGTAGTCCGTGCCTTGAAGTTTTACTTACAAGCTACTAAAGATTTTCGTCAAACATCTGCCCTGTTTGTCGTTTACTCTGGACAGAGGAGAGGTCAAAAAGCTTCGGCAACCTCTCTTTCCTTTTGGCTTCGGAGCATAATATGCCTAGCCTATGAGACTGCTGTACAGCAGCCCCCTGAAAGGATTACAGCTCATTCTACTAGAGCTGTGGCTTCCACCTGGGCCTTTAAAAATGAGGCCTCTGTTGAACAGATTTGCAAAGCCACGACTTGGTCTTCGCTTCACACTTTTTCCAAATTTTACCAATTTGATACTTTTGCTTCTTCGGAGGCTGTTTTTGGGAGAAAGGTTCTTCAGGCAGTGGTTCCTTCCACTTAATCCTGCCTTTTCCCTCCCATCATCCGTGTACTTTAGCTTTAGTATTGGTATCCCATAAGTAATGGATGATCCGTGGACTGGATACACTTAACAAGAGAAAACATAATTTATGCTTACCTGATAAATTTATTTCTCTTGTAGTGTATCCAGTCCACGGCCCGACCTGTCCTTTTAAGGCAGGTCTAAATTTTAATTAAACTACAGTCACCACTGCACTCTATGGTTTCTCCTTTCTCTGTTTGTTTTCGGTCGAATGACTGGATATGACAGTTAGGGGAGGAGCTATATAGCAGCTCTGCTGTGGGTGATCCTCTTGCAACTTCCTGTTGGGAAGGAGAATATCCCATAAGTAATGGATGATCCGTGGACTGGATACACTACAAGAGAAATAAATTTATCAGGTAAGCATAAATTATGTTTTTTTTTAAGCTGAGTCCAGAGCTCTTCTGGCATTATGTATCTGATCGGTATTGATAGGGAGTACTGTTGTAAGAGTTTATATTTCATTTTCGCTGTCTTCCAAGTCTTTATAGTGAGGTTTGCGGTGTAAGGTTTAGGTGTCTT
This sequence comes from Bombina bombina, assembly GCF_027579735.1. NCBI lineage: Eukaryota > Metazoa > Chordata > Amphibia > Anura > Bombinatoridae > Bombina > Bombina bombina. The sequence goes on along the minus strand of NC_069501.1, from coordinate 672,236,298 downwards.
TCCGTCTCTCTGTGCCTTCCCCGGGTCCCAGATAATTAAATCTGTCTCATCCCAACCCCCTATTTTCGCTTCCACCTTGGGCCATATAATTTCCCTCGACCTTTTCAGGAGTAGTGAGTCCTGAGCTAGTCTGGCTGCATTGTAGTAGTCCATTAGGTTTGGCGCTCCAATGCCCCCGAGCGACTTATGTCTAGTTAAGACGGACTTTGCTATCCTATTCGTTTTATCTCCCCTAATGAATACTGAGATTTCTTTTTGCATTGTTTCTAAATCTGTTTTTATTATTTTTATAGGGAGGGTTCTGAATAAATATAGTATTCGTGGCATGGCATTCATTTTTACTGCCGCTATTCTACCTAGCCATGAGAAATTAAAGCTCTTCCATTTTGTCAGGTCTCGTCTTATTTGTCTAAATAATGGGATGTAATTTACTTTATATAGTTGAGTGGAGCAAGTTGGAAGCTGGATTCCCAAGTATTTTAGTGTGTGTTTCATCCACTTAAAATTAAATTGTGTTTCTAATAATGTTTTAGTCTGTTGGGGTATCGCAATGGGCAAAGCTTCATATTTGTCTGGATTGATTTTAAATCCCGAAATGGTTGAGAAATTCCTTATTATCTGATAGAGATTAGGTAAAGATATTAATGGGTTCGTCAAGGTCAATAAAATATCATCAGCAAAGAGAGATAGTTTGTATTCTGATGCGTTTATCCTAATCCCTGATATATCTAATATGTGAACGAATCGTGACTGCTAGTGGTTCTATACATAGTGCAAAGAGCAATGGGGACATGGGGCACCCCTGTCAGGTGCCGTTACGAATTGGGAAGGGTTTCGACTTATATCCTGTTGATGAGACCTGGGCTTCTGGACACGAGTATATAACTTTTAAGGCTTTTATGAATGCTCCCTCAAAACCCATATGGTGTAGTGCTAAGATCATATAGTCCCAATCTATTCTATCAAACGCCTTCTCCGCATCCAAAGATGGGAGCAGAGAAGGCGTTCGTGTCTCTCCTAAGAATTGTATTAAGTTAGTAACTTTTTGGATGTTGTCTGGGGCTTCCCTATCCTTGATAAATCCCACCTGGTCTGGATGAACCAAGTGGGGGATGATGTGTTTAAGTCGGTTTGCGATTACTTTCGTAAATATTTTAAGATCCTGATTTATGAGAGATATTGGGCGGTAATTCTGGCATTTTTTGTGGTCTCTTCCTGGCTTGGGGATTACAACTATTTTAGCAGCTAGTAATTCTGGGGGGATATCTCCTCCTTCCATAATGTGATTACAGAATTTCACCAAGTGTGGGATTAGTGAATTTTTAAATAATTTGTAATATTCTGCTGGGAAGCCATCTGGTCCCGCCGCTTTTCCTGTTTTAAGATCTTTGATGGCTCCTAGTATTTCTATTGTGGAAATGGGTGCGTTAATTGTTTCCCTATGTTCTGTAGTTATATTTGGTAATTGAGTTTGGGAGAAGAATTTTGAGGTCAGTGTCTCCGTTTCTTGATTATGTATAACTTTTTCCCCATTATATAGTTCTCCATAGTACCTTGCAAAAGTGTCTACAATTTCTTGCGGATGTGAGGTCGTAGTGTTATTAAGTGTCTCAATTAGCGGAATCGCAGAGGCCTTACATCTTTCTCTAATTTTGTGTGCCATGTATCTATCGGGTTTGTTCGCGAATATAAAGTATTGCGCCTGGATTTTATGAATGGCTCTAGTAACTTGTGTGTGAAGTAGTGAAGCTAGGGCAGATCTTTTAGTTTGGAGTAGCTTTAGGTTAGCTTTATTTTTGTTATGTTTGTGTCGCCTTTCTAATCCCTCAATCTCTGTGTGGAGTTGTTGTAATTGCTGTCTATATTTCTGAACCTGTCTTGCTTTTTCTTTAATTAGTATCCCTCTTAGGACCGCCTTGTGTGCTGCCCATGTAATCCCTGGGTTAGTTGTGGTGTCTGTGTTTATGTGCCAGTATTCAGTTAATTGTTGTAATACATTGTCGTGTATTTGAGGATTTTTGACGTAAGACGGGTCAAAAGTCCAAGTTCTGCTTCTGTCTGGATCACTTATGCCGTTAATCTATAGGGTGATTATGGAATGGTCAGACCACACACAGGTGTGTATCTGAGAACTATTCAGTAGAGGTTGTAAAATCTGACTCACATATATATAATCAAGTCTGACATAGGTTTTGTGTGCTGCCGAGTAGAACGTTGTGTCATCTGTCTGACCATACATGGTACTCCATGTCTCTATCAAAGAGTGAGGAAGTAGGGTGTCTCGAATTGACTTGACAATACGATTGTGTCTAGCTTGTTTATTGGTCAGAGTTTTGGTGTTGGTGGGGTTAATAGGTAGCATAGTGACATTAAAATCCCCGGCTAAGAATATTTTAGTATGTGACCATTGTGTGAGTAAATGTGATATGTGATGAAAAAATTTGTGTTGACTCTCATTTGGTGCGTATATATTGCATAGTGTAATTTCTGAATCTAATATTCTACCTTTGACAATCGGGTATCTTCCATTAGTGTCTGTTATTATGTTTTCTGGAGTAAAATTGAGTGATGAATGTATCAAAATGGATGTGCCTCTTTTTTTAGACATTGCCGTAGAGTGATAATGTGTTTTGCCCAATATTTTGGAATGTTATCTTTAAGTAGGTGAGTTTCCTCTAGGAACAGTATATTAGCTTGTAGGGATGTGTATTGCGTCATCGCTATTCTTCTTTTAACGTCAGTGTTTAACCCCCTCACATTGTGGGATAATATCTTTATTTTAGGGTTCATAGTGTTGTGTCTATGTGTGGATGTTGTAAAAGGAAGTATTTTACCTTTGATTCACTGGGTTGGATACCTAGCTGAATTATTGTCAGGAGATCAGGATTGCATGTAGTGGTCTCTGCTGTGTCATCACTGGAGGAGGGGAGGGGGTCAAAAAGAGAAAACATTATTAAAGTTAGAATAAACAACATTTTATTGTCCTCAACAGTAGGACCTGTAGTTAGTAGTCCAAAAAAAAGCCTTGAGAATAAACCCAAATAAGTCTATCACACTGGGAGAAGATTACTCTTCACCACGTTATAAGGCCTTTGCAGTCAAAACTTCCAAAAGAACCTTCGTAAATGGAGTCCCATCGTAACGTCCCCATCTAGGGATGGAGTAGGTAAAGTCTCATCTCCATATATTCTTAAAGCGGGTTACATTTTCCGCATTCTTTGGTTCTCTTAGTCATTCTTCTTTGCATTTTCCCCTTGTAGGGGGTATCTAACTGATATATCTATAGTTCTGAATTTTGGCTAATTCTTCTAGGAAGTTTTGCCTCTTGTTTCTTTGGTTTTCTGTTTCTTATGGCTGATCTTTTGCCATTTAGGTAGTTCTGGTTGCCTGCCTGAGTCTTTGTTGTTCGTTAGGTTTGTTGTTGTAGCTGGAATATTAGGTATTTCTAGATCTAGAATCTTGCAGATTTCTGGAATGTCCTCTGGGTCTTTTAGTGTTATCGTCTTAGAGTCTTTTATTATATGTAAGGCAAATGGGAACCCCCATCTATATTGTATTTGGTGTTTTCTGAGTATAGTGGTAAGAGGGCGTAGGGTTCTCACACTCAGTTCTTGGTAGAATTGGATAATATTTCCTTGATATTTGAAGGTCGGGTGTTTTCTTGCGGCTTGTAGGATTTTGTCTTTATCTGGAAAAAATGTTAGTCTGATTATGATGTCTCTCGGCGGTAGGCCTGGTTTAGGTTTAGGCTTTAACGCCCTATGTGCTCTCTCAATGTGAAAGATATATTCTGCTGGAGAGTTTGTGATTTGAGTGAAGAGCTGGGTAAGGTATGCAGGGATTTCCGTAGGAGTGATTTCTTCTGGGACTCCTTTGAGGCGGATGTTATTCCTCCTGCTCCTGTTCTCCAAATCTTCCATTTTATCTTGGAAGTCTTCTAGTAGTTGTTGTTGCGTAGACATGGTTTGCTCCATATCATCCATTTGGTCCACCATAGCATCCTTTTGATCTTCCAGTGTCTCTATTCTTTTACCCATCTCAAAGAGGTCAGATTTGATTTCAGATAGGCTGCTGGTCACGGATGAGTGTATGGAGTCGATTTTTTCCCATAATTTCTCAAAGTTATCAGCAATGTCTTGTTTGGACACTAGGTTTTTGAGGTCAGCTTTTGTTAGTGGGCTATTGTCATGTGTTAATGAGCAAAGTTTGTTTTACTCCTATCCGCATGTATTGCCTCTGAGTACTTGAGCCATCACAGGTATATCACTGTTCAAATCCCACAATTCACAGTTCAGTCTAGGGCTGATAATTGTGCTGATATGCACACTTAGCAAACTCTAAATTCAACCGCTCAGGGTTTCACTCACATTCACCAGCGCTGGAGGACTCGGTCCTGGGGGAGTCAAATCAACCGCTTGCTGCAGGAATCCGGCCGTGCCGCTTTCTCCTTTCCTCGAGTCACTCGCTGCCTGTGGTTCCGTTGGTTTGCGTGTGCCCGTCCGGAGCGTGTGACGTCACCTTCCTGTTGACGCTCCGTGTATCCTCTGTGGTGGCCCCGGGTGTACAGGTTTGAGGGCTGTATCGGAGACTCCTTACTGGTTAGCAGTAATGTGAAAAGAAGGAATCAGGAGTCCCGGTAACTTGTAAATGAATCCAAAGGCTTTTGGACTACGGCGGACAAGGCTGAAACGCGTCAGAAGCTGTGACCACTACCCTGAGCTGCAGCTTTGAAAACTCTGTAACACAAGAGCTGTTGCTTTTTGTTTTGTTTTAAACTAATAAAGCCTTTGGATTCATTTACAAGTTACCGGGACTCCTGATTCCTTCTTTTCACATTATTGTCATGTGTTAGCTGATGAGATTCAGTGTCGGATTCCTCATCCGCCTCGGTGTCTGGGGGTTGTTTACTTGTTTGGGAGGTTTTAAAAAATGTATACATGGCTGATGATTTTGTTGTTTTCTCCCCTTTAGTTGATCTTTTAGAAGACATCTTGTAGATGAAGAAATATATATAAGATAGATATTCGGTTTACTTATAGGTACTATGTTGTGAAAACACCAGTGGTGTAAGAGGCAACCTATTGTTTCTTCTAATATAGTTATTCAGGCAGGCAGTAGCTGATAAATTGCATCTAACAAGAGGCCAAATCTATGTTTCTATATCATGTTGATAATGGTCTAGATTTGTTTCTTTAAAGCGCTAAAGCATCATCTTTCCCAGTATAATTTGAGGGTTTGCTTACATTTTAGATTAAAGAGTATTGTCTGCTCCTTTTTTTAGTGGTCTTTACTTTAGGACTATTGGACAATCTCCTCCACAGAGGTCCGCAAAACTGTGCTGGTTTTTGCAGCAATGGTCCTTGCTAAGATATAAATGTTTATAGCAGCTGCAGTGTCGCAAGCACCAATATGACCTTTATATAAATTGACTCTAGGTTTGGTGACCCCAAGTCCAGTCTATTACGTTGCTTATTATATATTTTTGATATGAGTTGATTTGTCTGTCCCACAATTACAGGGAGTGCAGAATTATTAGGCAAATTAGTATTTTGACCACATCATCCTCTTTATGCATGTTGTCTTACTCCAAGCTGTATAGGCTCGAAAGCCTACTACCAATTAAGCATATTAGGTGATGTGCATCTCTGTAATGAGAAGGGGTGTGGTCTAATGACATCAAAACCCTATATCAGGTGTGCATAATTATTAGGCAACTTCCTTTCCTTTGGCAAAATGGGTCAAAAGAAGGACTTGACAGGCTCAGAAAAGTCAAAAATAGTGAGATATCTTGCAGAGGGATGCAGCACTCTTAAAATTGCAAAGCTTCTGAAGCGTGATCATCGAACAATCAAGCGTTTCATTCAAAATAGTCAACAGGGTCACAAGAAGCGTGTGGAAAAACCAAGGCGCAAAATAACTGCCCATGAACGGAGAAAAGTCAAGCGTGCAGCTGCCAAGATGCCACTTGCCACCAATTTGGCCATATTTCAGAGCTGCAACATCACTGGAGTGCCCAAAAGCACAAGGTGTGCAATACTCAGAGACATGGCCAAGGTAAGAAAGGCTGAAAGATGACCACCACTGAACAAGACACACAAGCTGAAACGTCAAGACTGGGCCAAGAAATATCTCAAGACTGATTTTTCTAAGGTTTTATGGACTGATGAAATGAGAGTGAGTCTTGATGGGCAAGATGGATGGGCCCGTGGCTGGATTGGTAAAGGGCAGAGAGCTCCAGTCCGACTCAGACGCCAGCAAGGTGGAGGTGGAGTACTGGTTTGGGCTGGTATCATCAAAGATGAGCTTGTGGGGCCTTTTCGGGTTGAGGATGGAGTCAAGCTCAACTCCCAGTCCTACTGCCAGTTTCTGGAAGACACCTTCAAGCAGTGGTACAGGAAGAAGTCTGCATCCTTCAAGAAAAACATGATTTTCATGCAGGACAATGCTCCATCACACGTGTCCAAGTATTCCACAGCGTGGCTGGCAAGAAAGGGTATAAAAGAAGAAAATCTAATGACATGGCCTCCTTGTTCACCTGATCTGAACCCCATTGAGAACCTGTGGTCCATCATCAAATGTGAGATTTACAAGGAGGGAAAACAGTACACCTCTCTGAACAGTGTCTGGGAGGCTGTGGTTGCTGCTGCACGCAATGTTGATGGTGAACAGATCAAAACACTGACAGAATCCATGGATGGCAGGCTTTTGAGTGTCCTTGCAAAGAAAGGTGGCTATATTGGTCACTGATTTGTTTTTGTTTTGTTTTTGAATGTCAGAAATGTATATTTGTGAATGTTGAGATGTTATATTGGTTTCACTGGTAAAAATAAATAATTGAAATGGGTATATATTTGTTTTTTGTTAAGTTGCCTAATAATTATGCACAGTAATAGTCACCTGCACACACAGATATCCCCCTAAAATAGCTATAACTAAAAACAAACTAAAAACTACTTCCAAAACTATTCAGCTTTGATATTAATGAGTTTTTTGGGTTCATTGAGAACATGGTTGTTGTTCAATAATAAAATTAATCCTCAAAAATACAAATTGCCTAATAATTCTGCACTCCCTGTAAATTTATCCACACTGTTTATGTAATTGGACTTACTTTCAGCGTGCTCCGGTATGAATGGCTGCACCTCTCCCCAGCCTCCACTCACCGCCTCACTGTTTGCTGTTGGAGATGGATCAGCTGGTCCCGGGAGCTCCGTGGTGCGCGCAGGGCCTGTCGGGTTGTAGCCAAGATGGCGGCTTTTCGCGCCACTACTCTCCGCCTCAAATGTCGCAGCTCACCCAGTCAGCCTCAGGTTCGGATATCTCCCGATCAGCTTATCGGCCGTGTATGGGTGAGTAGCCCGGCTCCGGGTCACCTGTACCGGATTCTCACCTTGTCTCGATGTTCCGCTCTGCGGTGCTCTGTGTATACAAAGCTTCACCTCTTCCGGCTAAATCCAAAGTTGTTGCGGCGGCCTTAAAGTGGAGCTCCGCTCCTCCGGGGTACAGAGTGATCGATCTCCTGGGGTCAGATGCCGCTCCTGCGGTAAGGTTATAGTGAGCGGGCAATTGCAAGGCGAGTCGGCTGTACTGGATTCACTTGCGCTCTGTGTTGTATCACAACTGCTCTGCTTACTTCTCGAGCGTGATCTTTATATAAGTAATATTGGCGATAGGGCAGCTGTAGTTTGTGTCCCCTCTATTGTGTTAGCCAAATAAGTTAAATTTATGCCAAATTAGATTAGGTTGTCAACCTTTCCTTCATCAATTTTGCGGAGCCTCTGAAAAGTGCTGCCATTCAGCTTGGCAGTTGACTCCTCCCCCAACGTTTACCTTTTTAAAGGGACAGTATACACCAATTTTCATATAACTGCATGTAATAGACATTACTAAAAAGAAGGATATGCACAGATACTGATCTACAAATCCAGTATAAAATCTTTTAAAAACTTTCTTAGGAGCTCCCAGTTTAGCACTGTTGATGAGTTTAGACTGGGACACCCACTGAAAGGGGCTGAGAAAGCTGGAAGAGCAGACCCTCCCCTGCATATGAAAAGACCCATTACACAAACAGGAGCAAGCAGGAGTCTGTAGACTTGGTCTTCATCTGATACTTTGGGGCTTAAACAACATCTGATACTTTGGGGCTTGATTAGGAGTCTCAAAATCAGCACAATGTTCTTAAAAAAATAAGCAAAACTATACACTGTTACAAAAACACTCCCAGATGGGCTATATCAGTGATTTTTAACCTTTTTTTGCTGTGGCACACTTTTTTACATTAAAAAATTCTGTGGCACACCACCATCCCAAAATGTTTAAAAAATCACACATTGTAGCCTAATACAGCATATATATATATATATATATGTATATATATATGTATGTATATATATATATATATATATATATATATATACTCATACACACGCATACTGTATTACTGTATGTATTGTGCTGTTATGCCATGCCTCCTACAAACTACCCCTGCACTGGGAGTAAAAAACAAGCAAAGTTTAAAAAATATGTCACACTGTTGTCAGTCTGCCGTGGCACACCTGAGGATCTCACGGCACACTGGTTGAAAAACACTGGGCTATATAAATGGATCATCTACAAGACATTTATGCAAAGGAAAAGCTAGTGTACCGTGTCCCTTTAATGAAAGGCTATGTAAACTGAGGGAAGCAGGAGAAGGCAACCTTTCAGTGGGGATGGGAGCAAGAGATATTTATTTTATCTGAACTAGGCGGTTTTGCTTTTTGACCCTCCCATACATAATTAACATTTCAATATCTAATAGCTGGTTTGCCAAACTATCAATTTCACATACAAAAATAAACCTACAGGTATTTTTTTCTGTACATTAAATACTCTGCAGCTGATATATCAAGTAATTGAGAACACATTAAGGGGAAACAAATTTTACAGGACAATCTCCCTTTAACTATGTCTTTAACCACATTACATTATCCCTTTTTAAGATTTGCGTTATTGAAATATTTGCATATGCCAGTGTTTACAGTGGTTTGATTATGCACTTACCCATTTCATATGTTAGTTGAGTAATGCATTTTTCTTCTCTTTAGCAATCAGCTGAACGCTGTGTGAGCACCCTTCTTGACCTTATCCAGACAAAAGTTAACTACGTAGTACAAGAAGCTATTGTTGTTATTAGAGACATCTTCCGCAAGTACCCCAACAAGTATGTCTTAACTTAACACTTATGTCTTACTTACTTGTTTTAAAACTTATGTCTTACTTGCATGTTTTAACACTTTTCCTTTGAGCAGCTTTACTATATCTGTGTGGATTTCATATGGGTTTTTAAACCGCTGTGTACATTATTCCTTAAGGCCCAGTGTTTGCGCTTGCTTATATAATGACGACACTGCATGCCGGGATCATTATTATGCATAATATTGTTATGTAGAAGTTCTACTACATTGCACTTTATAATGACTGTAATGCAGTGGTATTGATAGGATATGTAAGGGGAAATTTCCCTATTGTAGCAATCACTGGAAGCATAACTTCAAATTCCAGAAACTCCAATATGAAAAACCAAACATTAATATACTGATTCAGAAGTAGTCAACATCTGATTTGATGTTAATGTACAATCTAAGTGGATTATTGGAGTCGAGAGGTCAAGGGATTCCTTGGCTGAGGGCAGTTTGTGTATAGGGAGGGTAGGGTGAAGAAAAATATTATAGGATAAAATGAGCTTATTATTTTAATGGTTTACGAAACTTTACGCATTTAAACTTTATTGGATGGGGAATAAAATATCTATTATTAAGGTATAAAATAATGCAGTGAATTAGTGTCTCTCGTTTCTGGTGTTGTAAAGGATTCTGGAGATATGTTGGTGTTTGTGACTAGAAAGTTGTTGAATATAAGGGACGAAAGTGATAACAGAGTTAAGTATATCTCCAAGACAATGGCTTTAGAAGTTGGTGAAATCTCAGGAGGTGTAATTATGAAGGAACAGGTGACATATGGACTCTGGCATGAAGACCAAAAAAATGAGGAGAACAGAGAGCCGTGGCAATGTGTTCTTCATTTTTTGCAGCAGTTAGGTGGTAATTGACGTTTGTGAGTGCTATTTTAGTAGTGCAAAGTGGACAAAAGCCAGATTGCAAACCATCTAGTAAATGGTTAAAATTAGAAAATTGGCTAGGTAGTTGTACAGTAGGCTTTCCAGTAATTTTAAGGCTAATGGAATAAGTGCTATAGAGTTGTAGTTAGAGGATCAATTTGGGTCAGGGGAGGAATTTTGCAGAATAAGAGCGATAATTGCTTGTTTGATGGAGTTATGGGAATCTAATGATGGAAAGAGAGCGGATGAAGATTGAAGTTAGAGTAAAAGATGGATATGTGAGGAGTTCTAAAAGGATTGGGTTCAAGGTACAGGTTTTGAGAAGCAAGTGTGACAGGAAAGTAGACCCTTGTACTTCATCCTCTGTCAAGAGAGCAGAACAGCAGAGTGGTTTTAGTAGAGAGGAGTAATGGAGACAAAATGCTGTATAATTTCTTTATACGCTAGGGTCTGACAGCTTTTCTTGTTGCAGGTATGAGAGTATTATTGCTACTCTTTGTGAGAATCTGGATTCACTGGATGAGCCAGATGCAAGAGCTGCCATGATCTGGATAGTGGGAGAATATGCAGAGCGCATTGACAATGCAGATGAGCTCTTGGAGAGCTTCTTGGAGGGATTCCATGATGAGAGCACACAGGTAACCAACAACACAGTGACCAATTGTAATGCAAGACTAAAATAAAATAATACATTAAAATGTATTTATAAAATTGTCATGGAGACAACACTGGAAATTTTATACTCAATTCAGTCAAAATGGAATTCAATTAGCAAATTTAAAAACGTCCATTTTCTTTTAGTATCACTAAGATCTTTCTAAAGACATATTCTTGGTCAGCCAAATCCTGACTGTGCCATATATAATTCTTCAGAGGAAGGTTCTGGTGAGAGGGTTATTGGGAGCCTTAAAGGGACACGAAACCCAAAATGTTTCTTTCATTATTTATGTAGAACATACAATTTTAATCAACTTTCCAGTTTACTTCTATTATCAAATTTGCTTCATTCTCTTGGTAGCATTTGTTGAAGGGGAAGCAATGCACTACTGGTTTCTAATGGAACACATGAGTTAGCCAATGACAATCTGCATGTATATATGTGTGTGTGTGTGTGTGTATGTATGTATGTGTATGTATATATATATATATATATATATATATATATATATATGACACTAATCAGCATCTAGAACCTAGGTTCTTTGCTGCTCCGGAGCTTTCCTAGATAAACCTTTCTGCAAAAGATAACAAGAGAAGGAAGCAAATGAAATAGTAGAAGTAAATTGGAAAGTTGTTTAAAATTGCATGCTCTGTCTAAACCATGAATGTCTAATTATGACTTTACTGTCCCTTTTTAATTTAATATTTTTAAATCATGCACCAATAGTAACTTTTAACTGGTTCAAAACTGGCAGTAATAGAGCTGTTAAAACTGATGCGAATACAAATATCTTTGTGATGGAAATGTTACTTATTGCATGATTCCTATATATACGTTGACAATAAGATAAACACATTAATCTATGTTATAATAATGGTCACAAAACCAACTAATTATAGTTGGATCTAGCTATTTAAAACCTGGGGGGCATTTTAAACATAAAAACAATGGTTGCTGAATTAAAGCTTTAGGATCTTTCCCGCATATGCAGGAAGTAGATTTGCAATACAAACAAGAAATTCTATTCTTGCAAACTGTTATAACAGTAATAAGATTGTATAATTATATATGGTAACAAAAACAACCTATTTACTTCTGGGCATACCTCCAAGCAAATGATTGTGCAGCAACATAATTTATATACTTTTGTGAATATAACAACTTTATTAAGTAACAATAAGCATATAATAATATATTTTTGTATGATGAAGAGAGTCCATCAGTGTCTAGAACATATGGGATATATTTCCTACTACTAGAAGGAGATCATAAACCCTCACAAGAGCTTTAGCCCCTCCAACCTCCCCTCCCTTCCCCACTGAGTTTGTTCTTGGCCTCCAAGGAAAGAGGTTGAGAGAAGTGTGCAATGCAAGCAAGATTTTATTATTTTCTATCTAATCATATCTTGGGAGCTCATACCTGACTTGAGATCCAGTACCCCTCTTCCATCTTCACTTGGGGAAGACTTCAGGATCATTCCTCCAAGATTATGAGTGAAGTAGGGGTAAAGGAATACCTCAATTATGGCATGTCAGTACTCTCAGGGGTAAATCTATCAGCCATAATTGCCCTCAAGCATCGCGGGCACCCTGTCTCTTAGCCTCTACCTGAGGGGTTGCTGGTATATCCGCAAGTATCCTCTGCAGTATATTTATTTCATATAGGTGATAAGAGTCCATAATCCATTACTCCTGGGAATTACCTTTCCTGCCACTAGGAGGAGGCATAGATTCCCAAGCCTCAGATCTCTATATAAACCCTCCCACCTCTATGGTAATCAGTCTTGTCTTTGCCTCCGCTGGCGGTAAATGAAGAATGAAGATGTGCAAGATTGTTTGTTATTTTATTTTAGGGTTTCCTGATTAGGACCTTGAAGTTCCCCTCTTCAGTACCGATTTTTTCATGAGGGTCATATAAGAGTATTAGGCATCAAGCTGATCTGTATCCTTTTATTTAAAGGGGATAAAGATATTCTTTTTTTTGGCACTTATTTAGCCTTTACTTCAGGAAATGCTTTAAAAACCTTCTACTGATAACATTCTCAGTACTAGGTTAAAAGCTTTTTGATATACGTTTTGGGGGCATTTGTATCTCATGGTGGAGTCCTTTAGGAATACCTTGGCCAACTTATTTGTGCTAGCTTATATAGCACATGTATTCTTTGAGCTTAGAGGGAGATTTATTTCTCTTGCAAGATGTATCGAGTCCACGGATTCATCCAATACTTGTGGGATATTCTCCTTCCCAACAGGAAGTGGCAAAGAGAGCACCCACAGCAGAGCTGTCTATATAGCTCCTCCCCTAACTCCACCCCCCATTCATTCTCTTTGCCGGCTCTAAGCAATAAGGAAGGGTAAAGTGATTTTGGTGACAAAATATTAGTTTTATTTTCTTCAAGCGAGTGTTTGTTATTTTAAATGGTACCGGTGTGTACTATTTACTCTCAAGCAGAAAAAAGATGAAGATTTCTGCCTAGAGGATGATGATCTTAGCATTTGTAACTAAGATCCATTGCTGTTCCCACAGAGGCTGAGGAGTACAGGAAACTTCAGTTGAGGAACGGTTTTGCAGGCTATTCTGCACTGAGGTATGTTCAGTCATTTTTTTCTAGAAAGACTGTGATATTTCCAGAAAAGGGCTGACATTATCCCCATGAGGGGAAGGGTAAGCTGTAATCAATCACTTTGGTAGTATTTCAAGCTTACATAAGGGCTAAGTTACTCTGCTGGTTGACACTTATATAATAGAGCAAACATTTTTTACAGAAATTGGATTAAACGTTTTGGGACTTTTTATTGAGAGGGTTGATTTGTCTTATTTTTGGGATTTACATCCCACATGGCTGTTTTTAACACTTGAGGTGTCACTTTAAGGCCCAACAGACATCGTGTAAGAGGTGGGTGGGGCCTAATTTCACGCCTTAGATGCACAGTTTTTATTCATTTTGGACAGCAAGCTGCAACACTGGAGGGTCCTGAAGCGGTTTTGGGGCCAAAACGAAGCTTTATTACCTCAAATTCAACCCCTAAGGGCAGGTAGGCGCCACAGCAGAGCTGTGGCAAGGTGCTGACTGTATTTATTCCGTTTTTTTTACTCTTGTCAATCCGGTTTTGGTATTAAGGGGTTAATTTCATTTTTTACTGGTGGTGCAAACTTACTAGGGCTTACTACATATACTGTAAAAAATTTGAAGGGTTTGGTGCATTTGTAAGCAGTTTTGCAGAACGTGTACATATTTTTTTCTCTTAATGGCACAGTACCGTTTTTTTGAAATTGTTGTTTTACATTGAATAAAGTGTTTTCCAAGCTTGTTTGTCTCATTACTAGCCTGTTAAACATGTCTGACATCAAGGAAACTCCTTGTTCAATATGTTTAGAAGCCATTGTGGAACCCCCTCTTAGAATGTGTCCCACTTGTACTGATATGTCTATAAATTTTAAAGAGCATATTGTAGCACTTAAAAATGTAGCGCTAGAGGATTCTCAGACAGAAAGAAATGAGGTTATGCCATCTAGTTCTCCCCAAGTGCCCGCACAAGCGACGCAAAGTACTTCTAGTGCATCTAATTCATTTTACCTTACAAGACATGGCGGCAATTATGAATTCTACCCTCACAGAGGTTTTATCTAAACTGCCTGGGTTGCAAGGGAAGCGTGATAGCTTTGGGTTAAGAACAAATGCTGAGCTTTCTGACGCTTTAGTAGCCGTATCCGATATACCCTCACAATGTTCTGGAGTAGGGGTACGGGATTTGCTATCTGAGGGAGAGATTTCTGATTCAGGAAAGACGCTCCCTCAGACAGACTCTGATATGATGGCCTTTAAATTCAAGCTAGAACACCTCCGCTTGTTGCTCAGGGAGGTATTGGCGACTCTGGACGATTGTGACCCTATTGTGGTTCCAGAGAAGTTGTGTAAAATGGACAAATACTTAGAGGTTCCTGTTTACACTGATGTTTTTCCAGTCCCTAAGAGGATTGCGGATATTGTTTCTAAGGAGTGGGATAGACCAGGTATACTGTTCGCTCCCCCTTCTACTTTTAAGAAAATGTTTCCCATATCTGACACCATGCGGGACTCGTGGCACACGGTCCCTAAGGTAGAGGGAGCTATTTCTACACTAGCTAAGCGTACAACTATACCTATTGAAGACAGTTGTGCTTTCAAAGATCCTATGGCTAAAAAATTAGAGGGTCTCCTAAAGAAATTTTTTGTTCATCAAGGTTTTCTTCTCCAACCTATTGCATGCATTGTTCCTGTAACTACTGCAGCTGCTTTTTGGTTCAAGGCTTTAGAAGAGGCTCTCCAGGGGGAGACCCCATTAGATGATATTCTGGATAGAATTAAGACTCTTAAGCTGGCTAATTCTTTCATTACTGATGCTGCTTTTCAATTGGCTAAATTAGCGGCAAAAAAATCAGGATTTGCCATTTTAGTGCGTAGAGCGTTATGGCTTAAGTCCTGGTCAGCTGATGTGTCCTCAAAATCAAAGCTTTTGACCATCCCTTTCAAAAGTAAGACCCTATTCGGGCCTGAACTGAAGGAAATTATTTCAGACATCACTGTAGGGAAGGGCCATACCCTCCCTCAGGATAAAACAAATAAAATCAAGACCAAACAAAATAATTTTCGTTCCTTTCGGAACTTCAAGAGTGGTCCCGCTTCAGCTTCCCCTGCTGCAAAGCAAGAGGGGAATTTTGCTCAATCCAAGTCAGCCTGGAGACCTAATCAGGCATGGAACAAGGGTAAACAGGCCAAGAAGCCTGCAGCTGCCTCCAAGAAAGCATGAAGGGGTAGCCCCGATCCGGGACTGGATCTAGTAGGGGGCAGACTCTCTCTCTTCGCTCAGGCTTGGGCAAGAGATGTTCACGATTCCTGGGCTTTAGAAATTGTTTCCCAGGGATATCTTCTGGACTTCAAAGATTACCCCCAATGGGGAGATTTCACATTTCTCAATTGTCTGCAAACCAGACAAAAAGAGAGGCGTTCTTACGCTGTGTAGACAACCTATATACCATGGGAGTGATTCACCCGGTTCCAAGAGCGGAACAGGGGCAAGGGTTTTACTCCAACCTGTTTGTGGTTCCCAAAAAAGAAGGAACTTTTAGACCAATTTTGGATCTCAAGATCCTAAACAAAAGTCCCGTCTTTCAAGATGGAGACTATTCGGACTATTCTGCCACTGATCCAGGAGGGTCAATATATGACCACCATGGATTTAAAGGATGCGTATCTGTACATTCCTATCCACAGAGATCATCACCGATTCCTCAGGTTCACCTTTCTGGACAGACATTACCAGCTCGTGGCCCTTCCCTTCGTGTTGGCCACGACTCCCAGAATTTTCACACAAGTGCTTGGGTCCCTCCTAGCGGTTCTAAGACCGCGGGGCATAGCAGTGGCGCCTTATCTAGATGACATCTTAATTCAAGCGTCAACTTTCCAACTAGCCAAGTCTCACACGGACATCGTGTTGGCTTTTCTAAGGTCTCATGGGTGGAAGGTGAACATAAAAAAGAGTTCTCTCTTCCCTCTCACAAAGGTTTCCTTCCTAGGAACTCTGATAGACTCGGTAGAAATGAAAATATTTCTGACGGAGGTCAGGAAAGTAAAACTCGTAAACGCCTGCCGAGCTCTTCATTCCATTCTGTGTCCGTCAGTGGCTCAGTGTATGGAGGTAATCGGACTTATGGTAGCGGCAATGTACATAGTTCCATTTGCTCGCTTACACCTCAGACCACTGCAACTATGCATGCTCAAACAGTGGAATGGGGATTATGCAGATTTATCTCCTCAGATAGATCTGGATCAGGAGACCAGAGATTCTCTTCTCTGGTGGTTATCACAGGTTCACCTGTCTCAGGGAATGTTTTTCCGCAGACCAGAGTGGTTCATAGTTACGACAGATGCCAGCCTGCTGGGCTGGGGTGCAGTCTGGAACTCCCTGAAAGCTCAGGGGTTATGGTCTCAGGAGGAGACTCTCCTCCCGATAAACATTCTGTAACTGAGAGCGATATTCAATGCGCTTCAGGCGTGGCCTCAACTGGCTGC
The DNA here is from genome assembly GCF_027579735.1 of Bombina bombina. Taxonomy (NCBI): domain Eukaryota; kingdom Metazoa; phylum Chordata; class Amphibia; order Anura; family Bombinatoridae; genus Bombina; species Bombina bombina. The sequence continues at coordinate 672,219,486 of NC_069501.1, read as the reverse complement.
AGCCAAATTCATCAGATTTCAGTCGGACAACATAACGACTGTAGCTTATATCAATCATCAAGGGGGAACAAGGAATTCTCTAGCGATGATAGTGGTTTCCAAAATAATCCTATGGGCAGAGACTCACTCTTGCCATCTTTCAGCAATCCATATCCCAGGAGTAGACAACTGGGAGGCGGATTTCCTAAGTCGACAGACTTTTCATCCGGGGGAGTGGGAACTCCATCCGGAGGTGTTTGCCCAACTGATTCGACTATGGGGCACACCAGAATTGGATCTGATGGCGTCTCGTCAGAACGCCAAATTTCCTTGTTACGGGTCCAGGTCAAGGGATCCCCAGGCAGTACTGATAGATGCTCTAGCAATGCCCTGGTCCTTCAACCTGGCCTATGTGTTTCCACCATTCCCTCTCCTTCCTCGTCTGATTGCCAGAATCAAGCAGGAGAGAGCTTCTGTGATTCTGATAGCACCTGCGTGGCCACGCAGGGCTTGGTATGCAGACCTAGTGGACATGTCATCCGTCCCACCATAGACTCTGCCGCTGAGGCAGGACCTTCTGATTCAAGGTCCATTCAAGGATCCAAACCTACGTTCTCTGCGTCTGACTGCTTGGAGATTGAACGCTTGATTTTAGCAAAGCGTGGTTTCTCTGAATCGGTCATTGATACCTTGATTCAGGCTCGAAAGCCTGTCACCAGAAAAATCTGTCATAAGATATGGCGTAAATATCTTTACTGGTGTGATTCCAAGGGTTACTCATGGAGTAAGATCAGGATTCCTAGGCTATTAGCTTTTCTCCAAGAAGGATTGGAGAAAGGATTGTCAGTTAGTTCCTTAAAGGGACAAATATCTGCTTTGTCTATCCTTTTACACAAGCGTCTGGCAGATGTTCCAGACGTTCAGGCGTTTTGTCAGGCTTTAGTTAGAATCAAGCCTGTGTTTAAACCTGTTGCTCCACCATGGAGTTTAAATTTGGTTCTTAAAGTTCTTCAAGGGGTTCCGTTTGAACCTATGCATTCCATTGATATTAAGCTTTTATCTTGGAAAGTTCTGTTTTTGGTAGCTATCTCTTCGGCTCGAAGAGTTTCTGAGTTATCTGCTTTACAGTGCGACTCCCCTTATCTTGTTTTCCATGCGGATAAGGTGGTTTTGCATACCAAACCTGGGTTTCTTCCTAAGGTTGTTTCTAATAGGAATATCAATCAGGAAATTGTTGTTCCTTCTCTGTGTCCTAATCCTTCTTCCAAGAAGGAACGTCTGTTGCACAACCTAGATGTGGTTCGTGCTTTAAAGTTCTACTTGCAAGCAACTAAAGATTTCCGTCAAACATCTTCATTGTTTGTTGTCTATTCTGGAAAGCGGAGAGGTCAAAAGGCTACGGCAACCTCTCTTTCTTTTTGGCTGAAAAGCATCATCCGTTTGGCTTATGAGACTGCTGGCCAGCAGCCTCCTGAAAGGATTACTGCTCACTCTACTAGAGCGGTGGCTTCCACATGGGTTTTAAAAATGAGGCTTCTGTTGAACAGATTTGTAAGGCGGCGACTTGGTCTTCGCTTCATACTTTTTCCAAATTTTCCAATTTGATACTTTTGCTTCTTTGGAGGCTATTTCTCCTGTTAAGTGTAGTCAGTCCACGGGTCATCCATTACTTATGGGATTATAACTCCTCCCTAACAGGAAGTGCAAGAGGATCACCCAAGCAGAGCTGCTATATAGCTCCTCCCCTCTACGTCATACCCAGTCATTCTCTTGCACCTAACTAATAGATAGGACGTGTGAGAGGACTGTGGTTGTTAAACTTAGTTTTTATTTCTTCAATCAAAATTTTGTTATTTTAAACAGCACCGGACTGTGTTGTTTTTTCTCAGGCAGCATTAGAAGAAGAATCTACCTGAGTTTGTGTATGATCTTAGCGGACGTAACTAAGATCCATTTGCTGTTCTCGGCCATTCTGAGGAGCGAGGTAACTTCAGAACAGGAGACAGCGGGCAGGGTCCACCTGCAAGGAGGTATGTTGCAGTATATTATTTTCTAAGGAATGGAATTGACTGAGAAAATACTGCTAATACCGATGTAATGTAAGTGCAGCCTTAAATGCAGTAGTAGCAACTGGTATCAGGCTGATATGTATGTATGTTTACACTGAAGTATTTCTGGAGAATGGCACTTCACTAAGAAAATACTGTATACATATAACTTATAGCCTATTCTGCAGTGAAAGCGACTAGCAGCAGGCTTTTTAATAACATTTCATAATTTTATATTTAAAACGTTTACTGGCATGTTAATCGTTTTTTCTCTGAGGTACTTGGTGAAAAATTTTATGGGCATTATTTTTCCACATGGCTGTCGTTTGTTTATGAATAAAATCAGTTTACTGAGCTTCCCCACTGTTGTATTATGAGTGGGAGGGGCCTATTTTGGCGCTTTATTGCGCAGTAGAAATTCAGTCACAGTCTTCCTTTTTCTCCCTGCATGATCCAGGACGTCTCTACAGAGCTCAGGGGTCTCCAAAACTAGTTTTGAGGGAGGTAATCACTCACAGCAGACCTGTGAGACTGTGCTTTGACTGTGATAAAAACGTTTATATTTTTAATTGTTATCCGTTTTTTGGTATTAAGGGGTTAATCATCCATTTGCTAGTGGGTGCAATCCTTTGCTAACTTAATGCATTTACTGTGAAAATGTGGTTGCTATAACTAATACGGTTCATTGTTATTTCAACTGTGACAGTTTTGTGTGCTTCTTAAAGGCACAGTAACGTTTTTTATATTGCTTGTAAATTTATTTGAAAAGTATTTTCCAAGCTTGCTAGTCTAATTGCTAGTTTGTTTAAACATGTCTGACACAGAGGAATCTCTTTGTGCAATATGTTCAAAGGCCAATGTGGAGCCCAATAGAAATTTGTGTACTAATTGCATTGATGCTACTTTAAGTAAAAGCCAATCTGTACATGTCAAGAAAATTTCACCAGACAACGAGGGGGAAGTTATGCCGACTAACTCTCCTCACGTGTCAGTACCTGCATCTCCCGCTCAGGAGGTGCGTGATATTGTGGCGCCAAGTACATCAGGGCGGCCCTTACAAATCACTTTGCAAGACATGGCTAATGTTATGACTGAAGTTTTATCTAAATTGCCAGAACTTAGGGGTAAACGCGACCACTCTGGGGTGAGAACAGAGTGCGCTGATAATAATAGGGCCATGTCTGATACTGCGTCACAATTTGCAGAACATGAAGACGGAGAGCTTCATTCTGTGGGTGACGGATCTGATCCAAATAAACTGGATTCAGACATTTCAAATTTTAAATTTAAGCTTGAGAAGCTCCGTGTGTTACTAGGGGAGGTATTAGCGGCTCTGAATGATTGTAACACGGTTGCAATCCCAGAGAAAATATGTAGGCTGGATAAATATTTTGCGGTACCGACGTGTACTGACGTTTTTCCTATACCTTAAAGGCTTACAGAAATTGTTAACAAGGAGTGGGACAGACCCGGTGTGCCTTTCTCACCCCCTCCTATATTTAGGAAAATGTTTCCGATAGACGCCACCACACGGGACATATGGCAGACGGTCCCTAAGGTGGAGGGAGCAGTTTCTACTTTGGCTAAGCGCACCACTATCCCGGTGGAGGATAGCTGTGCTTTTTCAGATCCAATGGATAAAAAGTTAGAGGGTTACCTTAAGAAAATGTTTGTTCAACAAGGTTTTATATTGCAACCCCTTGCATGCATTGCGCCTGTCACGGCTGCGGCTGCATTCTGGTTTGAGTCTCTGGAAGAGACCATTAGCTCAGCTACGTTGGATGAGATTACAGACAAGCTTAGAGTCCTTAAGCTAGCTAATTCATTTATTTCTGATGCCGTAGTACACTTAACTAAACTTACGGCTAAGAACTCCGGATTCGCCATTCAGGCGCGCAGAGCGCTGTGGCTTAAATCCTGGTCAGCCGATGTGACTTCTAAATCTAAATTACTTAACATACCTTTCTAAGGGCAGACATTATTCGGGCCCGGTTTGAAAGAAATTATCGCTGACATTACTGGAGGTAAGGGCCATGCCCTGCCTCAAGACAGAGCCAAACCAAGGGCTAGACAGTCTAATTTTCGTGCCTTTCGTAACTTCAAGGCAGGAGCAGCATCAACTTCCTCCGCTCCAAAACAGGAAGGAACTGTTGCTCGCTACAGACAGGGCTGGAAACCTAACCAGACCTGGAACAAGGGCAAGCAGGCCAGAAAACCTGCTGCTGCCCCTAAGACAGCATGAAGTGAGGGCCCCCAATCCGGAAACGGATCTAGTGGGGGGCAGACTTTCTCTCTTCGCCCAGGCTTGGGCAAGAGATGTCCAGGATCCCTGGGCGTTAGAGATCATATCTCAGGGATATCTTCTGGACTTCAAAGCTTCTCCTCCAAAAGGGAGATTTCATCTTTCAAGGTTGTCAGCAAACCAGATAAAGAAAGAGGCGTTTCTACGCTGTGTACAAGATCTTTTACTAATGGGAGTGATCCACCCGGTTCCGCGGTCGGAGCACGGACAAGGGTTTTACTCAAATCTGTTTGTGGTTCCCAAGAAAGAAGGAACCTTCAGACCAATCTTGGATTTAAAGATCCTAAACAAATTCCTAAGAGTTCCATCGTTCAAAATGGAAACTATTCGGACAATCTTACCCATGATCCAAAAGGGTCAGTACATGACCACAGTGGATTTAAAGGATGCCTACCTTCACATACCGATTCACAAAGATCATTACCGGTACCTAAGGTTTGCCTTCCTAGACAGGCATTACCAGTTTGTAGCTCTTCCCTTCGGGTTAGCTACTGCTCCAAGAATCTTTACAAAGGTTCTGGGTTCTCTTCTGGCGGTACTAAGACCTCAAGGAATATCGGTAGCTCCATACCTAGACGACATTCTGATACAAGTGTCAAGTTTCCAAACTGCCAAGTCTCATACAGAGTTAGTACTGGCATTTCTAAGGTCACATGGGTGGAAGGTGAACGAAGTAAAGAGTTCTCTATTGCCACTCACAAGAGTTCCCTTCTTAGGGACTCTTATAGATTCTGTAGAAATGAAAATTTACCTGACAGAGGACAGGTTAACAAAACTCCTAAATGCTTGCCGTGTCCTTCATTCCATTCCACACCCGTCAGTGGCTCAATGCATGGAGGTAATCGGCTTAATGGTAGCGGCAATGGACATAGTACCCTTTGCACGCCTGCATCTCAGACCACTGCAATTGTGCATGCTAAGTCAGTGGAATGGGGATTACTCAGATTTGTCCCCTATGCTGAATCTGGATCAAGAGACCAGAAATTCTCTTCTATGGTGGCTCTGTCGGCCACATCTGTCCAAGGGGATGCCCTTCAGCAGACCAGATTGGACGATTGTAACAACAGACGCCAGCCTGCTAGGTTGGGGCGCTGTCTGGAATTCCCTGAAGACTCAGGGATCATGGACTCAGGAGGAGAGTCTCCTTCCCATAAACATTCTGGAATTAAGAGCAGTTTTCAATGCCCTTCTGGCTTGGCCTCAGTTAGCAACTCTGAGGTTCATCAGGTTTCAGTCGGACAACATCACGACTGTGGCTTACATCAACCATCAGGGAGGGACAAGGAGTTCCCTAGCGATGTTGGAAGTCTCAAAGATAATTCACTGGGCAGAGTCTCACTCTTGCCACCTATCAGCGATCCACATCCCAGGCGTGGAGAACTGGGAGGCGGATTTTCTAAGTCGCCAGACTTTTCATCCGGGGGAGTGGGAACTTCATCCGGAGGTCTTTGCCCAAATACTTCGGCGTTGGGGCAAACCAGATCTGGATCTCATGGCGTCTCGCCAGAACGCCAAGCTTCCTTGTTACGGGTCCAGGGACCCGGGAGCGGTTCTGATAGATGCTCTGACAGCACCTTGGGCCTTCAACAGCACCTTGGGGTTATGTGTTTCCACCCTTCCCGATGCTTCCTCGAGTGATTGCCAGGATCAAACAGGAGAGAGCATCGGTGATTCTAATAGCGCCTGCGTGGCCACGCAGGACCTGGTATGCAGATCTAGTGGACATGTCATCCTGTCCACCTTGGTCTCTGCCTCTGAGACAGGACCTTCTGATTCAGGGTCCTTTCAAACATCAAAATCTAATTTCTCTGAGGCTGACAGCATGGAGATTGAACGCTTGATTTGATCAAAGCGTGGATTTTCGGAGTCAGTAATTGATACCTTAATACAGGCGAGGAAACCTGTTACCAGGAAAATTTACCATAAAATATGGCGTAAATATTTGCATTGGTGCGAATCCAAGAGTTACTCATGGAGTAAGGTTAGGATTCCTAGGATATTGTCTTTTCTACAAGAAGGTTTAGAAAAGGGTTTATCTGCTAGTTCTTTAAAGGGACAGATCTCAGCTCTGTCCATCCTTTTGCACAAACGTCTGTCAGAAGTTCCAGACGTTCAGGCTTTTTGTCAGGCTTTGGCCAGGATTAAGCCTGTGTTTAAGACTGTTGCTCCGCCGTGGAGCTTAAACTTAGTTCTTAACGTTTTACAGGGTGTTCCGTTTGAACCCCTTCATTCCATTGATATCAAGCTGTTATCTTGGAAAGTTCTGTTTTTAATGGCTATTTCCTCGGCTCGAAGAGTCTCTGAGTTATCGGCCTTACATTGTGATTCTCCTTATCTGATTTTTCATTCAGACAAGGTAGTTCTGCGTACTAAACCTGGGTTCTTACCTAAGGTAGTCACTAACAGGAATATCAATCAAGAGATTGTTGTTCCATCATTGTGCCCTAACCCTTCTTCAAAGAAGGAACGACTTCTGCACAATCTGGACGTAGTCCGTGCCCTGAAATTTTATTTACAGGCAACTAAAGATTTTCGCCAAACTTCTTCCCTGTTTGTCGTTTATTCTGGACAGAGGAGAGGTCAAAAAGCTTCTGCTACCTCTCTCTCTTTCTGGCTTCGTAGCATAATACGTTTAGCCTATGAGACTGCTGGACAGCAGCCTCCTGAAAGAATTACAGCTCATTCTACTAGAGCTGTGGCTTCCACTTGGGCCTTTAAGAATGAGGCCTCTGTTGAACAGATTTGCAAGGCTGCAACTTGGTCTTCACTTCACACTTTTTCCAAATTTGACACTTTTTTGCTTCTTCGGAGGCTGTTTTTGGGAGAAAGGTTCTTCAGGCAGTGGTTCCTTCCGTGTAAAGATCCTGCCTGTCCCTCCCGTCATCCGTGTACTTTTAGCTTTGGTATTGGTATCCCATAAGTAATGGATGACCCGTGGACTGACTACACTTAACAGGAGAAAACAAAATTTATGCTTACCTGATAAATTCCTTTCTCCTGTAGTGTAGTCAGTCCACGGCCCGCCCTGTTTTTTATGGCAGGTCTAAATCTTAAATTAAACTCCAGTCACCACTGCACCCTATAGTTTCTCCTTTCTCGTTTGGTTTCGGTCGAATGACTGGGTATGACGTAGAGGGGAGGAGCTATATAGCAGCTCTGCTTGGGTGATCCTCTTGCACTTCCTGTTAGGGAGGAGTTATAATCCCATAAGTAATGGATGACCCGTGGACTGACTACACTACAGGAGAAAGGAATTTATCAGGTAAGCATAAATTTTGTTTTTTGGGAGAAAGGTTCTACAAGCAGTGGTGCCTTCCGTTTAGGTACCTATCTTGTCCCTCCCTTCATCCGTGTCCTAAAGCTTTGTTATTGGTATCCCACAAGTATTGGATGAATCCGTGGACTCGATACATCTTGCAAGAGAAAACAAAATTCATGCTTACCTGATAATTTACTTTCTCTTGCGATGTATCGAGTCCATGGCCCGCCCTGTCTATTTAAGACAGGTAGTATATTTTATTATAAAACTTCAGTCACCTTTGCACCCTATAGTTTCTCCTTTTTCTTCCTAGCCTTCGGTCGAATGACTGGGGGGTGAGGTTAGGGGAGGAGCTATATAGACGGCTCTGCTGTGGGTGCTCTCTTTGCCACTTCCTGTTGGGAAGGAGAATATCCCACAAGTATTGCAAGTATTGCATGAATCCGTGGACTCGATACATCGCAAGAGAAAGAAATTTATCAGGTAAGCATAAATTTTGTTTTTTTACTTAAGGGGAATTGTTATACATATAAAAGGAACATTTTGCTCTTTTTTTTTTTAAGCATTGATTGATGCTTGTTTTTGCGGGTGCACGTGTGAAACTGATCATTTGGAGCCCTTTTTTGCTACATAGGTGTCCTGGATGCGGCGGTCACTGCATTTACATCAAGTCCACTTTCACAGATCTGATGGCTGCCTTCCCCCGCTATGTAAAAGGAAAAGGTCAGTGTCTGATTTGCCCTCTACTGGTGCTGGTATTTCTGAATCTCATTGTGAGTCAGTTATGTTTGAGAGGGAGTCTGTCAGGCTCTTAACAATGATTTATCTTCTTCTGTGTTTTATTCAAAACTGAATTAAATCGCTCTTTGCTTAAAGATGTATTGCTTACTTTAGAGGTTTCACATGATAGATCTGCTAGGGAGACTTCTAATGGTCAGCTAGATACTTATTTTAAATATCAGGATGAATTATCTGAATTTTTTCCTGTTCCTATGACTGTCTCTAAAATTTGGGCTAAGAATTGGCTGAAGACTAAGTATTTTTAGTCCTTCTCCCAGAGTTAAGAAAATGTAGCCTTTTCAGTCTGCTAAGAATGAGCATTTTTATAATGTCCCTAAGGTGGATGATGCTGTTTCTGCTTTAGCTAAAAAAAAAAGGGGGATAGGGAATCTACTCTTCCTATGGAAAATAATCTTTCTTTTAAAGATAGGAAGCTTAAATGATGGTAAATTCTCGAGCATAAAGTCACATATAATGAAAGCTCCTGTGCTAACTAGCATATTGATCTGCTTTTAGCATTAAAAAGTCCAATCTACCTTTAATAATAAAGGTTTTTCTCTGGCTCTGTTAGCTTCCTTGACTGGCAGTTGTTTTAGCCAATCAGAGCCTCACCATGCACCCATGTAAAGTATTGACATCACGCTCCCGTGCTTGTAACTCTGACTGCAAGAAGAACTGCGCATGCGCAACTTGCTACACTGTTAGCGCATCAAAAACTGTAAACTGATTTCTGTTGCGCAAACGGCGTAGCGAGTTGCGCAGTTCTTGCAGAGTTGCAAGCACGGGAGCTTTACATGGGGCGCATGGTGAGGCTCTGATTGGCTAAAACAACTGCCAGTCAAGGAAGCCAAAGAGAAATTCTGTGACAGAGGCTGCATTACAGCAGTTAACGGAGCAGGAGAAAAAACTTAATTATTAAAGGTAGATTGGACTTTTTAATATATGCTAGTTAGCACAGGAGCTTTCATTGTATGTGACTTTATGCTGGAGAATTTACCATCAATTTAACTCCATTCTAATTATATTTTTAAACCTGCTGTTGCTATTGCTGATGTATCAGCTGCTATCTCTAAATGGTTAGAGAATCTCTTTGTTCAGGTTCTGGATGAGTCTGATAGAGATAACTTTCTAGAGCTTTTAGAGATTCCTAAATGTGGGTGATGCTATTCTTGATATTATTAGAATTGGCTCTAAGAATTTGTGTCTTTCAGTTGTTGCCAGACATGCTTCATGGCTGAAGGCTTGGACTGCTGATGTAGCTTTTAAGAATAAATTACTTTCTATTTCTTTTCAAGGTAATAGACTTTTTGTGACTGAACTGGATAATATCATTTGAGCAGTTTCTGGTGGCAAGAGTAAGTTTCTTCCACAATATACAAAGTTTAATGGTAAAATTTAAAACTTCTAGTAAATTTTGTTCCTTTAGAACAAGGAGCAAAAATCAGTAGCCTGTTTTCCAAATAAAAGCAGCTCAGGTAAGCCCTGGAGGCCTGGTGCCAATTGGCACAAGTCCAAGCAATTCAAAATTCCACCCCTGCTTCCAAGTTACCATGAAGGTGCTGCCCCCAGTCCAGTATCTCTGGTAGCGGGCAGGTTGATGCATTTTCAGGATGCATGGTTTAGCTCCGTTCCAGACCATTGGGCTCTTAAATTTTTTTCTCTAAGGTATCTAATAGGCTGCAATTCAAAGTTTCCTAGCAACAGATTTTTTCTTTCAAGGGTGTCAAGGAACACAGTGAAAGCTCAGACTTTTCTTTTATGTGTTTCAGATCTAGAATCTATAGTGGTTATAGTCCCAGTTCATTTAGAGCAGGGGAAGGGGTTTAACTAAAATATCTTCATAGTGTCCAAGAACGAGGGAACTTTTTGACCTGTTTTAGATCTAAAAGATCTTAACTTTCAGAATGGAAACCATCAGGATTTTCCTTCCTTTTATTCGTCAAGGTAACTATTTGTGGACCATAGACTTAAAGGATGCCTATCTGCATGTTGCTGCATATTCATTTGGATCATCTCCAGTTTCTGAGGTTTGCATTTCTGGACAAATATGATCAATTTGTGGCTCCTCCATTTGGTCTGGCCATTGCACCAAGAATCTTTTACCAAAGTTCTGGGTGTCTTGATTTCATTCTTAAGGTCTTAGGGGATTTCTGTTTTCCCCTATTTGGACGATATCTTGGTTCAAGTCTTCAAAATTCTACAATTTCAATGTTTTTTGCTTATTTGAAGCTGCTTTTGGTAGAAAAGTGTTTCAGGCAGTTGTTTCTGTCTAGGTCTCAGTTTTTGGATATTTTTTCAAATGGTTTCAAAGAATGTTTAATCCCTCACTATTTTTTCCATTACTCGTGGCCTCTGCCACAGCTTGGGTATTAGTTCCCTGGCGTAATGGATTGTGGATTCTTATCACCTATATGAAATAAAACATAATTTATATCTTACCTGATAAATTCCTTTCTTTCATGGTGAGTCCAAGAGAACCCACTCTGATTTTTTTTTTGTATTATTTTTGGCACATCCTTTTTTTCCCATTTGCTCTATTTCATTCTCAACTCTGTCAGCTTGGCTATACGTCAGACTGATTACCATAGAGGTGGGATGGTTTATATAGAGCGCTGAGGTTTGGGAATCTTTGCCTCCTATAAGTGGCAGGAAAGTAATTGCCAGGAGTGTAATTGCCAGGAGTAATGGATCATGGACTCGTATCACCATGAAAGAAAGGATTTTTTTCAAGTAAGATATAAATTATTGCACTGGAGGGGCCCTTTACTAGATTAGCATTCTTTGAGGTAGAAAGGCCTCAGCAAGCTTGTTAGATACAGTGGATGGGGGCTGCAATCCAGGTAAGTGACTCAGACACTAAACACAGCCAAGGAACTATCCCTAGTACTCTCCTTTTATAGGTACCACATAGTTGTGGGGTTCTCTGCCTTTACACATAGCGCTTTACAAATGTTTTTAATGTCAACAATTATGGAATTCAGAGTTAAAATCCCTCTTTCTCCAACATAGGTGTGTCCGGTCCACGGCGTCATCCTTACTTGTGGGATATTCTCTTCCCCAACAGGAAATGGCAAAGAGCCCAGCAAAGCTGGTCACATGATCCCTCCTAGGCTCCGCCTACCCCAGTCATTCTCTTTGCCGTTGTACAGGCAACATCTCCACGGAGATGGCTTAGAGTTTTTTAGTGTTTAACTGTAGTTTTTATTATTCAATCAAGAGTTTGTTATTTTAAAATAGTGCTGGTATGTACTATTTACTCAGAAACAGAAAAGAGATGAAGATTTCTGTTTGTATGAGGAAAATGATTTTAGCACCGTAACTAAAATCCATGGCTGTTCCACACAGGACTGTTGAGAGCAATTAACTTCAGTTGGGGGAACAGTGTGCAGTCTCTTGCTGCTTGAGGTATGACACATTCTAACAAGACGATGTAATGCTGGAAGCTGTCATTTTTCCCTATGGGATCCGGTAAGCCATGTTTATTACGATGGTAAATAAGGGCTTCACAAGGGCTTATTAAGATTGTAGACTTTTCTGGGCTAAAGCAATTGCAGTAATAAAGTGTGTTCAGTTTAAAATTTAAAGTGACAGTAACGGTTTTATTTTAAAACGTTTTTTGTACTTTATTATCAAGTTTATGCCTGTTTAACATGTCTGAACTACCAGATAGACTGTGTTCTCAATGTGGGGAAGCCAGAATTCCTGTTCATTTAAATAAATGTGATTTATGTGATAATGACAATGATGCCCAAGATGATTCCTCAAGTGAGGGGAGTAAGCATGGTACTGCATCATTCCCTCCTTCGTCTACACGAGTCTTGCCCACTCAGGAGGCCCCTAGTACATCTAGCGCGCCAATACTGCTTACTATGCAACAATTAACGGCTGTAATGGATAATTCTGTCAAAAACATTTTAGCCAAAATGAACCCTTGTCAGCATAAGCGTGGCTGCTCTGTTTTAGTTACTGAAGAGCATGACGACGCTGATATTAATATCTCTGAAGGGCCCCTAACCCAATCTGAGGGGGCCAGGGAGGTTTTGTCTGAGGGAGAAATTACTGATTCAGGGAACATTTCTCAACAGGCTGAACCTGATGTAATTGCATTTAAATTTAAGTTGGAACATCTCCGCATTCTGCTTAAGGAGGTATTATCCACTCTGGATGATTGTGAAAAGTTGGTCATCCCAGAGAAACTATGTAAAATGGACAAGTTCCTAGAGGTGCCGGAGCTCCCAGAAGCTTTTCCTATACCCAAGCGGGTGGCGGACATTGTTAATAAAGAATGGGAAAGGCCCGGTATTCCTTTCGTCCCTCCCCCCATATTTAAAAAATTGTTTCCTATGGTCGACCCCAGAAAGGACTTATGGCAGACAGTCCCCAAGGTCGAGGGAGCGGTTTCTACTTTAAACAAACGCACCACTATACCCATAGAGGATAGTTGCGCTTTCAAAGATCCTATGGATAAAAAATTAGAAGGTTTGCTTAAAAAGATGTTTGTTCAGCAGGGTTACCTTCTACAACCAATTTCATGCATTGTCCCTGTCACTACAGCCGCATGTTTCTGGTTTGATGAACTGATAAAGGCGCTCGATAGTGATTCTCCTCCTTATGAGGAGATTATGGACAGAATCAATGCTCTCAAATTGGCTAATTCTTTCACCCTAGACGCCACTTTGCAATTGGCTAGGTTAGCGGCTAAGAATTCTGGGTTTGCTATTGTGGCGCGCAGAGCGCTTTGGTTGAAATCTTGGTCGGCTGACGCGTCTTCCAAGAACAAGCTACTAAACATTCCTTTCAAGGGGAAAACGCTGTTTGGCCCTGACTTGAAAGAGATTATCTCGGATATCACTGGGGGTAAGGGCCACGCCCTTCCTCAGGATCGGCCTTTCAAGGCGAAAAATAGACCTAATTTTCGTCCCTTTCGTAAAAACGGACCAGCCCAAAGTGCTACGTCCTCTAAGCAAGAGGGTAATACTTCTCAAGCCAAGCCAGCTTGGAGACCAATGCAAGGCTGGAACAAGGGAAAGCAGGCCAAGAAGCCTGCCACTGCTACCAAGACAGCATGAAATATTGGCCCCCGATCCGGGACCGGATCTGGTGGGGGGCAGACTCTCTCTCTTCGCTCAGGCTTGGGCAAGAGATGTTCTGGATCCTTGGGCGCTAGAAATAGTCTCCCAGGGTTATCTTCTGGAATTCAAGGGACTTCCCCCAAGGGGGAGGTTCCACAGGTCTCAGTTGTCTTCAGACCACATAAAAAGACAGGCGTTCTTACATTGTGTAGAAGACCTGTTAAAAATGGGAGTGATTCATCCTGTTCCACTAAGAGAACAAGGGATGGGGTTCTACTCCAATCTGTTCATAGTTCCCAAAAAAGAGGGAACGTTCAGACCAATCTTAGATCTCAAGATCTTAAACAAGTTTCTCAAGGTTCCATCTTTCAAGATGGAAACCATTCGAACTATTCTTCCTTCCATCCAGGAGGGTCAATTCATGACCACGGTGGATTTAAAGGATGCGTATCTACATATTCCTATCCACAAGGAACATCATCGGTTCCTAAGGTTTGCATTCCTGGACAAACATTACCAGTTCGTGGCGCTTCCTTTCGGATTAGCCACTGCTCCAAGGATTTTCACAAAGGTACTAGGCTCCCTTCTAGCGGTGCTAAGACCAAGGGGCATTGCAGTAGTACCTTACCTGGACGACATTCTGATTCAAGCGTCGTCCCTTCCTCAAGCAAAGGCTCACACGGACATTGTCCTGGCCTTTCTCAGATCTCACGGCTGGAAAGTGAACGTGGAAAAGAGTTCTCTATCCCCGTCAACAAGGGTTCCCTTCTTGGGAACAATTATAGACTCTTTAGAAATGAGGATCTTTCTAACAGAGGCCAGAAAAACAAAACTTCTAGACTCTTGTCGGATACTTCATTCCGTTCCTCTTCCTTCCATAGCTCAGTGCATGGAAGTGATCGGGTTGATGGTAGCGGCGATGGACATAGTTCCTTTTGCGCGCATTCATCTAAGACCATTACAACTGTGCATGCTCAGTCAGTGGAATGGGGACTATACAGACTTGTCTCCGAAGATACAAGTAAATCAGAGGACCAGAGACTCACTCCGTTGGTGGCTGTCCCTGGACAATCTGTCTCAAGGGATGACGTTCCGCAGACCAGAGTGGGTCATTGTCACGACCGACGCCAGTCTGATGGGCTGGGGCGCGGTCTGGGGATCCCTGAAAGCTCAGGGTCTTTGGTCTCGGGAAGAATCTCTTCTACCGATAAATATTCTGGAACTGAGAGCGATATTCAATGCTCTCAAGGCCTGGCCTCGGCTAGCGAGGACCAAGTTCATACGGTTTCAATCAGACAACATGACAACTGTTGCGTACATCAACCATCAGGGGGGAACAAGGAGTTCCCTAGCGATGGAAGAAGTGACCAAAATCATTCTATGGGCGGAGTCTCACTCCTGCCACCTGTCTGCTATCCACATCCCAGGAGTGGAAAATTGGGAAGCGGATTTTCTGAGTCGTCAGACATTGCATCCGGGGGAGTGGGAACTCCATCCGGAAATCTTTGCCCAAGTCACTCACCTGTGGGGCATTCCAGACATGGATCTGATGGCCTCTCGTCAGAACTTCAAAGTTCCTTGCTACGGGTCCAGATCCAGGGATCCCAAGGCGGCTCTAGTGGATGCACTAGTAGCACCTTGGACCTTCAAACTAGCTTATGTGTTCCCGCCATTTCCTCTCATCCCCAGGCTGGTAGCCAGGATCAATCAGGAGAGGGCGTCGGTGATCTTGATAGCTCCTGCGTGGCCACGCAGGACTTGGTATGCAGATCTGGTGAATATGTCATCGGCTCCACCTTGGAAGCTACCTTTGAGACGAGACCTTCTTGTTCAGGGTCCGTTCGAACATCCGAATCTGGTTTCACTCCAGCTGACTGCTTGGAGATTGAACGCTTGATTTTATCGAAGCGAGGATTCTCAGATTCTGTTATCGATACTCTTGTTCAGGCCAGAAAGCCTGTAACTAGAAAGATTTACCACAAAATTTGGAAAAAATATATCTGTTGGTGTGAATCTAAAGGATTCCCTTGGGACAAGGTTAAGATTCCTAGGATTCTATCCTTCCTTCAAGAAGGATTGGAAAAAGGATTATCTGCTAGTTCCCTGAAGGGACAGATTTCTGCCTTGTCGGTATTACTTCACAAAAAGCTGGCAGCTGTGCCAGATGTTCAAGCCTTTGTTCAGGCTCTGGTTAGAATCAAGCCTGTTTACAAACCTTTGACTCCTCCTTGGAGTCTCAATTTAGTTCTTTCAGTTCTTCAGGGGGTTCCGTTTGAACCCTTACATTCCGTTGATATTAAGTTATTATCTTGGAAAGTTTTGTTTTTAGTTGCGATTTCTTCTGCTAGAAGAGTCTCAGAATTATCTGCTCTGCAGTGTTCTCCTCCTTATCTGGTGTTCCATGCAGATAAGGTGGTTTTACGTACTAAACCTGGTTTTCTTCCAAAAGTTGTTTCTAACAAAAACATTAACCAGGAGATTATCGTACCTTCTCTGTGTCCAAAACCAGTTTCAAAGAAGGAACGTTTGTTGCACAATTTGGATGTTGTTCGCGCTCTAAAATTCTATTTAGATGCTACAAAGGATTTTAGACAAACATCTTCCTTGTTTGTTGTTTATTCCGGTAAAAGGAGAGGTCAAAAAGCAACTTCTACCTCTCTCTCTTTTTGGATTAAAAGCATCATCAGATTGGCTTACGAGACTGCCGGACGGCAGCCTCCCGAAAGAATCACAGCTCATTCCACTAGGGCTGTGGCTTCCACATGGGCCTTCAAGAACGAGGCTTCTGTTGATCAGATATGTAGGGCAGCGACTTGGTCTTCACTGCACACTTTTACCAAATTTTACAAGTTTGATACTTTTGCTTCTTCTGAGGCTATTTTTGGGAGAAAGGTTTTGCAAGCCGTGGTGCCTTCCATTTAGGTGACCTGATTTGCTCCCTCCCTTCATCCGTGTCCTAAAGCTTTGGTATTGGTTCCCACAAGTAAGGATGACGCCGTGGACCGGACACACCTATGTTGGAGAAAACAGAATTTATGTTTACCTGATAAATTTCTTTCTCCAACGGTGTGTCCGGTCCACGGCCCGCCCTGGTTTTTTAATCAGGTCTGATAATTTATTTTCTTTAACTACAGTCACCACGGTACCATATGGTTTCTCCTATGCAAATATTCCTCCTTAACGTCGGTCGAATGACTGGGGTAGGCGGAGCCTAGGAGGGATCATGTGACCAGCTTTGCTGGGCTCTTTGCCATTTCCTGTTGGGGAAGAGAATATCCCACAAGTAAGGATGACGCCGTGGACCGGACACACCGTTGGAGAAAGAAATTTATCAGGTAAACATAAATTCTGTTTTTTGTCATTGCCTTATTACCCCTTAGCAGCCCTCAGTATGTTTTAGTCGTGGGTAAACTTTATTTTCTCACAGAACAAAAGAGCTGCACTGTCTGTTTAAGCTAATTGCCCTATGCAGTTAGAGGTTCAGCTCATGATGGATCAGGTTAGGGTTGGGGACACAAGGAAGTTTAAAGGGGAGATTGTATTCAATAAATGATGTTTATGGCGTGTGTTAGGTATTTTTCTCACAGGCCTTAGCCTTCACTTCGTTCTGGACTTAGGCTTCACCCCCCTTTTGGTTTCCTTTTCTCTCCCTCACTGGATCTCCAAGTGGCTTTAAATTTACTCTGGGCCTGTCTCCAGACCTTACAAGCTATCCGGGTCCAGTTTTAACCCTTTATATGCCCAGTAGGTGGATGAGTACCTCATAGGAGCTGCTGAGGGGGTGGGTAATGAAAACATTTTTTTCTGAGGGAAATTCTTTTGCTTTTTTCTCTATCTTCAGTAGTTCTGATGTGTTTTTTATAGGGTGTCTGCTGTATTTTGTGCAAATACACTGACAATATAAAGTTTTGGAATATATATTTACTGTATTTCCAATTCAGTTATTATTTTGCATTCATGTCTTTACCCCCACTTGATTTGGTTGACCCATTAGAAGGGACCGCTAGGGTATTTCACACTACCTGTAATACGCAGGGTCCTATCCCTAGGCTCGGTTACCACCAATCTTACAAAGCTCTGACTCGGCTGAGTCTCTGTCTGAAGTGGATGTCTCCTCTTAGGACCTTGATCCTATACCTGAGCCTGAGCCTGATTCCAAAATGGACCATATCTGCTTCCTACTTGTGCTTCCTACTTGTGGAAGTTTAGAATTCCTTGGAACTATCAGAACTGAATGCTGAGGATTCCAAACCTGTAAATAAGATAAATCAAGTTTTAAAGCTCTGCCTAAAGTGCCTAAGGCTTTTAAAGCACCAGATTGGTTACAGACTATATAGCCAAAGAATGAAAGAAACCAGGCATTCCTTTTGAAACCTTCAAACAGGTTTAAACATTATATCCACTTTTAGAGAAGAACTTAAAGGGAGACTGAACCCAAATTTTTTCTTTCTTGATTCGGATAGAGCATGCAATTTTAAGCAACTTTCTAATTTACTCCTATTATCGTTTTCTCCAACATTGGTGTGTCCGGTCTACGGCGTCATCCATAACTTGTGGGAATATTCTCTTCCCCAACAGGAAATGGCAAAGAGCACAGCAAAAGCTGTCCATATAGTCCCTCATAGGCTCCGCCCACCCCAGTCATTCTCTTTGCCGCTGAACAAGCAGCATCTCCACGGAGATGGTGAAGAGTATGTGGTGTTTAGTTGTAGTTTTTTATTCTACTATCAAGAGTTTGTTATTTTAAAATAGTGCTGGTATGTACTATTTACTCTGAAACAGAAAAGGATGAAGAGTTCTGTTTGTGAGAGGAGTATGATTTTAGCAGCAGTAACTAAAATCGTTTTCTGTTCCCACACAGGACTGTTGAGATGAGATAACTTCAGTTGGGGGGAACAGTTGGCAGACTTTTCTGCTTAAGGTATGACTAGCCATATTTCTAACAAGACTGTGTAATGCTGGAAGGCTGTCATTTTCCCCTCATGGGGACCGGTAAGCCATTTTCTTAGTCTCAAACAGAATAAAGGGCTTAATATGGGCTATAAAACTGGTAGACACTTTTATGGGCTAGATTGCTTTAGTTGGGCATCTTATACAGTTTGGTGTTGAAATTCACACTTTATATCTTTGGGGAACGTTTTTTTTTCATCAGGCACTGGTTTAGACACCTTCCCAGTCAGGAAGGGCCTTCTCTTCGCGCCATTACTGTGCAGTTACTTTGGAGAGCAGTACATGCAGCTGCATGTGTGTGGGTCTGGAAGTAGTTGAAAAAGTTCCTAGAAGGCTTCATTTGGTATCGTATACCCCCCTGGGTTTGGTAAAGTCGCAGCAAAGGCTGGAGCTGGGACTGTAGAGGGGTTAAAACTGTAAACGGCTCAGTTTTCCTCATTTTAAGGGTTAAAGGTCTGAAATTTGGGGTGCAATGCTTTGAATGCTTTAAGACACTGTGGTGAAAATTTGGTTAAAGTTGAACAATTCCTTCATAGTTTTTCACATATTCAGTAAAAAAGTGTGCCCTGTTTAAAATTTAAAGAGACAGTAACGGTTTTGTTTTAAAACGGTTTTTGTACTTTATTGACAAGTTTAAGCCTGTTTAACATGTCTGTGCCTTCAGATAGACTATGTTCTGTATGTATGGAAGCCAATGTGTCTCCCCCTTCAAATATGTGTGATAATTGTGCCATAGCGTCCAAACAAAGTAAGGACAGTACTGCCACAGATAGTAAAGTTGCCCAAGATGATTAATCAGATGAAGGGAGTAGACATAGTTCTACATCATCTCCTTCTGTGTCTACACCAGTTTTGCCCACGCAGGAGACCCCTAGTACTTCTAGCGCGCCAATGCTTGTTACTATGCAACAATTGACGGCAGTAATGGATAACTCCATAGCAAATATTTTATCCAAGATGCCTGCATTTCAGAGAAAGCGCAATTGCTCTGTTTTAAACACTGTAGAGCAGGAGGGCGCTGATGATAATTGCTCTGTCATACCCTCACACCAGTCTGAAGTGGCCATGAGGGAGGGTTTGTCAGATGGGGAAATTTCTGATTCAAGTAGAATTTCTCAACAGGCAGAACCTGATGTTGTGACATTTAAATTTAAATTAGAGCATCTCCGCGCACTACTTAAGGAGGTGCTATCTACTCTGGATGATTGTGACAACCTGGTCATTCCAGAAAAATTGTGCAAGATGGACAAGTTCCTAGAGGTTCCGGTACACCCAGACGCTTTTCCTATACCCAAGCGGGTGGCGGACATAGTGAATAAGGAGTGGGAGAAGCCCGGCATACCTTTTGTCCCCCCTCCTATATTTAAGAAATTATTTCCTATGGTCGACCCCAGAAAGGACTTATGGCAGACAGTCCCTAAGGTCGAGGGGGCAGTTTCTACACTAGCCAAGCGCACTACTATTCCTATCGAGGATAATTGTGCTTTCAAAGATCCTATGGATAAAAAATTGGAGGGTTTGCTTAAAAAGATTTTTGTACAGCAAGGTTACCTCCTGCAACCTATTTCGTGCATTATTCCTGTCACTATAGCAGCGTGGTTCTGGTTCGAGGAACTAGAAAAGTCGCTCAGTAGAGAGACTCCGTATGAGGAGGTTATGGACAGAATTCACTCACTTAAGTTAGCTAATTCCTTTATTTTAGATGCCGCTTTGCAGTTAGCTAGATTAGCGGCGAAAAATTCAGGGTTTGCAATTGTGGCGCGCAGAGTGCTCTGGCTAAAGTTTTTGTCAGCGGATGAATCTTCCAAGACAAAATTGCTTAATATCCCTTTCAAGGGTAAAACCCTTTTTGGGCCAGAATTGAAAGAGATTATCTCAGACATCACTGGGGGTAAGGGCCATGCCCTCCCACAAGATAGGCCTTTCAAGGCCAAGAATAAGTCTAATTTTCGTTCCTTTCGCAATTTCAGGAACGGACCGGCCTCCAACTCTGCAGCCTCTAGACAAGAGGGTAATGCTTCGCAAACCAAACCAGCTTGGAAACCGATGGAACAAGGGTAAGCAGGCCAAGAAGCCTGCTGCTGCTACCAAAACAGCATGAAGGAGTAGCCCCCGATCCGGGACCGGATCTAGTAGGGGGCAGACTCTCTCTCTTCGCTCAGGCTTGGGCAAGAGATGTTCAGGATCCCTGGGCACTAGAAATAGTTTCTCAGGGTTATCTTCTGGAATTCAAGGAACTACCCCCAAGGGGAAGGTTCCACATGTCTCACTTATCTTCAAACCAAATAAAGAGACAGGCATTCTTACATTGTGTAGAAGACCTGTTAAAAATGGGAGTGATACACCCAGTTCCAACTGTGGAACAAGGACTGGGGTTTTACTCAAATCTGTTTGTAGTTCCCAAAAAAGAGGGAACCTTCAGACCAATTCTGGATTTAAAGATTCTAAACAAATTTCTCAGAGTGCCATCGTTCAAAATGGAAACTATTCGAACGATTTTACCTACAATCCAGGAGGGTAAATTTATGGCTACCGTGGATCTAAAGGATGCGTATCTACATATTCCTATCCACAAAGATCATCATCAGTTCCTAAGGTTCGCCTTTCTGGACAAACATTACCGGTTTGTGGCTCTCCCATTCGGGCTAGCCACTGCTCCAAGGATTTTCACAAAGGTGCTCGGGTCCCTTCTAGCGGTTCTAAGACCAAGGGGCATTGCAGTGGCACCTTACTTGGACGACATTCTGATACAAGCGTCTCTTTCAAAGGCAAAGGCTCACACAGACATCGTTCTGGCCTTTCTCAGATCTCACGGGTGGAAGGTGAACATAGAAAAAAGTTCCCTGTTTCTGTCGACAAGAGTTCCCTTCTTGGGGACAATAATAGATTCTTTAGAAATGAAGATTTTCCTGACAGATGTCAGAAAGTCAAAACTTCTAAACGCTTGTCAAGTTCTTCACTCTGTTCCACGACCTTCCATAGCTCAGTGCATGGAAGTAGTAGGGTTGATGGTTGCAGCAATGGACATAGTTCCTTTTGCGCGAATTCATCTAAGACCATTACAACTGTGCATGCTGAAACAGTGGAATGGGGACTATACAGACTTGTCTCAAGTAGATCAGAAGACCAGAGACTCACTCCGTTGGTGGTTAACCCAGGATCACCTGTCCCAGGGAATGAGCTTCCGCAGACCAGAGTGGGTCATCGTCACGACCGACGCCAGTCTAGTGGGCTAGTGGGCTGGGGCGCGGTCTGGGACTCCCTGAAAGGTCAGGGTCTATGGTCTCGGGAAGAGTCTCTTCTCCCGATAAACATTCTGGAACTGAGAGCGATATTCAATACTCTCAGGGCTTGGCCTCAACTAGCAAAGGCCAGATTCATAAGATTCCAATCAGACAACATGACGACTGTTGCTTACATCAACCATTAGGGGGGAACAAGGAGTTCCCTGGCGATGAGAGAAGTGACCAAAATCATAAAATGGGCGGAGGATCACTCCTGCCACCTATCTGCGATCCACATCCCAGGAGTGGAAAACTGGGAGGCGGATTACCTGAGTCGTCAGACATTCCATCCGGGGGAGTGGGAGCTCCACCCGGAGATTTTTGCCCAGTTGACCCAATTATGGGGCATTCCGGACATGGATCTGATGGCGTCTCGTCAGAACTTCAAGGTTCCTTGCTACGGGTCCAGATCCAGGGATCCCAAGGCGACCCTAGTGGATGCATTAGTAGCGCCGTGGACCTTCAACCTAGCTTATGTGTTTCCACCGTTTCCTCTCATTCCCAGGCTGGTAGCCAGGATCAAACAGGAGAGGGCCTCTGTGATTTTGATAGCTCCTGCGTGGCCACGCAGGACTTGGCATGCAGACCTGGTGAATATGTCATCGGCTCCACCATGGAGAGATACCTTTGAGACAGGATCTTCTAGTACAGGGTCCATTCGAACATCCAAATCTAGTTTCTCTCCAGCTGACGGCTTGGAAATTGAACGCTTGATTTTATCTAAGCGTGGGTTTTCGGATTCTGTGATAGATACTCTGGTACAAGCCAGAAAACCTGTAACTAGAAAAATTTACCATAAAATATGGAAAAGATATATCTGTTGGTGTGAATCCAAGGGATTCTCATGGAGTAAGTTTAAAATTCCTAGGATCCTTTCCTTTCTACAAGAAGATTTGGATAAGGGATTATCAGCGAGTTCTCTAAAAGGACAGATTTCTGCTTTATCTGTCTTGTTACACAAACGACTGGCAGCTGTGCCAGATGTTCAAGCTTTTGTTCAGGCTTTGGTCAGGATCAAGCCTGTTTACAGACCTTTGACTCCTCCCTGGAGTCTGAATTTAGTTCTTTCAGTTCTTCAAGGGGTTCCGTTTGAACCTCTACATTCCATAGATATCAAAATGTTATCTTGGAAAGTTCTGTTTTTGGTTGCTATTTCTTCTGCTAGAAGAGTTTCTGAGTTATCTGCTCTGCAGTGTAATCCACCCTATCTGGTGTTCCATTCAGATAAGGTTGTTTTGCATACTAAACCTGGTTTCCTTCCAAAGGTTGTTTCCAACAAGAATATTAACCAGGAAATAGTTGTGCCTTCTTTGTGTCCGAATCCAGTTTCAAAGAAGGAACGTTTGTTACATAATTTAGATATAGTACGTGCTTTAAAGTTCTATTTAGAAGCAACAAAGGATTTCAGACAAACGTCTTCTCTGTTTGTCGTTTATTCTGGCAAGAGGAGAGGTCAAAAAGCTACTGCTACCTCTCTTTCCTTTTGGCTGAAAAGCATCATCCGATTGGCTTACGAGACTGCCGGACGGCAGCCTCCCGAACGAATCACAGCTCACTCCACTAGGGCTGTGGCTTCCACATGGGCCTTCAAGAACGAGGCTTCTGTTGATCAGATATGTAAGGCCGCGACTTGGTCTTCCCTGCACACTTTTGCCAAATTCTACAAATTTGATACTTTTGCTTCTTCGGAGGCTATTTTTGGGAGAAAGGTTTTGCAAGCCGTGGTGCCTTCTGTTTAGGTAACCTGATTGGCTCCCTCCCTTCATCCGTGTCCTAAAGCTTTGGTATTGGTTCCCACAAGTTATGGATGACGCCGTGGACCGGACACACCAATGTTGGAGAAAACAGAATTTATGCTTACCTGATAAATTACTTTCTCCAACGGTGTGTCCGGTCCACGGCCCGCCCTGGTTTTTTAATCAGGTTTGATAAATTTCTTTCTTTAACTACAGTCACCACGGCACCCTATGGTTTCTCCTTTTTTTCTCCTGTCCGTCGGTCGAATGACTGGGGTGGGTGGAGCCTAGGAGGGACTATATGGACAGCTTTTGCTGTGCTCTTTGCCATTTCCTGTTGGGGAAGAGAATATTCCCACAAGTTATGGATGACGCCGTGGACCGGACACACCGTTGGAGAAAGTAATTTATCAGGTAAGCATAAATTCTGTTTTTTCTTCATTCTCTTGCTATCTTTATTTGAAAAAGAATACATCTAAGCTTTTTTTTTTTTGGTTCATACTCTGGATAGCACTTTTATTGGTTGGTGAATTTATCCACCAATCAGCAAGAACAACCCAACCGGCATTTTTAAAATTACATGTATAATTTTTCTTCATAGGTCTCCTCTGGGGATTGAACTCCAATTTTTTGTGGGAAATATCCTCTAAAGAGCATATTGTATACAGGGGCGGACTGACAAGTTGGGCAAATCGGCCCTTGCCCGAAGGGCCTGCATCTTAAAGGGCCCGCCACTACTACAGGCATGCAGCATCAGAATCAATTAAGATTTTTTTTTTTTATTATATTAAGAAAAAAAAAAATTATATTGGGCTTGCTTGCGGGCGCTATCAAGTTTGTGCGGTGGACTGTCAGAGCTGGGGTCAGTGTGAGTGCTGTGTCGGCTCATAATAGTACATTATAGTACACACACAGTCAGTAGTAGCTGCAGGCAGCAGTCTGTGCTCTGCAGACATGTGCTGCTGTGCATGTGTCTTTGGATCGCGCGCCAGCAAGTGTGAGTAGGTAGGAATCGGGAGGGAGCACGACGAGGCAAATAGTCTGATGGCTGCAGAGTAAGACAGACTGATGGTTGCTTGCTGCACTGGAGGTTAGGAAAGATTAGAGCCACCATTGGTTAGATTCTTTATGCATGCACATTGACATTGTATTGGTAGTGTTTAAGTACACTGGTCGGTGTTAGCCTCTTCCGATTCTCAAATCCGTTTTCAGTTGATGGTCAGTGTAGTATTTTTGTTTACTTTGTTTTGGTCTATGCTGGCGAGGGGGGGTGTGACTGTGGGAGAGCGGCAAAGAGTAAGACTGACTCTGTGGCGCCAGCTAAATGCCCCAAAACACCGGCCCCGGCCCCTGCCCTACTACTACCGCTACCAGTACCTTCTTCTCTGTTTCTGTTCCCTCTGCCTGCGTGTTTTTTTAAGTTCTCCTCACCCTCTATCTCACTGAGAAAGAGAGCTCAGGCCAGAGTGAGTAGGGACCACGCCAGCAGAGAGAATAGGAAGCTGCATGCAGTCCACTCTGTCCTGCTTGAGTCTCTGGGGGCTGGGGTGGCTAAGGCCTGGGCTGGGGTCTGGGACCTGGGGTTATACTAGTAAGACTGCAGTGGTAGCGGAGGCTTTTTGAGGTAGAGAATGGGGAAATAAGAGTCTGCAGAGCGAGCACCAATTGCACACTCCCTAGCCTGTAGTACCACGCTGCTGCCTGGAACTCTTTGTCACTGTCACCGTGTCAAAGAAGGTATGGGCCGGCCTGAGGAACCAGAGGGCAGCTGTCAGTGATGAGTGAGTCTCCTGGGGGCCTGGAGGATGGGGTTACAATAGCCCCCATATGAAAACAAAGAGTAATTTATTATAACCTTTAATGAATGTGATCTGTCAATAAAGGTTGGTTTATTAGCAATCCTCTCTCTCTCTCTGAATCCTCCTTTGTCGCTCTCTGAATCCCCCCTTTGTCTCTCTCTCTGAATCCCCCCTTTGTCTCTCTCTGAATCCCCTCTTTCTTTCGCTCTCTGAATCCCCCTTCTTTCGCTCTTTGAATCCCCCCTCTATCTCTCCCTGAATCCCCCTCTTTCTCTCTTTGAATCCCCCTCTCTCTCTCCCCCTGTCTCTCTTTCTCCTCTCTCTCCCCTCTCTCTCCCTCCTCTGTCTCCCTCCCTCTCTCTGAATTACCCCTCTGTCTCTGTCTTCCCCCTCTGTCTCTCTTTCTCCCCCTATGTCTTTTTTTTTCTCCCCCTCTGTCTCTTGCTTCCACCCCTCTGTCTCCCCTCTCTGTGTCTCTGTCTCCCCTCTCGGTGTCTCTGTCTCCCCTCTCGGTGTCTCTGTCTCCCCTCTCGGTGTCTCTGTCTCCCCTCTCGGTGTCTCTGTCTCCCCTCTCGGTGTCTCTGTCTCCCCCCTCGGTGTCTCTGTCTCCCCCCTCGGTGTCTCTGTCTCCCCCCTCGGTGTCTCTGTCTCCCCCCTCTGTCGCTCTGTCTCGCCCCTCTGTCGCTCTGTCTCTCCCCTCTGTCTGTCTCTCTGTCTCCCCCCTCTGTCGCTCTGTCTCGCCCCTCTGTCTGTGTCTCTCTGTCTCCCCCCTCTGTCTGTGTCTCTCTGTCTCCCCCCTCTGTCTGTGTCTCTCTGTCTCCCCCCTCTGTCTGTGTCTCTCTGTCTCCCCCCTCTGTCTGTGTCTCTCTGTCTCCCCCCTCTGTCTGTGTCTCTCTGTCTCCCCCCTCTGTCTGTGTCTCTCTGTCTCCCCCCTCTGTCTGTGTCTCTCTGTCTCCCCCCTCTGTCTGTGTCTCTCTGTCTCCCCCCTCTGTCTGTGTCTCTCTGTCTCCCCCCTCTGTCTGTGTCTCTCTGTCTCCCCCTCTGTCTGTGTCTCTCTGTCTCCCCCCTCTGTCTGTGTCTCTCTGTCTCCCCCCTCTGTCTGTGTCTCTCTGTCTCCCCCCTCTGTCTGTGTCTCTCTGTCTCCCCCCTCTGTCTGTGTCTCTCTGTCTCCCCCCTCTGTCTGTGTCTCTCTGTCTCCCCCCTCTGTCTGTGTCTCTCTGTCTCCCCCCTCTGTCTGTGTCTCTCTGAATCCCCCACTCTGTCTGTGTCTCTCTGTCTCCCCCCTCTGTCTGTGTCTCTCTGTCTCCCCCCTCTGTCTGTGTCTCTCTGTCTCCCCCCTCTGTCTGTGTCTCTCTGTCTCCCCCCTCTGTCTGTGTCTCTCTGTCTCCCCCCTCTGTCTGTGTCTCTCTGTCTCCCCCCTCTGTCTGTGTCTCTCTGTCTCCCCCCTCTGTCTGTGTCTCTCTGTCTCCCCCCTCTGTCTGTGTCTCTCTGTCTCCCCCCTCTGTCTGTGTCTCTCTGTCTCCCCCCTCTGTCTGTGTCGCTCAGAATCCCCCACTCTGTCTGTGTCTCTCTGTCTCCCCCCTCTGTCTGTGTCTCTCTGTCTCCCCCCTCTGTCTGTGTCTCTCTGTCTCCCCCCTCTGTCTGTGTCTCTCTGAATCCCCCACTCTGTCTGTGTCTCTCTGAATACACACTCTGTGTCTCTGAATACACACTCTGTCTCCCTCTCTGTCTTGCCCCTCTGCCTCTCTGTCTTGCCCCTCTGCCTCGCCCCTCTGCCTCTCTGTCTTGCCTCTCTGTCTTGCCCCTCTGCCTCTCTGTCTTGCCCCTCTGCCTCTCTGTCTTGCCCCTCTGCCTCTCTGTCTTGCCCCTCTGCCTCTCTGTCTTGCCCCTCTGCCTCTCTGTCTTGCCCCTCTGCCTTGCCTCTCTGCGCCTCTGCCTTGCCTCTCTGCGCCTCTGCCTTGCCTCTCTGCGCCTCTGTCTTGCCTCTCTGCGCCTCTGTCTCTCCCTCCTTTGTGCCTCTGTCTCTCCCTCCTTTGTGCCTCTGTCTCTCCCTCCTCTGTGTGTCTCAGAACCCCCCCCCTCTCTCTTCTCCCCTCTGTCCCCCTCAATAAATTTTTCTTAGTTATCTTTCTATCTTGATTTAGAAAGCAGGAATGTAAAGCCTAGGAGCCACCAATAAGCAAGCGCTATCCAGGGTTCTGAACCAAAAATGGGCCGGCTCCTAAGCTTTGCATTCCTGCTTTTTAAATAAACATAGCAAGAGAATGAATAGAAATGTATAATAGCCATAAATTAGAATGTTGCTAAAAATTGCTGGTCTATCCGAATCATGACAAAAACAATTTCGGTTTAGTATCCATTAAAGCTTGCACTCTGTATTGTTTCTTAAAGGGACATGCAACCAATTTTTTGTTAAAATGTATTTAATGATTCAGAGAGAGTTAACAATTTTAAACAACTTCTTAAATGTCTTCTATTATACAATGTTTCATTCCCTTGGTATCCTTTATTGAAGGAACAGCAATGCACTAATGGGAGCTACCTGAACACATCAATTGAGCCAATGACAAGTTCATATATGTGCAGAAACCAATCAACTAGCTCCAAGTAGTGCCTTACTGCATCTAAACCTACCTAAGTATGCTTTTCATCAAATATATCAAGAGAATTAAAGGGACACTCAGGTTAAATTACATTTTCATGATTCAGATACAGCATGTAATTTTAAACAACTTTCCAATTTACTTCCATTAAAAAAAATGTGCACAGTCTTTTATATTTACAATTTTTGAGTCACCAGATCCTACTGAGCATGTGCAAGAATTCACAGACTATACGCATATGCATTTGTGATTGGCTGATTGCTATCACATGGTACAAGGGAGTGGCAATATACATAACTTTGACATTTGTTATAAAAAAATCTACTACTCATTTGACGTTCAGACTAAGTGCTATTGCATTGTCTTGTTATCTTGCATTTGTTGATTATGCAAATCTAATGTGTTGACTGGTCCTTTAAGCAATTTAGATAATAGAACATAATGGGGGCCTTGATGGATGGTTTAGTAAGGGGCCCAAATATTTCTAGTGGCAGCCCTGCGGGTTTGGATGACTCCGGTTCACATATTAATGATAACCAGGCTCCAGCCAGCTCCACCAACCCAGACGCCGCACTGCATACATTTTGCACTGCGCAGTTACTAAAATCAGAGGTGGTAGAAAGGGAGCAAGTTATAGCAGCGTGGACACGTGTGGTAGTGGCGTAGTGGGGCGAGGCAAGGGAAGAAGGCAATGACACTAGGCAGCCGTCATCTGCATCTCCCAGACAACTCTCAACTAACTGGTAAGTACTGCTTGCTTAGTTGCTTGTTGTTCCTCTATCTGTTTATCTATCTATCATCTATCCTCAATAGTTGTATGGTGATAAAGAATTGTAGCTCCAGCACATTCATAAAATAATTGAATATGCAGGTTGATTACAATTCTTCAATTTATTCAGTCAGAGATGTTTTCTTTTATAGCTTTTCATGAAATAAACACCACAACAAAGCACGGCAGAGTTAGATGATAGATCATGAAAGTTTATTTAAATGAGTGTGCCAGTATAGTAATGATGCCCATAGCAGCACTGACTGGCTAAAATACAATTCTGTCAAAAGTTATAGATACAGAGTTATAGATACAAGGTAATTACAGAAGTAAAAAGTGTATTAATATAACTGTGTTGGTTATGCAAAACTGGGGAATATCTATCTTTTTAAACAACAAAAATTCTGCTTTTGCCTATCCCTTTAAGGGAATTGCAAAGTCAGTGCCTGCCTGATACACTGTGAAAACAAACACAGATGACCCACTGCTTTGAGCATCTAAAGCTGTCTATACCTTCAAGGTGGATCTCTTACCTAAGATGGTGAGAGATCTGCCTTGGGGGTATGTGACAGAGTAGAAGCTTCAAGCAGGGGTCATAAGTTTGTTTCCAATGTTCTATCATATGAGGATGGAGGCTTATGAGATGAGAGGGGCAGAGGAGGTGGGAGGGGCGATAGGGTGGAGAAGGGGCAGAGGAGGTAGATGGAGCAAAAAGGGGGGACCCTGGTTGGTCTCAGTCCGCCACTGATTGTATACCACTTGGCCACCTTCTGGTATCTATACCACTTGGTCCCAAAAATATATTTGTTATATATTATTTTGTCACAGAATTTTATATATGTGATTTTTTTTCGTATGTTCTTTTAACCTCATATTTATCACTTTTATTAGACTGTTATCATTTGTGAAGTTCTAAAAAATACATTCTGGATATGTTCAAATTTTCTCATTCAAGATTTGACCTTATGTCCCTAGTAAAGTCTGTCTACTGGGGAGCATTTTGCTAATGCCCTCCTAGTATTTATATTTTAGGGTTCTAAGTATATTTGTAAGGTAATTTATATATAATTATAATAGTACTCTATATATTAGCATCCATGAGGTTTAGATTAATATTCTTTTTCTCTATGAAGAAAAGTCTAATTGTTTGAAATTATTATAACCTTTATTATTGTGATAAATTTTAACATATGATTTATTCATATTATCATCTCTTAACCGTCTCTTTCTTCATTCTTGTGATTATATACCATTCTGTTATATTCCTCTCCTATTATATTGTTATTATTTCTGAGACTCTAAATTAAAATTATATATATATATATATATATATATATGAATATATAAAATAATATATAATTTTTTTTCTTTCTGGGAATCAAACTTGCGTTATTAATCAGTTCTGTTCAGTGTCCCATTAATCAATCTTAGCCTATTATATATCATAGATCTTTAATTCTAATCCCTATACTAATTCTTAATTCTTCTGGGTTTATTCAGATATATATCCTTTTAGTTATTCCCTTCATTCATTTACTTTTAAATTCCCTTATTTCATTTTATTATACATCACTTGTCTGGAATAGTATATGTTAAATACAATATATATGGGTTATCTATTTCTATATAACGGATAATTATTTGGATATTTCAATTTCGTATATTATGGAATTATTTGTTTGGTCTATGTTGAAAATATTCCTAAGAGTTTATTAAGGTTCTTTTAAAATAATGGTTAGTTCTTGAATCAAGTAAAGGGTCAAATGATGGTTTTATCTATATGTTGATTATCCACCTAATACTAATATCTATTTTAATATTATAATTGTGGTCTAAAGAGGACATACTATGTTCAGGTCTAATTCCGCATTTAAACCTGACGGATACAGGGTATCAAATTTGTAAATAAGTCTTGCCTCATTTAAAAGTAAGATCTTTCAAAATTGCCTAGGCGACCATCTGGTTTTACCTTCTTAATTCCCCAAAATTGTAAATCTTTTATATTCTTTTCATGAACTTCTCTGAAATGTTTGTATAGAACCGTTTCTGCCTTTCCTTTTTCTATTTGCCATAAATGTTCTCTTATCCTGTCTTTTAGTTGTCTGCTGGTTTGTCCTAAGTATTGAAGGGAACATGAACATTGTAATATGTAAATTATATTGTTATCAGTACATCTGATTGTGTCTCTTATAATAAAGTCTTTATTTGTTTTTAACATTTTTACTGATTTTGTTTTACAACTCTGTTGGCACGTCTTACAATTTATGCAGGGGAAAAAAACTTGAAGTTTTTCACCATCTAGATTAGGGCTGCAATAACTATTATTTTCATAATCGATTAATCGGCTGATTATTTTTTCGATTAATCGGATAAAAAAAAAAGTCCTATATTTAAAATAAAATCCACATACTGAGTGTTATAAATATAAACTTCCGACTAAAACTTTACATTAAAATAACTGTTGGTCCAATTTTTTAAGCAGCAGAACAAATTTTTAGAATTAGGCAAAACAAAACCACAAACTGTTTGAAAAGAGGTAGAACTAGTAAGACACAGACTATCACTGTTAATAACATTTTGTTATTCACTCTTTCAGAAACTTTGCATTGAAATGCAAAAATATCAACATGTCCACATGCTCCTGGCTGAGGCTGGCTCTCTTTTTTTGCAAGCTATTTTGCCTGCAGCAGAGAAGAGGCACTCAGATGGTGTTGAGGGTGACTGAGATGCATAAATAGAGTTTTGTCAATTTTACCAAGGGGGGCGGCTATTTATCTTAGTTAGTTCCACCAATGCAAGGGAGCTCTCAACAAAGTAAACCTGGACTTCATTTTAACATAAAAAACATAATTTATGCTTACCTGATAAATTTATTTCTCTTGTAGTATATCCAGTCCATGGATCATCCATTACTTGTGGGATATTCTCCTTCCCAACAGGAAGTTGCAAGAGGATCACCCACAGCAGAGCTGCTATATAGCTCCTCCCCTCACTGCCATATCCAGTCATTCGACCGAAACAAGCCGAGAAAGGAGAAACCATAGGGTGCAGTGTTGACTGTAGTTTAATTAAAATTTAGACCTGCCTGAAAAGGACAGGGCGGGCCGTGGACTGGATACACTACAAGAGAAATAAATTCATCAGGTAAGCATAAATTATGTTTTCTCTTGTTAAGTGTATCCAGTCCACGGATCATCCATTACTTGTGGGATACCAATACCAAAGCTAAAGTACACGGATGATGGGAGGGACAAGGCAGGAACTTAAACGGAAGGAACCACTGCCTGTAGAACCTTTCTCCCAAAAACAGCCTCCGAAGAAGCAAAAGTATCAAATTTGGAAAATTTGGAAAAAGTATGAAGCGAAGACCAAGTTGCAGCCTTGCAAATCTGTTCAACAGAGGCCTCATTTTTAAAGGCCCAGGTGGAAGCCACAGCTCTAGTAGAATGAGCTGTAATCCTTTCAGGAGGCTGCTGTCCAGCAGTCTCATAGGCAAAACGGATTATACTCCGAAGCCAAAAAGAGAGGTTGCCGAGGCCTTCTGACCTCTCCTCTGTCCAGAGTAAACAACAAACAGGTTAGATGTTTGGCGAAAATCTTTAGTAGCCTGTAAGTAAAACTTCAAGGCACGGACTAAGTCTAGATTATGCAAAAGACGTTCCTTCTTTGAAGAAGGATTAGGACATAATGATGGAACAACAATCTCTTGATTGATATTCTTGTTAGAAACCACCTTAGGTAAGAACCCAGGTTTTGTACGCAGAACAACTTCATCTGAATGAAAGATCAGATAAGGAGAATCACAATGTAAGGCAGATAACTCCGAGACTCTTCGAGCCGAGGAAATAGCCATCAGAAAAAGAACTTTCCATGAAAGAAGTTTGATATCAGTAGAATGAAGGGGTTCAAACGGAACCCCTTGAAGAACCTTAAGAACCAAGTTTAAGCTCCATGGAGGAGCAACAGGTTTAAACACAGGCTTAATTCTAACTAAAGCCTGACAAAATGCCTGAACGTCTGGAACTTCTGCCAGACGCTTGTGTAAAAGAATAGACAGAGCAGAAATCTGTCCCTTTAAAGAACTAGCTGATAATCCTTTGTCCAAACCCTCTTGGAGGAAGGACAATATCTTAGGAATCCTAACCCTACTCCATGAGTAATTCTTGGATTCACACCAATGAAGATATTTACGCCATATCTTGTGGTAAATTTTCCTGGTGACAGGCTTTCGTGCCTGTATTAAGGTATCAATTACTGACTCGGAAAAGCCACGCTTTGATAGGATCAAGCGTTCAATCTCCATGCAGTCAGTCTCAGAGAAAGTAGATTCGGATGATTGAAAGGACCTTGTATTAGAAGGTCTTGTCTCAGAGGCATGGTGGAAAGGATGACATGTCCACTAGGTCTGCATACCAGGTCCTGCGTGGCCACGCAGGCGCTATCAATATCACCGATGCTCTTTGCTGTGATTTTGGCAATCAGACGAGGGAGCAGAGGAAACGGTGGAAACATATAAGCCAGGTTGAAGAACCAAGGCGCTGCTAGAGCATCTATCAGTGCCGCTTCTGGGTCCTGGATCCGTAACAAGTAAGCTTGGCGTTCTGGCGAGACGCCATGAGATCCAATTCTGATTTGCCCCAACGGAGAACCAATTGAGCAAACACCTCCGGATGGAGTTCCCATTCCCCCCGATGAAAAGTCTGACGACTTAGAAAATCCGTCTCCCAGTTCTCTACACCTGGGAAATGGATCGCTGACAGGTGGCAAGAGTGAGTATCTGCCCAGCGAATTATCTTGGAGACTTCTGACATCGCTAGGGAACTCCTTGTTCCCCCTTGATGGTTGATGTAAGCCATAGTCGTGATGTTGTCCGACTGAAATCTGATAAACCTCAGTGTTGCTAGCTGAGGCCAAGCCAGAAGAGCATTGAATATTGCTCTTAACTCCAGAATATTTATTGAGAGGAGTTTCTCCTCCTGAGTCCATGAACCCTGAGCCTTCAGGGAGTTCCAGACTGCACCCCAACCTAGAAGGCTGGCATCTGTTGTTACAATTATCCAATCTGGTCTGCGAAAGGTCATACCCTTGGACAGATGGGCTCGAGATAACCACCAGAGAAGAGAATCTCTGGTTTCCTGATACAAGATTTAGTAGAGGGGACAAATCTGTGTAATCCCCATTCCACTGACTGAGCATGCATAATTGCAGCGGTCTGAGATGCAGGCGCGCGAATGGCACTATGTCCATCGCCGCTACCATTAAGCCGATTACTTCCATGCACTGAGCCACCGTGGGGCGCGGAATGGAGTGAAGAACACGGCAAGCATTTAGAAGTTTTGATAACCTGGACTCCGTCAGGTAAATTTTCATTTCTACAGAATCTATTAGAGTCCCTAGGAAGGAAACCCTTGTGAGAGGAGATAGAGAACTCTTTTCTTCGTTCACTTTCCACCCATGCGACCTCAGGAATGCCAGAACTATCTCTGTATGAGATTTGGCAATTTGAAAGCTTGACGCCTGTATCAGGATGTCGTCCAGGTAAGGAGCCACCGCTATGCCTCGCGGTCTTAGGACCGCCAGAAGTGAGCCCAGAACCTTTGTAAAAATTCTTGGGGCTGTAGCCAACCCTAATGGAAGAGCTACAAATTGGTAATGCCTGTCTAGAAAGGCAAACCTCAGGAACTGATGATGATTCTTGTGAATCGGAATGTGAAGGTAGGCATCCTTTAAGTCCACTGTGGTCATGTACCGACCCTCTTAGATTATGGGTAAAATGGTTCGAATAGTTTCCATCTTGAATGACGGAACTCTGAGGAATTTGTTTAGGATCTTTAAATCCAAAATTGGTCTGAAGGTTCCCTCTTTTTTGGGAACCACAAACAGATTTGAATAAAACCCCTGTCCTTGTTCCGTCCGCAGAACTGGATGAATCACTCCCATTACAAGGAGATCTTGTACGCAGCTTAGGAATGCCTCTTTCTTTATCTGGTTTGCAGATAATCTTGAAAGGTGAAATCTCCCTTGTGGAGGAGAAGCTTTGAAGTCCAGAAGATATCCCTGAGATATGATCTCCAACGCCCAGGGATCCTGAACATCTCTTGCCCACGCCTGGGCGAAGAGAGAGAGTCTGCCCCCTACTAGATCCGTTGTCGGATAGGGGGCCGCTCCTTCATGCTGTCTTAGAGGCAGCAGCAGGCTTTCTGGCCTACTTGCCCTTGTTCCAGGACTGGTTAGGTTTCCAGGCCTGCTTGGATTGAGCAAAAGTTCCCTCTTGTTTTGAAGCAGAGGAAGTTGATGCTGCACCTGCCTTGAAATTTCGAAAGGCACGAAAATTAGACTGTTTGGCCTTTGATTTGGCCCTGTCCTGAGGAAGGGTATGACCCTTACCTCCAGTAATGTCAGCAATAATTTCTTTCAAACCAGGCCCGAAAAAGGTCTGCCCCTTGAAAGGAATGTTGAGTAATTTAGACTTTGAAGTCACATCAGCTGACCAGGATTTGAGCCATAGCGCCCTACGCGCCTGGATGGCGAATCCGGAATTCTTAGCCGTTAGTTTAGTCAAATGAACAATGGCATCAGAAACAAATGAGTTAGCTAGCTTAAGAGTTCTAAGCTTGTCAACAATTTCAGTCAATGGAGCTGTATGGATGGCTTCTTCCAGGGCCTCAAACCAGAATGCCGCCGCAGCAGTGATAGGCGCAATGCATGCAAGGGGCTGTAAAATAAAACCTTGAGGTAACCCTCTAATTTTTTATCCATTGGATCTGAAAAAGCACAACTGTCCTCAACCGGGATAGTGGTACGCTTTGCTAAAGTATAAACTGCTCCCTCCACCTTAGGGACAGTCTGCCATAAGTCCTGTGTAGTGGCATCTATTGGAAACATTTTTCTAAATATAGGAGGTGGGGAAAAGGGCACACCGGGCCTATCACACTCCTTACTAATAATTTCTGTAAGCCTTTTAGGTATTGGAAAAACATCAGTACTCACCGGCACTGCATAGTATTTATCCAAGAGATAGTAGTTTTCCCTTTTTCTCTATTAAAATTATAGGGTCCCCTATTTGATCAGTACAGTAGTGATTGCCTACTCACACAAAAAATACATACATATACATATGGTGCTTAAACATGAAATCTCAGGATATTAGATATCAGACATGTATATTTTGCCAGTCAAAGAGGATAATTGAGTTACAATTATATATTAGTTGAAGTTGGACAAATAAATACTCAACAATGGGCTAAATATTATTAGCTCTCATGTTTTTTCAATTATACATACAGGCTTAGAATTAGTGGAGAAAATATGCACATGTGGTAATATGAGCACTATTTATACATAAAAGCGTTTCAAATAAAATCCCTTATTTAAACCAACTAATGGGGTAGAGCAAACACAAAAATAACAAGTAGCTGACCAACTAGGGGTTAATCTCAATAGACTGAGGAACCAATAGGAAATTACCATCAGGTTTAAGAGGCAGGAAGGAGGGGTAACAGGTCATGTTCATGATTAAGGGATTAACCGAAACATGTAGGACAGACCAGTTCCTGAAAATGTTCTGCCTATCTTTTTGATTTTAACCTCACTGTTGCCTATTAAGATGTTTTAATCTACATTTGGATATTAAAACCAAGTATGCTTACTTTGGAGGATCGCAGTGTACTTCTTTCTGTTTGATTATAGTATTTATCCAGCCTACACAATTTCTCTGGCACTGCAATTGTGTCATAGTCATTCAGAGCAGCTAATACTTCCCCAAGCAATACACGGAGGTTCTCAAGCTTAAATTTAAAATTAGAAATCTCTGAATCAGGTCTCCCCGATTCAGAGACGTCACCCACAGACTGAAGCTCTCCGTCCTCAGGTTCTGCATATTGTGACGCAGTATCAGACATGGCTCTTACAGCATCTATGCGCTCTGTATCTCGTCTAACCCCAGAGCTATCGCGCTTGCCTCTCAATTCAGGCAATCTGGATAATACCTCTGACAGGGTATTATTCATGATTGCAGCCATGTCCTGCAAAGTAATCGCTATGGGCGTCCCTGATGTACTTGGCGCCATATTAGCGTGCGTCCCTTGAGCGGGAGGCGAAGGGTCTGACACGTGGGGAGAGTTAGTCGGCATAACTTCCCCCTCGACAGACCCCTCTGGTGACAATTCTTTTATAGATAAAGACTGATCTTTACTGTTTAAGGTGAAATCAATACATTTAGTACACATTCTCCTATGGGGCTCCACCATGGCTTTTAAACATAATGAACAAGTATCCTCTGTTTCAGACATGTTTGTACAGACTAGCAATGAGACTAGCAAGCTTGGAAAACACTTTAAAGCAAGTTAACAAGCAATATAAAAAACGTTACTGTGCCTTTAAGAGAAACAAATTTTGACAAAATTTGAAATAACAGTGAAAAAAGGCAGTTACACTAACAAAATTTTTTACAGTGTATGTAACAAGTCAGCAGAGCATTGCACCCACTTGCATATGGATGATTAACCCCTTAATAACAAAAACAGAATAATAAATTACAAAAACGTTTTTTAAACACAGTCACAACAACTGCCACAGTCTACTGTGGTTTTTTACCCTCCTCAAACACGACTTTGAAGCCTTTTGAGCCCTTCAGAGATGTCCTGTATCATGCAGAGGGAAGCTGAATGTCTCTGTCAGTATTTTTATCTGCACAGAAAAGCACTAAAATAGGCCCTTCCCACTCATATTGCAACAGTGGAAAGCTTCAGGAAACTGTTTCTAGGCAAAAATCAAGCCGGCCATGTGGAGAAAAAACTAGGCCCCAATAAGTTTTGTCACCAAACATATATAAAAACGATTAAACATGCCAGCACACGTTTTATATTACACTTTTATAAGAGTATGTATCTCTGTTAATAAGCCTGATACCAGTCGCTATCACTGCATTTAAGGCTTAACTTACATTAATCCGGTATCAGCAGCATTTTTCTAGCAAATTCCATCCCTAGAAATATGTTAACTGCACATACCTTATTGCAGGAAAACCTGCACGCCATTCCCCCTCAGAAGTTACCTCACTCCTCAGAATATGTGAGAACGGCAGTGGATCTTAGTTACTTCTGCTAAGATCATAGAAATCACAGGCAGATTCTTCTTCTAATGCTGCCTGAGATGAAACAGTACACTCCGGTACCATTTAAAAATAACAAACTTTTGATTAAAGTTAAAAACTAACTATAATACACCACTCTCCTCTTACTACGTCCATCTTTGTTGAGAGTTGCAAGAGAATGACTGGATATGGCAGTGAGGGGAGGAGCTATATAGCAGCTCTGCTGTGGGTGATCCTCTTGCAACTTCCTGTTGGGAAGGAGAATATCCCACAAGTAATGGATGATCCGTGGACTGGATACACTTAACAAGAGAAATATATTTAATATATATATGCAGTGGTAAATAACCATCTATAAGGTTAGGGGGAAAAATATCTAGTCCACTCTTAAAATAGCAGATATATATGCTTACAGAGGTTGAATTTGGTACATATTCCAATTAATTAAAAATAGAAAAGAAAAAAAAATGCAAAAGGGCTAAAGACTATATCCGTAAAAGGACACAGCCTTACACATTTATCTATAGAGTACATATAATCAGCAATAGCAACTTAGCGATCCGCTAAAAATTGTGCAAACAGGTAATAGTGACATCAATTCATATAACATGCCATCAATCTAGGGCTAGGTGTAAATAACAAGCTCGGCACTATCATGCAAAGCATAGTCCCCGACTCCCAAATCATCTGATTTTATATAAACAATCCAAATTATGACTCCTATTTTATTTTTGGGTTGCACATAAGCCAGTAGTAGTTTTAAACTTAAAAATAAACTTATACTGTCCATAAAAAGTGAAAAGTAAAATGTCCTTTATGCTAAGGGCATAACCATAAAAGACAATACCATGTGCAGGAGGGAAGCAGCTGGTGCTGTGCACAGACCAACTAATTGCAAACCAACTAATCGATTATGAGATTTGTTGACAACTATTTTCATAATCAATTATGCCAATTAGTTGTTGCAGCTCTAATCTAGATCTTTGTTCTACTTTTTTCTTTTAAATTCACTAGGTGATAGAATATTTTTTAGGTTCTTTGCTTTTTTAAAAATGAATTTTGGTTTGTGAATGATTAGTTTGCCTAGTTCACCAAATGCCAATGTTTACGTATGATATTGGTGATAACTTTGTGATCTGTACTATAACATTCCATTCATTACAGTAATTGTTTCTTTTGTTTTACAATACCTCCTACTGTTTGTTTTTTATCAATTATCAACTCCTCTCTTTTCGTTGATCTTACCTTTTCTTTCATGTAATTAGCAAGAGTCCATGAGCTAGTGACGTATGGGATATACATTCCTACCAGGAGGGGCAAAGTTTCCCAAACCTTAAAATGCCTATAAATACACCCCTCACCACACCCACAAT
Organism: Bombina bombina; assembly: GCF_027579735.1. NCBI lineage: Eukaryota > Metazoa > Chordata > Amphibia > Anura > Bombinatoridae > Bombina > Bombina bombina. The sequence goes on along the minus strand of NC_069501.1, from coordinate 672,180,438 downwards.
TCAGTTTTACAAACTTTGCCTCCTATGGAGGTGGTGAAGTAAGTTTGTGCTAGATTCTACGTTGATATGCGCTCCGCAGCAGGTTGGAGCCCGGTTTTCCTCTCAGCGTGCAGTGAATGTCAGAGGGATGTGATGAGAGTATTGCCTATTTTGAATGCAGTGATCTCCTTCTACGGGGTCTATTTCATAGGTTCTCTGTTATCGGTCGTAGAGATTCATCTCTTACCTCCCTTTTCAGATCGACGATATACTCTTATATATATATACCATTACCTCTGCTGATTTTCGTTTCAGTACTGGTTTGGCTTTCTACAAACATGTAGATGAGTGTCCTGGGGTAAGTAAGTCTTATTTTCTGTGACACTCTAAGCTATGGTTGGGCACTTTGTTTATAAAGTTCTAAATATATGTATTCAAACATTTATTTGCCTTGACTCAGGATGTTCAACATTCCTTATTTTCAGACAGTCAGTTTCATATTTGGGATAATGCACTTGAATCAATTATTTTTCTTACCTTAAAAATTTGACTTTTTTTCCCTGTGGGCTGTTAGGCTCGCGGGGGCTGAAAATGCTTAATTTTATTGCGTCGTTCTTGGCGCGGACTTTTTTGGCGCAAAAAATCTTTTCTGTTTCCGGCGTCATACGTGTCGCCGGAAGTTGCGTCATTTTTTACGTTCATTTGCGCCAAAGATGTCGGCGTTCGGATGTGGCGTCATTTTTGGCGCCAAAAAGCATTTAGGCGCCAAATAATGTGGGCGTCTTATTTGGCGCTAAAAAATATGGGCGTCGCTTTTGTCTCCACATTATTTAAGTCTCATTTTTTCTTTCCTTCTGGTTGCTAGAAGCTTGTTCATTGGCATTTTTTCCCATTCCTGAAACTGTCATTTAAGGAATTTGATCAATTTTGCTTTATATGTTGTTTTTTCTCTTACATATTGCAAGATGTCTCACGTTGCATCTGAGTCAGAAGATACGTCAGGAAAATCGCTGTCTGGTGCTGGAACTACCAAAGCTAAGTGTATCTGCTGTAAACTTTTGGTAGCTATTCCTCCAGCTGTTGTTTGTATTAATTGTCATGACAAACTTGTTAATGCAGATAATATTTCCTTTAGTGATGTACCATTGCCTGTTGCAGTTCCTTCAACATCTAATGTTCAGAATGTTCCTGATAACATAAGAGATTTTGTTTCTGAATCCATCAAGAAGGCTATGTCTGTTATTCCTCCTTCTAGTAAACATAAAAAATCTTTTAAAACTTCTCTTTATACAGATGAATTTTTAAATGAACATCATCATTCTGATTCTGATGACTCTTCTGGTTCAGAGGATTCTGTCTCAGAGATTGATGCTGATAAATCTTCATTTCTTCTGTTAAGTGTGATCAGTCCACGGGTCATCATTACTTCTGGGATATTACTCCTCCCCAACAGGAAGTGCAAGAGGATTCACCCAGCAGAGCTGTATATAGCTCCTCCCCTCTACGTCACTCCCAGTCATTCTCTTGCACCCAACGTCTAGATAGGAAGTGTGAGAGGACTATGGTGATTATACTTAGTTTTATATCTTCAATCAAAAGTTTGTTATTTTAAAATAGCACCGGAGTGTGTTATTACCTCTCTGGCAGAGTTTGAAGAAGAATCTACCAGAGTTTTGCTATGATTTTAGCCGGAGTAGTTAAGATCATATTGCTGTTCTCGGCCATCTGAGGAGTGAGGTAAACTTCAGATCAGGGGACAGCGGGCAGATGAATCTACATAGAGGTATGTAGCAGTTTTTATTTTCTGACAATGGAATTGATGAGAAAATCCTGCCATACCGATATAATGTCATGTATGTATACTTTACACTTCAGTATTCTGGGGAATGGTACTTCACTAGAATTACACTGTAAGAAATACATAAAGCTGTTTAATAACTAGAGATTATGTTTAACGTTTTTGCTGGAATGTAAAATCGTTTTCATTTGCTGAGGTACTGTGTGAATAAATGTTTGGGCACTATTTTTCCACTTGGCAGTTGCTTAATCTGTTTTTCTGACAGTTTCTGTTCTCCCTCACTGCTGTGTGTGAGGGGGAGGGGCCGTTTTTTGGCGCTTTTACTATGCATCAAATATTTCAGTCAGCAACTCATTGTATTCCCTGCATGATCCGGTTCATCTCTACAGAGCTCAGGGGTCTTCAAAACTTATTTTGAGGGAGGTAATTTCTCTCAGCAGAGCTGTGAGAATTATAGTTTGACTGAGATAAAAAACGTTTATTCTGTAATTTGTTTCCTGCTTTCAGAATTTGTTATCTTTGCTAATGGGATTAAACCTTTGCTAAAGTTGTGTTGTTTACAAGGATTGAGGCTATAACTGTTTCAATTTATTAATTTTCAACTGTCATAGATCTTCTGTGCTTCTTAAAGGCACAGTACGTTTTAATATTATTCTAATTGAATTGTATTTCCAAGTTGCAAGTTTATTTGCTAGTGTGTTAAACATGTCTGATTCAGAGGATGATACCTGTGTCATTTGTTGCAATGCCAAAGTGGAGCCCAATAGAAATTTATGTACTAACTGTATTGATGCTACTTTAAATAAAAGTCAATCTGTACAAATTGAACAAATTTCACCAAACAACGAGGGGAGAGTTATGCCGACTAACTCGCCTCACGTGTCAGTACCTACATCTCCCGCTCAGAAGGAGGTGCGTGATATTGTAGCACCGAGTACATCTGGGCGGCCATTACAAATCACATTACAGGATATGGCTACTGTTATGACTGAGGTTTTGGCTAAATTACCAGAACTAAGAGGTAAGCGTGATCACTCTGGGGTGAGAACAGAGTGCGCTGATAATATTAGGGCCATGTCAGACACTGCGTCACAGGTGGCAGAACATGAGGACGGAGAACTTCATTCTGTGGGTGACGGTTCTGATCCAAACAGACTGGATTCAGATATTTCAAATTTTAAATTTAAACTGGAAAACCTCCGTGTATTACTAGGGGAGGTGTTAGCGGCTCTGAATGATTGTAACACAGTTGCAATACCAGAGAAGATGTGTAGGTTGGATAAATATTTTGCGGTACCGACGAGTACTGAGGTTTTTCCTATACCTAAGAGACTTACTGAAATTGTTACTAAGGAGTGGGATAGACCCGGTGTGCCGTTCTCACCCCCTCCGATATTTAGAAAAATGTTTCCAATAGACGCCACCACAAGGGACTTATGGCAAACGGTCCCTAAGGTGGAGGGAGCAGTTTCTACCTTAGCTAAGCGTACCACTATCCCGGTGGAGGATAGCTGTGCTTTTTCAGATCCAATGGATAAAAAGTTAGAGGGTTACCTTAAGAAAATGTTTGTTCAACAAGGTTTTATATTGCAACCCCTTGCATGCATTGCGCCGATCACGGCTGCAGCGGCATTCTGGATTGAGTCTCTGGAAGAGAACATTGGTTCAGCTACTCTGGACGACATTACGGACAGGCTTAGAGTCCTTAAACTATCTAATTCATTCATTTCGGAGGCCGTAGTACATCTTACTAAACTTACGGCGAAGAATTCAGGATTCGCCATTCAGGCACGCAGGGCGCTGTGGCTAAAATCCTGGTCAGCTGATGTTACTTCTAAGTCTAAATTGCTTAATATACCTTTCAAAGGGCAGACCTTATTCGGGCCCGGTTTGAAAGAGATTATCGCTGACATTACAGGAGGTAAAGGCCATGCCCTGCCTCAGGACAAAGCCAAAGCCAAGACTAGACAGTCTAATTTTCGTTCCTTTCATAATTTCAAAGCAGGAGCAGCATCAACTTCCTCTGCACCAAAACAGGAAGGAGCTGTTGCTCGCTACAGACAAGGCTGGAAACCTAACCAGTCCTGGAACAAGGGCAAGCAGACTAGGAAACCTGCTGCTGCCCCTAAAACAGCATGAATTGAGGGCCCCCGATCCGGGATCGGATCTAGTGGGGGGCAGACTTTCTCTCTTCGCCCAGGCTTGGGCAAGAGATGTTCAGGATCCCTGGGCGCTAGAGATAATATCTCAGGGATACCTTCTGGACTTCAAATACTCTCCTCCAAGAGAGAGATTTCATCTGTCAAGATTGTCAACAATCCAGACAAAGAAAGAGGCGTTTCTACGCTGCGTACAAGAGCTCTTGTTAATGGGAGTAATCCATCCAGTTCCACGATCGGAACAGGGACAGGGGTTTTACTCAAATCTGTTTGTGGTTCCCAAAAAAGAGGGAACTTTCAGACCAATCCTGGACTTAAAGATCCTAAACAAATTCCTAAGAGTTCCATCGTTCAAGATGGAGACTATTCGGACAATTTTACCTATGATCCAAGAGGGTCAGTACATGACCACTGTAGATTTAAAAGATGCTTACCTTCACATACCGATTCACAAAGATCATTATCGGTACCTAAGGTTTGCCTTCCTAGACAGGCATTACCAGTTTGTGGCTCTTCCATTCGGATTGGCTACAGCTCCAAGAATCTTCACAAAGGTTCTGGGTGCTCTTCTGGCGGTACTAAGACCGCGGGGAATCTCGGTAGCTCCATACCTAGACGACATTCTGATACAAGCTTCAAGCTTTCAAACTGCCAAGTCTCATACAGAGTTAGTGCTGGCATTTCTAAGGTCACATGGATGGAAGGTGAACGAAAAGAAAAGTTCACTCGTTCCACTCACAAGAGTTCCCTTCCTGGGGACTCTTATAGATTCTGTAGAAATGAAGATTTACCTGACAGAGGACAGGCTAACAAGACTTCAAAGTGCTTGCCGCACCCTTCATTCCATTCAACACCCGTCAGTGGCTCAATGCATGGAGGTAATCGGCTTAATGGTAGCGGCAATGGACATAGTACCCTTTGTACGCTTACACCTCAGACCACTGCAACTGTGCATGCTAAGTCAGTGGAATGGGGATTACTCAGACTTATCCCCTTCTCTGAATCTGGATCAAGAGACCAGAAATTCTCTTCTATGGTGGCTTTCTCGGCCACATCTGTCCAGGGGGATGCCATTCAGCAGACCAGACTGGACAATTGTAACAACAGACGCCAGCCTTCTAGGTTGGGGTGCCGTCTGGAATTCGCTGAAGGCTCAGGGACAATGGAGTCAGGAGGAGAGTCTCCTGCCAATAAACATTCTGGAATTGAGAGCAGTTCTCAATGCCCTCCTGGCTTGGCCCCAGTTGACAACTCGGGGGTTCATCAGGTTTCAGTCGGACAACATCACGACTGTAGCTTACATCAACCATCAGGGAGGGACAAGAAGCTCCCTAGCTATGATGGAAGTATCAAAGATAATTTGCTGGGCAGAGTCTCACTCTTGCCACCTGTCAGCAATCCACATCCCGGGAGTGGAGAACTGGGAGGCGGATTTCTTAAGTCGTCAGACTTTTCATCCGGGGGAGTGGGAACTTCATCCGGAGGTCTTTGCCCAAATACTTCGACGTTGGGGCAAACCAGAGATAGATCTCATGGCGTCTCGACAGAACGCCAAGCTTCCTCGTTACGGGTCCAGATCCAGGGATCCAGGAGCAGTCCTGATAGATGCTCTGACAGCACCTTGGGACTTCAGGATGGCTTACGTGTTTCCACCCTTCCCGTTGCTTCCTCGATTGATTGCCAGAATCAAACAAGAGAGAGCATCAGTGATTCTAATAGCACCTGCGTGGCCACGCAGGACTTGGTATGCAGACCTGGTGGACATGTCATCCTGTCCACCTTGGTCTCTACCTCTGAAACAGGACCTTCTGATACAGGGTCCCTTCAAACATCAAAATCTAACTTCTCTGAAGCTGACTGCTTGGAAATTGAACGCTTGATTTTATCAAGACGTGGATTTTCTGAGTCAGTTATTGATACCTTAATACAGGCTAGGAAACCTGTTACCAGAAAGATTTACCATAAGATATGGCGTAAATACCTATATTGGTGTGAATCCAAAGGTTACTCTTGGAGTAAGGTTAGGATTCCTAGGATATTGTCTTTTCTACAAGAAGGTTTAGAAAAGGGTTTATCTGCTAGTTCATTAAAGGGACAGATCTCAGCTCTGTCCATTCTGTTACACAAACGTCTGTCAGAAGTTCCTGACGTCCAGGCTTTTTGTCAGGCTTTGGCCAGAATTAAGCCTGTGTTTAAAACTGTTGCTCCACCATGGAGTTTAAACCTTGTTCTTAATGTTTTACAGGGCGTTCCGTTTGAACCCCTTCATTCCATTGATATAAAGTTGTTATCTTGGAAAGTTCTATTTTTAATGGCTATTTCCTCGGCTCGAAGAGTCTCTGAATTATCAGCCTTACATTGTGATTCTCCTTATTTGATTTTTCATTCGGATAAGGTAGTCCTGCGTACTAAACCTGGGTTCTTACCTAAGGTAGTTACTAACAGGAATATCAATCAAGAGATTGTTGTTCCTTCTTTATGCCCAAATCCTTCTTCAAAGAAGGAACGTCTACTGCACAACCTGGATGTAGTCCGTGCTCTAAAATTTTACTTACAGGCAACTAAGGAATTTCGACAAACGTCTTCTCTGTTTGTCATTTACTCTGGGCAGAGGAGAGGTCAAAAAGCTTCCGCTACCTCTCTTTCTTTTTGGCTTCGTAGCATAATTCGTTTAGCTTATGAGACTGCTGGACAGCAGCCTCCTGAAAGAATTACAGCTCATTCTACTAGAGCTGTGGCTTCCACTTGGGCCTTCAAGAATGAGGCCTCTGTTGAACAGATTTGCAAGGCTGCAACTTGGTCTTCGCTTCATACTTTTTCCAAATTTTCCAAATTTGACACTTTTGCTTCATCGGAGGCTATTTTTGGGAGAAAGGTTCTTCAGGCAGTGGTTCCTTCTGTATAAAGAGCCTGCCTATCCCTCCCGTCATCCGTGTACTTTTGCTTTGGTATTGGTATCCCAGAAGTAATGATGACCCGTGGACTGATCACACTTAACAGAAGAAAACATAATTTATGCTTACCTTATAAATTCCTTTCTTCTGTAGTGTGATCAGTCCACGGCCCGCCCTGTTTTTAAGGCAGGTAAATATTTTTTAATTTATACTCCAGTCACCACTTCACCCTTGGCTTTTCCTTTCTCGTTGGTCCTTGGTCGAATGACTGGGAGTGACGTAGAGGGGAGGAGCTATATACAGCTCTGCTGGGTGAATCCTCTTGCACTTCCTGTTGGGGAGGAGTAATATCCCAGAAGTAATGATGACCCGTGGACTGATCACACTACAGAAGAAAGGAATTTATCAGGTAAGCATAAATTATGTTATTTATTTAAAATGGAATTTATTCGTTCTTTACTTAAAGAAGTACTAATTGCTTTAGAAATTGAGGATTCTGGTCCTCTTGATACTAATTCTAAACATTTTGATAAGGTCTTTAAATCTCCTGTGGTTATTCCAGAAGTTTTTCCTGTTCCTAGTGGTATTTCTGAAGTAATTTCCAGAGAACGGGATAAATTGGGTAATTCTTTTACTCCTTCTAAACGTTTTAAGCAATTATATCCTGTGCCGTCTGACAGATTAGAATTTTGGGACAAAATCCCTAAGGTTGATGGGGCTATTTCTACCCTTGCTAAACGTACTACTATTCCTACGTCAGATGGTACTTCCTTTAAGGATCCTTTAGATAGGAAAATTGAATCCTTTCTAAGAAAAGCTTATCTGTGTTCAGGTAATCTTCTTAGACCTGCTATATTATTGGCTGATGTTGCTGCAGCTTCAACTTTTTGGTTGGAAACTTTAGCGCAACAAGTAACAGATCATGATTCTCATAATATTATTATTCTTCTTCAACATGCTAATAATTTTATCTGTGATGCCATTTTTGATATTATCAGAGTTGATGTCAGGTTTATGTCTCTAGCTATTTTAGCCAGAAGAGCTTTATGGCTTAAAACTTGGAATGCTGAACTTCTTTTGAATTTTTTCCTAAGGTTGTGAATTCCAACAACATTAGTAGAGAAATTGTGGTTCCCTCATTATGTCCTAATCCTAAGAATTCTAAGGAGAAATCGTTGCATTCTTTGGATGTTGTTAGAGCTTTGAAATATTATGTTGAAGCTACCAAGTCTTTCCGAAAGACTTCTAGTCTATTTGTTATCTTTTCCGGTTCTAGAAAAGGCCAGAAAGATTCTGCCGTTTCTTTGGCATCTTGGTTGAAATCTTTAATTCATCATGCCTATGTCGAGTCGGGTAAAACTCCGCCTCAAAGGATTACAGCTCATTCTACTAGGTCAGTTTCTACTTCCTGGGCGTTTAAGAATGAAGCTTCGGTTGATCAGATTTGCAAAGCAGCAACTTGGTCCTCTTTGCATACTTTTACTAAATTCTACCATTTTGATGTATTTTCTTCTTCTGAAGCAGTTTTTGGTAGAAAAGTACTTCAGGCAGCGGTTTCAGTTTGAATCTTCTGTTTATGTTTTTCATTAAACTTTATTTCTCCTGTTAAGTGTAGTCAGTCCACGGGTCATCCATTACTTATGGAATATTTCTCTTCCTAACAGGAAACTGCAAGAGAATTACCCAGCAGAGCTTGCTATATAGCTCCTCCCCTCACCTGTCATACTCAGTCATTCTCTTGCAGCCTAACAGATAGGAAGCTGTGAGAGATCTGTGGTGTTTTTTAACTTAGTTTTATTTCTACAATCAAAAGTTTGTTATTTTTAAATGGCACCGGAGTGTGCTGTTTATTCTCAGGCAGCTTTAGAAGAAGAATCTGCCTGGGTTTTTTTCTATGGCCTTAGCAGACGTAACTAAGACCCACTGGCTGTTCTCATCTGAGGAAAAGTGAGGTAACTTCAGAGAAGGGGAATAGCCTGCAGGGCCCCCCTGCAACAAATAGGTATGTGCAGTAAATTATTTTCTGAGGAATGGAATTGACTGAGAAAATACTGCTGATGCCATTGTAAAGTAAGTTCAGCCTTAAATGCAGCGATAGCGACTGGTATCAGGCTGATGTGTGTGTGTGTGTGTGTGCACTGAATGTATTTTCTAAGGAATGGAATTGACTCTGAAAATACTGTAAATACTGAAATAATGTATGAGCCTTAACTGCAGTAAAAGCGACTGGTAGCAGGCTTATTAATAATAATACATAACTTTCAAATGTATGTTTAAAACGTTTACTGGCATGTTAATCGTTTTTTGTGAGGTACTTGGTGATAAAACTTTTTGGGGCTTGATTTTTACCACATGGCCATTTTTGTTTTCTGCATAGAAACAGTTTCTGAGCTTCCCCACTGTTGTAATATGAGTGGGAGGGGCCTATTTTAGCGCTTTTTTGCACAGTAAAAATTCAGTCACAATCTGTCTACTTCATCCTCCATGATCCAGATCGTCTCTAGAGAGCTCAGGGGTCTTCAAAATCCATTTTGAGGGAGGTAATCAGTCACAGTAGTCCTGTGACAGTGTATTTGACTGTGAGAAAAACGTTAATTATATAATTGTTATCCGTTTTTGGGTACTAAGGGGTTAATCATCCATTTGCTGGTGGGTGCAATCCTTTGCTAACTTAATACATTTACTGTGAAAATTTGGTTGCTATAACTATTTTTGTTCATTGTTATTTCAACTGTGTCAGTTTTTCTGTGCTTCTTAAAGGCACAGTAACGTTTTTTATATTGCTTGTAAATTAATTTTGAAAAGTATTTCCAAGTTTGCTAGTCTCATTGCTAGTTTGTTTAAACATGTCTGACTTAGATGAATCTCTTTGTTCACTATGTTTAAAGGCCAATGTGGAGCCCAATAGAAATTTGTGTACCAATTGCATTGATGCTACTTTGAATAAAAGTCAATCTTTACATGTAAAGAAATTATCACCAGACGACGAGGGGGAAGTTATGCCGACTAACTCTCCTCACGTGTCAGTACCTGCGCCTCCCGCTCAGGAGGTGCGTGATTTTGTGGCGCCAAGTACATCAGGGAGGCCCTTACAAATCACTTTGCAAGACATGGCTACTGTTATGACAGAAGTATTATCTAAGTTGCCAGATTTAAGAGGCAAGCGCGATAGCTCTGGGTTAAGGATAGAGCGCGCGGATGAGATGAGAGCCATGTCAGATACTGCGTCACAGTTTGCAGAACGTGAGGACGGAGAGCTTCATTCTGTGGGTGACGGATCTGATCCAGGGAGACTGGATTCAGAGATTTCCAATTTTAAATTTAAGCTAGAGAACCTCCGCACATTGCTAGGGGAGGTATTAGCGGCTCTGAATGATTGTAACACGGTTGCAATTCCAGAGAAATTATGTAGGTTGGATAAATACTATGCGGTGCCGGTGTGTACTGACGTATTTCCTATACCAAAAAGGCTTACAGAGATTATTAGCAAGGAGTGGGATAGACCTGGTGTGCCTTTTACCCCTCCTCCCATATTTAGGTTAAAATGTTTCCTATTGACGCCACCACACGAGACTTATGGCAGACGGTCCCTAAGGTGGAGGGAGCAGTTTCTACTTTAGCTAAGCGTACCACTATCCCGGTGGAGGATAGTTGTGCCTTTTCAGATCCAATGGATAAAAAATTAGAGGGTTACCTTAAGAAAATGTTTGTTCAACAAGGTTTTATTTTACAGCCCCTTGCATGCATTGCGCCTGTCACTGCTGCGGCAGCATTCTGGTTTGAGTCTCTGGAAGAGGCCATTCGCTCAGCTCCATTGGATGAAATAATGAACAAGCTTAAAACACTTAAGCTAGCTAACGCATTTGTTTCTGATGCCGTTGTGCATTTAACCAAACTTACGGCTAAGAACTCCGGATTCGCCATCCAAGCGCGCAGAGCGCTATGGCTTAAATCCTGGTCAGCTGACGTGACTTCTAAATCTAAATTGCTTAATATTCCTTTCAAAGGGCAGACCTTATTCAGGCCCGGCTTGAAAGAAATTATTGCTGACATTACGGGAGGTAAGTGCCATGCCCTTCTCAGGACAGGGCCAAATAAAAGGCCAAACAGTCTAATTTTCGTGCCTTTCGTAACTTCAAGGCAGGAGCAGCATCAACTTCCTCCGCTCCAAAACAGGAAGGAGCTGTTGCTCGTTACAGGCAGGGCTGGAAAGTTAACCAGTCCTGGAACAGGGGCAAGCAGGCAAAGAAACCTGCTGCTGCCCCCAAGACAGCATGAAGAGAGGGCCCCCTATCCGGAAACGGATCTAGTGGGGGGCAGACTTTCTCTCTTCGCCCATGCTTGGGCAAGAGATGTCCAGGATCCCTGGGCATTGGAGATCATATCCCAGGGATATCTCCTGGACTTCAAGGCTTCTCCTCCACGGGGGAGATTTCATCTTTCAAGGTTATCAGCAAACCAAACAAAGAAAGAGGCGTTTCTACGCTGTGTACAAGACCTCTTACTAATGGGGGTAGTCCACCCAGTTCCGCGGACGGAACACGGGCAGGGATTCTATTCAAATCTATTTGTGGTTCCCAAAAAAGAGGGAACCTTCAGACCAATCTTGGACTTAAAAATCCTAAACAAATTTCTAAGAGTTCCATCATTCAAAATGGAGACTATTCGAACCATCCTTCCCATGATCCAAGAGGGTCAGTACATGACCACGGTGGACTTAAGGGATGCCTACCTTCACATACCGATTCACAAGGACCATTACCGGTATTTGAGATTTGCCTTCCTAGACAGGCATTACCAGTTTGTAGCTCTTCCCTTCGGATTAGCTACGGCTCCAAGAATCTTTACAAAAATTCTAGGATCACTTCTGGCGGTACTAAGACCGCGAGGCATAGCGGTGACTCCGTACCTAGACGACATTCTGATACAAGCGTCAAGTTTTCAAACTGCCAAGTATCATACAGAGATAGTTCTGGCATTTCTGAGGTCGCATGGGTGGAAGGTGAACGTGGAAAAGAGTTCTCTATTACCACTTACAAGAGTTCCCTTTCTAGGGACTCTTATAGATTCTGTAGAGATGAAAATTTACCTGACAGAGGCCAGGTTATTAAAACTTCTAAATGCTTGCCGTGTCCTTCACTCCATTCCACACCCGTCAGTAGCTCAGTGCATGGAAGTAATCGGCTTAATGGTAGCGGCAATGGACATAGTACCATTTGCGCGCCTGCATCTCAGACCGCTGCAATTGTGCATGCTAAGTCAGTGGAACGGGGATTACTCAGATTTGTCCCCCCTACTAAATCTGGATCAAGAGACCAGAGATTCTCTTCTATGGTGGCTCTCTCGGCCACATCTGTCCAAGGGGATGACCTTTCGCAGGCCAGATTGGACGATTGTAACAACAGACGCCAGCCTTCTAGGCTGGGGAGCAGTCTGGAATTCCCTGAAAGCTCAGGGATTATGGACTCAGGAGGAGAAACGCCTCCCAATAAATATTCTGGAGTTAAGAGCAATATTCAATGCTCTCCTAGCTTGGCCTCAGTTAGCAACTCTGAGGTTCATCAGATTTCAGTCGGACAACATCACGACTGTGGCTTACATCAACCATCAAGGGGGAACCAGAAGTTCCCTAGCGATGTTGGAAGTCTCAAAGATAATTCGCTGGGCAGAGTCTCACTCTTGCCACCTGTCAGCGATCTACATCCCAGGCGTGGAGAACTGGGAGGCGGATTTTCTAAGTCGCCAGACTTTTCATCCAGGAGAGTGGGAACTTCATCCGGAGGTCTTTGCTCAACTGGTTCGTCGTTGGGGCAAACCAGATCTGGATCTCATGGCGTCTCGTCAGAACGCCAAGCTTCCTTGTTACGGATCCAGGTCCAGGGACCCGGGAGCGGTGCTGATAGATGCTCTGACAGCCCCTTGGGTCTTCAACATGGCTTATGTGTTTCTACCATTCCCAATGCTTCCTCGTTTGATTGCCAAGATCAAACAGGAGAGAGCTTCGGTGATTCTGATAGCGCCTGCGTGGCCACGCAGGACCTGGTATGCAGACCTAGTGGACATGTCGTCCTGTCCACCGTGGTCTCTGCCTCTGAGACAGGACCTTCTAATTCAGGGTCCTTTCAAACATCCAAATCTAATTTCTCTGAGGCTGACTGCATGGAGATTGAACGCTTGATTCTATCAAAGCGTGATTTCTCGGAGTCGGTTATTGATACCTTAATACAGGCTAGGAAGCCTGTTACCAGACAAATTTACCATAAAATATGGCGTAAATATTTACATTGGTGCGAATCCAAGAGTTACTCATGGAGTAAGGTTAGGATTCCTAGGATATTGTCCTTTCTACAAGAGGGTTTAGAAAAGGGCTTATCTCTTAGTTCGTTAAAGGGACAGATTTCTGCTCTGTCTATTCTTCTACACAAACGTCTGGCTGAAGTTCCAGACGTTCAGGCTTTCTGTCAGGCTTTAACTAGGATTAAGCCTGTGTTTAAGTCTGTTGCTCCGCCGTGGAGCTTAAACTTAGTTTTTAATGTTCTTCAAGGCGTTCCATTTGAACCCCTTCATTCCATTGATATCAAGTTGTTATCTTGGAAAGTTCTGTTTTTGATGGCTATTTCCTCGGCTCGGAGAGTCTCTGAGTTATCTGCCTTACATTGTGATTCTCCTTATCTGATTTTCCATTCAGACAAGGTAGTTCTGCGTACTAAACCTGGGTTCTTACCTAAGGTAGTTACTAACAAGAATATCAATCAAGAGATTGTTGTTCCATCTCTGTGTCCTAACCCTTCTTCAAAGAAGGAACGACTTTTGCATAATCTGGACGTAGTCCGTGCCCTGAAATTCTATTTGCAGGCAACTAAGGATTTTCGTCAAACGTCTTCCCTGTTTGTCGTTTACTCTGGACAGAGGAGAGGTCAAAAGGCTTCGGCTACCTCTCTCTCTTTTTGGCTTCGTAGCATAATACGATTAGCCTATGAGACTGCTGGACAGCAGCCTCCTGAAAGGATTACAGCTCATTCTACTAGAGCTGTGGCTTCCACCTGGGCCTTTATAAATGAGGCCTCTGTTGAACAAATTTGCAAGGCTGCGACTTGGTCTTCGCTTCACACTTTTTCAAAATTTTACAAATTTGACACTTTTGCTTCCTCGGAGGCTGTGTTTGGGAGAAAGGTACTTCAGGCAGTGGTTCCTTCTGTTTAATGTTCCTGCCTTGTCCCTCCCTTCATCTGTGTACTTTAGCTTTGGTATTGGTATTCCATAAGTAATGGATGACCCGTGGACTGACTACACTTAACAGGAGAAAACATAATTTATGCTTACCTGATAAATTCCTTTCTCCTGTAGTGTAGTCAGTCCACGGCCCGCCCTGTTTTTACGGCAGGTCTAAATTTTAATTAAACTCCAGTCACCACTGTACCCTATGGTTCCTCCTTTCTCGTATGCTTGGTCGAATGACTGAGTATGACAGGTGAGGGGAGGAGCTATATAGCAAGCTCTGCTGGGTAATTCTCTTGCAGTTTCCTGTTAGGAAGAGAAATATTCTATAAGTAATGGATGACCCGTGGACTGACTACACTACAGGAGAAAGGAATTTATCAGGTAAGCATAAATTATGTTTTTGGGTGTGGATTATTTTCAGCAGGAATTGGCTGTCTTTATTTTATCTAGTGACTCTTGCGTGGAAAGATCCACATCTTGGGTAGTCCTTATCCCATACGTCACTATCTCATGGACTCTTGCTAATTACATGAAAGAAAACATAATTTATGTAAGAACTTACCTGATAAATTCATTTCTTTCATATTAGCAAGAGTCCATGAGGCCCGCCCTTTTTTGTGGTGGTTATGATTTTTTTGTTTAAAGCACAATTATTCCAATTCCTTATTTTATATGCTTTCGCACTTTTTTCTTATCACTCCACTTCTTGGCTATTCGTTAAACTGAATTGTGGGTGTGGTGAGGGGTGTATTTATAGGCATTTTAAGGTTTGGGAAACTTTGCCCCTCCTGGTAGGAATGTATATCCCATACGTCACTAGCTCATGGACTCTTGCTAATATGAAAGAAATGAATTTATCAGGTAAGTTCTTACATAAATTATGTTTTTTATAGTTTCATCTATTTTGATGGTGTTATATCCCCTTTCTTTAAATTTCTCTTTCAAGATAATTGGTTATCAAATTCAGTTATTTCGGTACAGTTTCTTCTCAATCTCATATACTGTCCTTCAGGGCCGGTGCTAGGATTTTTGGCCACACAGGCGAGGATACATTTTGCCCCCCCCATTAAATACCACCCTAGTTAAAGGGATATCAAACCCAAATTTTTAGAGCATGACATTTTAAGCAACTTTCTAATTAACTCCTATTACCAATTTTTCTTGGTTCTCTTGGTATCTGTATTTAAAAGCAGGAATGTAAGCTTAGGAGCTGGCCCATTTTTGGTTTAGCACCTGGGTAACACATGCTTATTGGTGGCTAAATTCAAATCAGACAGTGGTTGTGCTGCATAGCAAATCAGACAGTGGTTATAGCACTGGGAAAATAGAGAAATGCTGCAACAAAAGTTGAGATAGAAAAATAAAAGTTGCTCTATTTATGCGCTAAGGTAAAGCCATGTCACTGTCCTCTCACTTTTATGCCCATACTATATCTCAAGTCAGACCCATGGGTCTGCAGTATTTGTCAGTTATATACCCATATAAGACAGATTAGACTATTTATTTATATGAAGCAGAGACCGCACTTGCTGATCTTCAGTTAGAACACATTTATTAAATCATATATAATTAGTGAAAAACAGTTGGTGCATACCCTGCTTTATGCACATAAACGCACGCAAAGACACAATTATACTAAAAAAAAAAACTCCTTAAGACTAACACAAAAATAGTTTTTTTTATATTAAACCAGATAGTGGTAAAATATCTGCAAAATATACTTAGGAATTTTACAGACATTAATATTACTACAATTAATATTTTTTAAAATTAATAATCTATAAAATATTAGTAATTCAGCAAGACACCTTTAAAAGTTCATACAAACACTATACGTAGGTACACACACACACAGATATACATACACCACATATTAACAGACACACACATCCATACAACACAGTTACACAGGCATGCAACACATACACACACAACACATACACACACGCATGCAACACATACACGCAACACATACACACACAACGGCATGCAACACATACACAGGCATGCAACACATACACACAACATACACAGGCATGCAACACACACACAACACACACACACAACACACACACACAACACACACACACAACACACATACACAACACACATACACAACAGGCATACAACATACATACACAGGCATACAACATACATACACAGGCATACAACATACATACACAGGCATACAACATACATACACAGGCATACAACATACATACACAAACACAGAAACTATTGATAAACACACACACTTTACTAAATAATACATTACAATTCAGGATTTATGAATTGAAGATCAACAGCATAATAAAACACTGTCTGTCATGTAAACTTGCATTAAAGTTTATGTTCACAGCTTTCTAATCCTTGACCCCTTCTGTGTTCTCCCACAACTAAATACACTCTCAGAGGTTATCGATAACAGTGACAGGAGTATGTCAGCAGAGGAGAGAACCAGCAATGTTGCTCCCCCACATCAAGCCTCATGTAATAACTTCCTTTCACAATTTAAACAGAAAAAAATAATAATGTACCTGTAGTGCAAGGCCAGCCTAAAAACACTCCTGCCTACCAGACCCCCTCATCCTTACTGTGCACAGTTCTTCCTCCTGTGTCCTGTCTTTAGAGAAGCCCATTTTAGTGGGAGGGGCCTGTATTACAGCAATGTGTAAGGTACTGAATAACGGGGCAGAATCAGCCCTGCATCATGCACATATAATATTATCTGGATGCAGTGCAGTAACAAATGCCATCTCCACTTGATTGTGAAAAATAGTTAATGGAATTTGTGAAACACCTTGGAAGTGTGCTTAATAACAAGATGTGCTGACGTCCTCTATAGCAGCGAAATAAATAATAAAATAAAGAGGTGAACGGTACATGATTATTTCAAATGTAATCATACTACCTACTGTACTACTGGTGTAAGATAGCTTCTTTTCTCCAACATAGGTGTGTCCGGTCCACGGCGTCATCCTTACTTGTGGGATATTCTCTTCCCCAACAGGAAATGGCAAAGAGCCCAGCAAAGCTGGTCACATGATCCCTCCTAGGCTCCGCCTACCCCAGTCATTCTCTTTGCCGTTGTACAGACAACATCTCCACGGAGATGGCTTAGAGTTTTTTAGTGTTTTACTGTTAAAAATGGGAGTGATTCATCCTGTTCCATTAAGAGAACAAGGGATGGGGTTCTACTCCAATCTGTTCATAGTTCCCAAAAAAGAGGGAACGTTCAGACCAATCTTAGATCTCAAGATCTTAAGCAAGTTTCTCAAGGTTCCATCGTTCAAGATGGAAACCATTCGAACTATTCTTCCTTCCATCCAGGAAGGTCAATTCATGACCACGGTGGATTTAAAGGATGCGTATCTACATATTCCTATCCACAAGGAACATCATCGGTTCCTAAGGTTCGCATTCCTGGACAAGCATTACCAGTTCGTGGCGCTTCCTTTCGGATTAGCCACTGCTCCAAGGATTTTCACAAAGGTACTAGGGTCCCTTCTAGCTGTGCTAAGACCAAGGGGCATTGCTGTAGTACCTTACTTGGACGACATTCTGATTCAAGCGTCGTCCCTTCCTCAAGCAAAGGCTCACACGGACATAGTCCTGGCCTTTCTCAGATCTCACGGATGGAAAGTGAACGTGGAAAAGAGTTCTCTATCTCCGTCAACAAGGGTTCCCTTCTTGGGAACAATAATAGACTCCTTAGAAATGAGGATATTTCTGACAGAGGCCAGAAAAACAAAGCTTCTAGACTCTTGTCGGATACTTCATTCCGTTCCTCTTCCTTCCATAGCTCAGTGCATGGAAGTGATCGGGTTGATGGTAGCGGCAATGGACATAGTTCCTTTTGCGCGCATTCATCTAAGACCATTACAACTGTGCATGCTCAGTCAGTGGAATGGGGATTATACAGACTTGTCTCCGAAGATACAAGTAAATCAGAGGACCAGAGACTCATTCCGTTGGTGGCTGTCCCTGGACAACCTGTCACAAGGGATGACATTCCGCAGACCAGAGTGGGTCATTGTCACGACCGACGCCAGTCTGATGGGCTGGGGCGCGGTCTGGGGATCCCTGAAAGCTCAGGGTCTTTGGTCTCGGGAAGAATCTCTTCTACCGATAAATATTCTGGAACTGAGAGCGATATTCAATGCTCTCAAGGCTTGGCCTCAGCTAGCGAGGGCCAAGTTCATACGGTTTCAATCAGACAACATGACAACTGTTGCGTACATCAACCATCAGGGGGGAACAAGGAGTTCCCTAGCGATGGAAGAAGTGACCAAAATCATTCTATGGGCGGAGTCTCACTCCTGCCACCTGTCCGCTATCCACATCCCAGGAGTGGAAAATTGGGAAGCGGATTTTCTGAGTCGTCAGACATTGCATCCGGGGGAGTGGGAACTCCATCCGGAAATCTTTGCCCAAGTCACTCAGCTGTGGGGCGTTCCAGACATGGATCTGATGGCCTCTCGTCAGAACTTCAAAGTTCCTTGCTACGGGTCCAGATCCAGGGATCCCAAGGCGGCTCTAGTGGATGCACTAGTAGCACCTTGGACCTTCAAACTAGCTTATGTGTTCCCGCCGTTTCCTCTCATCCCCAGGCTGGTAGCCAGGATCAATCAGGAGAGGGCGTCGGTGATCTTGATAGCTCCTGCGTGGCCACGCAGGACTTGGTATGCAGATCTGGTGAATATGTCATCGGCTCCACCTTGGAAGCTACCTTTGAGACGAGACCTTCTTGTTCAGGGTCCGTTCGAACATCCGAACCTGGTTTCACTCCAGCTGACTGCTTGGAGATTGAACGCTTGATCTTATCGAAGCGAGGGTTCTCAGATTCTGTTATCGATACTCTTGTTCAGGCCAGAAAGCCTGTAACTAGAAAGATTTACCACAAAATTTGGAAAAAATATATCTGTTGGTGTGAATCTAAAGGATTCCCTTGGGACAAGGTTAAGATTCCTAAGATTCTATCCTTCCTTCAAGAAGGATTGGAAAAAGGATTATCTGCAAGTTCCCTGAAGGGACAGATTTCTGCCTTGTCTGTGTTACTTCACAAAAAACTGGCAGCTGTGCCAGATGTTCAAGACTTTGTTCAGGCTCTGGTTAGAATTAAGCCTGTTTACAAACCTTTGACTCCTCCTTGGAGTCTCAATTTAGTTCTTTCAGTTCTTCAGGGGGTTCCGTTTGAACCCTTACATTCCGTTGATATTAAGTTATTATCTTGGAAAGTTTTGTTTTTAGTTGCAATTTCTTCTGCTAGAAGAGTTTCAGAATTATCTGCTCTGCAGTGTTCTCCTCCTTATCTGGTGTTCCATGCAGATAAGGTGGTTTTACGTACTAAACCTGGTTTTCTTCCAAAAGTTGTTTCTAACAAAAACATTAACCAGGAGATTATCGTACCTTCTCTGTGTCCGAAACCAGTTTCAAAGAAGGAACGTTTGTTGCACAATTTGGATGTTGTTCGCGCTCTAAAATTCTATTTAGATGCTACAAAGGATTTTAGACAAACATCTTCCTTGTTTGTTGTTTATTCCGGTAAAAGGAGAGGTCAAAAAGCAACTTCTACCTCTCTCTCTTTTTGGATTAAAAGCATCATCAGATTGGCTTACGAGACTGCCGGACGGCAGCCTCCCGAAAGAATCACAGCTCATTCCACTAGGGCTGTTGATCAGATATGTAGGGCAGCGACTTGGTCTTCACTGCACACTTTTACCAAATTTTACAAGTTTGATACTTTTGCTTCTTCTGAGGCTATTTTTGGGAGAAAGGTTTTGCAAACCGTGGTGCCTTCCATTTAGGTGACCTGATTTGCTCCCTCCCTTCATCCGTGTCCTAAAGCTTTGGTATTGGTTCCCACAAGTAAGGATGACGCCGTGGACCGGACACACCTATGTTGGAGAAAACAGAATTTATGTTTACCTGATAAATTACTTTCTCCAACGGTGTGTCCGGTCCACGGCCCGCCCTGGTTTTTTTTTTTTAATCAGGTCTGATAATTTATTTTCTTTAACTACAGTCACCACGGTACCATATGGTTTCTCCTATGCAAATATTCCTCCTTAACGTCGGTCGAATGACTGGGGTAGGCGGAGCCTAGGAGGGATCATGTGACCAGCTTTGCTGGGCTCTTTGCCATTTCCTGTTGGGGAAGAGAATATCCCACAAGTAAGGATGACGCCGTGGACCGGACACACCGTTGGAGAAAGTAATTTATCAGGTAAACATAAATTCTGTTTTAAAACTCCCTAATAAGTTGGCAGCACCTCAAGGAGCCTGCAGCCGGGTGAGGTGACTCCATTGCAGGAGGATTACTCGAGTAGAGTAAGCTCCTGCCTACCGGGTGGTGTCACCCCCAGGACCGCACTCCCCTAGTGACGCCACTGCTCACCGGACCTATCTTTATGGGCAATAGGGCAGAAGGGGATGGTCACGCTGGCGCTGGGGTGTGAGTGTTTTGCCCCCCTGTCAAGAGCCGCCTGGATGGTCCTCACCTTGTTCACTTAACTCCTGCTCTGCGCTCAGCCTAGTCTACTAACCTGCAGCCTCCACCCTCTTATTTATGCAAGGAGCTGAGTGATTGGAGGATTATAGAATAAACCTCCAATCAATCAGCTACTTGCAGCCTACACCATCTCCTGAGTTCCCAGGCTTTTGAAGGGGAACTTAAAAAAAAACAAAACAGCATTTAAAAAATATATATGTTAAAAATGAAGGGCAATTTAAAAAAAAAAAAAAAATTATAAGTGATCAGCTGTTACCATACCAGCGCGGGGCCAGAGGAGGTGTATAAAAAAAAATAAAAAAAAATTTTTTTTTTTTTTTTAGATGTTGCAAATTTTGCGCCCCCCTATGGCAGGGCACTAAGGCGGCTGCCTTGATGCCTATAAGCAAGCGCCGGCCCTGCTGTCCTTTGGGTATATTTTCTTTCCAAAGGTCTAGATGGCAACTATCTGAGAATATGTAATTGCTCACGTCTGTTTTTTAAAGAAAGTTTTAGTTTTAAGTTCTTCATCTTCTAGATATACCTCTATGTCTAAGAAATGTATCTTGTACTTACTTATTTCTGAGGTAAAACTGATACCATAATTATTATTATTTGGATCTTCTAAGAATAGTTCAAGTAATTCCATGTCCTCCTTACAAATAATAACTATGTCTATAAATCTTCTATATAGCACAAGGTTCGCCCCCCAGGGTAGATGTTTGAGGAAAAATTATTCAAAATGCCCCATAATAAAGTTTGCATAACTGGGGGCGAACCTTGTGCCCATAGCTGTTCCTCGTATTTGTAAGAAAAATTTGCTGTCCCCTGGAGGGGGCGGGACCGCTATGCCACATAACAGGCGATAAGAAAAAAAAAAGCTGGTACCGGTGTCCCAATGAGGGGTATAATCTATAAAAAAATGTTAGGGGAGAGTGATCTGGGAGGGGGACCGGGGTAGGTTATTGAGGAGGGGGGGCAGCTACACTACAGGAAAAAAATGGGTATTTTAAAAAAAAAAATGATTAACTTGCAGTAAACAGAGTACTGGCAGACAGCTGCCAGTACCTAAGATGGTGGCAAATAGGTAGAGGGGGGAGGGTTTGAGAGCTGTTTGGGGGATCAGGGAGGTTGGGAGATAAGGGGGGATACTACCCTGCAGAAAATATATAATTTAAAAAAAACACACACAAAAAAAACTTTTATTTTTATACTGGCAGACTTTCTGACAGTACTTAAGATGGGTGTGACTTTTGTTGGGTGGGGGAGAGGAGAGAGCTGTTTGAGAGGGATTAGGTGGTGGGATGTTTCAGGTTGGTGGGAGACTGATCTCTACACTAAAGCTAAAATTAACCCTACAAGCTACCTAATAAACCCCTTCACTGCTGGGCATAATACAAGTGTGGTGCGCAGCGCCATTTAGCGGCCTTCTAATTACCAAAAAGCAATGACAAACCCATATATGTCTGCTATTTCTGAGCAAAGGGGATCCCAGAGAAGCATTTACAACAATTTGTGCCTTTGATCGCATTTGGCGGTGAAATTGTGGCATGAAATATACTAAAATGGGCATAGATCAATACTTTGGGCTGTCTACTAAAAAAAAATGCATAGTTTTGATAGGTAAATATAAAAAAATGGCTCTATTTCTGTTTAAATGTAGTGATGGCAACAATGCTAAAAATGCTCTGGTATTTTTGGGAAGTTTTTGTCTGAAATGCCTGGTCCTTAAAGGGACAGTCAAGTCAAAAAAAACTTTCATGATTTAAATAGGGAATGTAATTTTTAAACAACTTTTTAATTTACTTTTATCACCAATTTTGCTTTGTTCAGTTGGTATTCTTGGTTGAAAGCTAAACCTAGGAGGTTCATATGCTAATTTCTTAGACCTTGAAGACTGCCTGTAATCTGAATGCATTTTGACCACTAGAGGGCATTAGTTCATGTGTTTCATATAGATAACATTGAGTTCATGCATGTGAAGTTACCTTGGAGTGAGCACTGATTGGCTAAAATGCAAGTCTGTCAAAAGAACTGAAATAAGGGGGCACTTTGCAGAAGCATAGATACAAGGCAATAACAGAGGTAAAAAGTGTATTTCTATAACAGTGTTGGTTATGCAAATACTGGGGCATGGGTGATAAAGGGATTATCTTTCTTTTTAAACAACACAATTTTTGGTGTTGACTGTCCCTTTAAAAACTCTGAACAAATTTGTTCGGGTACCCTCTTTAAAAATGTAAATGATCCGTACCATCTGGCCTCTTTTCAGAAGGGTCAATTTATGACTACTATAGATTTAAAGGAGTCATATCTATGCATTCCAATTCTCAAGGTCCCTCTCCTTCGGTCTGGCCACCGCCCCTCGCATCTTCACAAATGTATTAGGGGCTCTCTCAGCAGTGATCAGAGCTCAGGGAATCTCTGTTGCTCCTTATTTGTATGATATCTTGGTCTAAGCTCCTTTTCTCTGGCTACTACTCATACCCACATAAGGGTATATTTCATTCAGGAACATGGATGGGAAATCAGTGTCCCCAAAATTTAGTTATCACCAGCTACAAGGGTGGTTTTCCTGGGTGTTATAATAGACTGTTCAAATGCGCTTATTTCTCATGGAACTTTGCAGAATTAAACTTTAGACTGCCTGTCTTTTCCTACAGAAGGCTTATTCTGCATCTGAAGCTCAGTGTAGGGAAGTAGTAAGTCTTATGGTAGCAGCATCAGATGGAGTACCTTTTGCTTGCTTTGATCTTCGTTCTCTCCAATTGTCCATGATTCAACAGTGGTCAAAGGATTGTTTTCATTTAGAACAGCAGATAGAGCTCAGTTCTTCAGTCAAACAATCTCTCTCATGGTGGAGGGAAAGTCTCTATTTGACTCTTGGAGCTTCTTTTCTTCAGCCTATATGTACCATAGACACAGATTCATGGAGTATGGTCCCCTCTGGAGGCAAAGTTACCTATCAACATCCTATAACTTTGTGGCGTACATCAGTTATCAGGGAGGCACTCTAAGTCACTTAGCCATGCAAGAGGTATCTCTCATTCTGTCTTGGGCAGAGGAAAACCAATGCACCCTATCTGCCATTTACAATTGGGAAGCAATCAGTCCATCCATTCTGGGGAAAGGTCTCTTCATCAGGACGTGTTCGATCAATTAGTCCTGAGGTGTGGGGTCTTCCAGAAAAACATCTGATGGTGTCCAAATTGAACCGTAAATTAATGGTTTATTGCACCAGGTCAAAAGATCCAAGAGCTCACATGATAAATGCTCAAGTCTGCCCTTGGAACTTTTTTCTGGCCTATTTAATCTGTTTGTTCTTCTTCCAAGAGACGTTTTAAGTATCAAACAGGAATTGGCTTCTGTAATTCTCATAACTCCAGTGTGGCCCCTCAGAACTTGGTATGCGGACTTAATACAGATGTCATAATTTTCCTCCATGGGCTTTACCCCTAAGGAAAGATCT
The DNA here is from genome assembly GCF_027579735.1 of Bombina bombina. NCBI lineage: Eukaryota > Metazoa > Chordata > Amphibia > Anura > Bombinatoridae > Bombina > Bombina bombina. The sequence continues at coordinate 672,156,428 of NC_069501.1, read as the reverse complement.
GCTGTCTCAAGGACCCTTGTATCATCTAGATCCCAAATCTCTGAATTTGATGGCGTGTAGGTTGAATGACTAGTTCTCAAAAACAGAGGTTTCTCAGATGCTGTTATCTCTACTTTACTGCAAGCCAGAAAACCTGTTACACAGAAAATGTATAAGAAGATTTGGAAAGCTTATTTACTTTGGTGTTCTTCTTAAGTTTTCTCTTTGAAATCTTTTAGAATCCCTAGAATTCTTCAGTTCCCTCAAGATGGACTAGATAAGGGATTATTGGTTAGTTCTTTAAAGGGTCCGATTTCGGCATTATCTGTTTAGTTTCACAAAAAAACTGTCCAAATTACCTGATGTTCAAACTTTTGTCAAAGCCTTGGTGAGAATTCAACCATCAACAGTAAAAAGAGAGAAGACTACACACATAAGTGTAATCTCAAAGTCTAGGAAAAATAGCACATATAAGAGAAAATACAATAAAAACTAGACAATATATATAGTGCAAAAAATACTTTATATTATGTCAAAAAATACACAATGGAAAATAATAAAACCATTCATACACACATTTCAATGGGGGTCCCCCAAATTGCAAACCGAGCAAAGATGATTAAGTGGTGCACCACATAATGAGTCCAGAAACTGCTGATCAAGGAAAGCAAAAGAGCAAAGCCAGGCAATAGAAAGTTAATGCATGAAAGTTGCGTATGCAAAGGCACAATAATCAAGGCTTAACAGGTGTTCCCAAATAATTGCAGGTTAAGGCTGTGATGGATAAAGCTCATTATGCACAGTTTCCAAACAAACACAATTGCTCTGTAGACAAAACAGATGATGATAATGCACAATATATTTCCAGTGCTTTAATTGTTGCCCACAGTGATAGTGAACCACGGCTAGACACTTGCAGCTACAAGATTGGACAGTTCCATAGGTACAGTGTCACCGTTGTTGCGGATTATGACATACCAGCCGCAACGAGCGGCATCCCTTTTTAAAAACAAAGGTAATACTTATCCGCCCAACGGATTCAATAGCAGGGGCCGTTCCACTAGACTCGGTGGGTCCTCGTAGACAGAAGGGGGTTTTCCCAACAGTGAGATGCAATGTGAGGCATTACGTCACCGCGCAAAACGTGATGCCCGGCGATGCCTGTCACTTCAGAGGCACGATCGCCGGGGTAGGTGTGGGTGGGAGCCCCAGATCTCCCTCAAGGTGGGAGAGTGCTAGTGACGGCTCTGAGCCGTCATTAGCACCAGAGTGGGAAACTCTGTGACGGCTCAGATCCGTCAGCATTCAAAGGGTTAATGCTGAAGGCATCTCTGTACATTTACTGTGTAAATATCCTAGTCACTGCCCAGTCTTACTATCTGGCCTCAGATCAAACTGGTTTTAGTCCTTCAATGTCTTAATTTCCCTGGATAGATCTTAAACCATTAATAAATCTCTGTCCGCTCTTCTACCGGAAAAAAAAAATCATTTTAGACTTGTCTCTGTCAGTCTTAATATAGCCCCTCAATGACAGCATAATCTCTTGTATTATCTGTAACATTTTAAAATCATTTAAACCATCTTTTTGTTAGCAAAATTAGCTAGGCTATATTAATGCAGAACAGCCCAAAGATACCTTGAAATGTCTGGTGGAATTCATGTTCTCTAAAATGACATTTGAAACTCACTGTAGCATTCCTCTGTACTCAAACAATCTCAGTATAACTACATAATGGACTCTGTCTGTAGTCTCTTCAATTGGAAGGAGAAAAGCAAGTATACTGTTTGCAGTTTTAGGAAGCAAAGTAAAAATAAATGCATATTGCAATATTATTTCTTTCTATGCATAATTAAACATAGAAAACTTCAAGAATTTAAGGAGCTGTAATTGATTTGTTTTTCCAGTAGAACATAAAAACATAAATTATGCTTACCTGATAATTTAATTTCCTTCTGTATGAGCGTCATTTCTTACTGTTGGGAATACTGAACCTGGCCACCAGGAGGAGGCAAAGACACCCCAGCCAAAGGCTTAAATACTTCCCCCACTTCCCTCATACCCCAATCATTCTGCCAATGGAACAAGGAACAGTAGGAGAAATATCAGGGTATAAATGGTGCCGGAAGAGAAAAATAAAATGTTGGTCCGCCCATCGGAGTATACGGGCGGGGGCTGTGGACTCTCCTCATACAGAAGGAAATTAAATTATCAGGTAAGCATAATTAATGTTTTCCTTCTTAATATGAGGAGAGTCCATAGCATCATTGCTTACTGTTGGGAAAACTATACCCAAGCTCTAGAGGACACTGAATGATAACGGGAGGGGTAAAAGAAAAGGCGGACCCTAATCTGAGGGCACCACAGCCTGCAAAACCTTTCAGCCAAAAGCTGCTTCAGCCGTAGTAAAAACATCAAATTTGTAAAATTTAGCAAAAGTATGAAGGAGGACCAGGTAGCCGCCTTACAAATCTGATCCATAGATGCCTCGTTTTTAAAGGCCCAAGAGGAAGCCACCGCTCTAGTGGAATGAGCCGTTATAAGATAAGGAAGTCGAAGAGGCCTTCAGACCCTTACGCTTCCCAGAGTAGATAACAAACGAGGAAGATGTTTGTATTAAATCCTTAGTAGCTTGAAGATAAAACTTCAAAGCTCGAACAACATCCAGATTATGAAGTAAACGTTCCTTTAAAGAAGGATTAGGACACAAGGAAGGAACCACAATCTCCTGATTGATGTTACGATCAGACACCACCTTAGGAAGAAAACCCAAGCAGGTATGTAGGACAGCCTTATCAGTGTGAAACACTAGATAGTGAGGCTCACATTGCAAGGCATTTCAGAAATTCGGCGCGCCCATGCAATAGCTAATATAAAAAGACCCTTCCAGGACAACATTTTAATGTCAACTGACTGCATAGGCTCACATGGAGCCCGTTGCAAAAACTTATGAACAAGATTCAAACTCCAAGGTGGATCGTTAAATCTAAACACTGATCTGATCCTGATCAGAGCCTTAACAAAGGATTGCACGTCAGGAAGCTCTGCGAGCCTCTTGTGCAGCAAAACAGAAAGGGACGAAATCTGTCCCCTCAGTGAACTGGCAAAAAGGCCCTTCTCCAGACCCTCCTGGAGAAAGAAAAGAATCCTGGCAGCCTTGACCTTTTTCCAGACAAAACCATGCTCTTCACACCAGAACAAGTAAGCTCTCCACACCTTATGGTAGATGCAACGAGTAACAGGCTTACAAGCCTGAATGAGAGTGTCAATAACCCTCTCAGAGAAACCTCTCTTGCCTAAGACTAAGCGTTCAGTCTCCACGCAGTCAGCCTCAGAGAATCTAGATTTTGATGAACAAAGGGACCCTGTTCCAGCAGATCCCTGTGACAAGGTAACCTCCATGGAAGAGATGAGGACATCTCCACCAGGTCCGTGAACCACATCCTTCGCGGCCACGATGGAGCAATCAGTATCACTGATGCTTGCTTCTGCTTGATGTAGGCCACTACACGAGGTAGAAGTGGTAACAGTGGAAAAATGTAAATTAGATTGAACCTCCAAAGCACTTCTAATGCATCTACTCGGTCCGCCTGAAGATCCCTGAACCGCGACCCATATCTGAGTAGCTTGGAATTGAGCCGGGACGCTATGAGATCTAGCTCCGGCGTTCCCCATCTGTTGCAAATATCTGCAAACACCTCGGGATGGAGAGACCATTCCCCCGGATGAATGGATTGTCTGCTGAGGAAATCTGCTTCCCAGTTGTCCACACCCGGAATGCTGACAGCGTGCAGTTGTGGGCCTCCGCCCATACCAGAATCTGAGATACTTCCCTCATTGCTAGGGAGCTCCTCATTCCCTCCTGATGGTTGATGTAAGCCACCAAGGTTATGTTGTTTGATTGGAATCTGATAAACTGGGAGGAACCCAGAAGAGGCAAATCCTTCAGAGCATTGAAGATCGCTCGAAGTTCCAAAATGTTGATTGGGAGGAGAAATTCCTCTCGAATCCACAGGCCCTCTACCTTCCTGGTACCCCAAACAGCTCCCCATCCTGACAGACTTTCGTCCGTAGTTAAAATCTCCCAGGATGGTCTCAAGAAGGATGTCCCTTGGGACAGGTGATCTGGACAGAGCCACCAAGAGAGAGATGCTCTCGACCGCTTGTCCAGAGAAATCTGTTGAGACAGATCCGAATGATCGCCATTCTACTGGTTCAGCATGCACAGCTGAAGTGGTCTGAGATGGAACCTGGCAAAAGGAATGATGTCCATGTAGGACACCATGAGACCAATCACTTCCATACACCGAGCCACAGAGGGCCTGAAGGAGGTCTGGAGGGCAAGACAAGTGGAAGTTAGCTTGCAACATCTCTGGTCTGTAAGGAATAGCCTCATGGATATAGAATCTATTATAGTACCCAGGAATTCTACCCTGGTACTGGGAGTAAGATAACTCTTTTCTAAGTTTATCTTCCATCCATGAGATCGAAGAAGTAGAAGATCTTTCGAATGGTCCTCTGCCAGGCGACAGGATGGTGCTTGAACCATAATGTCGTCCAAGTATGGTGTTACTGCTATACCTCTGGTTCTTTCCACTGCCAACAGAGCACCCAGAACCTTCGTAAAAACTCTTGGAGCAGTAGCCAGACCAAATGGCAGTACAATAAACTGGAAGTGTTGGTCCAGGAGCGCAACCCTTAGGAACTTGAAGTGTTCTTTGTGTATAGGAATGTGCAGTTAAGCATCCTTCAGATCTATCGTGGTCGTGAACTGTCCTTCCTGAACTATGGGAAGGATGGACCTTATTGTCTCCATCTTGAACGAGGGCACAGATAGAAATTTGTTTAAACACTTTAGATCCAGAATGGGGTGGAAGGTTCCCTTCTTCAGGACCACAAACAGATTTAAATAGTATCCCAGACCTCTTTCCGCATGAGGAACCGGGACAATGACTTTGAGGGAGGATAGATCCTTCACGCACCCCAGAAAGGCTTCTCGTTTTTCTGTCTTTGAAGACAGATTTGACAAGAGGAATCTGCCCCTGGGTGGATGAGACTTGAATCCTATCCTGTATCCCTGAGCGATGACCTCCAGGACCCACGGGTCTAGCACATCCCCCAAACCAAGCGTTCCGAAAAGAGCGATAGTTTGCCCCCTACCAGATCCATAGCCGGATCGGGGGCTGCCCTTTCATGCCGACTTTGTCTCGGCGGGGTTCTTGTTTTGCTTGGACTTATTCTAGGACTGAGCCGGCTTCCAAGTCCCCTTGGATTGCTCTGCTTTGCAGAGGGCTGCTGACTTGGGATTTATCCGAGCGAAAGGAACGAAAACTAGGACCTTGTCCTTTAGGTTTGTTCTTCTTATCCTGCAGTAAAAAGGCACCCTTGCCTCCCGTAACCGTGGAGATAATTGAGTCCAGGCCTGGACCAAATAGTATCTTTCCCTTAAGTGGAAGGGAAAGAAGTCTTGACTTCGAAGTCATGTCGGCAGACCAGGACTTCAGCCATAGTGCCCTACGGGCTTGAACAGAAAAACCTGAAGCCTTAGCATTCAGGCGAATAATCTGCATATTTGCATCACAAATAAAAGAATTAGCTACCCTTAAGGCCTTAAATCTTTCTTGGATCACATCGAGGGGACCTTCCACCTTGATCAACTCAGATAAGGAGTCGCACCTGTAGGTAGCCACTCCAGCAACCACCGCAGCTGGTTGAAACAAATATCCCGTATGTTGAAACATCTTTCTTAACTGAGTTTCTATCTTCTTATCCATGGGCTCTTTAAATGACAAACTATCCTCAAGCGGGATAGTAGTACGCTTAGCAAGCGTGGAGATAGCGCCATCCACCTTGGGGATGGAACCCCACAACTCCAATTGAGAATCTGGACCGGGAATAATGTTTTAAAGGAAGAAGGGGGAAAATAAAGAACCAAGTCTTTCCCATTCATTCTTAACCCTGTCCTTGTAGACCTTATCTAACTTAGGAATCAAAGGTTCCTTAGGCACTTTAGGCTCTGGGACCTCTAAAGTAGCCAAAACTTCCTTTAGCAGAAAGCGTAAATGTTCAATCCTAAATCTAAACTCTGGTTCCTCCGCAGCTGGAGGCTTAGAGGCAGCAGATTCCTACCCAGAAAGAGCATCCTCTGAAGTATCAGAGGCGTGTTTATCAGCGGATAATCTTGTATCGGATAAATCCAACAAGCTAGTAGATGACCCCTGGGAAGGATAGCAATATTTGACCTTTCGTTTGCGCTTAGCAGGGCAAGGTAATGCACTAAAGGCCGCAGACACTGCCCTTTGTAACTGCTCAGCAAATTCTGGCGGTAAAAGGGCCCTTCCAGATGGAGGCTTAGGAGTGCTACAGGAAGCTGCATGTGTATTGGGAGATGACTGTAGGGTGCGCACCTCACAGGATGGAGACTCCTCAGAGGTGGACAGCTCAGTGGTACTAAACATATTAACTTTCTTTGACATGATTACATTATCAAGGCATGAGGAAGATAATTGAGCAGGTGGGTATACTGTGGCCTCCTCACAATATACAGGTATTAGACTTGGGTAAATGAGTACCCTCTAACGCATCAGAATCCTCCATAGCTTGCGCTTATAAAGCAAACTATTGCTAATAAGATAAAATGGCACCTTTATACCCCAAATGGCTGGGGCACTCACCACCTCGTATGACCCAGGCCCAACAGAGAAACCGCTTTGTCTCCTGTAAACCGCACGGACAGGAAAGCGGAAATCAGTGTGACCACACCCGGTCACGTGGTGCGCAATGCAGGACCGCCCCTGCCATAGAAAAAAGCGCGCCAAGCCTTTCAGGCAGCTTACCAAAAACGAAAGTAAAACCTGTATGTTCCCACATCTACCTGAGCCTCATCTAACACATGTCGCAGCATAATCATAATAAAATAAAATTGTGATTAATTCCCCCTGTTCAATAATCCACCTCCGGAAATATTAACCCTTGATTCCATAGAGATAAAAGGAGCCACACTGTGACCCTGTCTTCTTGCGTTATCATATGTGTATAAAAAATGAAATGGTCTTGCCGGAATCTATGCCGTGGAACAGAAACACAGCCTCTCAAGTTTGACAGTCTTGTAGCATCGCTCCTGACATGGACTTGAGTGATGGAAGCATGCGGTGAAACTCGTCAACACGGATTGCTTAGGAGCTGTTAATACAAGTCTGGATTGGGTCGCAGAAAGACTCCCTGCATCTCCAGACCCTAACTTTCGTCAATGCTCTCACTGAGAGGCTGACAAGACTACTTAAAACTCCAGTCCTATTTCGATGGGTAGCTACCCTTCATAAGAAACTACTCCAAATCTTCTGTCACTTCTCTGCCAACCTCCTGTGAAGAAAGGCAAAGAATGACTGGGGTATGAGGGAAGTTTTTAAGCCTTTGGCTGGGTTGTCTTTGCCTCCTCCTGGTGGCCAGGTTCAGTTTTCCCAACAGTAAGGAATGATGTAGTAGTGCATCGTCTGTAGCAACTCCTCAAAACGAATGCAATATTTACTCCAAAGATGTAAAAATCTAAGTTTTATTGAAGCATAACAAGCAGCTTAAAAACCGTAATTCATGTGTCACATAAATGCGTTATCCAAATGTGCAAAAACAGCAGACATGTTTCGTGCAGGGCTTCTGCACTTGTTCACCGCTATACATTGCACATCCGGATGCTCCTTTTAAAAGAAAGTTACATCAGTGGGTATAATAACCAATTAAACAATTAGATAATTAAGCCCATCATGACATCTCAAAACAAGTGCACAGGTCAAAACCTCATAGTCTGTCATTACTGACAGTGTACTTCATAGTGTTTGATAAATACATACATTTTGCATAAGAAGGGGGATATACATAGAAAAGGACTTAAATGTACCCTATAAATAAATGAATAAGAGGATATACTGGAACGATATATGTTCATATAAATAGATTTACGCCTGACTCCGTATTAATGCCTAGGGTATGTCGAATGCACAATGTGAAAATCCACTGTGCTTCTTTGTAACTCAATTTGTACTCTCTATCCCCTCCCCTGTTATGACGTGGGACATGTAGACGCTACGTTTTCCAACACGGGATCTGTCATCAAGATTGGCAGACATTGATCTGAGCACCTGCAGTATTTAAAATGCTGGTGTACTGAGAGTATATAGCTATGCTTCACATGCATGTGCAGAATTTTTTTAACACTTAAACATTAATAACTTTTACTAGAAGCATCTTTGCCAATAAATGTATATTGCAAATATGTTTATATTCAAAGATGTAATTAATCTATGTGCATTTAAATTTTGACCAGAATGTACCTTTAACCCCTTAATGACCGAGGACGTGCAGGGTACGTCCTCAAAAAAAAGGCAGTTAATGCCTGAGGACGTACCCTGCACGTCCTCGGTGTGGAAAGCAGCTGGAAGCGATCTTGCTCGCTTCCAGCTGCTTTCCGGTTATTGCAGTGATGCCTCGATATGGAGGCATCCTGCAATAACCTTACACGGCCATCCGATGCAGAGAGAGCCACTCTGTGGCCCTCTCTGCACCGGACATCGATGGCCGGTATCGTTGGTGGGTGGGAGCCGACTTGGGAGGCGGGTGGGCGGCCATCGGTGTTCCCTGTGTCGTCAAGGGGGGCGGGATCGGGGGCGGGCCGTTAGGGGGCGCGCACGGGCGCGCGCGCGTGCACGGAGGGTGGCGGGCGGGCGCGTGCACGGGGCAGGAGCGGGTGGGAACCGCTACACTATGGAAAAATTTTTAGGTAACAAATGGCCAAATCTTGTTTGTGCAAAAGCACAAAAAGAGATCATGGAGGGGTGGGGGGTTGGTTTTGTGTGGGGGGAAGCTACACTGCAGAAAAATTTAATAAAAACTAAAAAAAAAACATTTTTTCTGCTAAACTGGGTACTGGCAGACAGCTGCCAGTACCCAAAATGGCGCAGATTAAGTTAGAGTGGGAGGGTTATAGAGCTGTTTGGGGGGGATCAGTGAGGTTGGGGGCTAAGGGGGGGATAGTACACAGCAGCATATGTAAATATGCTTTAAAAAAAAAAAAAAAAAAAAACATAGCTTTTATTTTAGTACTGGCAGACTTTCTGCCAGTACTTAAGATGGCGGGGACAATTGTGGAGTGGGGGAGGGAAGAGAGCTGTTTGGGAGGGATCAGGGGGTCTGATGTTTCAGGTGGGAGGCTGAGCTCTACACTAAATGTGATATTAACCCTGCAAGCTCCCTACAAGCTACCTAATTAACCCCTTCACTGCTAGCCATAATACACGTGTGATGCGCAGCGGCATTTAGCGGCCTTCTAAATACCAAAAAGCAACGCCAAAGCCATATATGTCTGCTATTTCTGAACAAAGGGGATCCCAGAGAAGCATTTACAACCATTTGTGCCATAACTGCACAAGCTGTTTGTAAATGATTTCAGTGAGAAACCTAAAATTGTGAAAAATGTAACGTTTTTTTTAATTTGATCGCATTTGGCGGTGAAATGGTGGCATGAAATATACCAAAATGGGCCTAGATCAATACTTGGGGTTGTCTACTACACTACACTAAAGCTAAAATTACCCCAAAAAGCTCCCTACATGCTCCCTAATTAACCCCTTCACTGCTGGGCATAATACACGTGTGGTGCGCAGTGGCATTTAGTGGCATTCTAATTACCAAAAAGCAACACCAAAGCCATATAAGTCTGCTATTTCTGAACAAAGGGGATCCCAGAGAAGAATTTACAACCATTTATGCCATAATTGCACAAGCTGTTTGTAAATAATTTCAGTGAGAAACCTAAAGTTTGTGAAAAAATTTGTGAAAAAGTGAACAATTTTTTTTGTTTTAACGCATTTGGCGGTGAAATGGTGGCATGAAATATACCAAAATTGGCCTAGATCAATACTTTGGGTTGTCTACTAAAAAAAAATATATACATGTCAATGGATATTCAGAAATTCCTGAAAGATATCAGGGTTCTAATGTAACTAGCGCTAATTTTGAAAAAAAGAGGTTTGGAAATAGCAAAGTGCTACTTGTATTTATGGCCCTATAACTTGCAAAAAAAGTAAAGAACATGTAAACATTGGGTATTTCTAAACTCAGGACAAAATTTAGAAACTATTTAGCATAGGTGTTTTTTGGTGGTTGTAGATATGTAACAGATTTTGGGGGTCAAAGTTAGAAAAAGTGTATTTTTTTTCAATTTTTCCTCATATTTTATAATTTTTTTTATAGTAAATTATAAGATATGATGAAAATAATGGTATCTTTAGAAAGTCCATTTAATGGCGAGAAAAACGGTATATAATATGTGTGGGTACAGTAAATGAGTAAGAGGAAAATTACAGCTAAACACAAACACTGCAAAAATGTAAAAATAGCCTTGGTCCCAAACGGACAGAAAATGGAAAAGTGCTGCGGTCATTAAGGGGTTAAGAAGGAAAAGTCAATGTCACACTCTCATATCTTCCCCACACTAGTGTTTAATAACATGTTTTCAAGAATGTTGTATGCAACATAAATGTAAATATTGTGTTACGTTCTATCACAAGGTGAAAGGAAGATTTTATTTTACAACAAAACTTCTAACCCATTCTGTCTTACAAGTTTTGGCAACCTAATGTAAACATATGTTCTACAATTTCTGCTGATGAAATCTTACGTGATATCAATGGCATGACATATCTCATACAACATTGCTGAAATTTCTTGGCATTAATAACAGGCAACTTAATTAGTAAGTTTTTTTCTTACCTTTTCAGCATTTTGATATCTGTCAGAATATCTCTCTATTTATAACTACATAAGGTCCACTGTGAACAAGAAAACCTGTATGCAAATGGTTTCCAGGATATTTTTATTTAAATGAAGATGTATTTATTTATCCATTACATACCATACGTGTTAGATACACAAGACTCAGTTTGATATAATGCAAGACAAATCTATATTTACACTGCAGCTGTTGGTTGCACCCTTTACTGCTCAAGTTATGAATTTTAACAATTTGCTGGACCAAAACATTATTCATTTTGTACTGATTTAGATTTAAACATGTATAAATCTACCCTTATCCTTTATCAGGATCAATCTATGTTCTGCAGACTTTGCAGTAGTCATGGGGAATATAAACAAATCCTAACATGTAACATTTTTGTCACTGTTTTTGTTGTTCAAAACCAGTGGTGGTTGCAGAAACCTTAATATGGGAGGGGCAAACACTTCTTGGTGGAGTCACAGGTGTTCTGTTCTACGCGTGGGACATGGTGGGTGGAGACATAGTTATGGTTGTTCCATGGGCTGGGGTAGGTGGGTCGCAGTTGTTCTCAGGACAGAGCCAGATGGTCCAGGGTATGGTAAGGCAGTTGTGGATCATAGCCTACCTAAAAGGACTTGGGCAGGGAGTAGTCATTTTTACCCTCTTCATCAGCCCAATTGAGGGCAAAATAGATGTCACCCCTTGCTTACCTCCCCCCAGAACCACAATTGTTTACAGCTTCTGTATTACTTTAAAAAAACAGGTTACTGAAATTTAAACTTTTCATTATTGATAGAGTATTTTTTTTTAGTTTTCTTTGTATAAAGTACTTTGTGCTTCTCTCACTACAGAGGCCAAAAAGCGTATTGTGTAACCTAGATTTTATTAAAAAAATGCTGCAAACTACAATCGGGTATTGATTTGAGACTTTTTAATGAAAATATAGGTTACAGATTTTGGTTCTTGACCTCTGTAAAGGAGCCTGGGACATGCACAATTTTTACATAAAAGCAAGAAGTGGTTAATGCAATTCCTTTTTACACACACAATATTTTAACATTTAAATAGCAATAGATTGTGCTCAATGCTCCATTAAATAACAATGTATATTAACTGTAACATACATTCAGACATCCAGGATTTGTGAATGAGGATTAAATTAGATTTTTGCTTTTATTAAATTTAATAAAGAGATTGAAATGGTTTTAACAATTTTAGGTTTCATAGCAGAACAGCTTGATGGAGTGTAATCAAAGTAACTGAACCATAATTTATTTGAGAAGAGCATAACATAAACTCATTATTCTGTTTCAGTCTGAGGTTTCATTGTACTATAAATGACATGATTGTAACTGCAGTCACAGAAATGAACTGAATATATCATTTACATTATATTGAAGCCGCTTCATAAACGCTGTTGGTTTGGTCAGATTGCCATTTTTCAGAAATGCTATATTTTGTTGAAAAGGTTGACAGCTAGCACATTTATTCTGCATGAACAAGTTAATATAAACAAATTGGTAATGTATAGTACTACTCTGTGTTCTTCATTTTCCTGACTGAATTTGTCTGATAATGTAAGCAGTATAACTAAGCCCCTCTCCATAGCTCTACAGATTTGGCCTTTTCACGCAGTTAACACTTATTTGATTTGCCTATTTTTATTTAGAAAAAAACTACACTGTACAGTCTTACCAATGGAAGTTAGCTTTAGATGATATTAGATTTAAATTGAATCATGGATACTAGTAAATAAATATTGTGAGTATAATACATATTAAAATAAAATGAGTAAAACAGAAAGTTTTAAGTAGACTTGTTACACTATATTCAAAATATATATCGTGGATGTCCTGTCTTGAGAGCCCTAAGCCAACCATGATTGTGTTATGTCTCTGTATTTTGTTTTGAAGGTACAATTGCAGTACACCAATGCACTTCTTTACTGTCTCTTCATTTTTGCCATTAGGTGCAACTCACCCTGCTGACTGCCATTGTCAAACTGTTCCTGAAGAAACCATCTGAGACCCAGGAGCTGGTTCAACAAGTTCTTAGTTTGGCCACACAGGTAATAAATGCAAAGATGATGTATGTTAGTTTATGGTAACTGTTATAAAGTGTGTTCCTGTATGAAGCAAATCTGTATTTGTTGGTCAACTTTCTCTTCACGTGGCAGCATGTGAACCATGACTGTTGGATATAGTTTTGTGAGTGGGTAGAAAGGTACTAGAATCTCATGTTCCCTTTTTGTTCTTAAACGGGAAGAGTCCAGAGCTGCATTCATTACTTTTGGGAATTCAGAACCTGGCCACCAGGAGAAGGCAAAGACACCCCAGCCAAAGGCTTAAATACCTCCCCCACTTCCCTCATCCCCCAGTCATTCTTTACCTTTTGTCTCAGGAGGTTGGCAGAGAAGTGTCAGAAGATCGAAGATAGTCTCTCATGGAGGGTAGTACTATTTGAAATAGGACTGGAGTTTTAAGTAATCCTGTCAGCCTCTCAGTGAGAGCATGGATTAAAGTTAGAGCCCGGAGATGCAGGGAGAGTCTTTCTGCGAAACCATCCCGACTCTTATTAACAGCTCCTTTGGCAATCAGCATTGACGAGTTTCGCTGCCTGCCTTTATTCATTCAAGCCATGTCAGAAGCGAGGCTACTATCTGTCAAACTTGAAAGGCTGTGTTCCTGTTCCACGGCGTAGATTCTGGTAAGATCGTTTCATTTTATTTCAAAATGTGAGTGTAATGTTAAGCGAAAGAAGTCATGATCCCAGTGGGACTCCTTTATCATATGGAATCAAGGGTTAATAGTTAATATCTCCTGAGGGGGTTTATTGAACAGGGGGGGCTGTAATCATGTTTGTTATGTGATTTTGTCACATGCTTTTTGGACATAATGACCTTACTTCATCTTTTTGAGCGGTCCTAGTGACTGGCACTTTTTTTGGCTTACACAATGCACCTCGTGACCGGGTGTGGTCACGTTGTATTCCATTTCCACACATTGACCGAGTGACGATGGAGAGAGTCTGTTCATTATTTGTCTGGTTCACAGGAGGTGGTGAGTGCCCCAGCCATTGGAGGTGTAAGGTGCCGTTAGTGTTTGGAGGATTCAGATTTTTTGGAGACGGATATCTCCGATTCTGAGTACACGTCTTGTGAAGAAAATAAAATGGCCAGGGTTATCCATGCCCATCAGTTATGTTCCGATTGCTGTTCTAGAGTACTCTCTACTCCTGTATCAGGTAATTTAGAGTGCGTTGAGCCATCTGCCACTGAGGATCCCATGTCCCGGGAGGCATGTGCACCAGAACCTTATTTTGCTACGCAAGCAGATGTCCCTGTGGCTGTTACTCCTCTGGAAGGCGGCTTGTTTTCTCCAGAGGTTACAGCACGGTCCCACTTGGCCATATCTATGGCGCTGGCACATTTATATCTCCCTAATGAGGTATGTTTAAGATACTGTCTGTGTTCTGTTAACCAGGGTTCGTTGGACGTGGGATCGCCTGAGTCATTTAGACCTTCTGGGGAAGCGATGGCCTCTGAGGCCGGGGTTGTTCATTGACCCGGTGGGAGAAAGTTTTGCCTTCCGTTTTAGACTGGCATGTCTTCGTGTTTTGTTAAGGCATGTTTTGGCAGTGCAGGAGGATTCCCACCCTACTGGGCCCAGGGATCCTCGGTCTTCTGTGCCGGACGGCAAACTGGATTTGACGTGTGGGGATGAAGCATTCTCCTTATGTTTTTCTTTCTTTAAGTATCTGTTCCAGTTCTGAGCTTGGGCATCTAATCGGCTGGAGTGCCGTTTTTTTCTTGAGCGTTCACCCTCGGATGCTGCCTTCATTTTATTTAATCCGGTTAGGATATATTCGATTTGTTTTATGAAGCTCATGTCTGCTATAATTTTCCACAGTTTTGTGGTCGCGTGCACACTTCCTTGGAAGCTGCGCGTTTTCTTTATCAGAACTTTGTTATGATTATAGTTTGTTTTTGATCCCTCAGGGGCTTCAAATTTTTCTAGGACCTTGGACAGTTTTCAGGTGTTCCTTGTGTCAGGCAGGTACTGGTCGGGCGCTAGCTCTTCCTTAAGGTTCATGTCACCCACATGGTGCCAGTATGCTGGTTATCCTGTTGTGTGTCGAGTCGTTCACTTTGTTGGAGTGTTCGTGTTTTGTTTTTTTTTCTCCATTACTTGAGGGGGTGTTTTCATTTCATATACGTCAACTTGCTCCTCGTCCTTGATGATCGGAGTATCGGAAGGATTGTATAGGTCCTCTGCCGTTCTGGAGGTTTCGCCTCAGAACCGAAGTTCTCCATTCCCAAGGGGTTTGGAGGTTCAGGGTCCCTGGACTGGGAGTGTTGCACTCAAACATCTGGGAGCTCTTGGTTTCTAGGGTTGCAAGCGGAGGGTCCAGGGTTCAGATCCACCTACAGGTGCGGATTGCCATCTCAAAGGCCTGTCTAGAGGTCTTTCTAGGATCCTGATCTGAGTCTCTTGTGAGTGTCCAATGTTCAAACACATTGGGGGGTGCTAGGCGCTACCTAGAGTGCAAAAATCAACTCCCCGAAGGGACAACGGATGTTCTAAACCCCCGAAACTGGGGACAGGCTGTACATCCTGAGGGACCACCAAGTTGCCTCATACGAAGAAGGTATGAGGCAACTTGGTGGTCCCTCAGGATGTACAGCCTGTCCCCAGTTTCGGGGGTTTAGAACATCCGTTGTCCCTTCGGGGAGTTGATTTTTCACTCTCATGGGAGATTTGGTGTTTGCCTGAAGGTTAGCTTGCTGCCTTTCAGGTGGATTTCAGTTGTTGCCAGTGACGACTTTTGCATTTAAGGCTCAAGATTATTTATCTCGACTGAGCTGGTAGTAATGATCGTTGGGTTATTGCTCATTGGTATTGCTTTACCATTCTCTTTGGTCTCTTTGCCTTGCCTACGGCTGGCTTTGGCTTGGCTTTTTGGGGAGGATTTAGAAATCTACAGTTTCCATGGAGACCCTGTGGGTCCTTATCTTCTCATTTGAGGATTCTTTTCTTCCCTGTCAGGGGGGCTGGTACTAGGATACCGTGGTGTTCTGCGTCCTGTCTTCCCTTTTGGGATTGTTTCTTCTTAGAGATGGGGACTGTGTATGGGTTTTGTAACCCGAACATGTTGAGCCAGCTGTAGCAGCCTGATGGTTAGCTTCGCTGCCTAACAAGTGGGAGGTTTGTAGTTTGAAACCAGCTGCAGTGACTTGCACTTGGATTGTGTACTAGCAAGCTTTATATTTCTGTCATAGCTTTGTGGTACCTTGCCAGCTGCTATTAATTGATCAGAGGGTTCTTCAATGGGTAGTTTCCTCTTAGGACCTCCACTCTCTTTTGAGATGGATGTTCCAGACCTTTTTTGGGTTGGTTCCATTTCTTGGAGGGGAGGTTGGGGATCTGTCTGCTCTCTTGGGTCTGACTGTGTACTTTTATTGTCCCTGTTATCCTCCCTGGTGGGGGGTTCACGGATGCTCCTTCCTCCATTGGTTGCATTGCGGCTGGTGTTGGTTGTCTTCTGTGGTCTGGTCTTTCCTGGTTGGGAGTTACCATCGATGCTTCTGCACTCTCTATGGGATGGGGTCCCATGTTGACTTAGGGTCAGCTTTGCTGCCGGGAGCTGGAACTCGCAAGTTCTGTCAGTTGTGGTTCTGTGTTTCACACAGCGCCCTCTTTTTTTGCTGGGACAGTTGGTTTTTCCATCTTGTCGGTGAGTTCTGTGTTTTTCTTTCGGTCCTGATATAGGTTTCCTACCTATATGTGGCTAGTTTTAGCGGTTGTGTCTGCTAGAATAGGGTTCAGTGGGGAGCTTGTGGCTTCCTGGAGCACCATATGTTTTTATGGTGTTGTGTTAGGGGACCTGTGGAGGGATTTTGTTCTTCCTCGCGCAATGCAGACATTGCTTTATTTTAGAACAAAGTAGGGTGTAACTCTACAACAAAAGTGTGTAACTAATAGCACTCGTCATCTCTATAGTTGCCTATCTTAACAATAGTTAGTGTAGTTACAAGCATGTGTTAATATAAAGACAGAAAATATTTCCCTACAGGGGAAACTGCGGTTAAAAAATTCCAAACTTTATTATTCATAGTTAAAATTGGGACACAAACATTAAAACCAAAAAGTGGAAGAGGTCATTCTTATATGTAAATCATTTAGGTATACAGAATAAATGATAATAAATGGGCCCAATATATATTAGTATAATAGCAAATATTGAAAACTGGGTATATATCGCAAAAATAAATAAATATAAGTTGTGGTCACTGGTTCATATAAACAGTATATGCGCTGTATGCAATAAAGCACAAAGGTTAATATTTGATAGTTAATATGTTGTGGTCACTGGTTCATATGAGCAGTATATGTGCTTAATGCAATAGAGCACGAAAGGTTAATAGTTGCGCTCTGTTAATATGTGTTGTGGACACTGGTTCATATAAACAGTATATGCGTTATATGCAATAAAGCATAAAAGGTTAATGGTTAATGTGCTCTGAAAACATATGTTGTGATCACTGGTTCATATAAACAGTATATGTGCTATATGCAATAAAGCACAAAAGGTTAGTAGTTAATTGTGCTCTGTAAATATATGTTGTGGTCACTGGTTCATATAAACAGTATATGCGCTAAATGCAACAATGCACAAAAGGTTAATAATTAATTGTGCTTTGTATCAGGTCTTCAAAAGGTTAATAATTTATTGTGCTTTGTATCAAGTCTTCAAACATTACAGGTTAACCTATATTGCACCTAATACTAGTAGGTTCCTTGTAATTATCACAAAGGATTATTGCATATAAAGTTGTTATAATATCGCTTTGAATCTGACGAAATAAACACGGTAAAAGCCGTACAGTTATGCTATGTGGGATTAGATTAAATCAGCCTCTCAAAACAAGGGATCTATGGTAAGTAATGAAAGTAGATTTTCTTATTTGTGTAAACCTTCCCAAATATTATTGGTTATATCGTACAAAACTATATCTTAAGGACTATATAATATAGCATAGGATTGTCACTAAAGCGCTTAATATGACTGCTTATGAACCAGAGAGTGATATCACCCAGCGTCTAGCCTGTTGCTATAAATTGTGGCCCATCGTTCTCTCTTAGGTATACCAAGTATTATAAAGTGCCTATAAAGTAGACATCCACCACTTTTACATTAAAATTGATGATCCCAAATTCCTCCAACAAAAACTCCCTAACATGTTTTCGCACATTTACACAGTATAGTCTTTAAGATATAGTTTTGTACGATATAACCAATAATATTTGGGAAGGTTTCTTTGTGCTCAAATAATAAGCCCTCCAAGCGTTACAATTATGTGAACACACAGTGACTATTAGACACGCTTGGAAGGCTACATAGTACTAACATAAGTAGTTTTACCAAACAGTCTACTTACTATAATAACGTACAATAGTGCCTTTCCTGTTTTGGTTTTGTACTCTGATAACTCAACACACATGCTGCAGCTACACTATAAAAATATTTCCCAAGAGTACTAAGAATTGTGATTTCCCTGATATATATAAATCTAACTACTGAGTACCCAATAGAACTGATAGGGGCCACTATATTACTGACAATATCCAAGATCAAGTATTTTGACTTACCGTTTAAGCTAAATAACAATCGCCTAGATTGCGAGTTTTGCGGTAACAGGGGTGCGTTGTTAACGAGCCTTTTTTTTTCACTGCTACCTTAAGACAACGCTGGTATTACAGGTTTTTTTAAACCTGGCGTTAGCTGCAAAAAGGTGAGCGTAGAGCAAAATTTAGCTCCACATCTCACCTCAATGCCAGCGTTGCTTACGGTAGCGGTAAGCTGGCTAAACGTGCTTGTGCACGATTTCCCCATAGGAAACAATGGGGCTGAGCCGGCTGAAAAAAAACCTAACACCTGCAAAAAAGCAGTGTTCAGCTCCTAACGCAGCCCCATTGATTCCTATGGGGAAACAAAAGTTATGCCTACACCTAACACCCTAACATGAACCCCGAGTCTAAACACCCCTAATCTTACACTTATTAACCCCTAATCTGCCGTCCCCGACATCGTCGCCACCTGCATTATATTATTAACCCCTAATCTGCTGCCCCCGACATCGCCAACCCCTACATTATATTTATTAACCTCTAATCTGCCCCCCAACGTTGCCGCAACCAACCTACACTTATTAACCCCTAATCTGCCAACGTCGCCGCCACTATAATAAAGTTATTAACCCCTAAGCCTAACCCTAACACCCCCTAATTTAAATATAATTTAAATAAATCTAAATAAAATAACTACAATTAAATAAATTATTCCTATTTAAAAATAAATACTATAAAATAAACCCTAAGATAGATACAATATAACTAATAGTTACATTGTAGCTAGCTTAGGGTTTATTTTTATTTTACATGCAACTTTGTATTTATTTTAACTAGGTACAATAGTTATTAAATAGTTATTAACTATTTAATAGCTACCTAGTTAAAATAAGTACAAATTTATCTGTAAAATAAATCCTAACCTAAATTACAATTACACCTAACACTAGACTGTCATTAAATTAATTACATAAACTACCTACAATTAACTGCAATTAAATTAAATAAACTAAAGTACGAAAAACAACAAACACTAAATTACAGAAAATAAAAAAATAATTACAATTTTTTTTAAAACTAATTAAACCTTATCTAATCCCCCAAAATAATAAAATTCCCTACCCTATACTAAATTACAAATAGCCCTTAAAAGGGCCTTTTGCGGGGCATTGCCCCAAAGTAATCAGCTCTTTTACCTGTAAAAAAAATAAAATACCCCCCCCAACATTAAAACCCACCACCCACACACCCAACCCTACTCTAAAACCCACCCAATCCCCCCTTAATAAAACCTAACACTACCCCCTTGAAGATCACCCTACCTTGAGACGTCTTCACCCAGCCGGGCACAAGTGGACCTCCAGAGGGGCAGAAGTCTTCATCCGATCCGGGCAGAAGAGGACCTCCAGACGGGCAGAAGAGGACCTCCAGACGGGCAGAAGGCTTCATCCAGGCGGCATCTTCTATCTTCATCCATCTGGAGCGGAGCGCATCCATCTTTAATCCAGCCGACGCAGAGCATCCTCTTCAAACGAAGTCCAAACGAAGAATGAAGGTTCCTTTAAATGACGTCATCCAAGATGGCGTCCCTTGAATTCCGATTGGCTGATAGAATTCTATCAGTCAATCGGAATTAAGGTAGGAAAAATCCTATTGGCTGATCCAATCAGCCAATAGGATTGAGCTTGCATTCTATTGGCTGTTCCAATCAGCCAATAGAATGCGACCTCAATCCTATTGGCTGATTGGATCAGCCAATAGGATTTTTCCTACCTTAATTATTATTTATTATTTGTTATTTAAAAATAAGCAAAATTATACATTTTTAAGAAAAAACTAACTTTATGGGCTTTATAAATAGATCATCTACAAAACATTTATGCAAAGAAAAAATGAGTGTATAATGGCCCTTTAAGTGTACAGCACCAGATCCTTCAGTGAGATAATCTAAATAAGGTAATCTAAATAGAAACATAGATATTGACGGCAGATAAGAGCCATCGGCCCAGCAAGTCTGCCCAACCTTACCTAACAGTATAAACTTATCTAGTTCGTAGGATAGCCCTATGCTTGTCCCATGCATTTTTAAAGTCCCCCACAGTGTTTGTTGCTACTACCTCTTGAGGAAGTTTATTCCATAAATCAATCACTCTTTCTGTAAAGAAGTGCTTCCTCAAATTACTCCTGAATCTACTACCCTTTAGCTTGAGCTCATGACCCCTTGTTCTTGAATTTTCCATTTTATGTAAAATACCCACAGCCTCAGTTTTACTAAACCCTTTAATGTACTTGAAAGTTGCTATCATATCACCTCTTTCCCTTCTCTCCTCTAAGCTATACATATTTAGGTCATTGAGCCTATCCTGGTAAGTTTTATTTTTTAGACCATGTACCATTTTGGTAGCCCTCCTTTGCACAGATTCAAGTTTGTTAATATCCTTCTGAAGATAAGGCCTCCAGAACTGCACACAATACTCAAGATGAGGCCTAACTAATGATCTATAAAGTGGCATAAGAACCTTACTATTTCTGCTGCAAATACCTCTACCAATACATCCAAGCATTCTGCTAGCCTTACTCGCTGCATTACTACATTGTTTACTAAGTTTTAAATCATCTGAAATAATAATTCCCAAGTCCTGTTCCTCGTCTGTAACAGTCAGTAAAGTGTCATTGAGTCTGTAATTAACATTTGGATTTTTCTTCCCTAAATGCATTATTTTACACTTTGCTGTGTTAAACTTTAGATCCCAGTCGTTTGTCCAATCCTCCAATTGTTGTATATCACTTCTCATTTTGTCTACCCCCCCTGGAACATCCACTCTGTTGCAAATTTTTGTATCATCTGCAAAGAGACATACTTTCCCCTGTAGCCCTTTGCTGATATCGCAGATAAATATGTTAAACAAAACAGGCCCCAGAACTGACCCCTGAGGAACACCACTAGTAACAGCCCCCTCTGCTGAATGAACTCCATTTACTAAGACACTTTGTTTTCTGTCCTTAAGCCAGCATTCCACCCAGTTCACAATTTTTGAATCTAGACCAAGGAGATATAGTTTGTGAATAAGTTTATTGTGTGGGACGGTGTCAAATGCTTTGCTGAAATCTAGATATGCTACATCAACTGCTCCCCCTTGTCTAATACTTTTGTTACATAATCAAAGAAGTCAGTTAGATTAGTCTGACATGATCTCCCTGAAGTAAAACCATGCTGATTTTGGTCCTCTAAATTGTTTGTCTTTATGTAAGTCATAATTCTTTCTTTTAAGAGGCTTTCCATTAATTTCCCTACTACTGAAGTTAAACTAACTGCCCTGTAGTTGCCAGATTCTTCTCTACTGCCCTTTTTATGAAGAGGTATTACATTTGCTATTCTCCAATCATCTGGGACAGCTCCTGTTAATAGTGACTGATTAAACAGATCAGTTAATGGGACAGTTAGCACTGATCAAAGTTCTTTTAAAACCCTTGGATGAATATTATCAGGACCCACTGCCTTTGTAACATTTATTTTTGATAATGCTTTTGATAATGCTAACAAAACCTCATCCTCTGTAAAAAGATTACTGTTAAGCTTGTTTCTATTTTGCGTAGCATCCCTTAATGTAGACATTGTATCTTCACAATCTTTAGTGAGACAGTCTGCAATCTGCTTATCTCCTTCTATTATTCTACCATCAACTGATTTAAATTTTACTATTCCTACCTTATTTTTTCTTCTTTCACTGATATATCTAAAGAATGTTTTGTCCCCATGTTTTACTGACTGTGCTATCTGCTCTTCTGCATGAGCTTTAACCTTCCTAATTAACTGCTTAGTCTTTTTTTGTTGGAGTCTCCATATTTTCATATCATCATCTGCTTGTGTGTGTCTGTAATTTTTATAAGCTATCTTTTTGTCTTTACAGCATGTGCTACTTCTCTGGAAAACCAAATTGGTTTCCACTTTCTTTTACCTTTACAGACATGTATAATACAGTGTGCGGTTGCATCTAAAATGGCACCTTTCACAAATTCCCACTGTTCTTGAACCCCTGTAATAAGAGTTTTCCCCTTTAAATAGTTTTTTAGGTATTCTCCCATTAATGAAAAATCTGCCGTCCTAAAGTCTAAAACTTTTGTTTTAGTCTGGGTGGACAGTTCCTGAACATGAATACTAAACCAAACAGATTGATGATTACTGGATCCTAAGTTCTCACCTACAGACACATCTGAAACTGTATCACTGTTTGTAAGTATTAGATCTAATATAGCTTCCTTACGAGTTGGTTCCTTGACTAATTGTTCAAGTGATTCCCCTAGCAGAGATTCAAGAATATACCTGCTTCTAGCCGATCTAGCAGAAGGAATCTTCCAGTCTATATCTGGCAAATTAAAGTCCCCCAGTACTATAACCTTACTCTTCATGGTCATTTTGGTTATTTCATCTAATAACAGATTGTCCAGTTTTTCATCCTGCAATGGAGGCCTCACTAGTATAGTAGTGCCATTCTCCTTTCCTCTTTTCTTTCCCAGGTCCTCTTTAAAGCATTGCTTTATTTTAGCCTGCTTGTGGCCCCCAAAGACTGAGGGTGGAAACCCTTGCTGTAGAACTTTTCTATTATTTTGGTATTTACTTTTGTTAAGCAGCCTATATTTATCCAGCTTCTAAACACTAAAAATATCGAACATAATTTTGAGATATGCTGTAAGTTTGTGTTGTGTTTTTCATTCTCAATATAGGAAGAGTCCACAGCTGCAATCCTTACTTGTGGGAAATGCTGAACCTGGCCACCAGGAGGAGGCAAAGACACCCCAGCCAAAGGCTTAAAGGGACACTAAACATTTGAAAAAACTTGTCTTAAATCACTCTATCCATCTTTGATAATGATATTTGTAATTGGCTTTGCTTGTCATATTATTACCGTTCTCTGAATATTATGCTGCTAAAATTAATTCAATTCCAAACACCCCGTTATAAGCTGTAGTTTGAATAACGAATCATTCACGATAACCTGAGTTATCAAGATGGCCGATTTTGTCCGTACTGCGCATGCGCGATCTATCTAACACGTCATCCTATACGTCACCGTCCTCTAAGCGGCAATCTGCAAATGCGCGGAACCCCGGATTGTATTGCGCATTCGCCGGGTGACGAAACGATGCATTAATTATATGCATGAAAACGCATTGTGATTGGAGACAGGTTTTTGTATTGAAGGCACCATAAAAGGGGGTTTGGCTTCTATGACGTTTTTTGCCAAATAAAATATATTATTTTATTACGATTATAACACTCTTTTTAAGGTCAAAGTGGGGAAGTTTTGATAGTTAAGTTGTGTAGATTGGTTTGTGATAATTTATTTATATGCAAAAATTTAAACATTTGGAATTTTTTAAATGCCTCCCCCACTTCCCTCATCCCCCAGTCATTCTTTGCTTTTTGTCACAGGAGGTTGGTAGAGAAGTATCAGATGATTTCGGAGTAGTTCCTTATGGAGGGTAGTACCCTTTGAGATGGGACTGGAGTTTTAAGTAGTCTTGTCAGCCTCTCACTGAGAGCATTAATGAAAGTTAGAGTCTGAAGATGCAGGGAGAGTCTTTCTGCGAAACCATCCAGATTCCTATTAACAGCTCCTAAGCAATCAGCGTTAACGAGTTTCGCTGCCTGCTTTTCTTCACTCAAGTCCATGTCAGAAGCGCTGCTACTATCTGTCAAACTTGATGGACCATGTTTCTGTACAACGGCATAAATTCCGGTAAGATTGTTTCAATTTTTTACACATATTGCAAACGCTAGAAGACAGGGTCACAGTGTGGTTCCTTTTATCTATATGGAATCAAGGGTTAATATCTCCTGAGGGGGATTATGAACAATTGGGTTAAATCATATATGCTTTAGTTGATTTTATGCTGCTTTATGTGTAAGATGTTTATGTGCTCATAGGCTGAGATGGAATATACAGGTATCACTTTTGCTTTTTCTCATAGCAGGGACGGTCCTGCATTGTGCTCCATGTGACCGGAATGGTCGAGGCTTCCATTGACCGAGTTACTACCGGAGAGGAGTTTTATCTCTGTTCTGTCTGGGTCATAGGAGGTGGTGAGTGCCCCAGCCATTGGGGGTATAAAGGTGCAATTTTTTTTAATTTAAAATAAAGTTTGTTTTTACTGTAGTCCTCTGCATATCGTACTTTAGCTATGGAGGATTTTGATTCATTAGAGGGTTCTCCCTCTATTTCAAAGAGTAATGCCGCAGCCTGATTATATTATGAGGGAGCTCTGGAATATCCGCCCTCTCAATTATGTTCCATATGCCTTGATAAGGGGATTAAATCAAATAAGGTTGACATGTTTGATACCACTGAGCTGCCCACCTTTTTATACACACATGCAGTTTCCCATTGCACTGCTAATCCTCCATCTGGATAGGGCCTTTTTTCACCAGATGTTACTGTGCAGTTTCATACGGCGGTGTCTGCGGCCATTAGTGCTTTCCCTTGCACTGCTAAGCAAGCACAAGCGAAAGGTTAAATCTTGCACTCCTGACCAGGGGGAATCATGTAATTTGTCGGATATATCTGATCGGTTATCCGAGGATGAGGTTCTCTCTGAAACTTCAGAGTATGAACTTTCAGGGTTGGCGTCTGCTGCCTATAATTCTCTGTCTGTGGAGGATCCAGTTTTTAGATTTAGGACAGAACATTTACGCTTTCTACTAAAGGAGGTTTTGTCTACATTAGAGGTTACAAAGGCCGAGCTGCCAGACGAACTTCTGGGCCCTAAATTTGGTGGCAATCATCATTATTAAGGACGAGTGGGACAGGATTAGATTTCTCTTCCCAGTCGTCTGCCTTTTAAGGATCCCAGTTCCGGGCTCTCTATGAGGGTGGGTTTTCCTTTTCCCATCCCTACTTGGTTGGCACTATTTTTATGCTTGCCACACGTAATACTAGCCCGTGTGAGGACAGTTCGTCGTTCATAGAGCCGCCAGATACAAGGATGGAAACTCTGTTTAAGAGGGTGTTTCAACGTAGGGGATATTTTCTTTTACTGGCAGCGCTTGTCGCTGCAGTTGCTGGAGCGGCTACCTTTTGGTCGAGGTGGAGGGTTCCCTCGACATTTTTCAGGATAGAATTACGGCCTTCTGGGTTACTGATTCTTTTATCTGTGCTGTTATTATACAGATTAGACTAAGACTTCAGGTTTTCTGTTCAGCTGACAGATATAACTTCTAAGTCTAGTCTCTTTCCCTCTCCTTTAAGGGAAAGCGTTTGTTTGACTTTCTCCACGGGTTTAGGGGTCAGGGTGCTTTCATACCGTAAAATAAGGAGAACAAATCTAAGTTTGTATTTTCGTTCCTTTTAGTTCTGATAAAAGCCCAGCGTCAGGGGCCTCCGCTAAGCCAGAGCAAACCAAGAGTTCTTGGAAGCCGGCTCAGTCCTGAAATAGATCCAAGCAGAGCAAGAAACCCGCTGAGACTAAGTCCGCATGAAGGGGCTACCCTCGGTCCTATTTTGGATCGTGTAGGGGGCAGAGGCTTGGTTCAGGGACGTGCAGTGACATATCCTGGAGGTCATAGCTCAGGGTTACAAGATAGGTTCAAATCTCATCCACCCAGGGGCAGAGTCATCCTCTCAACCTGTCTTCAAGACTAGGAGAGAGGGAAGCCTTTCAGGGGTGCGTAAGGGATCTGTCCTCCTTTTTGGACCCACAGTTTATAGATCTGAAGTAGGCATTCCTTCACCTTCCAATCCACAGGGAACACTTCCAGTTCCTCAGGTTTGCGTTCCTGGACCAGCACTTCCAGTTCATTGCACATCCGTTTGGTCCAGCTACTGCTCCAAGAATTTTTATGAAGGTTCTAGGGGCTCTTCTAGCAGTCACCAGAACCCGGGATGTAGCAGTAGCTCCCTACTTGAACAATATTCTGGTACAAGCACCATCGTTTCGCCTGGCAGAGGACCATTCGGAATCTCTTCTCTGTCTTTTTAGATCCTACGTAGGGAAGATAAATAGAGAAAAGAGTTCTCTTATTCCGAGCACCAGGGTGGAATTCCTGGGCACTATAATAAACTCCATAGACATGAGAATATTTCTAACAGGCCAGAGAAGTTGCAAGCTGGCTTCAACATGTCTTGCCCTCCAGACTTCCTTAAGGCCATCTGGGGCTCAGGTATGGAGGTGATTGGTCTCATGGTGCTCAGCATGGACATCATTCTCTTTACCAGGTTCCACCTCCGGCGACTGTGCATGCTGAGGCAGTGGAACGGCGATCATTTGGATCTGTCTCAACAGATTTCTCTGGACAACCGGTCGAGAGAATCGCTCTCTTGGTGGCTCTGTCTGAATCACCTGTCCCGAGGGACATCCTTTTTAAGACCATCCTGGGTGACTGTGACTACGGACTGTCAGGATGGAGAGCTGTTTGGGGCGCCAAGAAGGCGCAGGGTCTGTGGACGCAGGAGGAGGGCTCCTTCCTGTTCAACATCGAGATCTTTGGGAAATATTCAATGCTAGGGGATCGAGAAGCTCCCTAGCAATGAGGGGAAGTATCTTGGATTCTGGAGTGGGCAGAGACCCACATCTGTTCGCTGTCAGCGATCCACATTCCGGGTGTGGACATCTGGGAAGCGGATTTTCTTGGCAGACAATCCTTTCATCTGGAGGTATGGTCTTTCCATCCCGAGGTGTTTGCGGATATATGCAACAGGTGGGGAATGCCGGTGATAGATCTCATGACGTCCCGTCTCAATACCAAGCTACCCAGATATGGGGGGAGGTCCAGGGATACTCAGGCGGAGCTAATAGATGCATTAGTGGTGCCTTGGAGGTTCAATCTAATTTCTATTTTCCTGCCATTTCCACTCTTTTCTCGAGTGGTGTCTCGAATCATCAGGAGCAGGCGTCAGTGATACTGATTGCTCCATCGTGGCCGTGAAGTATATGGTTCGTGGATCTAGTGGGGATGTCATCATCTCCTCCTTGGAGGTCACCTTGTCGCAGGAATCTTCTGGAACAAGGCCCCTTTCTTCATCAATATCTAGATTCTCTGAGGCTGTGTCAGGATCTTTACCCGTTTTGTTTGCCATGTGCTGCTGGCTGCCATTTTACTCACCTCTCTTTCAGACTATGGTGCATTGTGGGGGATGCTGCTCATTTCCTGCACTTCCTTTTATGGCCAGCCTGGTGTGCATCATCCGTGTGAGACAGGATGCAGTCTCAGAATTGTGATGTCATCACTTATTATTTAAAGGGCCTCTGTTCAGTATGCTTTGCCTTTGCGTTCTCTCGACCTATTTGTGAGAGCTCCTGTATATTACCTGGCTATCTGACGTCCCTCCTTGCTCCTGATTCCGGCTCGTCTGACTACTTGCTTTGGCTCCTGACTCGGGTCGTCTGACTACCAGCTCTGGTTTCTGATTCCTGGTTTGTTATTTGACTTGTGGACTTTTTATTATTTTTTGCTATTAATTAAGGTGTGATTATTTTTGCACTTCTCGTCTGTCTGATTACTGGCACCCTGACATTACGCAAAGGCCATGAATCCTGATGGTGCTGATAATCCACCTTTACCTGCCATGATTTCCTGGATGGATGAACAGGATCACCGCTTGGATCAATTTGCATTAGCCCTGCAAACCCTGCTGACTCGCACTGCACATTTGGACCAAAATGTCCCGCAAATTATGGCTGCTCCTGTTTCCGCTGCTGCACCTAGTCCTACCAGGAGCATGTCCGGTTCTGCACCTCTACCTCAGCGATATGGAGGCGATCCTAATCAGTGCAGAGGGTTTTTGAATCAGGTGGGCATTTACTTTGAGATGTTACCTCAGGCGTTTCCCTCTGACAGAGCTAAGGTGGGATTTCTCATCTCGTTACTCTGACACAGCTCTTGCCTGGGCTAATCCCTTGTGGGAGACTAATAAACCTGTGATTTCAAATTACCCTGAATTTGTGACCTCCTTTCGAAGGGTATTTGATGTTCCGGCTCGCTCCTCCACTGCTGCTAAACGACTCATGTCCATTCAGCAAGGTACAAGATCTGTTGCTCAGTATGCCATTGAGTTCCGTACACTTGCCGCAGAGGTAGGTTGGAACAATGAGGCCCTTGTTGCCGACTTCTTTCATGGGCTCTCTGATGCGATTAAAGACTAAGTTGCTGCCAGAGATTTACCAGAGGATCTTGAGGCATTGGTGTCTTTTTTTTTTTTATCCTAATTGACATCAGACTAAGTGAGAGGCCCTCTTTCAAGGAGCGCTTGTGGAAGCCTCCTGTTCCGTTGTATCCTACGTTTTCGTTCCCACCCATGCCTCCCTCTCCTCCCTTGCCTCCTGGTCCCGAGTCACCAGGTACTGCTGAGCCGATGCAGTTGGGATTCACGCGTCTCTCCACCGCGGAGAGGGCCTTTAGGAGGAGGGAGGGGCTCTGCCTCTATTGTGGGTTACAGGGCCACCTTTTGAAGTCTTGTCCTACACGGCCGGGAAACGCTCACACCTTGGGGGGTTTATCCTCTTCCCCGGAACCGCTAAAGGAGAAACCTTTGGTCATGGTTGTCCTTTCCTTGGTGGACTCCTCCATAGTCACCCAGGCTCTTGTTGACTCCGGTGCTGCGGGCTATTTCATTGACAGTGCTTTTGTATCAAAACACTCCATTCCTGTTTTGCCTCGGTCCGTTCCGCTTGCTATTGAGGCCATTGATGGCAGGCCCCTTCAGCCCGCACTCGCTACTCACGAAACTGCTCCGTTATCCATGGCTGTAGGGGCTCTCCATTTTGAAACCCTCCAGTTCCAGGTGATAAACTCTCCGCATTTTCCGGTTGTTCTGGGTTATCCCTGGCTCCAAAAGCACAATCCCAGTCTCGATTGGCGCAGGTCGGAAATTTTGTCGTCTCCTCAATGTATTTCCACTTGTCTTCGGAAACCAGTTAGTCTTGTGCACTTCTTCGGTATCTCAATTGCCAGTGGAGTACCGAGAGTTCCTAGACGTTTTTGACAAGGTGCGTGCCGGTACGTTGCCTCCTCACCAGTTTTACGATTGTGCCATAGACCTGCAACCCGGAGCCATTCCTCCTCGGAGCCGGGTTTACCCTCTGTCTGTTGCGGAGAATTGTGATATGGAGGAGTATGTTGCCGATGCTCTGTCGCGGGGTATCATCCACAAATCCTGCTCTACTCCAGGGGCTGGCTGGCGAGTTAAGACCATGCATCGATTATAGGGGTCTTAATCTTCTTACCATTAAGAATGCTTACCCTATTCCACTCATTACGGAACTCTTTGACCGCCTCAAGGGAGCTATGGTCTTTACTAAACTTGATTTGAGAGGAGTGTACAATCTCGTTAGGATCAAGGAGGGCCACAAATGGAAAACAGCATTTAACACCAGGAGCGGGCATTATGAGTATCTTGTAATGCCCTTTGGCCTTTGTAATGCTCCTGCTGTTTTCCAGGAATTTATAAATGATGTCCTACGAGATATGTTGACACAGTGTGTTGTGGTGTCCCTGAGACAGGTGGTCCTGAGACAACCACCAGAGAAGACGACATCCTCATACACTCACCCACACTTGAGGCTCATCGTTCTGATGTTACACGGGTTCTTCAGAGATTACGCAAAACGGCCTGTTTTGTAAACTCGAGAAGTGTGAGTTCCATCAGACTCGAGTAACCTTCCTAGGTTATGTTTTCTCCGTTGCAGGCTTCTTCATGGATCCTGACAAGTTATCTGCATTTCTGCAGTGGCCTTGCCCAGTTGGTCTTCGGTCTATTCAACGTTTTTTGGGGTTTGCCAATTACTATAGAAAGTTTATTAAAAAAAATTCTTCCTTGGTCAAACCTATCACAGACATGACCCGTAAAGAGAGTGATCCACTCCATTGGTCACCTACTGCTATTAAGGCCTTTGATAGTCTTAAGACTGCCTTTGCTGCCGCTCCAGTTCTGGCTCATCCTAACCCTGTCCTGCCTTTCGTTCTTGAGGTCGATGTGTCTGAGACTGGAGTAGGTTCCCTCTTGTCTCAACGTCCTACGCCTGATGGTTCCTTGCATCCATGTGGTTTCTTCTCTAAGAAATTGTCTCCAGCGGAGAGCAATTATGAAATTGGCAACAGGGAATTACTGGCTATAATTTTGGCACTCAAGAAATGGAGGCATCTTTTCGAGGGTACTAGCGTGCCAGTGCTCATTCTTACTGACCACAAGAATTTAACTTCTCTTTCTGAAGCAAAACGTTTGTCACCCCGACAGGCCAAATGGGCGCTATTTTTGTCTCGGTTTAATTTTGTGGTCTCCTACCTGCCTGGTAGTAAGAATGTTAGGGCTGATGCCCTTTCTCGAAAATTTTCGCCTCTGTCCAAGGAGGAGTCTGTGCCTACTCCTGTTATACCTCCTGACCATATTTTGGCTACCATACGTACTGATTTGACTTCTCCTTTGGGGGAGGAGATCCTGGCTGCACAGACCAATGCACCCCCTGAGAAACCTAGTGATAAGTGTTTTGTTCCTGAGAATCTTCAAACTAAACTTTTGCACACTAACCACTGTCCTAAAGCCGCAGGTCACCCAGGCAAGAACCTAATAATTTGGTCTGTCACTCGACAATTCTGGTGGCCAGGTCTTCGTTCTGATGTTGCTGCGTATGTTGCCTCCTGCTCAGTTTGTGCACAGAATAAGATTCCTCGACGTCTTCCTGTGGGTCTTCTTCAACCTATTGCTAATGGTGAGCGTCCTTGGACACATCTTTACATGGAACTTCATTGTCGAGCTCCCTGTTTCCAATGGCAATACTGTTATTCTTATGGTGGTTGACCGTTTTTCTAAAATGTCACATTGCATTCCCTTGAAGAAGTTGCTTACCACTCAGGAGCTTGCTTCAATTTTTGTCCGGGAGGTCTTCTGTATACATGGGTTACCCAAGGAGATAGTGTCGGACCGGGGTAGCCAGTTTGTCTCCAGATTTTGGCGTTCCTTTTGTGCTCAAATGGGAAGCCAGCTTTCCTTCACCTCGGCATATCACCCTCAATCCAATGGGGCTGCGGAACGGACTAATCAAGCTCTGGAATTGTTCCTCCGTTGCTATGTCTCAGATCACCACAATGCTGATGATAATGAACTGTTACCTTGGGCTGAGTTTGCTCGTAATAGTGCTATTAATGCTTCCTCCAAGTTATCCACGTTTATGGCAAATTATGGGTTTCAACCATCCTTGTTGCCCGATTCATTCATGTCTCAGGGTATTCCGGCTTTGGAGGAGCATCTCTGGCAACTCCGTTCCACGTGGGTTCAGATTCAGGATTGCCTTAATCATTCTATGCAGCGCCAAAAGTTTCAGGCTGATCGTAGGCGTCTGCCCGCGTCTTCCTATCACGTTGGTGAGAGAGTTTGGCTGTCCTCCCGCAACTTGAACCTCCGTGTGCCTTCCAATAAACTGGCTCCCCGTTATGTTGGTCCTTTTGGAATACTCCGTCGGGTCAATCCTGTGGCTTACGCTCTTGACCTTCCTCCTGCAATGCACATCTTCAATGTTTTTCATGTCTCCCTCTTGAAACCATTGGTTTATAATCAGTTTACCACTGTGTTGCCTCATCCCCGTCCTATCTTTGTTGACAACCATGAGGAGTATGAGGTCAGCAGCATTATTGACTCTCGTATGTCCAGGGGCTGCGTACAGTATTTGGTTCACTGGATGGGCTACGGTCCGGAGGAGCGTTCATGGGTTCCCTCCTCTGATGTTCATGCTCCCGCCCTCCTCCGTGCTTTCCATGCCCGTTTCCCCAATAAGCCTTTTGTCCTCCCGCAGGGGAGGGGTCGTTGAGGGGAGGGTACTGTCAGGGTTCTTACCTGTTTTGTTTGCCATGTGCTGCTGGCTGCCATTTTACTCACCTCTCTTTCAGACTATGGTGCATTGTGGGGGATGCTGCTCATTTCCTGCACTTCCTTTTATGGCCAGCCTGGTGTGCATCATCCGTGTGAGACAGGATGCAGTCTCAGAATTGTGATGTCATCACTTATTATTTAAAGGGCCTGGTTCCTGATTCCTGGCTTGTTCCTGACTCTGGTGTTTTCCTTGTTCCTGATTCCGGCTCGTCTGACTACTCACTTTGACTCCTGACTCGGCTTGTCTGACTACCAGCTCTGGTTTTTGATTCCTGGCTTGTTATTTGACTTGTGGACTTTTTATTATTTTTGTTCTATTAATTAATGTGTGTGATTATTTTTGCACTTCTCGTCTGTCTGATTCCTGGCACCCTGACAGGCTGACTGCGTGGAGATTGGACGCTTAGTCTTAGCCAAGTGAGGGTTTTATGAGAGTGTCATTGATACTTTCTTTCAAGCTCGTAAGCTGGTTACTCATCGCATTTATCATAAGGTGTGGAAGACCTACTTATTCTGGTGTGAAGAGCGTGGTTTGTCCTGGCACAAAGTAAGGGTTGCCAGGATTTTTTCTTTTCTCCAGGATGGACTGGAGAAGGGCCTCTCAGCCCTTGAAGGGACAGATGAGGTCGGTGTTGAAATCTAATGCTCCTCCTTGGAGTTTAAATCTTGTTCTTAAAGTTTGGAGCGGGCTCCGTTTGAGCCTATGCATGAGGTTGACATTAGGTTGTTTTTCGTGAAAGGTCTCTTTCTACTAGCTATTGCTTCTGCGCACAGAGTCTCTGAGATTGCTGCCTTGCAATGTGACCCTCCGTATCTGGTGTTCCATGCTGATAAGGCTGTTCTACGAACTAAGTTAGGATTTCTTCCTAAGATTGTGTCAAATCGCAACATCCATCAAGAAATTGTGGTTCCTTCCTTATGTCCTAATCCTTCTTTCTCGAAGGAACGTTTACTGCATATTCTGGATGTTGTTCGTACCTTAAAATTCTATCTTCAGTCTACAAAGGAATTTAGCCAAACTTCTTTTTTCTTATCTATTCTGGGAAGCGTAGGAGTCAGAGGGCCTCTTCGACTTCCTTATATTTTTGGTTGAGAAGTATCATATATGACTTAGTATATGAGTCAGCGTGTCTAAAGCCTCCTCACAGGATTACGGCTCATTCTACGAGAGCAGTGGCTTCCTCTTGGGCCTTCAAAATGAGGCCTCTATGGCTGTGGTGCCCTCAGATTAGGGGCCACGTCTTTTTTTTTTTACCCTTCCATTAGCTTTTAGTGTCCTCTGGAGTTTGGGTATATTTTCCAACAAGTAAGGAATGCAGCTGTGGACTCTCCCTGTATTAAGAAGGAAAACATAAATTATGCTTACCAAATAATTTCCTTTCCTTCTATACAGGGAAAGTCCACAGCTCCCGCCCGTGTTCTCCGATGGGTGGCCCTAAATTTTAATTTATTCTTCTGGCTCCTTTTTCACCCTGATATTTCTCCTACTGTTCCTTGTTCCCTCTGCAGAATGACTGGGGGAAGAGGGAAGTGAGGGAGGTATTTAAGGCTTTGACTGGTGTGTCTTTGCCTCCTCCTGGTGGCCAGGTTCAGTATTTCCCACAAGTAAGGAATGCAGCTGTGGACTCTCCCTGTACAGAAGAGGAAATTATCTGATAATCATAATTTATGTTTTTTTGTTTTTTGTTTTCTTTATTCGGGGTTCAGGGTTATATTCTTAGCTGTAAAATTTTGAATACAACATTTTGTTTCTCAGAGCATTACTTAGTTTAGAGCAATGAGGCATGTGTGCTCTCTCAATGTAATGTGCCCAGCTGTGTTTGCTTGCAACCCCCTGCTGCATCTAATAAGTGGTTCTAGTTATCTGGCTATTTATTAGCTACTTTTCCCCATACTACTTTCCCTGAGTATCCGACGAGTTAGTATTTTGTGACCTTTACTGCTTGAAGAACAGAAAAAAATAGATGTGAAATGTAAAGTAAACACCACTTTCCTAATATTACTAATAACCTGTGTTTGTTTCTAATTCTGTTTTCATCAAGGACTGTGTATTCTAAACATATCTGAGCTATTTGAAATCACAAGACTGTTTTGAAGTACAAAATCTGTTTGCTTCACTTACTGAGTTCTTCACTTATGATGCTTAATTTATATAGCATATGAATTCTCAAGGATGGATGCGTTGTGCATCTTTTTTTTATTCTTCTCTTTTTTAACCTTTGATATGTTTAGTAAAAGGCATCTGTTTGCCTGGTGCTCTATGTTCTTTCTTGAATACAATTGGGAGAAAAATAAAATTCAAATTAGACGTTATTGGGTATATTTTTGGACCTGTTTTTTTACTTGTCCAAACATGAATACTGGAGGCTGTTAGTCAAATATTATTATTTATTTCATTTTTTTTTCTCTGAAAGGTAGTATCAAATATTACATACAACCTATTGATTACCTTTTGGTTTGTTGTATTTAGTGTTATATTGTCTTCAGTGGTGGGTTCATGACCTATCTAGAAACTATTTCTGATCTGTTTCTATCTATTTACAGTATTATTCCATAGGCTGTGGGTTTTGCATAGTTTAAAATTTGTATTATTTTGTACAAACAAAAGCAGAAGATTGTTGGCCCTTTAAGTAAGGTCTCCTTTAGATTGTCTGATCAGCCTTGTGTTGGTTAAGGCTTCCAGCATTAAGGTGTTAGTGTCCCCGAGTATTCCTGTTTTTCATCCCATGGGACTTTTGGCCGAAAACCTCAATAAAGTCTTATTTAGATATTGTGTGAGGAACCACTAAGAGCAACAGGTGCATGTAATGCCTGTTTGGGATTTTACAGCTCTGATTTGTTTTTGTTTTTACTTCTTCTTTTCCTGTGCTTCCATATCCTGTGATTTATAAATGGCTGATTCCTGTTCTAGTTACATCCCTGGCATGCCATTATGGTTCATATTCCCTTTGAAGGTTTCAGTATAAGCAACTATCTCATTATATGAATTTATTGACCTATTATTTCTCTACAGATTCCTGATTTAGCTTTTGTGTTTTTGTCCTTGTTGCAATATATTTTGTGTGTTTGAATTCTATTAGGCATTGGATAGCATTGTACTGCCTTTCAGCAAAAATAATATTCTTAAACTTTTGCTGCTCCAATGTAATACTACAGGAGTTAAATAAATATTTCTTTCTAATGGCAGTGAGATTCCACAAATTAATTTATTACCTTTGGGAAAGACACCCCAAACAAAGCATTGAAAATCCCTCCTACTTCCTTGGCAGAGAGAGGTACCCGGCGGAAGATTCTGAATTTATTGTTCTCAATGGATTGGGCGGCCGTGCTCATGTGGTGAGACTTTTTTGAGCCATTCCACTCTGCCTGGTTCATTGGCACGCCCAGCAGCACTACGTCTGTCAGCCAGGTATAGCAGCACCACAGATTAGCGCTTTGCTCGAGGTGATAAGACATCTCAAGCAAAGCATTCTCCCTGGGGGAAATCTTTATTGGTGCATAACGTTAATTGATACTTTACATATATTACTCTGTGTTTTTTTCAAACTCGCACATTCATAAACTTTTAATATGGAAGACTCAGCTTCAGAGCTTAGACAAGAGGGAGTTTGCCCTAATACTTTATTTAATTGAAATCAATAAATGTATGCTTTGCAGAGTAAGCACAGTGTGTCCTCCTGCTCAACTGTTTAGCTCATGCTTTACTGCTGTCCTTCAGTCTCATTCAGGAGGCCCTAGTGTCCAGACACCTACAATTTCCACAACTCAAACTATCCCTGGATACTCTGCTGCATCACAGATATCAGCTTGCCCGGTGTTAGACCCCCAGCCGGCAGTTTCTGTCCCTACACAAGCTGTCCCCTGCAACCCCATCCCTCAGTCTTCTGCAAGGGTTAATGCTTTTTATCATGAATTGGCAGCCCAATTACAGTCTGCAGTTTTGGCTGCCCTGAGTACTGTGCTACTTGCAGTCAAGTGGAAGAGGAAAGTAAAGCATGCTTCGTCTGACTCTAGAACCAGCATTTCTTTAGGATCTGCAGCGGTCAGTCATATACAACATTTAGAAGACGATTCCTTGACTACTTCTGAAGGGGAACTTTCATCTTCTTACTCCTTCGGTAAGTCAGTACAGGACTCTGAGGATATTAATTTTAGATTGAAAATTAAATATCTGAGATATTTGCTTAAGGATGCTTTATCCACTCTAAGTGTACCTGAGCCTAAACCATCAGAACCTAAGTTGAAGACCCCTGAAGTATTCCCAGGGCCGTCCTTGGTGGTGGACATTATATCTAAGGAGTGAGAGAAACATGGTCTTCCATTCTCTCTTTTTTTGAACTTTAAGAAAATATTCCTGGTACCGGATAGCCATTTGGAGGAGTGGAATTCTATTCCTAAGGTGGATGGTGTCGTTTCTTGAGAACAGTATATCTTTTAAGTATCCTATGTATAGGAAATTAGAGGGATACCTGATAGAGGTTTTTTTTTTAAGAGTGGATTGCTCTTCCAGCCTGCTATCGGTATTGCAGTGGTGGCTGGGGCTGCCACTTTTTGGTGTGATGCCTTATCTGAACTAATTTCGGTGGAATCTCCTTTGGAGGATATTCAACACCGTATTCAGGTTCTAAAAACGGCTAATTCCTTTATTTGTGATGCTATTATCCAAATCATTTGTCTCAATGCTAAGGTCTCTGGGTTTTGCTGTACTCACTAGCAGGGCTCTTTAGTTAAAGTCCTGTTCAGCGGACATGTTTGTCAAGACTACAAGTCAAGACTCCTATCTTTGGCCTTTATGGAGAAGGGTTTATTCGGGCCGGGCGTGGTATCTATCAATTCTACTGTCACTGGGGGTAAGGGAAATTTCCTGTCACAGGACAAGAAATCTAAGGGTCGTACTTCTGCTCCTTTTGTCAGAACAAGACACAGGAGGAGTAACACTTCAGCTAATTCTGAAATTCAAGGAACACCTGGAAACCTAACCCTGCATGGAACAAGAGCAAACAGTCCAAGAAGTCGACCCACGATAACAAATCAGCATGAAGGGTCTGCCAATGACCTGGGACCAGGTCAAGTAGGGAACCAACTCTCAGTTTCGGGAAACTTGGGCTCAGTCCCTCCAGGATCCCTGGGTCCTGGACATCATATCTCAGGGATACAAGATAGGTTTCTGATCTCGCCCTCCAAGGGGCAGTTTCCTTTTATCAAGGAGCTTGGGGAAGCTGGAAATATCAGCTTTCCTATGGTGTGTAGAAGATCTAGTATATATGGTAGTAGTTATTCCAGTGCCTCAGGCAGAGAGAGGAAGAGGGTTCTATTCAAACCTCTTTGTTGCTCCCAAAAATGAGTTAACATTTCGTCCTATTTTATATCGGAAGTGCCTCAACAAATTGTTAGTTTCTTCTTTCAAAATGGAGCCCATCAGGTCCATTCTTCCTCTTGTGCAAGAGGGTCAATTCATGATCACCATAGATTTAAAGGATGCCAACTTTCACATCCCTGTTCACCGAGCTCATTACCAGTACCTACACTTTGCCTTTCTGGACAAACATTACCAGTTTGAATTACTTCCATTTGGTCTAGCTACGGCTCCAAGAATCTTTACAAATATTCTAGGAGCCCTTCTTGCTGTAGCCCTACTCCAAGGGATTGCTGTGGCACCATACTTGGGTGACATCTTGGTTCAGGTGCCATCTTTTACATTTAGCGACATCTCACACAGAGAGGTTACTCTGGTATCTTCGGATCTATGGCTGGAAATTAAATCAGGAAAAGAGTTCGCTCACACCCAACATGAGAGTGAACTTTCTGGGGATAAAATTCTATTCTATAAGCATATCTATCTCACAGATCAACGCAGAGAGATGTTGCAGTGTACCTGTTATCTCCTTCAATCTACTCTTCTGCCTTCTGTGGCCCGATGTATGCAGGCAGTGGGAATCATGGTGGCGGACTGCTATTCCTTTTGCTCGCTTTCATCTGAGACCTCTACAGTTATGCATG
The DNA here is from genome assembly GCF_027579735.1 of Bombina bombina. Classification (NCBI taxonomy): domain Eukaryota; kingdom Metazoa; phylum Chordata; class Amphibia; order Anura; family Bombinatoridae; genus Bombina; species Bombina bombina. The sequence goes on along the minus strand of NC_069501.1, from coordinate 672,118,196 downwards.
CTCAGTCAATGGAATGGAAATCACTTGGATCTGTCTCAGACAATATCTCTGTATACAGTGACAAGAGAGTCTGTCCTGGTGGCTTTCTCAGGGACCAGTCCTTCAGGGTATGGGTTTCCCATGCCCTTCCTGGGAGATCCTAACAACAAATGCAAGTTTTTAAAGGGTGCTGTCTGGGGTTCTCGGAGAGCCCACGGTATCTGGTGTCCGGAAGAAGCGGTTCTTTCCGATAAATATTCTGGAATTGATGGCCATCTTCAATACTCTGCAATCGTTGCTCCAGTTACGTTTTGTCTGTTTTATTACATTTCAATCTTACAACATCACCGCGGTGGTTTATGTCAACCACCAGGGCGAAACTTGCCGTTCTCTGGCGATGAGGGAGGTGTATTCTTCAATAGGCAGTGACACATCAATGCCAAATATAAACTATTCACATTCCAGGAGTGGACAATTGGGAAGCAGATTTTCTGAGTAGAAAGACTGCACTTTGGGGAATGGTCTCTAAACCAGGAAGTGTTTTGCAAAATCATACGTAGGTGGGGGTGCCCAAAGCTAGATCTCATGGCTTCCCATCTGAATGCCAAACATCTGAGATACGGATCGAGATTGAGAGATCCTCAAGCAGAGTTGTTGGACGCTCTAGCAGTTACTTGGCATTTCAATCTACTGTATCTTTTTCCTCAAATTGTTTTGCTCCCTTGAGTAATAGCTTCAATCAAATAGGAGGGAACCTCAAAGTTTCTCTTAGCTCCTGAGTGGCCACGCAGGACTTGGTATGCAGATCTAGTGAAGATGTCATCTGCTCTTTTTTGGCAGTTAGCTCAAAGGACGGACCTTCTGTCTCTGGGTCCGTTTTTCTATCAAAATCTAGATTCTCTGAGGCTGACTGCATGGAAGTTCAATGCATAGTTTTGTCCCAGAGAAGATTCTCTGAGGTAGTGATTGATTCAGGCTAGAAAGCCTATTACCAAACGTATCTACCACAAAGTATTAAAGGATTATATGTCTTGGTGTGCATATCGTGGTTTTCCTTGGCACAAGGTGAAGATTCTGCACATTCTTCAGTTTCTACAGGATGGTTTAGAGATGGTTTAGCCTGTCGGCTAGTTCTCTTAAAGCTCAGATTTCTGCTTTGTCCATTTTGTTGCATAAAAAGTTGGCATGTTTGCCAGATGTTAAGTTGTTTGTTCAAGCTCTTGCTAGAATTAGACCTTTTTTCAAACCTGTTGCTCTCCCGTGGAGCCTTGATTTAGTTCTTAAGGTTCTTCAACAGGCTCCGTTGATATTAAGTTACTTACTTGGAAAGTGTTATTCATGTTAGCTATTTCTTTTGCCCTTCGGGTGTCTGAATTGTCTCTCCTTCAATCCTTTCTTTCATGTAATTAGCAAGAGTCCATGAGCTAGTGACGTATGGGATATACATTCCTACCAGGAGGGGCAAAGTTTCCCAAACCAGTACTGAAACGAAAATCAGCAGAGGTAATGGTATATATATAAGAGTATATCGTCGATCTGAAAAGGGAGGTAAGAGATGAATCTCTACGACTGATAACAGAGAACCTATGAAATAGACCCCGTAGAAGGAGATCACTGCATTCAAAATAGGCAATACTCTCCTCACATCCCTATAAATACACCCCTCACCACACCCACAATTCAGTTTTACAAACTTTGCCTCCTATGGAGGTGGTGAAGTAAGTTTGTGCTAGATTCTACGTTGATATGCGCTCCGCAGCAGGTTGGAGTCCGGTTTTCCTCTCAGCGTGCAGTGAATGTCAGAGGGATGTGAGGAGAGTATTGCCTATTTTGAATGCAGTGATCTCCTTCTACGGGGTCTATTTCATAGGTTCTCTGTTATCGGTCGTAGAGATTCATCTCTTACCTCCCTTTTCAGATCGACGATATACTCTTATATATATACCATTAACTCTGCTGATTTTCGTTTCAGTACTGGTTTGGCTTTCTACAAACATGTAGATGAGTGTCCTGAGGTAAGTAAGTCTTATTTTCTGTGACACTCTAAGCTATGGTTGGGCACTTTGTTTATAAAGTTCTAAATATATGTATTCAAACATTTATTTGCCTTGACTCAGGATGTTCAACATTCCTTATTTTCAGACAGTCAGTTTCATATTTGGGATAATGCACTTGAATCAATTATTTTTCTTACCTTAAAAATTTGACTTTTTTTCCCTGTGGGCTGTTAGGCTCGCGGGGGCTGAAAATGCTTCATTTTATTGCGTCATTCTTGGCGCTGACTTTTTTGGCGCAAAAAAATCTTTTCTGTTTCCGGCGTCATACGTGTCGCCGGAAGTTGCGTCATTTTTGACGTTCTTTTGCGCCAAAGATGTCGGCGTTCCGGATGTGGCGTCATTTTTGGCGCCAAAAAGCATTTAGGCGCCAAATAATGTGGGCGTCTTATTTGGCGCTAAAAAATATGGGCGTCGCTTTTGTCTCCACATTATTTAAGTCTCATTTTTTCTTTGCTTCTGGTTGCTAGAAGCTTGTTCATTGGCATTTTTTCCCATTCCTGAAACTGTCATTTAAGGAATTTGATAAATTTTGCTTTATATGTTGTTTTTTCTCTTACATATTGCAAGATGTCCCACGTTGCATCTGAGTCAGAAGATACTTCAGGAAAATCGCTGTCTGGTGCTGGAACTACCAAAGCTAAGTGTATCTGCTGTAAACTTTTGGTAGCTATTCCTCCAGCTGTTGTTTGTATTAATTGTCATGACAAACTTGTTAATGCAGATAATATTTCCTTTAGTAATGTACCATTACCTGTTGCAGTTCCATCAACATCTAATGTTCAGAATGTTCCTGATAACATAAGAGATTTTGTTTCTGAATCCATCAAGAAGGCTATGTCTGTTATTCCTCCTTCTAGTAAACATAAAAAATCTTTTAAAACTTCTCTTTATACAGATGAATTTTTAAATGAACATCATCATTCTGATTCTGATGACTCTTCTGGTTCAGAGGATTCTGTCTCAGAGATTGATGCTGATAAATCTTCATATTTATTTAAAATGGAATTTATTCGTTCTTTACTTAAAGAAGTACTAATTGCTTTAGAAATTGAGGATTCTGGTCCTCTTGATACTAATTCTAAACGTTTAGATAAGGTCTTTTAATCTCCTGTGGTTATTCCAGAAGTTTTTCCTGTTCCTAGTGCTATTTCTGAAGTAATTTCCAGAGAATGGGATAAATTGGGTAATTCATTTACTCCTTCTAAACGTTTTAAGCAATTATATCCTGTGCCGTCTGACAGATTAGAATTTTGGGACAAAATCCCTAAGGTTGATGGGGCTATTTCTACCCTTGCTAAACGTACTACTATTCCTACGTCAGATGGTACTTCCTTTAAGGATCCTTTAGATAGGAAAATTGAATCCTTTCTAAGAAAAGCTTATCTGTGTTCAGGTAATCTTCTTAGACCTGCTATATCATTGGCTGATGTTGCTGCAGCTTCAACTTTTTGGTTGGAAACTTTAGCGCAACAAGTAACAGATCATGATTCTCATATTATTATTATTCTTCTTCAACATGCTAATAATTTTATCTGTGATGCCATTTTTGATATTATCAGAGTTGATGTCAGGTATATGTCTCTAGCTATTTTAGCTAGAAGAGCTTTATGGCTTAAAACTTGGAATGCTGATATGTCTTCTAAATCGACTCTACTTTCCATTTCTTTCCAGGGTAACAAATTATTTGGTTCTCAGTTGGATTCTATTATCTCAACTGTTACTGGTGGGTAAGGAACTTTTTTACCACAGGATAAAAAATCTAAGGGTAAAAACAGGGCTAATAATCATTTTCGTTCCTTTCGTTTCAACAAGGAACAAAAGCCTGATCCTTCATCCTCAGGAGCAGTTTCAGTTTGGAAACCATCTCCAGTCTGGAATAAATCCAAGCCTTCTAGAAAAGCAAAGCCAGCTTCTAAGTCCACATGAAGGTGCGGCCCTCATTCCAGCTCAGCTGGTAGGGGGCAGGTTACGTTTTTTTCAAAAACATTTGGATCAAATCTGTTCACAATCTTTGGATTCAGAACATTGTTTCAGAAGGGTTCAGAATTGGTTTCAAGATAAGACCTCCTGTAAAGAGATTTTTTCTTTCCCGTGTCCCAGTAAATCCAGTGAAAGCTCAAGCATTTCTGAAATGTGTTTCAGATCTAGAGTTGGCTGGAGTAATTATGCCAGTTCCAGTTCTGGAACAGGGACTGGGGTTTTATTCGAATCTCTTCATTGTACCAAAGAAGGAGAATTCCTTCAGACCTGTTCTGGATCTAAAAATATTGAATCGTTATGTAAGGATACCAACGTTCAAAATGGTAACTGTAAGGACTATCTTGCCTTTTGTTCAACAAGGGCATTATATGTCCACAATAGATTTACAGGATGCATATCTGCATATTCCGATTCATCCAGATCATTATCAGTTCCTGAGATTCTCTTTTCTGGACAAGCATTACCAGTTTGTGGCTCTGCCGTTTGGCCTAGCTACAGCTCCAAGAATTTTTACAAAGTTTCTCGGTGCGCTTCTGTCTGTAATCAGAGAACAGGGTATTGTGGTATTTCCTTATTTGGACGATATCTTGGTACTTGCTCAGTCTTTACATTTAGCAGAATCTCATACGAATCGTCTTGTGTTGTTTCTTCAAGATCATGGTTGGAGGATCAATTCACTAAAAAGTTCATTGACTCCTCAGACAAGGTTAACCTTTCTGGGTTTCCAGATAGATTCAGTGTCCATGACTCTGTCTTTGACAGACAAGAGACGTCTAAAATTGATTTCAGCTTGTCGAAACCTTCAGTCACAATCATTCCCTTCGGTAGCCTTATGCATGGAAATTCTAGGTCTTATGACTGCTGCATCGGACGCGATCCCCTTTGCTCGTTTTCACATGCGACCTCTTCAGCTCTGTATGCTGAATCTATGGTGCAGGGATTACACAAAGATATCTCAATTAATATCTTTAAAACCGATTGTAGGACATTCTCTAACGTGGTGGACAGATCACCATCGTTTAATTCAGGGGGCTTCTTTTGTTCTTCCGACCTGGACTGTAATTTCAACAGATGCAAGTCTTACAGGTTGGCGAGCTGTGTGGGGATCTCTGACGGCACAAGGAGTTTGGGAATCTCAGGAGGTGAGATTACCGATCAATATTTTGGAACTCCGTGCAATTTTCAGAGCTCTTCAGTCTTGGCCTCTTCTGAAGAGAGAATCGTTCATTTGTTTTCAGACAGACAATGTCACAACTGTGGCATACATCAATCATCAAGGAGGGACTCACAGTCCTCTGGCTATGAAAGAAGTATCTCGAATTCTGGTTTGGGCGGAATCCAGCTCCTGTCTAATCTCTGCGGTTCATATCCCAGGTATAGACAATTGGGAAGCGGATTATCTCAGTCGCCAAACGTTGCATCCGGGCGAATGGTCTCTTCACCCAGAGGTATTTCTTCAGATTGTTCAAATGTGGGGGCTTCCAGAAATAGATCTGATGGCGTCTCATCTAAACAAGAAACTTCCCAGGTATCTGTCCAGATCCCAGGATCCTCAGGCGGAAGCAGTGGATGCATTATCACTTCCTTGGAAGTATCATCCTGCCTATATCTTTCCGCCTCTAGTTCTTCTTCCAAGAGTAATCTCCAAGATTCTGAAGGAATGCTCGTTTGTTCTGCTGGTAGCTCCGGCATGGCCTCACAGGTTTTGGTATGTGGATCTTGTCCGGATGGCCTCTTGCCATCCGTGGACTCTTCCGCTAAGACCAGACCTTCTGTCGCAAGGTCCTTTTTTCCATCAGGATCTCAAATCCTTAAATTTAAAGGTATGGAGATTGAACGCTTGATTCTTGGTCAAAGAGGTTTCTCTGACTCTGTGATTAATACTATGTTATAGGCTCGTAAATCTGTATCTAGAGAGATATATTATAGAGTCTGGAAGACTTATATTTCTTGGTGTCTTTCTCATCATTTTTCTTGGCATTCTTTTAGAATTCCGAGAATTTTACAGTTTCTTCAGGATGGTTTAGATAAAGGTTTATCCACAAGTTCTTTGAAAGGACAAATCTCTGCTCTTTCTGTTCTTTTTCACAGAAAGATTGCTAATCTTCCTGATATTCATTGTTTTGTACAAGCTTTGGTTCGTATAAAACCTGTCATTAAGTCAATTTCTCCTCCTTGGAGTTTGAATTTGGTTCTGGGGGCTCTTCAAGCTCCTCCTTTTGAACCCATGCATTCATTGGACATTAAATTACTTTCTTGGAAAGTTTTGTTCCTTTTGGCGATCTCTTCTGCCAGAAGAGTCTCTGAATTATCTGCTCTTTCTTGTGAGTCTCCTTTTCTGATTTTTCATCAGGATAAGGCGGTGTTGCGAACTTCTTTTGAATTTTTACCTAAGGTTGTGAATTCCAACAACATTAGAGAAATTGTGGTTCCCTCATTATGTCCTAATCCTAAGAATTCTAAGGAGAAATCGTTGCATTCTTTGGATGTTGTTAGAGGTTTGAAATATTATGTTGAAGCTACTAAGTCTTTCCGAAAGACTTCTAGTCTATTTGTTATCTTTTCCGGTTCTAGAAAAGGCCAGAAATCTTCTGCCGTTTCTTTGGCATCTTGGTTGAAATCTTTATTTCATCATGCCTATGTCGAGTCGGGTAAAACTCCGCCTCAAAGGATTACAGCTCATTCTACTAGGTCAGTTTCTACTTCCTGGGCGTTTAAGAATGAAGCTTCGGTTGATCAGATTTGCAAAGCAGCAACTTGGTCCTCTTTGCATACTTTTACTAAATTCTACCATTTTGATGTATTTTCTTCTTCTGAAGCAGTTTTTGGTAGAAAAGTACTTCAGGCAGCGGTTTCAGTTTGAATCTTCTGTTTATGTTTTTCATTAAACTTTATTTTGGGTGTGGATTATTTTCAGCAGGAATTGGCTGTCTTTATTTTATCCCTCCCTCTCTAGTGACTCTTGTGTGGAAAGATCCACATCTTGGGTAGTCATTATCCCATACGTCACTAGCTCATGGACTCTTGCTAATTACATGAAAGAAAACATAATTTATGTAAGAACTTACCTGATAAATTCATTTCTTTCATATTAGCAAGAGTCCATGAGGCCCGCCCTTTTTTGTGGTGGTTGTGATTTTTTTGTATAAAGCACAATTATTCCAATTCCTTATTTTATATGCTTTCGCACTTTTTTCTTATCACCCCACTTCTTGGCTATTCGTTAAACTGAATTGTGGGTGTGGTGAGGGGTGTATTTATAGGCATTTTAAGGTTTGGGAAACTTTGCCCCTCCTGGTAGGAATGTATATCCCATACGTCACTAGCTCATGGACTCTTGCTAATATGAAAGAAATGAATTTATCAGGTAATTTCTTACATAAATTATGTTTTTTCCATTAAGGATAGGCTTTTGCATAATCTGGACGCGTTTAGAGCCTTGAAGTTCTATTTTTATGCTACCAAGGATTTTCGACAATCCTCTTCCTTATTTATCCTGCATTCGGGTAAGCACAAAGGTCACAAAGCCACTGCTATTACTTTATCCTTCTGACTTAGAAGTTTGATTTGCTTGGCATATATAGAAGTGGGCCAACAGCCTCCATCTTGAATTACAGTGTCTTCTTTCTTGGCCTTCAAGAATGAGGCTTCAGTCGAACCAATACGTAAGGCTGCTACTTGGTCCTCTCTGCATGCTTTCACAAAATTTTATAGATTTGATGTTTCCTTCTTAATATGAGGAGAGGCCACTGCTTCATTCCTTACTTGTGGGAAATACTGAACCTGGCCACCAGGAGGAGGCAAAGATACCCCAGCCAAAGGCTTAAATACCTCCCCCACTTCCCTCATCCCCCAGTCATTTTTTGCCTTTTGTCTCAGGAGGTTGGCAGAGAAGTGTCAGAAGATACAGAGTAGTTCCTTATGGAGGGTAGTAGCCTTCGGAATGGGACTGGAGTTTGAAGTAGTCTTGTCAGCCTCTTAGTGAGAGAATTGGCAAATCTTAGAGTCTGGAGATGCAGGGAGAGTCTTTCTGCGAACCCATCCAGACTCGTATTAACAGATCCTAAGCAATCAGTGTTGACTAGTTTCACTGCCTGCTTTTATCACTCAAGTCCATGTGAGTAGCGATGCTACAAGACTGTCAAACTTCAGAGGCCGTGTTCCTGTTCCACGGCGTAGATTCCGGTAAGATTGTTTCATTTTTTATTTACACATATGATAAACGCAAGAAGACAAGGTCACAGTGTGACACCTTCTATCTGAATGGAATCAGGGGTTAATTTCTCCAGAAGGGGATTATTGAACAGGGGGGATTAATTACATATTGTAAATAGTGTGTTTATGCTGTGACATGTGTGAGATGAGGCTCAGGCAGATGTTGGAACGTACAGGTTTTACTTTCAGTTTAGGAGTGATGCAGCCTGTTAGGCATGGCGCGCTTTTAGTGGTGCAAGGATGGTCCTGCATGGCATACCATGTGACCGGGTGTGGTCACATTGATTCCCTTCTTCCTAAACGTGCGGTTCTCTGGAGACGAATCGCTTTCTTTCTTGGGCCTGGGTCATAGGAGGTGGTGAGTGCCCCAGCCATTGGGAGTAATAAGGTTCCATTTATCTTTGTCGATTGTTCTATTTATAAGCGCAAGCTATGGAGGACTCTGATACATGAAAAGGTCCTCCCTCTTTACCTAAATCGAATGCCTGTCTCTATTGTAAGGAGGTCACGGTATACCCGCCTGCTCAATTATGTTCCACATACCTTGATAAAGTGATTATATCAAAGAAAGCTAATATGTTTAGTACCACTGAGCCATCCACCTCTGAGGAGTCTCCATCCCGTGAGGTGCGTACCCTACAGTCATCTCCTAATGCACATGAAGCTTCCTGTAGCACTCCTATTCTTCCATCTGGAGAGGCTCTTTTACCGACAGACTTTACTGAACAGTTACAGACAGCAGTTTCTGTAGCCTTTAGTGCTTTACCTCGCCCTGCTAAGCGCAAGCAAAAGGTTAAATATTGCTATCCTTCCCAGCGGTCATCTGCTAGCTTATTGGATTTATCTGATACAAGATTATCCGATGATGAAGACGCCTCTCATACTTCAGAGGACGCTCTTTCTGGGTCGGAATCTACGGCCTCTAAGCCTCCGGTTGCGGAGGAACCAGACTTTTAAATGCCTATAAATACACCCCTCACCACACCCACAAATCAGTTTTCTTTCATGTAATTAGCAAGAGTCCATGAGCTAGTGACGTATGGGATATACATTCCCACCAGGAGGGGCAAAGTTTCCCAAACCTCAAAATGCCTACAAATACACCCCTCACCACACCCACAAATCAGTTTTACAAACTTTGCCTCCTATGGAGGTGGTGAAGTAAGTTTGTGCTAGATTCTATGTTGATATGCGCTCCGCAGCAGGTTGGAGCCCGGTTTTCCTCTCAGCGTGCAGTGAATGTCAGAGGGATGTGAGGAGAGTATTGCCTATTTGAATTCAATGATCTCCTTCTACGGGGTCTATTTCATTGGTTCTCTGTTATCGGTCGTAGAGATTCATCTCTTACCTCCCTTTTCAGATCGACGATATACTCTTATATATACCATTACCTCTACTGATTTTCGTTTCAGTACTGGTTTGGCTTTCTACAACATGTAGATGAGTGTCCTGGGGTAAGTAAGTCTTATTTTCTGTGACACTCTAAGCTATGGTTGGGCACTTTTTTATAAAGTTCTAAATATATGTATTCAAACATTTATTTGCCTTGACTCAGGATGTTCAACGTTCCTTATTTCAGTCAGTCAGTTTCATATTTGGGATAATGCATATGAATAAATCAATTTTTTCTTACCTTAAAATTTGACTTTTTCCCTGTGGGCTGTTAGGCTCGCGGGGGCTGAAAATGTTTCATTTTATTGCGTCATTCTTGGCGCTGACTTTTTTGGCGCAAATTTTTTCTTCTGTTTCCGGCGTCATACGTGTTTCCGGAAGTTGCGTCATTTTTGACGTTTTTTTGAGCCAAAAGTGTCGGCGTTCCGGATGTGGCGTCATTTTTGGCGCCAAAAGCATTTAGGCGCCAAATAATGTGGGCGTCTTTTTTGGCGCTAAAAAAATATGGGCGTCACTATTGTCTCCACATTATTTAAGTCTCATTATTTATTGCTTCTGGTTGCTAGAAGCTTGTTCACTGGCATTTTTTCCCATTCCTGAAACTGTCATTTAAGGAATTTGATCAATTTTGCTTTATATGTTGTTTTTTCTATTACATATTGCAAGATGTCCCACGTTGAAACTGAGTCAGAAGATACTTCTGGAAAATCGCTGCCTGGTGCTGGAGCTACCAAAGCTAAGTGTATCTGCTGTAAACTTATGGTATCTGTTCCTCCAGCTGTTGTTTGTACTGATTGTCATGACAAACTTGTTAATGCAGATATTTCCTTTAGTACTGTTACATTACCTGTTGTTGTTCCGTCAACATCTAATACTCAGAGTGTTCCTGATAACATAAGAGATTTTGTTTCTAAATCCATTAAGAAGGCTATGTCTGTTATTCCTCCTTCTAGTAAATGTAAAAAGTCTTTTAAAACTTCTCATTTTTCAGATGAATTTTTAAATGAACATCATCATTCTGATTCTGATAATGGTTCTTCTGGTTCAGAGGATTCTGTCTCAGAGGTTGATGCTGATTAATCTTCATATTTATTTAAAATGGAATTTATTCGTTCTTTACTTAAAGAAGTCCTAATTGCATTAGAAATTGAGGATTCTGGTCCTCTTGATACTAAATCTAAACGTTTAGATAAGGTTTTTAAATCTCCTGTAGTTATTCCAGAAGTTTTTCCTGTCCCTGGTGCTATTTCTGAAGTAATTTCCAGGGAATGGAATAATTTGGGTAGTTCATTTACTCCTTCTAAACGTTTTAAGCAATTATATCCTGTGCCATCTGACAGATTAGAGTTTTGGGACAAAATCCCTAAGGTTGATGGGGCTGTCTCTACTCTTGCTAAGCGTACTACTATTCCTACGGCAGATGGTACTTCCTTTAAGGATCCTTTAGATAGGAAAATTGAATCCTTTCTAAGAAAAGCTTACTTGTGTTCAGGTAATCTTCTTAGACCTGCTATATCTTTAGCGGATTTTGCTGCAGCTTCAACTTTTTGGTTAGAAGCTTTAGCGCAACAAGTAACAGATCATAATTCTCATAGCATTATTTTCTCCAACATAGGTGTGTCCGGTCCACGGCGTCATCCTTACTTGTGGGATATTCTCTTCCCCAACAGGAAATTTCCCCAACAGGAAATGGCAAAGAGCCCAGCAAAGCTGGTCACATGATCCCTCCTAGGCTCCGCCTACCCCAGTCATTCTCTTTGCCGTTGTACAGGCAACATCTCCACGGAGATGGCTTAGAGTTTTTTAGTGTTTAACTGTAGTTTTTATTATTCAATCAAGAGTTTGTTATTTTGAAATAGTGCTGGTATGTACTATTTACTCAGAAACAGAAAAGAGATGAAGATTTCTGTTTGTATGAGGAAAATGATTTTAGCAACCGTCACTAAAATCCATGGCTGTTCCACACAGGACTGTTGAGAGCAATTAACTTCAGTTGGGGGAACAGTGAGCAGTCTCTTGCTGCTTGAGGTATGACACATTCTAACAAGACGATGTAATGCTGGAAGCTGTCATTTTCCCTCTGGGATCCGGTAAGCCATGTTTATTACGATTGTAAATAAGGGCTTCAAAAAGGGCTTATTAAGACTGTAGACTTTTTTTGGGCTAAATCGATTGATTATTAACACATATTTAGCCTTGAGGAATCATTTTATCTGGGTATTTTGATATAATAATATCGGCAGGCACTGTTTTAGACACCTTATTCTTTAGGGGCTTTCCCAAAGCATAGGCAGAGCCTCATTTTCGCGCCGGTGTTGCGCACTTGTTTTTGAGAGGCATGGCATGCAGTCGCATGTGAGAGGAGCTCTGATACTTAGAAAAGACTTTCTGAAGGCGTCATTTGGTATCGTATTCCCCTTGGGGCTTGGTTGGGTCTCAGCAAAGCAGATACCAGGGACTGTAAAGGGGTTAAAGTTCAAAACGGCTCCGGTTCCGTTATTTTAAGGGTTAAAGCTTCCAAATTTGGTGTGCAATACTTTTAAGGCTTTAAGACACTGTGGTGAAAATTTGGTAAATTTTGAACAATTCCTTCATGTTTTTTCGCATTTGCAGTAATAAAGTGTGTTCAGTTTAAAATTTAAAGTGACAGTAACGGTTTTATTTTAAAACGTTTTTTGTACTTGTTATCAAGTTTATGCCTGTTTAACATGTCTGAACTACCAGATAGACTGTGTTCTGAATGTGGGGAAGCCAGAATTCCTATTCATTTAAATAAATGTGATTTATGTGACAATGACAATGATGCCCAAGATGATTCCTCAAGTGAGGGGAGTAAGCATGGTACTGCATCATTCCCTCCTTCGTCTACACGAGTCTTGCCCACTCAGGAGGCCCCTAGTACATCTAGCGCGCCAATACTCCTTACTATGCAACAATTAACGGCTGTAATGGATAATTCTGTCAAAAACATTTTAGCCAAAATGAACACTTATCAGCGTAAGCGCGACTGCTCTGTTTTAGATACTGAAGAGCATGACGACGCTGATATTAATATTTCTGAAGGGCCCCTAACTCAGTCTGATGGGGCCAGGGAGGTTTTGTCTGAGGGAGAAATTACTGATTCAGGGAACATTTCTCAACAAGCTGAACCTGATGTGATTGCATTTAAATTTAAGTTGGAACATCTCCGCATTCTGCTTAAGGAGGTATTATCCACTCTGGATGATTGTGACAAGTTGGTCATCCCAGAGAAACTATGTAAAATGGACAAGTTCCTAGAGGTGCCGGGGCTCCCAGAAGCTTTTCCTATACCCAAGCGGGTGGCGGACATTGTTAATAAAGAATGGGAAAGGCCCGGTATTCCTTTCGTCCCTCCCCCCATATTTAAAAAATTGTTTCCTATGGTCGACCCCAGAAAGGACTTATGGCAGACAGTCCCCAAGGTCGAGGGAGCGGTTTCCACTTTAAACAAACGCACCACTATACCCATAGAGGATAGTTGTGCTTTCAAAGATCCTATGGATAAAAAATTAGAAGGTTTGCTTAAAAAGATGTTTGTTCAGCAGGGTTACCTTCTACAACCAATTTCATGCATTGTCCCTGTCGCTACAGCCGCATGTTTCTGGTTCGATGAGCTGATAAAGGCGGTCGACAGTGATTCTCCTCCTTATGAGGAGATTATGGACAGAATCAATGCTCTCAAATTGGCTAATTCTTTCACCCTAGACGCCACTTTGCAATTGGCTAGGTTAGCGGCTAAGAATTCTGGGTTTGCTATTGTGGCGCGCAGAGCGCTTTGGTTGAAATCTTGGTCGGCTGATGCGTCTTCCAAGAACAAGCTACTTAACATTCCTTTCAAGGGGAAAACGCTGTTTGGCCCTGACTTGAAAGAGATTATCTCGGATATCACTGGGGGTAAGGGCCACGCCCTTCCTCAGGATCGGCCTTTCAAGGCAAAAAATAAACCTAATTTTCGTCCCTTTCGTAGAAACGGACCAGCCCAAAGTGCTACGTCCTCTAAGCAAGAGGGTAATACTTCTCAAGCCAAGCCAGCTTGGAGACCAATGCAAGGCTGGAACAAGGGAAAGCAGGCCAAGAAACCTGCCACTGCTACCAAGACAGCATGAAATGTTGGCCCCCGATCCGGGACCGGATCTGGTGGGGGGCAGACTCTCTCTCTTCGCTCAGGCTTGGGCAAGAGATGTTCTGGATCCTTGGGCGCTAGAAATAGTCTCCCAAGGTTATCTTCTGGAATTCAAGGGACTTCCCCCAAGGGGGAGGTTCCACAGGTCTCAGTTGTCTTCAGACCACATAAAAAGACAGGCATTCTTACATTGTGTAGAAGACCTGTTAAAAATGGGAGTGATTCATCCCGTTCCATTAAGAGAACAAGGGATGGGGTTCTACTCCAATCTGTTTATAGTTCCCAAAAAAGAGGGAACGTTCAGACCAATCTTAGATCTCAAGATCTTAAACAAGTTTCTCAAGGTTCCATCGTTCAAGATGGAAACCATTCGAACTATTCTTCCTTCCATCCAGGAAAGTCAATTCATGACCACGGTGGATTTAAAGGATGCGTATCTACATATTCCTATCCACAAGGAACATCATCGGTTCCTGAGGTTTGCATTCCTGGACAAACATTACCAGTTCGTGGCGCTTCCTTTCGGATTAGCCACTGCTCCAAGGATTTTCACAAAGGTACTAGGGTCCCTTCTAGCTGTGCTAAGACCAAGGGGCATTGCTGTAGTACCTTACTTGGACGACATTCTGATTCAAGCGTCGTCCCTTCCTCAAGCAAAGGCTCACACGGACATTGTCCTGGCCTTTCTCAGATCTCACGGATGGAAAGTGAACGTGGAAAAGAGTTCTCTATCTCCGTCAACAAGGGTTCCCTTCTTGGGAACAATAATAGACTCCTTAGAAATGAGGATTTTTCTGACAGAGGCCAGAAAAACAAAACTTCTAGACTCTTGTCGGATACTCCATTCCGTTCCTCTTCCTTCCATAGCTCAGTGCATGGAAGTGATCGGGTTGATGGTAGCGGCAATGGACATAGTTCCTTTTGCACGCATTCATCTAAGACCATTACAACTGTGCATGCTCAGTCAGTGGAATGGGGACTATACAGACTTGTCTCCGAAGATACAAGTAAATCAGAGGACCAGAGACTCACCCCGTTGGTGGCTGTCCCTGGACAACCTGTCACGAGGGATGACATTCCGCAGTCCAGAGTGGGTCATTGTCACGACCGACGCCAGTCTGATGGGCTGGGGCGCGGTCTGGGGATCCCTGAAAGCTCAGGGTCTTTGGTCTCGGGAAGAATCTCTTCTACCGATAAATATTCTGGAACTGAGAGCGATATTCAATGCTCTCAAGGCTTGGCCTCAGCTTGCGAGGGCCAAGTTCATACGGTTTCAATCAGACAACATGACAACTGTTGCGTACATCAACCATCAGGGGGGAACAAGGAGTTCCCTGGCGATGGAAGAAGTGACCAAAATCATTCTATGGGCGGAGTCTCACTCCTGCCACCTGTCTGCTATCCACATCCCAGGAGTGGAAAATTGGGAAGCGGATTTTCTGAGTCGTCAGACATTGCATCCGGGGGAGTGGGAACTCCATCCGGAAATCTTTGCCCAAGTCACTCAGCTGTGGGGCATTCCAGACATGGATCTGATGGCCTCTCGTCAGAACTTCAAAGTTCCTTGCTACGGGTCCAGATCCAGGGATCCCAAGGCGGCTCTAGTGGATGCACTAGTAGCACCTTGGACCTTCAAACTAGCTTATGTGTTCCCGCCGTTTCCTCTCATCCCCAGGCTGGTAGCCAGGATCAATCAGGAGAGGGCGTCGGTGATCTTGATAGCTCCTGCGTGGCTACGCAGGACTTGGTACGCAGATCTGGTGAATATGTCATCGGCTCCTCCTTGGAAGCTACCTTTGAGACGAGACCTTCTTGTTCAGGGTCCGTTCGAACATCCGAATCTGGTTTCACTCCAGCTGACTGCTTGGAGATTGAACGCTTGATCTTATCGAAGCGAGGATTCTCAGATTCTGTTATCGATACTCTTGTTCAGGCCAGAAAGCCTGTAACTAGAAAGATTTACCACAAAATTTGGAAAAAATATATCTGTTGGTGTGAATCTAAAGGATTCCCTTGGGACAAGGTTAAGATTCCTAGGATTCTATCCTTCCTTCAAGAAGGATTGGAAAAAGGATTATCTGCAAGTTCCCTGAAGGGACAGATTTCTGCCTTGTCTGTGTTACTTCACAAAAAGCTGGCCGCTGTGCCAGATGTTCAAGCCTTTGTTCAGGCTCTGGTTAGAATTAAGCCTGTTTACAAACCTTTGACTCCTCCTTGGAGTCTCAATTTAGTTCTTTCAGTTCTTCAGGGGGTTCCGTTTGAACCCTTGCATTCCGTTGATATTAAGTTATTATCTTGGAAAGTTTTGTTTTTAGTTGCAATTTCTTCTGCTAGAAGAGTTTCAGAATTATCTGCTCTGCAGTGTTCTCCTCCTTATCTGGTGTTCCATGCAGATAAGGTGGTTTTACGTACTAAACCTGGTTTTCTTCCAAAAGTTGTTTCTAACAAAAACATTAACCAGGAGATTATCGTACCTTCTCTGTGTCCGAAACCAGTTTCAAAGAAACACACAATTTGCACAATTTGGATGTTGTTCGCGCTCTAAAATTCTATTTAGATGCTACAAAGGATTTTAGACAAACATCTTCCTTGTTTGTTGTTTATTCTGGTAAAAGGAGAGGTCAAAAAGCAACTTCTACCTCTCTCTCTTTTTGGATTAAAAGCATCATCAGATTGGCTTACGAGACTGCCGGACGGCAGCCTCCCGAAAGAATCACAGCTCATTCCACTAGGGCTGTGGCTTCCACATGGGCCTTCAAGAACGAGGCTTCTGTTGATCAGATATGTAGGGCAGCGACTTGGTCTTCACTGCACACTTTTACCAAATTTTACAAGTTTGATACTTTTGCTTCTTCTGAGGCTATTTTTGGGAGAAAGGTTTTGCAAGCCGTGGTGCCTTCCATTTAGGTGACCTGATTTGCTCCCTCCCTTCATCCGTGTCCTAAAGCTTTGGTATTGGTTCCCACAAGTAAGGATGACGCCGTGGACCGGACACACCTATGTTGGAGAAAACAGAATTTATGTTTACCTGATAAATTACTTTCTCCAACGGTGTGTCCGGTCCACGGCCCGCCCTGGTTTTTTTAATCAGGTCTGATAATTTATTTTCTTTAACTACAGTCACCACGGTACCATATGGTTTCTCCTATGCAAATATTCCTCCTTAACGTCGGTCGAATGACTGGGGTAGGCGGAGCCTAGGAGGGATCATGTGACCAGCTTTGCTGGGCTCTTTGCCATTTCCTGTTGGGGAAATTTCCTGTTGGGGAAGAGAATATCCCACAAGTAAGGATGACGCCGTGGACCGGACACACCGTTGGAGAAAGTAATTTATCAGGTAAACATAAATTCTGTTATTCTTCCTCAACATGCTAATAATTTTATTTGTGATGCCATCTTTGATATCATTAGAGTTGATGTCAGGTATATGTCTCTAGCTATTTTAGCTAGAAGAGCTTTATGGCTTAAAACTTGGAATGCTGATATGTCTTCTAAGTCTACTCTGCTTTCCCTTTCTTTCCAGGGTAATACATTATTTGGTTCTCAGTTGGATTCTATTATCTCAACTGTTACTGGAGGGAAAGGAACTTTTTTACCACAGGATAAAAAAATCTAAAGGTAAATTTAGGTCTAATAATTGTTTTCGTTCCTTTCGTCACAACAAGGAACAAAAGCCTGATTCTTCATCCTCAGGAGCGGTATCAGTTTGGAAACCATCTCCAGTCTGGAATAAATCCAAGCCTTTTAGAAAATCAAAGCCAGCTCCTAAGTCCACATGAAGGTGCGGCCCTCATTCCAGCTCAGCTGGTAGGGGGCAGATTACATTTTTTTCAAAGAAATTTGGATCAATTCCGTTCACAATCTTTGGATTCAGAACATTGTTTCAGAAGGGTACAGAATTGGCTTCAAGATAAGGCCTCCTGCAAAGAGATTTTTTCTTTCCCGTGTCCCAGTAAACCCAGCGAAGGCTCAAGCATTTCTGAAATGTGTTTCAGATCTAGAGTTGGCTGGAGTAATTATGCCAGTTCCAGTTCTGGAACAGGGGCTGGGGTTTTATTCAAATCTCTTCATTGTACCAAAGAAGGAGAATTCCTTCAGACCAGTTCTGGATCTAAAAATATTGAATCGTTATGTAAGGATACCAACATTCAAAATGGTAACTGTAAGGACTATCCTGCCTTTTGTTCAGCAAGGGCATTATATGTCTACAATAGATTTACAGGATGCATATCTGCATATTCCGATTCATCCAGATCACGATCAGTTTCTGAGATTCTCTTTCCTAGACAAGCATTACCAGTTTGTGGCTCTGCCGTTTCGCCTAGCAACAGCTCCAAGAATTTTTACAAAGGTTCTCGGTGCCCTTCTGTCTGTAATCAGAGAACAGGGTATTGTGGTATTTCCTTATTTGGACGATATCTTGGTACTTGCTCAGTCTTCACATTTAGCAGAATCTCATACGAATCGACTTGTGTTGTTTCTTCAAAATCATGGTTGGAGGATCAATTTACCAAAAAGTTCATTGATTCCTCAGACAAGGGTAACCTTTTTAGGTTTCCAGATAGATTCAGTGTCCATGACTCTATCTTTGACAGACAAGAGACGTCTAAAATTGATATCAGCTTGTCGAAACCTTCAGTCACAATCATTCCCTTCGGTAGCCTTATGCATGGAAATTCTAGGTCTTATGACTGCTGCATCGGACGCGATCCCCTTTGCTCGTTTTCACATGCGACCTCTTCAGCTCTGTATGCTGAACCAGTGGTGCAGGGATTACACAAAGATATCGCAATCAATATCTTTAAAACCGATTGTACGACACTCTCTGACGTGGTGGACAGATCACCATCGTTTAGTTCAGGGGGCTTCTTTTGTTCTTCCGACCTGGACTGTAATTTCAACAGATGCAAGTCTTACAGGTTGGGGAGCTGTGTGGGGGTCTCTGACAGCACAAGGAGTTTGGGAATCTCAGGAGGTGAGATTACCGATCAATATTTTGGAACTCCGTGCAATTTTCAGAGCTTTTCAGTCTTGGCCTCTTCTGAAGAGAGAATCGTTCATTTGTTTTCAGACAGACAATGTCACAACTGTGGCATACATCAATCATCAAGGAGGGACTCACAGTCCTCTGGCTATGAAAGAAGTATCTCGAATTCTGGTTTGGGCGGAATCCAGCTCCTGTCTAGTTTCTGCGGTTCATATCCCAGGTATAGACAATTGGGAAGCAGATTATCTCAGTCGCCAAACGTTACATCCGGGCGAATGGTCTCTTCACCCAGAGATATTTCTTCAGATTGTTCAAATGTGGGGACTTCCAGAAATAGATCTGATGGCCTCTCATCTAAACAAGAAACTTCCCAGGTATCTGTCCAGATCCAGGGATCCTCAAGCGGAAGCAGTGGATGCATTGTCACTTCCTTGGAAGTATCATCCTGCCTATATCTTTCCGCCTCTAGTTCTTCTTCCAAGAGTAATCTCCAAGATTCTGAAGGAATGCTTGTTTGTTCTGCTGGTAGCTCCAGCATGGCCTCACAGGTTTTGGTATGCGGATCTTGTCCGAATGGCCTCTTGCCAACCGTGGACTCTTCCGTTAAGACCAGACCTTCTGTCGCAAGGTCTTTTTTTCCATCAGGATCTCAAATCCTTAAATTTAAAGGTATGGAGATTGAACGCTTGATTCTTAGTCAAAGAGGTTTCTCTGACTCTGTGATTAATACTATGTTACAGGCTCGTAAATCTGTATCTAGGGAGATATATTATAGAGTCTGGAAGACTTACATTTCTTGGTGTCTTTCTCATCTTTTTTCCTGGCATTCTTTTAGAATTCCGAGAATTTTGCAGTTTCTTCAGGATGGTTTGGATAAAGGTTTGTCTGCAAGTTCCTTGAAAGGACAAATCTCTGCTCTTTCTGTTCTTTTTCACAGAAAGATTGCTAATCTTCCTGATATTCATTGTTTTGTACAAGCTTTGGTTCGTATAAAACCTGTCATTAAGTCAATTTCTCCTCCTTGGAGTTTGAATTTGGTTCTGGGGGCTCTTCAAGCTCCTCCGTTTGAACCTATGTATTCATTGGACATTAAATTACTTTCTTGGAAAGTTTTGTTCCTTTTGGCCATCTCTTCTGCCAGAAGAGTTTCTGAATTATCTGTTCTTTCTTGTGAGTCTCCTTTTCTGATTTTTCACCAGGATAAGGCGGTGTTGCGAACTTCTTTTAAATTTTTATCTAAGGTTGTGAATTCTAACAACATTAGTAGAGAAATTGTGGTTCCTTCATTATGTCCTAATCCTAAGAATTCTAAGGAGAAATCATTGCATTCTTTGGATGTAGTTAGAGCTTTGAAATATTATGTTGAAGCTACTAAGAATTTCCGAAAGACTTCTAGTCTATTTGTTATCTTTTCCGGTTCTAGGAAAGGTCAGAAGGCCTCTGCCATTTCTTTGGCATCTTGGTTGAAATCTTTAATTCATCATGCTTATGTCGAGTCGGGTAAAACTCCGCCTCAAAGGATTACAGCTCATTCTACTAGGTCAGTTTCTACTTCCTGGGCATTTAGGAATGAAGCTTCGGTTGATCAGATTTGCAAAGCAGCAACTTGGTCTTCTTTGCATACTTTTACTAAATTCTACCATTTTGATGTGTTTTCTTCTTCTGAAGCTGTCTTTGGTAGAAAAGTACTTCAGGCAGCTGTTTCAGTTTGAATCTTCTGCTTATATTTTCAGTTTTTTTCTTTATGAGATTTAAACTTTATTTTTGGGTGTGGATTTTTTTCAGCGGAATTGGCTGTCTTTATTTTATCCCTCCCTCTCTAGTGACTCTTGCGTGGAAGATCCACATCTTGGGTAGTCATTATCCCATACGTCACTAGCTCATGGACTCTTGCTAATTACATGAAAGAAAACATAATTTATGTAAGAACTTACCTGATAAATTCATTTCTTTCATATTAGCAAGAGTCCATGAGGCCCACCCTTTTTTGTGGTGGTTATGATTTTTTTGTATAAAGCACAATTATTCCAATTCCTTATATTTATGCTTCGCACTTTTTTCTTATCACCCCACTTCTTGGCTATTCGTTAAACTGATTTGTGGGTGTGGTGAGGGGTGTATTTGTAGGCATTTTGAGGTTTGGGAAACTTTGCCCCTCCTGGTGGGAATGTATATCCCATACGTCACTAGCTCATGGACTCTTGCTAATATGAAAGAAATGAATTTATCAGGTAAGTTCTTACATAAATTATGTTTTACAAACTTTGCCTCCTATGGAGGTGGTGAAGTAAGTTTGTGCTAGATTCTACGTTGATATGCTCTCCGCAGCAGGTTGGAGCCCGGTTTTCCTCTCAGCGTGCAGTGAATGTCAGAGGGATGTGAGGAGAGTATTGCCTATTTGAATTCAATGATCTCCTTCTACGGGGTCTATTTCATAGGTTCTCTGTTATCGGTCGTAGATATTCATCTCTTACCTCCCTTTTCAGATCGACGATATACTCTTATATATACCATTACCTCTACTGATTCTCGTTTCAGTACTGGTTTGGCTTTCTACTTCTTGTAGATGAGTGTCCTGGGGTAAGTAAGTCTTATTTTCTGTGACACTCTAAGCTATGGTTGGGCACTTTTATATAAAGTTCTAAATATATGTGTTCAAACATTTATTTGCCTTGTCTCAGGATGTTCAACGTTCCTTATTTCAGACAGTCAGTTTCATATTTGGGATAATGCATATGAATTAATCAATTTTTTTCTTACCTTAAATTTGACTTTTTCCCTGTGGGCTATTAGGCTCGCGGGGGCTGAAAATGCTTCATTTTATTGCGTCATTCTTGGCGCGGATTTTTTTGGCGCAAAATTTTTTTTCTGTTTCCGGCGTCATACGTGTCGCCGGAAGTTGCGTAATTTTTTGACGTTTTTTTGCGCCAAAAGTGTCGGCGTTCCGGATGTGGCGTCATTTTTGGCGCCAAAAGCATTTAGGCGCCAAATAATGTGGGTGTCTTTTTTGGCGCTGAAAATATGGGCGTCACTATTGTCTCCACATTATTTAAGTCTCATTAATTATTGCTTCTGGTTGCTAGAAG